>NC_079496.1:111512182-112712182 GCF_030052815.1 Hevea brasiliensis | reverse complement strand
GGAGCATTTGACACAGTCCATTGACATTTTCTAAGGTGAAAAAGCTGGATCTTAGGTTCTGTAAGTCCTCCAACTCCGATCAAATTGAGAACTTGGAGACAAGGGAAGCAATGATTAACCTTGCTAAGGTCCTCATCATCTAGTCTTACAGATTCGAGTGTTAAACTTGTAAGCATGGGCATTGGATTCAAACCATTAATGGAGAGCCAAGCATTCTTCACCTCAAGTTCACAAAGACTATGACCTGGAAATGCAAGCACAAGTTTCAGTGTCATACATGAATAAAATTAAGTTATTCCAAAAAGAGTTCTAAAGGATAATTCAATCAGAAAGAAAATTTCTAAAGAAATAAAAAATGAAGTATAATGGATCAGTGGTTGATGCGCTTCCTTTGGAGTACATAGACTCCCTCACAATCTTGCTTGCCCATAATTGCTAGCCCACGGCCACTGCAAGCCAGAGTATGGGGAATTACTAAATGCATTTAATCAAATTTTATTCTGTGTGCTCTTGATCACTCAACCTATAAGTGTAACCATCAGCTAAATCACCGTAGTTTTATGTTGGAGTTTTAAGCAACATAAGATAAATTCTCAGCCATGCAGGAGTCTGAGAAAGTTCTTTAGCAACGTATGTTCAAAAGCATCATTTGGCTAAAGTTTCGTCCTTTCTTCCCCTAATTCCATTTATGGTCTCATCAAACCAAACCATACTCATAATCATACAACAATCGATGGTCTACCAGAAAGCATAAACATATGAAGCAACATTGGCATTTATCAGTTTCAACTTTCAAGAACAAAAAGCTACATCCCAAATAACAGAAATTGAACGAAAACGATCAAATTAAGCGAAACTCACAGCAAGAAGAAAGCAGCGCCAAAATATCAGATCGTCTCCAACAAGATTGAATCCAAAAATCCGAAATTGACAGAGATCTTAGCTCCCTACAAACCCTCGGCAGCCACTCATTAACAAACCCCACGTCTGTCAAATACAAATCGTCAGCCTCGTCTTCGACATCGTCATACGACATTCCGCCAAGAGACTTCTCCACGCTAATCGAGATGGACTCGAGGGCCAACGAATTGAGGATCAGGTTGTTAAATATAGTCTTGAAGGGTGTCGTTACGTCTTTGGTCTCCGGCGACCTCAATTTGAGATATCGGGAAAAGGTGCAGACGAGGTTGATGGACCGAACCTCGCGAGAGAGTGTGTTAAAGGTTTTAGAGATGAGTCGGCACCGAGCGAGATCGGCTGAGTCCGTGAGTCGACTCAGGATATCAAGGAGTAGTGGTGGAGGCAGATCGTCCATTGAAAAATAGAGAGAGGATTTGGACCATTTGGTTGCAGTAAAAGACAGAAAACTGAAAACCCGCTTTTATTTTGTCTCAACGGCGCGTGTATGCTACACAGGTGGGAGTCTTTATAAAAAGCCCTCTTTCTAAGAAAGAATAACAAAAATGCCACTCTAAACCCTTTTGCTGTTCTAATTTGCCTAAATTTTGGATTTAAGGTTTTTGTGGCTTTGTGTGGAGAGAGAAAGAGACGTGGAGAGCAGAAATGGGGAGAAGGATATTAAACGATGCTTTGAGGACAATAGTGAATGCAGAGAAGAGAGGGAAAGCTTCGGTGGAGTTGCGACCCATCTCTACAATCATGTCTTCTTTCCTCAAGATCATGAAAGATCGAGGTAAATCTAATCACTCTGTTTTATTTTTTAACAAAATTCCTTCTTTTCATTTATGGGTTAGCTTTAATTTCGTTTATGAAATAGTAAAATGTTAGATTTTCTGTATTTAGTCACGTAAATTCTTTCCAATCGCTGACCTCTGGTTTTATTTAGTTGGTTTTTGAGATTTTTTTAATGTGCATTATTCACAAAAAAATCTTCCCTTTCATGATGGGAACGTTGGGAAACCTCCATTTGTATTTTCTCTTTGTCTCTTGACATAGTTGAAGCTATCTGATTTTTGTACCTAACCAAAGCCAGTAACTGGAATAAGCATGTTTCATTCCCTACAAGAGTTATACTTGTTTTCATGTGGATTTGCCTCATTTCTTGCTTTCTGCATGTCAATTTCATATTTCTTGTGTTTCTTAATCTTTGCAACACCTTGGATTACACCACTCGGGCTGGTTATTTAATTATAGCAATATTAGACAACTTGATCTAAGTGTGAATTATTTCCCTGGTTCTGTTGCAACTGATGTGGTCAGTCTGATTTGCTTGTTCTTGAACTATGTTAAACTGCTGGAAGGGGGGATGCCAGAAACGTTGAGGAATCTATGCTTTTTGCAGAATAACAACTCCTATCTCATTGTCATTGGATTGGTTGTCCGTTGTTCAATGCTACTGCTGCTCTTCCCAATTGACATTCTTTAGTTTCTGTTAATTAAGATTAAAAAGATTTCCCCCCTTCATAGTGGATTAACCCAGTCACACTACAATGTCCCACTCATACAGAAGCACGCAATCAAATGGCAAAGTTGTATTGAGCCTGTGTGATTTTGTGTGCTTTGCTTGGTGGTGGTGGTGGTATTTTTTGCACTGGTATGTGCACATGGCCTATATTGTGTTTTCAATAGGCATTTTAATTTTACATTTGTGTTTTGTTGAGCTGTGACTAAAGATTGCATAGCATTGAAGTTGTAGCTGCTATTGTGAAAAGTACCCTATTCAATGTTTTGATTAAGTGCATTTAGGATGCTTTGGCCATAGAAAACCAAAACATTTCAGAAGTAGAAAAGAAATTACTTTTGCCAAAGGTATCTAAGAGGGTGATTTTGGCTCTTTTATTCTTTTGAATTAGTTTGAACTAGCATAGTAATTTTCTTGTTGGTATTATTGTTTTTCTAAAATTTATTTTGGGTTTCTTATTTAATTATTAAAACTAACACATTGAAACTAAGATCAATTTGTTTATGCATATTTTAAATAAACATTTGCCTCACAGCATTGTCTACATTTGTATTTTTGTCAAGCCATGTACGCTTTGCTTTCTTGCACCTTTCACCTTTGACAACAATATTTCTTTAGCAAATGAAACTTGCTGACTTCTGGTATTTTGCTGCTTTTCTGTTATATATATATATATATATATATATATATATATATATGGTCTCCAGTGGGGTCAAACTCAAGACCTTGTAGCCTTGGAGATGACTCCAATTCTGTTTCATTTTACTTCCATGTTTAGTATGTTGTTGTTGTGCGTGCCATGTTTCAGCACCTTCAACTTTGTGTGATATTTCTAGGGTATATCAAGAACTTTCAAGTATATGATCCACATAGAGTGGGGAGGATAACTGTTGAATTACAAGGTAGGATAAAAGATTGTCGGGCACTCACGTACAGGCAAGACATCAAGGCAAAGGATCTAGAAGCATACAGATTGCGAATACTTCCCACTCGTCAGGTTAATTTTCGAATCTTTCTAAATCTTATACAGTTATACTATCAAATAGGGAAATATATCACAGTTTTGTTCATTTAATTTCAAACATTTTGTATTGCTTGCATTGACATTCTTTTAATCTCTTTCATGCAGTATGGGTATGTTGTGATAACTACTCCAGATGGTGTGTTGGACCACGAAGAAGCAATTGGTCGGAATGTGGGAGGTCAAGTTCTTGGTTACTTTCACTAGATGTCTGTGGTGCCCTTTAACACTTCTAGGCGGATGATGGGCAAAAAGTGTAATGTCTGCCATTGATTAAATTTTAAAATTTTGTTCAAACTGTGATGAATGGTAGAAATAACTTGCTATCAATGAATCTCACGAGGTATCGAGTTGTCATTGAATTACTATGTAGCTGATCATACCTTCCAAATTTCTGCCTATGGTAGATTTGATTGCTCAAAGTTGCTTGTTATCGATGGCTCTTATCTGCAATTCCTTGGATGACAAACAAATTAGTGTTGTCATTTGATAACTTTTATTTTGTCAGTTTTTGTTGTCTTTGCCACAGAAGATAAGAAGGCTTAAGAGTTGGTCCATCAATCGTCTTCTTCTGGTGCAAGAATTTCCAAGGGTGCAGCTACCATAAGCTCAACTTTTTGTAAGGACAAATGTAATAGTACTTATATCCAATATTTACATCGAGATCTGTGCACTCATTATTTTAATTGATCATGCATGAATTTCAATATAAATATTTAATCGAAAATATGATAAATTCATTCTTATAGAAGGTGAAGCTTTTATTAGCTGCACCTACAATGACCTTAATGGCCATGTTCTTTCAATCCATGGCTCACTTTTGAGACTAACAACCGCCATCATCTCCATCTCAATGGCTATAAGCAATTTGAATTTCTAGATTCTCAGAATGGTTCATGCTCAAATCCTCGCTAACATTTTAATTAGTTGAATTAATTTGCTATTTTAGTAAGGTAATCGACTTTTGATGGGGTTGTGGCAATGCTCAAACCCTTGAAAGAAAACAAGAATAGCTAGCTTGTGCCAGATTATTGAGCTTAATATAAAGCCACTCTAGTTTTTGTATTGACAAGTCTTTCATGTAGGCGACTGATGAGATACAATCAAATTCCTTACAAAAACATTTTCGAGGGCTCCATGTACAATTTACTTCATTGTTTCTGGAATATCTAAGTGTTCCATAACAGTAGGCAGAGCTAGGCCTTTACCTTTGGAAGGGCCAAACTTAGATTCATTTATATTTATAAATAATAATAAATTTTGAAATAAGATAGGATAAATTTATTAATTACTTCATTTAACTAACTAATATTTCACTAAAATGAAAAATAATTTTAATTTTCTTGTTCATATGTAAATTAAATGTTATTTTTATTTATATAAAATATTTGCAATGCATATTAATCATAAAATTAAAAATAATCTAAAATCAAAATCTTAAAGTGATTATAATTTATTAAATATTTAATTGACAATCAATATTTTTAATTTAAATTATTAATTTATTAAAAATATTGATTATAATATATTATCAATATATTTTTTTATAAAATTTAACACATTAAATAAAAAATTAACTAATTAATAATAAATATATAAATTTATTAAGTAAAAAAGATAGAGTTGAGAAAATCATATATTTCTCATTTGTACAAGTAAAAATATTGAATTTGAGATAAAATTAGTATTTTTGATATTTTAATCTTCACTTTCTCAATTTAATTTTCAACAAATTATTATTACTATAAAACTTATTACAAAAGAATTAGAAAAGGAAGAATTCAATTATATATATTAAAATCACTCATTATTATATTTTCTTACATTTTTAAGAAATGTATGCATATTTTAATTTTACACAAAGTTAAAAATTAAATTAATAAAAATTTAAATTTAATGATTAATTTAAGATTTTACTTGACAAAGCATTTAATTTTTTTTTTAACAAAGCTCATAAAAACTTTGAAAACCTTTTTAACCAAAAATTAAAAACCTTGGCTCCCCTAAAGGAAAAATTCTATTTATTTTGAGAAAAATATTTTATATATTAAAAATATTTTTTATGAAAATTATTTTTAAAAAAAAATATTTTTATTAAACATTTCAATTGTTGTAATCTCTAAATTAAACCTAAATTAGAATAATCTAATCCTAATTTAAAAATTAATTAACTTCCAATAAAAATAGCTTATCAAATAAGAAATTAAAAAAAATTACATAGGCCACACACCCATATGCAATGCACGTGCTTATAAAAATTAATTAATAAAAAAATTCTTTATATATTAATTTTTTTTTTAAAGTTTTCTACTAAAATACTAAATTTTTTAATTTCTTAATTTAAGTCACAATTTCTTAATTTTCTTATTTTTGAGCTAAATTAAGTTTAAATTAAAATTTTTATATTAAATTGAATAAAAAATTAAAAATGGCTAAATTGATGATTGAATTTTAAGCTAAAAAAAAAAGCTCTTGTAAAAAAAAAGAGCAAATGCTTAATTTCGTCTTTATATTTATCAGAAAAGTTTAACTTAACTTTTTTTTTATTGAAAGTTTTAATTTAAATTTAATTTAATTTAAAAATTAAAATTTATAAGTTAAATTTCTTAATTTTTTTATTTAAATAAAAAATAAAAAGCTCAAATCCTTAATTTTTATGTTAAATATATTAATTTCTTGATTTGAAAAATAATAAAAAGAGTCAATTTCTTAATTTTTTATTTTTAGTTTAAATTAAAAATTTTAAATTAATTTAAATAAAAAATTAAAAATGCATTAAATTAAATTTCGCTGATAAATATAAGGTGAAATTGAGCTTTTAAGCAGAAAATTTATTTATCATTTTGTATTAAAAAGTCTGTGCTTGACAATTCAAAGGTTGGAGGTTAGTTATACTTTATATTAAATTAATTATTGATTATTTTATTAGCAATTGTCATTGACTAATTAAACATATGATATCTACAACTAAGAATTGCCATACTAGACTCCAATCCAACAATCCAATGCAACATCAATAGCAATAACACTGTTCAGTTTCAAGGGCAATTAAGATGTTCATCATCAAATAATCACCATCTTGTAATTCATTTATTATATAAATCCATTACGAATTCAGCCAGAACAAAGAAAATTACACACACACAAGCAAATCCCATTATTTAATTTTTGGATTTTTTTGCTTAAATTCAATCTATTATAAATCCAATATACAAAATGTATAGTAAGTTCCATACATTTGTATTTGGGTCTAGACAGAATTTAGGCAAGAATTTCCATTCATTTTCCTTAATATGCATGTATTAGTTAATTAATACTTATTAGAATCATATGATCTACATTTGATCAGCAAATGCGTCTGCAAATGGTGACTCCATCGCCAAGCGGAGCAAGACAGATTTCAACGCGAGGATCAGCTGAAATCTTGTGATTGAATTCCAAAGCATGTTTCCTTATATCTCTTTTGGCCTCTGGAACATCCTTTTCAGGCAAAGCAACAGTTCCACCCCAGAGAGTGTTATCGTAAACAACAATCCCGCCAACTTTTATCAGTTTCATTAGCTTCTCATGGTAATTGTGGTAATTTTCTTTGTCAGCATCCACAAATGCAAAGTCAAAGCTCCCTTCCTTGTCTTTCTGCAACAATCAGAACCCGTTATAACAAACAGTCAATGCAATTAAAAAAAATATAAAGAGAGAAATGTGGATGGTTTTCTTACGTCTTCTAAGAGTTTATCTAAAACTGGTAAAGCCGGAGATTCAACGAAGTTGATTTTGTGTTCAACACCAGCCTTCTTTATGATAGGCAAGCCCATCTCGTACGCTTTCCGGTCGATATCTATGGCTGTAATCTGCCATGGACATATATATATATATATATATATATATATATATATATATATCATTCACATTGCAGTTGCCAAATAAATAATAAAGAAAACAAAAAATTTCTAGTGCATAAAACTACATATGTATAAGAAAGACCAACACCATTCCATCTTCAGGAATTGTGAGGGCTGCAAGGAGAAGAGAGTATCCGGTGAAAACTCCAATTTCAATTGTCTGTTTTGCATTCGCCATTTTTAAAAGCAAAGCCAATAACTGACCAGCATCTGGTGCTGTAGCATAGAAGAACCTGCACAATTATCAGATTTTTTTAGACCTTCCAGTTGATATATACTATAATAATGGCAGCTGGTGGGGGGTTATGGAGAGGGGGGAAATTTTTACTTGGGGTGGCTTGCACTAGCATCCCTCAGCTCCTTGAGGGGAGTGGGTTCTCGTGGGTACACGCTTGTGTCCAGTATGTACTGCCATGCATGTAGAAATCAAACTTGATCAACTTGATCCATTGGTTTTAGAATCCAAAATAGTAAAAAACAAAGAGAAAACATGAAGGGTACCTTGTATAACTCCTGGCTCTGCAACAACACTGCATGAGGCTTGATTATTTCGTTTTTGATGCTTCCCATTGCAGCTGTCACCAAATAATACACAAGAATTATATATAGATATATATATCTCCCTATTCTTCTAAAAAGACTAACCAAGATTGATGAACAGGGAAGAGGGAAGATCAAGAAACCATGGATTTCTTTTTCATTTTCAAAATTCATATCAGTTTCTTGTAATTCCATTTCAGGTTAATTAGGAAAATCATAATATATGCTATTAAAATAAAGCAAAAGACAAAGAAAGAATGCAGGAGAACAGATATACTTGAGGAAATCTCTGAAATTTTGCAAAAGAACGAGTGAGATGATAGGTAAAAGGTCTATAGCTATGACTCACTGTGTTTGCAATTGCACCCAAATGAGATATGTATATATATATATATATATATATACACATCCACACGCAGACATTAATTGATAATTAGGATATAATTAATTAGTTTCGGTGGGTGACTATCACAGGCTTTTTGTTTAATTGTTTTACGCCTGTTGGTTAGCTTATTTTAAGAAACATTTTGTATTTGAGAAACTCTTATCTGAATTTAAAATATAAATATGTATGATTTATGTATTTAATAGATATATCACATCTTAAATCTTGTGTCTTGGGTCTATGAAAGATCGGGTCTAGGTAAGAAAAAAAAATCCTTTTTATTCTCTTCACCTACACTCTTGGTGTGAACATCCAACCTATAACAAGTGTCACTTAAAAATACACATGTAGGTGATTTTCTATTAATCAGGTGTTTATACACTTTAGTGTAGGTAAGAAATTTCCTATTCTCTGATACAAGACAATGCCTCTGAGGAAAAATTATATAATGAGAGATTTTTTTTCTTATGTTCAATCTATCATGAACCTAAGATATAAGATGTATAGTAAGATTCAACTATTAAATGCAATGCATGGATTTAATATATTTGTATTTTGAATTCATGGTCGACTAGGTCTAGATAATAATTTTTCTACAATAAAACCTATTTAAAAATAAATAAAAAAAGTTATTAGGCAGTAAACAGTGACAAATCGAACTAGAATATTTAAAGAGCATTCATGATTTGAACAAGCGTCTATTTCTCTCACTGAGCCAATGTGTGTGTCTTATCTCTCCACAAAAAAAAACTAAAATATTTAATTTAAAGAGCTAATTAATTGAGTAATTATTAATAAAAATAATTATATTTACTTGACTTATTTATATTAGAAATTAGAAATTATAAGGAAATTATAGGTATTGGGGCAACTAAATTAAAATTATTTTTAATATTTTTATAATTAATTAAATAAATATATTTATAAAAGGAGTATTGAGAAATTATGAATCCCCTCTTTTTCCCTTCATAGCACCAATGCTAAATAAGTAGAAGAAAGAAATTTTTGAAAACAATATCTTACCAGAGTGAAGAATCTAATACTAGTGGTGTATCTAGAAATTTTTTTTTATTAATATATATAAAATAAATTATAATATAATATTAAAAAATATAATATTAATATTTTATAATTAATTTTATATTAAAAATTACAATATTATTAATACTATATTAATATATCTCTCTTTATATAAATGACTAAATAGTCATTTATCAATTAATTATACATATGATATATAATATTATCTTAATAAAATAGAAATTGAGAGTAGAGATTTAAACCTTAGTCTGCTAGATGAGTTATATGACTAGGCATATACGTCCATATAAAAAAATTTCTTTTAAGATGTGCTAAAGGGCAAGGATCCTGCCATGCCTAGAGAATCCTGGAAAGGGCATGAAACTTGCTGGCTGATGCTACAGTAGCATGGCAAGTGCCGCTAGATTTGTTATTGATTGTATTTGATCCATTCAAAGGCTGCACTTTTAAAAGTTTGTCAATATACATTATACATGTTGGGAATAAATGGTTTCTTAATTCATTGACTCACCCAAAAACCAATAATAAAATAAGTATCCTCTTATATTTAATATATAATTTTAATCCCTGCAGGAACTTGAATATTCATTAAGAGAGTTTGTAAATTGTACTCTAGCAAGCTTAATTACTAGTGAAGTTCCTTGATTTCACCATTTGGGACTGAGTAATTGGTTGGACTATTGTGAGATTTGTATAGAAATTATTGTTCAAGTGATCTACAAATTAAAATTTTTTAATAGTGCCATTTCAATGTCAATTTCACAATGAAAATTAGGATAAGTACTATATATATATATATATATATATATATATATATTTACCATTTGGGATGCTCCTGTGTGGTATTATTATTATTATTATTATTAGCACTAAAAAGAAGATTTTATATCAATGAGTGATGAAGTTTGAAATTATAGTTTTATTAATATAATTCACATTTTTATTGTTTCAGACTTATAAAATAAAGAAAGAATGATCAGAAGTCCATTAGAGAGGTCCTAGTAAAGAATCCACTCAACCTAGGAGTGGTATTCTAATAGAGACGAAGAGAAGAGAATAGAGAAGAGAGAGAGCATAAAGAGAAGGAGGGAAACCCTTTTTCTAGCTATATTCCTTAATATATCTTGAGAAATATTCCTTACGGATATATTCTAAATAAAATAGATATATATTATAAATGATTATTTTATATTGTATCAGTGAGATATTAATCTTAACATTTATTTTTAAAATAGGCTTACTTTATTATTTACTTATGCCATGTAAGGGAAACTTTTTTTTAATTAATTGAATTTCAATTGAAATTGAAACTCATAATTTTTTAATTTCAAAAGTAACTCTAATCACCAAATTAATATCACCAATCATATATTTGAGAGTTTTTTTTATTTTTTTAATAGAATATTACATACTCAAACATTACTCTACCAAATAAATGATATATATTTAGTCACTAAATTAAATTAGACTAAATATTTATTTTAATTTAAGCGAATAAATATAATTACATGATTAATTTTTTTCGCTTATCCAGTTCACTAGTTATATAATTTAAGAACAACTGGTTGATTACTTAATAATATTATTAGTCAATAGCTTTAAGAATTCGCAACCGCACCCAATTTCATATTCCAAATGCAACCTTAGGCGCCATCATAGTTGAATTTCTCCTGTTTTTTACCCTCAAGCAGCCAAAGAATTGAATGATTAATCTATGGAACTGTGATTGTATTTATTAGGCAATCAAATGGTGGAGTAGTTATTCCTTTCAAACCCAACACCTTGCTTTCTTGTTTTAAAATTTCTACTTGCTTGATTCCATTAACAGTGACTCTTAATGCTGGTGAAGGTAGGAGTTGCCCATAGACAAATTATGCAAACAAATAAGTAATTTTTTTTAAAACTAGGCGAAGCCCGTTAGTTCAAGTGCGTGGGAGTGTTGGCGTGAACGTTAATTCAATAAAACAATGCTTGCTCCCACAAGAAATCCCTGGCCAGTGAACTGTTTCATTTTAACAGTTCAGCAATCCCATTGCTGTTCATCGATTCCTGTTCTTATCAAGCAAAGTGCAAACCCAAATCAAACTTTGACAAGAACTAATCAGATTATGGGGACATATCCATGAAGAAGGCATTTCATGGATTGTCATTGTTCTTTTGCAGTGCCCTTGTGAGGTTACTCGTCCAATAGAAAGGCATGTATAGAATAGAATTCCATGCACTGTGGAACTATATTTTCATCAGCAGGTTGCTTCAATTTCTCCCTAAAAAGGCTATTACCATTTCCTATACACACAACCAACCCAACAAAGATTTCTTTTGCAACAGCTAATTGTGCTTATCAGAATCAAAACACAAGCAACACCATGAACCAAGACATTCAGGCATGGGATATGCAAAGCAACTAACTGAAACAACTTGTTATCCACAATCTCATTACAATCAAACATTACGGTATCATTACAGCAACTTAATGCACATATAGCCTCATTTTTGTGATAGAAGACATTGAAATACATCACAAAGTATACAGTCATCCAGCATATGGGAAGACAATTTACATTACATCCCTAGAAATAATCACAGCACCATCGCAGGAAGGGGAAAAGATGTAACTGAAAAACTATAATCCCAGAACTTGTAAACTTTATTCCTTACTCCACTCTTGATGGTAAACCCATAAGGGCAACCAAAAAAAAAAATAATAATAATAATGAACCAGAACAAAACTACCTATCTTCTAAAGTAACTGTATTTTATTGGCGATTTTGTCGGAGAGACAGTAGGTGTGCAGTTAAAGTATCATAGTCGGGAAGTTTTGGGTGCACATGACTGGCCTTATTAAAGGAATTCCCCCTGGAAGGAGTATCAGCCTTTGAACTGGATGTCTTCTTGCTTTCACCGCCACCTGATGATACTGTTCTTGGAGGAGGATTAGATGTTTGCTCCTTGGCTGATGACTTCAGATTTTCCTCTCGTGTGGACCTCTTTGACTCTTGAATCAGCTTAGATGATTCTGCTGATTTACGCTGCTCAAAACTTCCCCGGTTATCTGAATTTTTGGACTGAGGATTATGTTGAGTATCAGTAGTGTAGGAACTTCTAGAGGATGATTCCTTCATTAAGGACCTCTTCGATTGTAAAATTGGCTTAGATATAGCTTGTTCTGTTGATCTACGCTGCTCAGAACTTCCCCAATAACCAGAGCTCTTTTCCTGAGAAGTGGGCTTCACTTGAGCTTCAGCAGTGTAGGAACTCACTGAGGATGATTTGTGTTCCGCAGCATAACCTGGAGTCATTGAAGAATCAGAAGGTACCCTGGACTTCAAATTTCTCTCAGAATTTGAAAGAGGTCTGCTGGTAACAGTCTGTTTTGTTCGTCTAGAAAATCCAGGACCCGAATGAGTTTTGCTCTTTTCAGTCTGTTTAGGAAGATCCTCCTCAGAATCACTATTATCCAAGTCAAAATAGTTCCTTACACCTGATTTTTTGTTCACTTCCACTGCTGCTTTTCGAATGTGTGGCTCTTGCGTCTGTTGTGGAAGTTCCTCATCTGACTCATCATCAATAGCATCAGAATATGGAACTGAGGTTCCTAAGCTTCCTTTTTTATTTATTTTTGGGTGCACCATCTGATTGTATGAATCTTGGACTCCAGAACCAATATCAACCTTGAGGGAAGAAGACTTCTGCTTAAACCTGGTAGAATTATCCTCCTCTGCTTGTTTGGACACTGAAGAACTATCTGATGGATTACTACGGTATGGTGGATGCCTATAACCCTTATTTCGAAGGCCACCTGTCAATATTCCAAAATTCAACTCTTTACCACTTTCCAAACTCGATTCTTTAATAGTTTTAGTATCCTGCAATGTATCCAGTGATTGGTAACTTTGAATATCATCCATGACTGATGAAAACCCTGAAGTTTTTGGATTGTCATCATCATTGGATTTTGATTGAGATTTTGTGAACCTGCGAGAAGTTGGATTGGTATGCAAGTAACCATAATTAAACTTCATATCAGTTTCAGGCCCAACTTCATTTCCCTGGTTTTTGCTGTTGGATCCCGCATTTTCCTTTTCCACAAGTGAAGATCCTACAAAGTGAGGTCTCTCATTCTGGGTTGTCTCAGTGTTACTGCTTATATGTTTATGAGGAAAAGTGCCGGAATATGTATTCCCAACAAGCTTAGACTTATTGAGCTCCTCTTCACTTTCTGAGCTTGGACCATCTGAATCATCAAAAGTCACAGGCAACAATTCATCAGATTGCGAAGGAACTGTATCACTTGTCAAGCCCTCAGAAAATACACTTGTGGTGTGCAAGTCTGATGCAAAAAGAGATTGTGAACCGAACTTTCCTAGTGACTCTTCCATGTTTAGCCTGGAGCTGTTAGCATTTGTATTTGCTAAAAGATGAGGCAATGATTTTCTATCTTCTGACAGGTAATATGAACCAGAATCTTGGCCATTATGTTCACCCTTCTCATCAAGATTAAATTCATCATCATCTGAACCAGAATCATCAAAAACCACAGAACCATTGTCCAATGGGTTTGTTTCTTTGCTATTTCTTTGGAAGTTTCCTTCATCAAAAATAGAAGGCTCCCTTACAGCTTCCTCACTAAATTTCTGGTCACTAAAACTGGATAAGTGATCATCATTAGGAATTTGAGTGTGTGAGGAAACACTGCTAGACTGTCTTCTGATGCTTGCTTCTCCAAAATAACCAAAATTTTCAGATCTCATTCCATCATGCAATTCACTCACAAGTTCTACCTCAGAGTCACTAGACTCTCCCTTTCTATTTGCTTCACCCTTAAGGTCACTCCTCTCTAATTCAGATGAATTCTTCCTAAAATGCCTATCTGCCATTTGAAAATCACTCCCCTGTGTGTAATCATCCACACAACAACTGCTGGATTTAGAGGATTCCAGCTGACTAGGTTTATTAGTGCTCTTAAGATTGTTAAACCTTTCAGCCAATCCCGCCAGGTCATCTTGTTCATTTTCAAAACTCTGTTCATGATTCATGCCAGAATTATTTCTATGAGGGGTATTAGTTACAGGATCTTTGGCAAGATATTCACCTTGCACTCTGGAGCTGCCATATGTTTGAAACCCTTCATCTCTTGATCTGGAAACTGAGGCCTTCCTTGATTCTGTTGGGTGCTGCCTGGTTATCCTTTCTTGGCTTGAAAGTTCTGCAGCAGCCCTGGCAGCCATGCTTGCCCGTTCTGCAGATTCAGCAGCTGCCTGTGCAGCTGCTGTCGCATCCTTGAATTCCATATTCCAACTCTGCATACCCACAGAAAAACCACTTTGTTCTGCAGCAAACGAATGCCTAAATTCTATCTCTTCAGATCCAGTTCCTGTTAGAACCATGAATCCAAGGATTAATTGATGAAGAACAAGACAAAGAACAAGTTTACGTAAGTGTTAAAAAGTAAATCAGTCACAATGTTCATATAAATGGTTGACATACCAATAGATCTTGGATCAAGATTGGATGTCCCTGATGGCATTGCCTGACTAGCACCCACAGCTGGAAAAGGAACATTTTGGGAATGTGGTGATGATTTTGAATTGGATGCATATGAGTTGACAGCGTTTTCATGTTTTTCATAGTAATTGGAAGGAGCTTTGAAATTAGGGTGCCCTTTGTCAAAACTATTTGGTCGCTCTTGGACATTAGCAGCCTCTACATGCATTTTACTGGCCTGCTCAAATGTATTTGGTCCATTCTGCTCAAACAAATGCAAACATTAAGCAAATTCAGCTCCTTTCAAATTTTATGAGCTATTCTGTGCCAGAGCCATAAAAAGCAACATCAAGTGAAAAATGAATGACCATTACTCATTTGATCTTACCAGCAAGTCCTCGTGAGGCTTCATATCTTTCTCTCCAAATGATGTAGGATCCCATTTAACATTATGTTCCTCAGCGATGGCACTCAGAATTTTTATTTTGGTGGGACCATCAGGTGATTTGGCTGACAGTTTTTCCACCAGCTGCAAGAAGACAACCAAAATGATTACCAGCAACAATAAATTATAGAGTCCCACAAATTAACTAATACTGCACAAACTTACCAGGCGGCTGACACCACAATCTGGACGTAGTTCAACAGATGCAGAGACAAATTCTTTCCCATATTTTGCCGTAAAATGCTTCCGGACATCCATCAATTCAGGTATATCCGCACATCTTGGAGATGCAAAAATTACACTTGCGATTGCTTCCTTCAAGTCAATGGGACAATTTCTGGAAATTTCCAAAACAGATCAGTATGCAGAACCATTTATCATAAACCAACAAAATTTAAAAGGAAAAACATTTTTTATCTGGCGCAAGTATAGAATATTCACAAAATATCCTCTTCATAAGATAATTCAAGGATGGATAGATTATGTCAATAATATAGGCCAAAGCAATGTTGATCATATAAAAGCTTTCTCCTCACTCCACAAATGCGTTCCTTAGGGCAAATTTTCAGTTCTTTGGACACCTTTATGAGATACCCATACACCCAAACTAGAAATTCTTGCTGAAATAGAGCAGCCATACACTTAACTAAATTTCATGACTCAGTCCGCAAGAGCAAAGCCAGATAAATTTGATGCCAATAGATCAGGTTGTTAAACCACATGATCACTCAGAAATCCTTCATTGACAAGCACACACTAATACCAGTGAACTGAAGTGATTACTTACTGCTTGACTCATAAAAATACATGTGCACCTATGCATTGAATGACTGATTCTCTAAAATGGACACACCTTATATGGATACAACTTAAAGGATACTAAATTTGTTCAAGATCAAACAAAATTTACATACTTTTGCGACTCAATGATTGGCAAGCGCGCTACAATAAGTTCACAGTATATCTCAATAAGATCATATGCAGCCATTGTCTTCTCTTCCCGAACCACATGCTCAACCTGGAAAGCAAAAAAGAAACTTACATTAACCTAACCAGATGTCATTATCAATGTCTCCAACAGGGGCACCAGCCAATCGCAAATAGAATCATGTATCAGCAAAGAACAAACACCACACATACTTCTCTAGTAAGCAAGCATTTGATTACAAATACTGCAGCAACAAATATTAAGAAAGAGCATTAATATGAACCGTAGCACTGCAGCAACTCTCTAGATCCACTGCAGCAACACTAGACTAATTATCTAATGAGCTCCAAAAACAATATCCTAATCAAACTACTAGTCAAAATGATACAATGCTTGCATAGAATATAATAATACAAGATAAATAAATTTTCATCAAAACTAAAAGCTACGATTTTCTTGCTTGCTTCTTTTGCATCAGGACGCAGAATTGCAAAGTGTTCCGAGCATCTCATTCTACCTGTAATTACTGCCATCCCTAATACAAAATTCATTTTTGGGCCTAAATTTCATTCTAACTTTAAGCACAAAGTCTTGAAAGTAGACAAAATACTTCAAGTCTGGCCTCAAAAGAGCATAACGAACATAGCATGTAGAACAGCACAATACTGTGGAAAACCTCAATTCCTCATTACAAAACGTGGGAGGATCAAGAATCAATATCACTTGTGAACAATATCTATAAAAAAAAGGGAAAAAATAATTAAAAAAAAGCATTAATAGTACTAATACAAATCTTTCCGCGTACCCGAATTCTGGCAGTCTGGTCCTGGCCAGTCTCCAGCAATTGAGCCAATTCCCTCTTCAGCTGTTTCACCTGTGCATCTCTCTTATTCTTCAATAACTTTATGCGCGAAGCCGCTAGCTTCAAAGCCGTTTTGCTGCACGAAATAAATCAATTCAATACACTACCCAAAAACCCACGTAAAATCAAACTGAATAAAGCAGAAAAATTAAAAAAAAAATCGATTCTCTCAAATAAAGAAGAATTTACCATTTCGCCGGCTTGAAGCTCTTGTGAAGCATAGCTCTTCAATAGGCTCTGTTTTTTTCTTTTTTTTTGGACGAATGATAGATTGGAAAAGAGGGAATTTTGATTTGTATATGAGAAGAAGAGATTCTGATCTGCGTGAAATAATTATCAGAGATCTTAAATTGGAAAATAAACAGAGAATTTGAAGCGCAAGGAATCGAAATTTCGCGGAATCTCTTTTGCCATCGATTTTTCGCAATGAAAGAGTCGTCTGCTCGTCTTATTTCCGTTATTAAAGAAACCGCGTTGGTCAAAATCTGGTGTGGTAAGGAACAGCGAAATCAAATCATAGTTCTGACTTTTTACGTTGACCACTTACGGCTGCTGTGCTACCTTTTTCCCCTTTCACTTAAAAATCACCGCGGATCAAATTTTTATGAGTAGTTCATTCGATCGAATTTTAACATAATAGAATTAAATAGTATATAATTAAATTTAAAATAAATTTAAATTAAATTTAAATTTTATATTTTAAGTATTCATTATCTAAGATTATTTATATAAATATTTAATTAAATATAAAATATATATATATATTTATAATAATATTTATAAATTTTTATATTTTTTATTTTATATAAAATAAAATTAAATATTTTATTAAATTATCAAATTTTTTAAAATATAAATTACTAATAAAAATAATTTTTTATATAACTTATTAATTAAAATATATAAAATTAAATAAATTTTAATATTTTTTAAATAATAATGATTAGATTTAAAATAAATTTAAATAATTAAAAATAAAATTTAATTAAATTTATGATAAATTTAAATTTTAAGAGCATTAATTATATTAGAAATTGAACATGACATTTTCAGAATCACCCTGTCCGTTGCCATTTACGCTTTTGCTTTAAGGTCTGTTAAAGAGGGTTCCACTTCTTCTAGTCTGTTCATCCTGCGGCTGAAAATAATGATATCACGATTAACAATTCTATGTTGTGAAAGTATGATAGTAGAGCCCTGTAAAAAATGGACCTTGACCTTTCTTGTGAAAATTAAAAATTGACGATTTCTAGGCAGAAATGATTATTTTGGAAAATTTTAAAATAAATTTGAATTTGTTAAATAAAAGTTAAATTTAATTAACAAAAGGTGAAATTTTCATACTTTTTAATCTAAATTAATCTCGTTAAATTTAATCACTATTTACTATCTTTTTCCTTTTTTTTCACACAGTAATTTACCTGTTAATTATGATGACATTTGAACAGCATTATTGTAATCGTAAATATATAAAAAAAAATTAAGTGCTAGCTTTATTATGGCCCTATTTAATAATAATTTTTAAAATAATATTAATATTAATTAAAATATTATCTCTTTTATTTATAATATTTAATAATATAATATTTAAATATTAAAAAATAATTTATGAAAAATTAACATATTTAATTTTTAGATATTAAAAAAATATTTTAATTAAAATTAATAAAATATCTCATTATTTTAATATTTAATATCTAATTTAATTTTTATTTTTATTAAATATTTTTACTTTAAATTATTATATATATAATTAATTTAATATTTTTATTTGATAATTATTAAAATAATTAATAATTATTAAAATCGCGAATATGTATAATCTAATAGTTAAAAGTTATTAAATGGTTAAACCTAGTTGGGCGTCAGACATAAAAGGACGTCGACCCATCAAAGCCACAGGGCAACGTCGACGTCTGAAATCAAATCATCAACGGCACTGCATTTATCATGGATTACACGCGTTCATCTGTTTCATTTTTGAATGATTTTGTGGCCAATCGTTAAACCCACTTGGGCCCACCGTTGTGCCTCTCGAAAGCAAAACCACGTCGTCTCGTGTCCATCTTCAACGTCAAGGTTTTATTATTGAAAATTAAACAGAAAAAAAAAAATATCATCGACTATTTAAGAGATTAATTCAACAACCACCAAACCCCATTTGATAATAATTTTTAAAATGATATCTAATATTTTATTAAAATAAAAATATTATTTTTTTTATTTATATTATTTAATAATATAATATTTATATTAATTATTCTTTCTAAATTTTAGAAATTAAATAAATATTTTAATTATAATTAATAATATTATATTATTATTTTTTTTAATAAATAATTACTCATTAATAGCTACTTAAAATAATTAATATTAATAAATAAAATTTTAATATTTAATAATTCACAATAAATAAAAATAACTTTCAATTATTAAAACGATTAACGTCATTAGAGCAGTTAATATTAAAATGATTTATGTACTATACAACAAAAATAATTCAGAATAAAGCTAAATTCCTTCATTTTATAATATTAGTTTTCTTTATTCTGCCTCGTATTGAGCTAATCTGATCATGATTAATTTAAAAATGAAATTAAATTGATTTAATTTAAAATTCAAATTAAATAAAAATTAATTAAAATGAAATTAATTAAAATCAATCTTAAGTCAGATCATTCAAATCTAATACATTGTTATTATTAGTATATAGAGTTTATTCAAATTTAATTCATGATACAACCAAAAACTATTTTGTAACTCACAAATTTTGGCTGCAATTCACATCTATTTATATGATTATATAAAAGCAAAGGAAAATAGTATTTTTCTCTCTTATACTTATATTTTCTATGAGTTTTAAATATATTTTTTAATTTTCACAAAAGTGTAAAAAAAAAGACAATTTTCTCACTCATATTTGACAACCTTTAATTAAGAGAAATAAATAAATTTTAATTTAAATTGACTTATTTATTATTTGATAACTCCTACTTTTTAATTAATTTTCTTTATTCTATTTGGACTTTACACTTTTTTTTTTCTTCATAATTCTTCAAATTATGTTTATGGAATTTTTTTTTTCTTTGTTAGATTATTTTTCTGTAATTTTTCTCTTAATTATATTATAAATTATTTTATGTATAATGTGAATCATTAGAGAAAAATATATTTTAAAAATTATAAATAATGCATAATACAAAACATGTACATTATATTGGAAAATTAAAAAGATAGACAACACTATAATAACCGATTTAATCTCAATTTAATTTTACTTTCAAATCTTACATTTTATCAATTTTTTGATTGTCTCTTTATTTTTTAGTTTTATATTATCTATTTTTATATATTTTAATTATATCAATTAACATATTATTCAGATTTTAAAAGTGACAAAAATCACAATAGACGATTTGCATTGCCATTTTGGGTTATTTTATAGGATGTTGAGGTGCATGCTGCTTTATTTATGCATACGGTAACTGGACTGTCAAAAAGATTGTATTTTTCAATAATAAATGAATATCATTTCAATAGACTTAAAAAAGCTACAAGGGTTGCACTTAAACGGGGGAAACCAAAGGGGTACTTGAACGATCTATCTGCCTTTGTATGAACTTGCTAAAGATAATTGTCTAACAGATTTTTAAATAACTCTCATGCTAATAAGTATGTCAACTCTTATTTAAATTTCTGCATTATGACATCTCATTTTCTTTTTTTCTTATATTTTCTAATACTATTTAGAATTTCTTAGGATTTTAATTTTAAATGTAAAATTGATATTTGACAACAATTCTAAACTCTTAGAATTCCAATTTATGAAAATTGAAGTTTGAAATAGTTGTTGTATAAGCAATGAATATTTTAAATAGAGATAAAATTAAATTTGTCTAATAGTCTTTCAGTTAATGAAAGTTTATAGTATAAGATTTTACTTAATAAATTACAGTATATAATTTTTCAATATTTCTAATGAAAGACAATAAATTTTATTCTTAAAGTGCATAATTTATCACTGTTTTCATATATTTAAAATCAATTAAACACTTTAATGGTAAAAAAATTATTGCAATAACTTTTTATCATCAAAATTGTGGTGAACAATGTTGTATTATTATTAATGTAAATAATTTTTATATTATTTATCACTTCTATTATCAGAAAAAGTTGTTTTTTATTCATATGGAAATATTTCGGATGGCTAAGTTTTTCTTACTCATGAATTTATGAATTTTAAACCTACTTTTCTATTTTTAAGTATTCTTTGAGTTCTTTTTTTTTTCTATGTTATGATGGATCTATTAATACATTTGTTTTAAATTTAAAAATTAATATTTATTTATAATTAATTTATATTTTGAATGCTTAATATTTAAAAATTTAAATATATAAAATATACTCAACAAATATACACTTAAACTAATTTATTAAATTATTTTCACAATATCCAAACTTTTAATGATGAAAATAATATTTGATGTAAATAAAAAATATCTTTATCAATATAATTACTTTTTTATATAAAAAAATTAAATTAAATTAAATTATTAATAATGTAACCCTTTGCGCGGACATAGTACTAGTTGAACAATCTAGAACAAGGAACAAACTAGAAACTTTTATTCAAAAAAGTATGCAAAAGCCATTACGTGCGCGCTCATTTATTGAATTTTATTTATTTCCTTCGGTATGAAGCTTTCATTTGATTATCCAAGAAGAATACCTGACAGGTGCAATTACTTGTCCACAAGTAACAATAGATGCTTTTTGGAATGTGATTGTAAATAATATTATAATAGGACAACCTAATACAGGAGAATTATTCACCTTCATGTCTGTGTTACCAGTTGGAAGGAAAAATAACAAACAGAGATCTCTACTACCAGGGAATTAGAAGACGTTCAAATACAAGAAGGGAAAACTTTCCCACACAAAGGAAATCATAGAAAACTCTTGTCATGTGCAAAAGCTAGCCTAAGATCACGGTACCCCAGCGAAAAAAAAAAAAAAATCCTACGTATACATAAATTTATCCATATATAAGGTAGACAGTTATTCTAATGATGCTACTACATGATACTTTTACTCTCTCTATATATATTTTATGTTTTATTTTACTTTTTATTTATATATTTTTTCCAATTATTTGGATATTAATGTAATTACATGCTAATAATTATTTCTTTTAACATTATACATATTAATGAAAATATATTAATATTATTTGAATATTTAAAAAATTACATTAATTTTTTAACTCATTAATATTTATGTCATTTTAAGTAGTTAAATATTAATATTAAGGAATTAAATTAATAATTATTCTATTTAAATATTAAAATTTATAAAAATAATATTTAACTCTTAATTTTTTAACACTAGCCAAGGAAAGTAAGTTCACATCCTTGCATAGAATCATCATTCCACATTTCAATTTGAGAGATTTATAATTTATCTCTGCATATTGTCATTCATTTTTTATAAGTCAATTCCTACATTTTGAAAAACTCATTAAAACGTTAACGTCTTTTGCCACCGTTAAACTAAAAGGTTATTCCATCCAATTTCAATCAATTTTGCCATTAAATCAGACGAGAGATAAAATTCTTAAAATCCATAACTACCCAACACCCAATTAACATTTTTGTTTTTTTTCCTTTTGTTCACTGTTTCTCTTTCTTCCATTCCAATTCACAAATATCCAATATTCATAGATACCCATTAGAGATACCATCGCAGCTCTCCTCCACTCAAGCCACAACGCTACCACAAATCCAACAAAACCCGAGACCCATCCCCACCATCCAAAATAACACAGAACGGCTGCTATCCACCCTTGTTCTTGTCATCTTTTGTCAGGTGCTTGGTCTTTTGCTTCGCGGTAATGGGAGACAAAAGTTTCAAGTTGAGAGAGGGTGACTTAGAACAACAACTCATGAGATTGCAGTCACCAAAGCTATTTTGGAGTGAAATCGTTGAGTTAGAATGAGACACAATTGATTTCATGGTGGAAAACTAGTTAGTCGATGCCGCACAAAGCCCATTGCCCATTCAGGCATATTTCCTCTCTACAAACTAACAATGCTTCTCTCCTTAAAGCATAAACCTAGCGTCGGACCTCTCAATTCTCTCAACACCTTTCAACATGGTGAGCGAGATGAGACTGAGTCAATGGAGTTGAAACGAGTGAGTTGGGTTTGTTGGTATGTGTGGTTGTTATATAGGAGTGTTTTGAGAGAAATGATAAGAAAGAAGAGAATCTGTGGGTTTGTGGGCATGCATTGGTAAGCAAGGTTTGGATTGTTTGATTATGCTAAGGAGATTGTTTAGTAAATGAGTACATGAAATGCTATCTCTATGAATACATTGATGGTCATATGGGCAAGGAAGAGATGAGGAGAAGCTGCTTCATTCATAGAGGGAAGAAAATGCGGGAAGGTTTACAGATATGGGGAAAGAGATTTTAGTGATTTTAGTCTTTTTTCAGTACTTCAGCAGCAAAATAATAGAAAATGGATGGAAAGACCATTTAGTTAATGGTGGCAAAGGACAATGACGTTCTAGTGAGTTTTTCAAAATACATAGACTGGCTTGTAAATAATGGCAATATGTAGATATTAAATTATAAATCTCCCTTTCAATATTCCTTTTTGTCATCATATCCTCATAGTTTCAATATCTGCTCCAGAGCAAAAATAAAGTGCATATGCTGAATTTATATACCATATGCATTCAATATCCCAAGGAAAAGGCTTCACCATGTAAACAGATAATTTTCAAGTACTATTTTCAGGATCACTTAAAGCATTAAAGCTATTATAGGATTGCTATTTAAAATGGTTGTTCACTTTCCTAGTAAGACTACTTGTGTCCTTCAGCCATTGATGGCTACCCCTTTGTGATGAACCTAATAAGTGGGCTAGTTGTTGGTGATACCAAAACCAGAAGACTATACCATGAAAAATTAATGATTAAAGTTGTAAGAATTTTGAAAGATGAGAAGCTAAACTGTCAAACATGATCTAGATAATAGATTTAGGCAAGAAAAATTTAAATTTGTGATTTTGGAAATGAGAATCCATTGAAAAAAATTAGAGTATAATTTCTGTATTCAGAACTGGTAGGCTAACAAAAAATCATGGAGAAAGAAAACCAATGTCCATAATTCTTGAAAGAAGTCATTTTGCTTAGTGAAAAAATGAGTAAAATAGCACAGGTAATGCACTTCACAGAGAAATCAGAGTTCAGTCTTTGGACTACCTAACTGGCTCAGCAAAATTGCCATATCCATACCCTGTACCATAGTAGGTACAGCTGTCTCATAAGGGCAATCCCGAGAAAAACCAACCTTTCCAGATTTCTTCACTTTCTTTATGCAGCTCTTGAACTTTTCATGGCACTTAATACTCATTAAACCTGAAAAAAAGTATTACTACTCGTTAAATTAAACTAGGAAGAGAAACTACACATTTGATATAAACATTCCCAGTACAATGTTAATTATTAGCTACCTAGACAAAACAGACACAATAACATATAAAAGAACAGGCAAGTAACAGTTGTTCTGTGCTCTGACAAACTATTGGACTACATAACAGACATTATCACATTTCTACTTTCTTCATATTACTACCAAGTTTAGATCACATAACAAGGCTAAGATCATGAAACCTATGTGAGTAGATAGATATGGTATAGTATAATTGTTAGAATTATGACTCAAAATCCTAATGGGATTTCAAGAGAGATCTTTTCCTAATTTGAGTGGGAGAAATATTACTTAATAGGATGGAGGAATATTTCCTATAATGAGTAGAACTCTTATTTTAGTGTTATTTCTAAATTGAGTAGGACTCCTAATCAGATAAGATTGAGAGAATTAACATTATAAATAGGAGAATGATGGAAAAAGTTATTTGACTTTTGCCCATTAAAGAAAATGATTTTCAGCTCATGGAGTGAAGTTGTCGTCCATTGTAGAGAGGGGCCTTGCCAATTGCTGTGGATTTGGCTCAGCCCATTGATGAGCCCATTGATGAGGGGCTTTTGCCCATTGCAGTGGAAATAGGTTTCGGCCTAAGGTGGAGTAAGGACATAGAATTCGAGAAGAAGGTATTCTTGTCGATTGATGAGAGGGCTCTTGCCCATATAGTTGAAAACAACCTTTGTGGTGTAGTATTATAATAGTAAATAAATTGGGTTATGTATAGAGGAGACTAAGAGAGACTAACTTATATATTTACTATGAGCAGTTTAATGTTGTATGGGTTCTCTTGGGTGTAATTGGGTTTATGGATAGTATAATTTTGAGCTTATAATAATGATTTATTTATTGATGATAGTGGAAGATGGTATGCCTGTGGATGTAGCCCTATGTGAGAGAGTGAACCACGTAAATATTAGTATTTTGTGTATTTGCTTTGTTTTTTTGCAATTTACACGTTTCTGCAGTGTACAACAATAATCATATAGAGCTAGAATTCATTTTCTTATTGCTTGGAATAAATCAGAAGCAAACAATATTGATAATTTTGGCGAAGTTCAAAAAGGTGCCAGGTAAATGTAAAGGGTTCATTTGGACAGAAGCAAATAATATTATTATTATATTTGAAATTATAATTTTTACACTTGAAATGAAAAAATCCATATCCATATTCATTTCAAATGCACACCCATCCAAATGGACCCTAAAAAATTGACAACAGCAAATTGAAAGATAAATTTAAGTGAACCAGAAACGTAGAATTCATTTCTAGTGGATAATTGTATTTAGTATGATACAACTTAAAATGTGAAATTTAATTAAATTTCATATAATTTATGTTTAGAATAATTTTATAGTTGAAATTCATTTATCTTTAATATAATTTATTATAACCAAAAAAAAAAAATCCCCACTTCCTAAAGCTTATCCTTATTATATAATTTAGAATTGTTATTTTTATTATTAAAATACCCTCAACATTTTTTTTTTGTAATGAATAAGTTTATTTAAATATGTTCAAATTAAGTTTAGTATTTAATTTCAAAATATTTACTTCAAATATTGTGTGTGTGAGAAAGAAAGTGTACAAGAAAGACATAATATGATATGATATGATTGTGTTAATCTTACGGAATTCATTTGAAATTCTACCTATTTTGATAAAATTTATGTTCAATTTTATAGAATTAAATTGAGGAATTGAAATCAATACTTTTCTTTTCAAATCAAACATGTAAAACTTGTAATTCAATTAAATTTCATAAAATTTTGTGAAATTCATTTGAATTCAAACCAAACGGGAATTCATTGGAATCAAATTTTCTAGAATCCATTCAAGGGCAATATCCTCAAATATGTAACTGGCAGGATATTTCATACCTTTCTTTTCAACGCACTCGTCATGAATCTTGCAACAGGCGTCCAGGTCGTCACATGGTTTCTCCCCAGGACAGCCAGTCCACCCTACTCCACAGTACTTTCCGTATCTAATCCCGACCGCTAAATTTCCAGCATTGGCCAACAAACAAAAGAAAATATCAATTACATGAATAGGCACAAAGAGAGATGAATTTTTACACTGAATGAGATGACAATTTCCATGGCTTACAATTACAGTTCTCTGCAACGCAAGTTCTACTGCATTTCACCTGTAATTAATAGAAAATCGTGAGATCCAAGCAACAAATATTATTATTATTTTAGATTTCATGCATTCACCAGGTAAGGAAACGGATATTGAGGATAGGAAGTTAGGAACGAGAACTGACCTGAGAATCGTTTTTAGCGGAGTCGGCGAAGACGGAGAGAAAGATGAAAACGATGGCGAATGTTACTACTGCCGCGGCTCGAGTTCTAACAGGAACAAACGAATCGAGCAGCATCCTTTCCCCCTGCTGTATTGATTTTGGCTCCTGAAAGTTGCTTCTTCTTGTCCGCGTGTAGGTTTCTTACTCGAACGAAATTCGTTGATCAGCAATGGGATGACGCTGTTTCGTCGAATCAGCAAATGCCTTGTCAGCACAAGCGGGTGTACAGTGCAGCCAATGCCAATTCGCCCTGCGGACCTGGACCTTGAGCAGTTATTGGGCGCGCTCAGAGAAAAACCCGAAATCATTGGACTAAAGGCCCAGAGAGTTGAAGCTCAAAAGGCCATTTATATTATCTCAGAGAACGACGCATTAGGATTAATGGATTTATATTAGCTCAGTCAATTGAAGCTCAAAAGCCAACATAGGCATCGGTAGTCCTATATAATCCAGGGAAATTTTTGAGATCCACGGTTATCATGAATGCATCATGCCATGAGAACACAATCTCAGCGCCATGGCTCATTATCATGCCATGAGAACACAATCTCAGCAGAACCACGCACCGAATAAGATTTGAGCATCTACCAGTCCCTGACAACCGGTAAGCTTACTTCTAAAGTTGCAATTCAGTACCAAGCTAAATTATGCAGGGAGAATTGGCTAAAACTGCATTCACTTCTATGGATGTATTAGTACCAGTAGCAAAGCCGATGAAAGACTAACTTTGATTGTTTATTAAAGATGTCAGCATCAGATAAATTTCAACACTGAAAAAAATAAAAAAAAAACAACAGCAACTTGATTCACAAACACATCATACATAATTACATATGCTCAGCTAGTCTACACAAAATATATAGCAAATTGGCATTTCTCCACCTCATAAGTTAGAACCCTGCTTGAGGGGATTCAATACCAAATAGGCATTCCCAATTAAGCTAGTTCACCTCATTAATAGTTAATTCATCTCACCCAGTATAATAATTCATCGCCATGATTGACAGTAAAGGAAATAATGCATTAAAGCCATTTCCATTATAGAATGGAGGTTACACTTGGCGAAAGTGGAAGTTTGACTACAGTAAAAATGCAACATCAATGCAGCCAACAGTAGCACTGCTACTGCAATAACATGATTGAATGGTTACAATCCACTGTTCCTATTACTTGGCCTTTTTTTTGACAGGACCATCATTAAATGTTTAAACATTGAGCATGATCAAGTAGAAGGCAAGCCATAGAAAAACTTGTAGCATTATCATCATTCATGAGTAAAGATGAACTTTAACAAAGTTAATCGATCGTCAGTAACATCCTAAGCAGCTTCAAATGTAAAATTATTGAGGCAATCACAGTAACCCACTGATTTCCCAGCTTCAAAAATTTTGCAGAAAAACAAAAATTTGCAAGTAAAGTGCTTGCGATTCAATCGCTCAAAGGACAACAGAAGCTCACATATTCAATCCCGTGAAACACATTATATGAAGCTCTTCTTCTCAAGGATAGTAACCAGTGAAAGTAAATCCCCTTCCCACAATCTCACCAGCACAATACCAAGCAAAGCACTCCAGCCCAAACAAAGCAGCAATGCCAGCATCTTCGACTTTCAGCTCCTGTCTATTCTTCCATAAATTCTTCACATAGTCAAGTTCCTTCCAAAATGATTCACAACGATTGGGAATACTGTACCAAAGAAAAATAAAAGAAATGTCAAGAAACAAATTAATATAAAAATTTTAAGTCGTCCACTTTGATATTTTCCACTAGTACATTAGTAAATAAGTAAATGCGAGAGACACTCAGCGCTCAGGCTTAATCACCAATCATTTCAATAAAAGGCAACTGATGAGTCTTTATAAAAGGCAAAACTTAACTCAATTAGCAATGGAAATGCAACTTGAAAAGGGTACAGTTGGTAAAAACACATCAATATCAACAGAAATGCTCTAAGGTTGAAAAAAAAAATAATATTAATCTCCTTGGATAATTCTCAAAAAATGCAAGAAACAATCATTCTATTTGATCCTAACACAAATTTTCAAAAGTTGATTACCAAGGCAGCAGAGTTTGACTCTATTCACTATTTTTCTTTTCCCATATAAATCAAAATCCAGCCTTCTCCAAGACATCAGCATCATCCAATATGAATCACTGTGGCTCTAAGGTCTTAGAGCCAAGTATGAAATGCCATCAAAACTGAACTTCTTTCTCCTTTTCTGAACAACAGTAAAATGGAACTCCACTAGATCAGAAGCCACTTAATCGATGAGATGCTAACCTAGTCCAACACACACTAAGGGACATTTATATAACGCTGAACTTCAAAAATTATGAAAATGCAATCCATGGAAAACTTTATTTAACATGTGATGAAAAATAATAACCAAATTATCAATTATAAATACAATTGCACTACAAAATTAAACTAGGCTTCTAAGTCTTAGACGCTATTCAAGTCCTACTGAGATTGTGAGAGCCTGATACTAGAAAAGAAGATAAGAGTTTCCATTTGGTTTGTAACTATTCCAACCCAAAAAAATATACAAAATCTTTCTTTGGCTTCAACACTTGTAACAATGTCAAGTATGAGAATGTCAATGCAATATATGATTGTGATTGAGGTGCCAACACGGGTGGGTTCATATCTATAGGGACATTTTCAGTTGTTTGCAGATGTAACTAGAGCACCGATAAGAGGCCCACCCTCAACGAAGATGGCAAATTAATGATGATGGAAACTAAAAAGAAATAATGTTATAGATAAATTTATACATCCAATTTGAAAAATACCATAACCCTACTTGATTGATAAAATTTAAAAAACAGAGAACCATTTTGTACTGCCAAATATTTTCTAAAAATACCCTCATAAGAAACACTAGATGTAAAACAACTTATTGGATTGATTGAAAATTTGCTCATAAAGAATCTGGATGATGTTAAGGCGATTGAGCTTGCAATGAAAAAGTCAATGCACACTCTTCATCCAAAAAGATAACAGAATGACACTTAGCAGAGAAGGCACTTTTTCTTTATGCAGTAATATCTTTCAACCAAACTTTTCAATAACTAGTTTTCTACAACTCAAATACAGAAATACTATGAATGGCCAATGAAATCTGATCAAACCCAACCATAAATCCATAACCGAAAAGAATTCCATGTGCTCAGGAATTTCATTTTCACCAAACAGCTTAAATCACAAACCGTATGCTTCGCTCTTTGTTTATCAATGAGGTTCTGGATAAAGACATAGAAAACATTTCAAAATTTACATAACAATAGTTGCATATATTAATCTAACAAAAAAATGATACATCCATTCTTCAGCAAGAAGTGTCATACTTGGCTAGCACATCCAGTCAACGATAATGCAAATCTTCACTTTAAGGTGAGGAAAAACATAAAATCCATACATCAAGTCCTCCAATGCGAGTAACTCTCCATTCATATCACAGTTAAATTTTTTTAAGGAGGAGTAAGAGGAGAAAACCATTCATCAGCAACATTGAATTCCATGATAACAAGGGTACAAGAAGTAAAAACCAAGCAAGACGAAACCATTCATCAGCAACATTGAATTCCAAGATAACAAGGGTACAAGAAGTAAAAACCTAGAAAGTCGAGTGTAGAACAACTGCTTTGACAACAAGTTGCACTTCTCAACAGTGGGAGGTTCCTGAATATATTGCTTATTCTGCTCCAACAACTGCTTGTAGTAGGCAGTTCCATGCTTAGACACAAACTTAGAAGCTTCACGTGCCTTGGACTGCAACTGCTGCAACTTGGACGCCATCAATTCCAAAAACTAAGCCTAAAACCGTACCAAAAAAAAAATCAAATTCAGTAACCATAAATTCAGATTAAAAAAAAAACTACTCAAAAACAAAGACCCGTAAGTCACCCATAAAACAGGAATTCTAGAAAATTCAACTAAGCATATGATAATGCAACACAAGCAGTAACGGGATTCCTCCATCAGAAAACAGCCAATTAGGCAGACCCAATTAACTAATCACAAGAAAATGACGCATCCATATAATTTCGCAAACTATTTGCATCAAAAGAAGCTCCAAATCAAACTTAAACCTTAATTGCTATCATTAACGAGGATAAGCAACAAGCACGGGATAAAAGCACAAACGCCAACGGATCAAAACCCTAGCTACAATATGCAAGACCATGCATATAAGCATCTAACACAATAGAAACAAGTAAATAGAGCAACCAAACAAAATCTGATGGGGAAAAAAAGGCTGATTTTAAGTACAACCGAGTAATCTCAGAAATCGAAGCAAAGAAAGTGAATAGAAAAAGGATTTACCTAAGAAGGAAAATGGAGAAAGCGTCAATGAAGGCGGCAAAGAGACTGAACAGCACGGTCTTTGCTTCCCTCGCCGCTTACCTTTACTGCGGAATGCGAGGGAGAGAGAGTGAGACAGACGGACGGGTTGGATTCAGTTGTTTTACCTTTCTTGGGTGCCGTCACGGTCCAATTTCAAATCTGATTTCTGATTTTAGTCCGATTAATTCCCTATAATTTTGATTTGGTAAAAATGTCAAAGAAGCCCCTATAGTTTCAATCGAGCGCGGAATAAGTCCAAAATCAAGTATTTAATCATATAAGGACAGAATTTTTTAATTAAAGCCAAATAAACCAATTGTTTGAAAGAAAAAATAAAATACTATTTTCTCAAAATATTTAATAATAAAATGTTAAAAATAATAATTTAATATTAAATGGTTTTTATTGATATATTTTTTAATTTTATTTTCATTAAAAATAATAAATAATTTTAATATTTAAAATTGAGAAATAATATTTTATTATTAAAAAAAATTATTCGGTAATAATTTATTTAGCCTTAATTAGAAAGTATAATGATTTATTTACTCAAAAATTTAATTTTAAACTTATTTGATCATCGACTAAAAACATATGAGCTTAATTTTTTTCATTTAATTTTGATGACAGTAGTTTTAGTTTGAGTTATACATACATATATCTATTGGCAAAAGTAAAAGAAAAGCATCAAGTTTTGAGTGATTCGATGCCGGAGACGACCAGATCGATGCTCCAAGTTCACAAGTTGCAAGTCGGCTTGCTGTTGAGTTTCCCAAAGAAAAATAGCTTGTTGTCATCATTCACAGGGTTTATAGTGATCGCAAGTTTGGATACAAACGTGAATTGAAGAAGTTCGAGATGCTGGGTGTGAGATTAATTAGAAAAATGCAGAGCTGTGATAGCAATAACAAGACAATGTCATATCAATAAGTAGAAGAAATAGCGAGAGAAGCATTGCATGAAGGATGGGAGCTGTTGTAACGGAATGCATGAGCTGTCATTCTGTTGTGGGTTTGTTGCATTGTTGTAACTGTTCTTGGGTCTTGTTAAATAGGCTCAAGTAATTGTAGAGAAGTCATGTGTGAGTATTCATGAAGTTATTCTTTCTCTCTTTAATCTTTCTTGATTTCTTCTTCTTCCTTATGTACTTCTCTTTCTAGTTCAATAAAACCTCAGTTTGCATCATTTGATATTAGAGCTCACAATTCTCAGCTATGGCAGAAGGGACTCGATCACAAGAATGGCATAGGGAAATGGCAGCAATGATTGCAGAATCTGAGCAGAGACAGGAGGCGATGTTATGGGCTAATATGGGAACTATGCTTAGAACTAACATGGGGGAATTGAAGACTCTGGGAGGGCAATGAATCTCTAAAACTAGGAGATGGCAGCGCGCGGAGTTACGAAAACAGCAAGGTTGAGTTCGTGGGGCCAATCGATAAAACTAGAATTTCCCCATTTCAATGGTGAAATGTTGGATGGTTGGTTATTGTGAGCAAAGTAATTATTTGGTTGGTAATGGGGCGGTCAAAAATAGAGTAAAAGTAGCAGCTCTTCACTTGGAAGGGAAAGCTATTCAGTGGCATCAGGCTTTCATTAAGTCTCATGGTTTGGAAGCCTATCAAGATTGGAATGCTTATGTGTGTGCCTTGAATGCTAGATTTGGAAGTCATAATTATGATGATCCTTTTTCTGAATTGCGGAATCTCAAACAAACGGGGACATTACAAGATTATTTTGATGAGTTCGATGAATTGTATCTAAAGGTGGATGTAACAAAGGAACAGGCATTGAGTTTCTTTCTCTCCAGATTGGTAGATAAGCTTCATATGCCAGTGCGTATGTTTAAGCCAGGCACATTAGCAAAGTTTTACTCACTGACCCATTTACAGGAGATAACAGTGGCTCTCTCAAAAGCAAACCTAAGCCTCAAATTTGACCTCCTGATATATGGAAATCAGGTACTTCTTCTGTTAAAAATACTGCAATTGTTTCTACTTTTCCAAAGCCTATTACACCTAAGGAAGATGTAAAAATATTACTTGGCCCTTCCACTCCAAGATTGCCAACACCTATTCCACGTAATAATAATCTTTGATAAGCAAAGAGTTGGAAAAGAAAAGAGCGAAAGGGCTTCATTTTTGGTGTGATAAGAGGTAAAGTCCAGGGCATAGATGCAAAAAGAAATAGGTTTTTACTATGGATTTGAGAGTTAAAGTTGGCAGAGAAGAGTTAGAGGAAGGAGGAGAGACATTTTAGGAGATAGTTAGGGAAGAAATGCATTTATCTCTCAATGCTATAGGGAGAACAAGGGGTTTGCAGACTATGAGATTAAGTGGGAATTGTGGTAGGAGAATTGTACGAGTTCTTATAGACACAAGCAATAGTCACAATTTCATTAGCTCGCAATTGGCCAAGAAATTAGGATGTGAATTAAAAGAAGTTATGGGGGTTATGGTGGAAGTAGCTAATGGGCAGAGTTTGCCATGTCAAGCAGTGTGTAAAGCATTTTCATGGAAAATGCAAGGACATGTATTTATGGCTGAGGTCTTTGTACTTCCATTTGAAAGCTATGACCTTATTCTTGGGGCACAGTGGCTTGCAATGTTGGGGGGAATACGCTGGAATTTTAAGACTTTGAAGATGGAAATTAAATCGGGTGGTACAACTTGTATTTTGATTGTCACACCTTACCCCTCCGTAAGGCATAACATGATCCCGTATAATACTTAATGAACTACCGAACTTCACCTACCGATAACTCATTAAGTACCTACAAGGGATTTTAAAACAATTTTCTTACATTTTGGAAGTTGTGAACATTTTGGTAGGAATTAAAAACCATTTATTCAAAGTTTAAATACTAATAAAAATTTTTGTCCATTTTAGTTTTGCTGCAAATTTTATAAAAATTTTGACAGAGTTCCCTCTGTATTTTGAGAAACCAGTTCTTCAAATACCTGTAAAAAGCACTCCCAAAAATGTTTCACATCTCCTAACCTCCAATAATTCACAATTTAACTCAAATCAATTCATTCCAAAACAGTTCCACAATCCAAATCAAATTTGTCAACTCAGAATATTTAATAATTTCATTCACAAAACATAAAGCAGGAAATTCATATGTACAAATATTAAATTTACAGAAGAAAATCTAAAATAATATTATTACAATTTATTTACAACTGCTCGACTTTATATTGATACATACAACATTTCCATATTTACATCAAAATTTATCTACAAGGGCATAAAATAATACCCGTACAAAAGATCAATGTAATCCTCGATTTAATCGCAGCTCACTCTGCTGCTTTTTCCTTGCTCTTATCTGCGACAGCAAAATAAGTCATCGCTGAGTATAAAAATACTCAGTGGTGCGCAATAAAAATTTACAATGCAATAAATAAATCATTCATTGCCAAATACAATTCAAATGTTTCTCAATCACATTTCAATAATGATCAAAGTTCATAATAACACCATTTTGTCAAATAATCTATTAAACACAGTTTAGTCAAACAATTTCATAAACACAGTGTTGCCAAGTCATACACAACTTAAGCCATGACACAAAATTTCTGATCAATGCCGCGTTGTACACCACGACAAAGCAATCTACAACCCCATTAATCGAAATCAATGAGGGAGGTGGCTAGTTAGCTAATGAGTACTCATCCGATCTACAACCTCAACTGGCAAGCCAGAGAGGGAGGAAAATAAACGATCTCAACCCCATAAATGGAGGAGGAAATGTGATACTGTCATGCTAAGTGTGAACATAAAATCCATTTAAAACATTTCATTCAAATATTGCATACAAAAATCAAATCAATTTCCAAAGTTACAATTTGATCACAAGGTGGCAACACAAAAGTTCATAAATTCATACTGCATGCTAAATCAATTTTCAAGGGTAAAATGCTTAAATAGGATTTATTGTGCACAAACCTGACTGGAGTCGCCTCTAGGCCTTGACTCAGTCTCTCCGAGCTTCCAAGTCTTTTTCAGCTGAAACACACAATTTCACCGTGTTTCAGTACCATAACTTAGCACAAATCCAAAAATAAATTTCACTTCATTTTAACTAGCTCTATTGCGTTAAATTCGATGTTCTCGAAGTTTTTGTGTTTCGGGTTACTATTCACTGCACTATTCAAATCAAATAGTTGACTTTCTAAGGCTTAATAGGTATGGGAACTCCAACTTCACCCACATACCACATTTTGGTCATTAAACTTGTTGGTTTTGGTCACTTTCTCAAAGCTTAGGTCATTTTGGCAAAATTGCAAATTTTCGGTTTTGGTGCTCCGAAGTTGCACTGTTCCATTGGTAGACCTACTGTTGGAATTTGACAAAACTTCCTTCATAGAAAATGTTCCTTATTGTCTTAAGTGTATTCTCATTTTTGGATCACCTCAATCGGAGTTTTGTAGCTCAAGTTATGGCCAAAATAAGTTTACTGTTCACGTGCACTGTTCATACTGGTATCTTGGGTTCTAGTAGATTTTGATCCAACTTTTGTCAGTAATTTGATCAAGTTAAGTTCATAATTTGGTCTAACTTTCTTCAGATGAAATATTCTACTATGTCTTAGGTTTCCATCGGTTCAAGAATCGCCTAAATCCGAGTTTTCTAGAGAGAGTTATAGCCATCCAAACATTACTGCTCAAATGAAAATCTGCAGAGTTGCAGGTTTGATAACTCAGCTTTGCTCAATAATTTGAATGGGTTAGTGGCATAATTTGGGGTGATGTTCTTCATGAAAGTTTTAGATCTATATCTCCTCTAACCCCTGGCCAAATTTCAGGTCAATTTGACCTGTCTAACTCGAGTTATGACCAAATGAACAGTTACTGTTCATTTGGTCAGTTTAGTGCAGTGGCAGCCTGCTCTCATTTCACTTTGGTCAATTTGTTCACCCAGTTTTGGTCAGTTTTTGGGCATGGTTCCTTAATGAAAATTGTGCTCTTTTATGTCTATTTTCATCTCCAATTGGTGGCATATCAATTAGACTTGTAAAATTTGAGTTTTGGTCCTTCAAAGTGGGTTTGGTCATGCTGCTGGCAGCATGACCATTGGACCTACGAATTTGGTTTTCATTCCAACAATTCCCACACATCTCTTTTGGTCATTATTGACCATTTTTTAGTCCACAATTGGTCAAAGATATCATTTATGCATTTCTCCAAAATTTTGCCTCAAAACCCTAACATTCAAACCCTAGCTCTTCCATCTCATGCATTTAATCACAACTAGTGCACTTAACCTTAACCATTCAACTAATCAAAGCTTTTAAACTCATTCTAATGCATCAAATTCATGTAAATCATACTCCTCTCAAGCTGCCCGAATTTCAGTTTGGTCCTTCTCCCATGTTTTTATTTCATTTCATAACTTCTAAGCTCATGTCAACCATTGCATATGCATTTAAAGAAGTAATATAATAAGTTAACACACTAACCTTTCTTAAATCTTCAAAACCCTAACTTTTGTTCTTCTTTCTTCTTGTAATCTCCTTCTTAAGTTGTAAGAACAAGCTTTAGGGAAGTTTTTAGGGAAGTTATGTGAATTGAGTGAAGCAAATTCAAGCTTAGATGTAAGCTTAGATGAAGAGAATTCATGGAGGTTTTTGGGAAGGGAATGGGGCGGCACAATGGAAGAAGGAAATGAGGTTTTTAATTTTTTTTTTCTTTTCTTATCTTTATCTTATGGAAGACCACAAATCCCAATTTAATAATTCACTTAATTAATTTGTTTATGACATCATTCATGATGTCATCAACTTTGACTTTTCCATCTTCTTTCTCTTTTTTTTTTATTATTTTTTTTCTATTAGTTCTTTAATTTAATTCTCTATTCTGAAATTTTCTTTTCTCTGATTTTATTTGACAGTTAGGTCAGGAGTCAGCTCTCGGGGTCAATTGACCAAATTGCCCCTCGCCGGTTCATCCCGGTTTGCAAATAATCCAATATTTCTTCCGGCTCCCTGACCTAATTATTTGACTGACTTAACAGTTCTTTTTCGTGATTTTCTCTTTTCCACTGTGTTCATAAGGGTCCTAAGGACCGCAGCGTCACTTTTTACGGTTCGAAATTTGAGTTTAAAACGACTTCGCAGTCGTTCCCGAGGAGGTCACTCATCGCTGTGACTCTCGGCTCGTTTAACCTCTTATGTTCTGTTTTTCTTATTTATAGTTAACTAATTAAACATTACTAATTATTTGTGTTTATGGCTTCTCAAGTTGTCTTAAGTGTGGCCCTAATCCCATTAATTGTCCGGATCGACACCGGTCACCGGAACAGTGAAATATACCAGGCTATACAACGGGGGTGTTACAATTCTCCCCCCCTTAAATAAATTTCGTCTCGAAATTTTTACCTGGTATCAATCTCTCGAGCATTGTGGGTGTTGTCTCCTCATGTCCTCCTCTCGTTCCCAAGTAGCTTCTTGGCCCGAATGATGGTTCCACAGCACTTTTACCAATGGTATCTGCTTATTCCGTAGCTGCTTCACCTCATAAGCCAGAATCTTTATGGGTTCTTCTTCATATGTGAGGTCTGGATTCACTTCTATTTCTTCTACTGGTAGTACATGAGATGGGTCTGATCGGTACCTCCTCAACATAGACACATGGAAGACATTATGTATCTTCTCCAACTCTGGAGGTAGTGCCAACCGATATGCCAAAGGACCCACTCTTTCCAGAACCTCATATGGCCCGATAAAACGAGGACTTAGTTTCCCATTTCTGCCAAATCTCATAATACTCTTCCAAGGAGAAACCTTGAGGAAAACTTTCTCACCCACTGCATACTCAATATCTCTTCTTTTCAAATCAACATAGGACTTTTGATGGTCTGATGCAGTTTTAAGTCGACCCCTGATCACCTTGATTTTCTCTTCAGTCTGTTGAACAATTTCGGGTCCAATCATTTTTCTTTCACCCACGTCATCCCAACACAACGGGGTTCTACATTTCCTGCCATACAAAGCTTCATATGGAGGCATTCCAATGCTTGATTGTGCTATGTTGTTGTAAGCAAACTCAATCAAAGGCAAGTGTGTATCCCAACTACCCTCAAACTCAATCACACAAGCCCGTAGTATGTCCTCCAAGATCTGAATTATCCTCTCGGGTCGCCATGCATGCGTGGGTGGAATGCGATCGAAGTTCAATCTAGTTCCTAGGGCTCTCTGAAGACTACCAGAATCTAGAAGTGAACCTAGGATCTCTGTCGATACAATGGATACCGGCACTCCATGCGCCTCACAATCTCATCAATGTACAACCCGCCAATCTGTCTAAATCGTAGTCCATCCGGATCGCGTAAAATGAGCAGACTTAGTCAGTCTGTCGACACTCACCCATACTGTATCTTGACTCTTCGGTGTCCGCGGATGTCCCATTAAAAAATCATTTGTTATTGTTTCCCTTTTCCTTTCCAAAGATCGGTAGTGGATGTAACAACCAGTGGGTACTTGATGCTCGCCTTTACTTGCGACAAGTTCGGCATTTGGACCCAAACTCTGCCACAACACTCTTCCTACCCATCCACCAGTAATGCTCCTTTAGCCCCCTATACATTTTTGTACCACCAGGGTGCATGGCAAAAGGAGACTCATGTGCTTCCTTCAAAATGATCTGCCTCAAATCAACATCATTAGGAACACACATTCTGCCCTGGTGTAGCAGTAAACCATCATCTCTGATTGAGAACTCTGGTTTCTTGCCCTAGGACTTCTTCCAACGACTTCGATACCTTTCATCATTACGAGCGACCATTACGATCGATCAATCAACACTGGTTGTACATGCCATGCAACTGCTGCCTGCCCATCATCATTAATCTCTAAACTGGCATGTAATAACCTCAACTCATGTACCAAAGACAAAGGAGTAACCCGTAGACTTGCCATAGTCTTGCGACTTAGGGCGTCAGCCACAACATTAGCTTTCCCTAGCTGATAGTCTATCAGACAATCATAGTCTTTTATCAACTCTAACCACCTCCTCTGTCTCAAATTCAACTCTTTCTGGGTGCCCAAATACTTCAAACTCTTATGATCTGTGTAAATGTAACACTTTTCCCTATACAAATAATGTCTCCAGATCTTAAGAGCAAACACAATGGCTGCAAGTTCCAAATCATGTGTTGGATAATTCCTCTCATGCGGTTTCAGCTAGCGTGATGCATAGGCAATGACATGTCGATCTTGCATCAACACACAACCTAACCCATTATGAGAAGCATCGCTGTAAACTGTATATTCTTTACCCGGTGTGGGTAAAGTCAGGACTGGAGCCTCTGTCAAACATCTTTTCAATTCATCAAAACTTTGCTGGCATTTGTCCGTCCACTGAAATTTCACATCCTTTCTAAGTAGCTTGGTCAATGGAGATGCCAACATGGAGAATCCCTTCACAAATCGACGGTAGTATCCAGCTAACCCTAAAAAACTGCGAATCTCTGTGACATTTCTGGGTGGCCTCCAATTAAGGACAGCTTCAATCTTACTTGGATCTACCTTGATGCCCTCTTCTGATACTACATGCCCCAAGAAAGATATTTCCTTCAGCCAAAATTCACACTTCGACAATTTGGCATATAGCTGTTTCTCCCTCAAAGTCTGCAGTACAATCCGCAGATGTCTATCATGCTCTTCTGCATTCCTCGAATAGACCAATATATCATCTATGAATACCACAACAAACTGGTCGAGATATGGTCTGAAGACAGTGTTCATCAGATCCATAAAAGCAGCCGGAGCATTAGTTAACCCGAATGGCATAACCAAAAACTCATAATGGCCATAGCGGGTTCTAAAGGCAGTTTTAGAAATACTCTGCTCTTGTACTTTTAGCTGATAATAACCTGATCTCAGGTCAATTTTGGAGAACACAGCTGCACCCCTCAACTGATCAAACAAGTCATCAATGCGGGGCAATGGATATCTATTCTTTATTGTCACCTTATTCAACTGCCGATAATCAATACACAAACGGAGAGTGCCATCTTTCTTCTTTACAAACAACACTGGCGCTCCCCAAGGTGACACACTAGGGCGGATAAAGCCCTTGTCAAGCAGTTCTTGCAACTGCACTTTCAATTCTTTCAATTCTGCTGGTGCCATTCTGTATGGTGTTATGGAGATTGGGTCCACACCAGGCATAACATCAATTTCAAACTGCACTTCCCTTTCTGGAGGTAATCCTGGCAATTCTTCAGGAAATACATCCGGAAAGTCACATACAGTAAGAATGTCCTCCAATGCTGGACTCCCCACTTGGGTGTCTATCACATGTGCCAAGTACGCCTCACACCCTTTTCTAATCATTTTTCTGGCTAGTGCAGCTGAAATGATGTTTGAAAGTAATAACTGCCTCTCCCCATGTATTACTACATCACCATACTGAGGAAGACCAAAAGTGATCGTCTTTCGCCTACAATCATGGCATGATGCCTGGCTAACCAATCCATGCCCAAGATAATGTCATAATCTCTGAAGGGCATTTCAATTAAATCAGACAGAAAAGTGTGTCCTTGGATCACCAAAGGACAATCTCTATATAGCCTGTTTACCCTGACCTCCTGGCCTAATGGACTAGTTACTAGCACATCATAGTCCATTGGTACACACTGAATAGCAGTAGGACACATCACACTAGCACTAACATACGAATGTGTGGAGCCAGGATCAAATAATACATACACATCTTGGTCAAGGATGGAGAAAATACCAGCTACAACATCTGATGTTTCAGCCTCTTCCCTCTGACGCATGGTATACACTCTGACTGGTGCGCCACTAGGTACTGGCTGGTTAATAGTGCTCTGACTTCCAGGGGTGTTACCAGGACCCCTACCTCTGCCTCTACCTCTAGCAGCTAACTGTGACCCTCTGGGTGCAGAGACTTGGGCTGATCCTTCAGATGTAGTGAAAGATCCAGACCGGCGCGGACTAGTGCAATCCTTAGCGAAATGTCCGCTTCCTCCACAATTAAAGCATGCACCAGTAGCCTTGAAACAAACCCCACCATGAGTTCTACCACACGTTTCACACCGCCGACCGATAGAGCTCCTGGTGCTCATAGGTCTCACGACTGCATCCGGGTGGTCTTTGGCCGAAAATCTACCTCTGCCTCTACGGAGCCAGATCCCCAAACTGTTTCCTCTTCCCGAACCACTTCGGATGCTTGTTCAAGAGTCTTTTCGCTTTCTCTTTCTCTTGTGAACCCTTCTTCACCGCCCTTCTGATTCTATCCTTTCTAATTCCAAGGTTTGTGAGATCAATTCGCAAAATTCGATGTCCAAACCCACAACTTGCATTCTCGCACTGCCTTAGCCCGGACTCAAACCTCTTGCATCTGTCTCTGGGGGTGGAGACTAAGCTTCCAGCATAGTGGCTTAGCCTTGAAAAATCTCTCTCATACTCTGCTACAGTTCGGTTCCCTTGTTTTAAACTCAAGAATTCTTGCAACTTCATGTCCACATATGCATCGGGAACCCATTTCTGTCGGAACTCCCTCAAAAAGTCTGTCCATGTCAAGGCCAGTGGCTCAACCAGTGTGGGGATGGTCTTCCACCATTCAATCGCATCCCCTTGCAACAAGGAAACAGAATACTCAAACTTCAATTCTTCTGTACACTGTAGCTTCCTGAAAACTCGTTCCATTCTTTCCAACCACTGTTCTGGCTCCAGTGGATCCACAGTGCCTTTAAACTCAGTGGCCCCAAATTTCATCAATTTTTCATACTGCTGAGTTGAGGGCTGTGGTTGGGCTACAAGTATTGGCATCTGAGCTTGGGGTGGCACATTACCCGCCATTTGCTGAAAGAAGGCAGCCATCTGCTGCATAAATTGAGCAGAAATCATGCGGTCTTTGGAGCAGAGCCGCAGTGGTCGACCCACTCACATTCGAGGTCGGGCTTCCCTTTGAACCTCAGCCTCAACAGATTGTTCTTCGGAATGATCTCCTCCTTCCATTCCGTTTTTCATAATTTTCTACTTCCTGAGATCAAACACAAGGAGGTTCACCTCCATTAGTGCATATTCATGATGTAAATATGTCATATGTATCAATTAAAGACACTTGAGCAGTTGTACTTATCAAAAAAAATATTCACATACATAGTCAAAATTTATTACAAAACCATGCTCTGATACCACTAAAACATGTCACACCTTACCCCTCTGTAAGGCATAACATGATCCCGTAGAATACTTAATGAACTACTGAACTTCACCTACCGATAACTCATTAAGTACCCTACAAGGGATTTTAAAACAATTTTCTTACATTTTGGAAGTGGTGAGCATTTTGGTAGGAATTAAAAACCATTTATTCAAAGTTTAAATACTAGTAAAAATTTTTGTCCATTTTAGTTTTGCCGCAAATTTTATAAAAATTTTGACAGAATTCCCTCTGTATTTTGAGAAACCAGTTTTTCAAATACCTGTAAAAAGCACTCCCAAAAATGTTTCACATCTCCCAACCTCCAATAATTCACAATTCAACTCAAATCAATTTATTCCAAAACAGTTCCACAATCCAAATCAAATTTGTCAACTCAGAATATTTAATAATTTCATTCACAAAACATAAAGCAGGAAATTCATATGTACAAATATTAAATTTACAGAAGAAAATCTAAAATAATATTATTACAATTTATTTACAACTGCTCGACTTTATATTGATACATACAATATTTCCATATTTACATCAAAATTTATCTACAAGGGCATAAAATAATACCCGTACAAAAGATCAATGTAATCCTCGATTTAATCGCAGCTCACTCTGCTGCTTTTTCCTTGCTCTTATCTGCGACAGCAAAATAAGCCATCGCTGAGTATAAAAATACTCAGTGGTGAGCAATAAAAATTTACAATGCAATAAATAAATCATTCATTGCCAAATACAATTCAAATGTTTCTCAATCACATTTCAATAATGATCAAAGTTCATAATAACACCATTTTGTCAAATAATCTATTAAACACAGTTTAGTCAAACAATTTCATAAACACAGTGTTGCCAAGTCATACACAACTTAAGCCATGACACAAAATTTCTGATCAATGCCGCGTTGTACACCACGACAAAGCAATCTATAGCCCCATTAATTGAAATCAATGAGGGAGGTGGCTAGCTAGCTAATGAGTACTCATCCGATCTACAACCTCAACTGGCAAGCCAGAGAGGGAGGAAAATAAACGATCTCAACCCCATAAATGGAGGAGGAAATGTGATACTGTCATGCTAAGTGTGAACATAAAATCCATTTCAAACATTTCATTCAAATATTGCATACAAAAATCAAATCAATTTCCAAAGTTACAATTTGATCACAAGGTGGCAACACAAAAGTTCATAAATTCATACTGCATGCTAAATCAATTTTTCAAGGGTAAAATGCTTAAATAGAATTTATTGTGCACAAACCTGACTGGAGTCGCCTCTAGGCCTTGACTCTGTCTCTCCGAGCTTCCAAGTCTTTTTCAGCTGAAACACACAATTTCACCGTGTTTCAGTACCATAACTTAGCACAAATCCATAAATAAATTTCACTTCATTTTAACTAGCTCTATTGCGTTAAATTCGACGTTCTCGAAGTTTTTGTGTTTCGGGTTACTATTCACTGCACTATTCAAGTCAAATAGTTGACTTTCTAAGGCTTAATAGGTATGGGAACTCCAACTTCACCCACATACCACATTTTGGTCATTAAACTTGTTGGTTTTGGTCATAGGTCATTTTGGCAAAATTGCCAATTTTCGGTTTTGGTGCTCCGAAGTTGCACTGTTCCATTGGTCGATCTACTGTTGGAATTTGACAAAACTTCCTTCATAGAAAATGTTTCTTATTGTCTTAAGTGTATTCTCATTTTTGGATCACCTCAATCGGAGTTTTGTAGCTCAAGTTATGGCCAAAATAAGTTTATCGCTCACGCAATCGCTCATACTGGTATCTTGGGTTCTGGCAGATTTTGATCCAACTTTTGTTAGTAATTTGATCAAGTTAAGTTCATAATTTGGTCTAACTTTCTTCAGATGAAATGTTCTACTATGTCTTAGGTTTCCATTGGTTCAAGAATCGCCTAAATCCGAGTTTTCTAGAGAGAGTTATAGCCATCCAAACATTACTGCTCAAATGAAAATTTGTAGAGTTGCAGGTTTGATAACTCAGCTTTGCTCAATAATTTGAATGGGTTAATGGCATAATTTGGGGTGATGTTCTTCATAAAAGTTTTAGATCTATATCTCCTCTAACCCCTGGCCAAATTTCAGGTCAATTTGACTGTCTAACTCGAGTTATGACCAAATGAACAGTTAGTCAGTTTAGTGCAGTGGCAGCCTGCTCTCTTTTCACTTTGGTCAATTTGTTCACCTAGTTTTGGTCAGTTTTTGAGCATGGTTCCTTAATGAAAATTGTGCTCTTTTATGTCTATTTTCATCTCCAATTGGTGGCATATCAATTAGACTTGTAAAATTTGAGTTTTGGTCCTTCAAAGTGGGTTTGGTCATGCTGCCAACAGCATGACCATTGGACCTACGAATTTGGTTCTCATTCCAACAATTCCCACACATCTCTTTTGGTCATTATTGACCATTTTTCAGTCCACAATTGGTCAAAGATATCATTTATGCATTTCTCCAAAATTTTGCCTCAAAACCCTAACATTCAAACCCTAGCTCTTCCATCTCATACATTTAATCACAACTAGTGCACTTAACCTTAACCATTCAACTAATCAAAGCTTTTAAACTCATTCTAATGCATCAAATTCATGTAAATCATACTCCTCTCAAGCTGCCCGAATTTCAGTTTGGTCACACTTAACCTTAACCATTCAACTAATCAAAGCTTTTAAACTCATTCTAATGCATCAAATTCATGTAAATCATACTCCTCTCAAGCTGCCTGAATTTCAGTTTGGTCCTTCTCCCATGTTTTTATTTCATTTCATAACTTCTAAGCTCATGTCAACCATTGCATATGCATTTAAAGAAGTAATATAATAAGTTAACACACTAACCTTTCTTAAATCTTCAAAACCCTAACTTTTGTTCTTCTTTCTTCTTGTAATCTCCTTCTTAAGTTGTAAGAACAAGCTTTAGGGAAGTTTTTAGGGAAGTTATGTGAATTGAGTGAAGCAAATTCAAGCTTAGATGTAAGCTTAGATGAAGAGAATTCATGGAGGTTTTTGGGAAGGGAATGGGGCGGCACAATGGAAGAAGGAAATGAGGTTTTTAATTTTTCTTTTCTTTTCTTATCTTTATCTTATGGAAGACCACAAATCCCAATTTAATAATTCACTTAATTAATTTGTTTATGACATCATTCATGATGTCATCAACTTTGACTTTTCCATCTTCTTTCTCTTTTTTTTTATTATTTTTTTTCTATTAGTTCTTTAATTTAATTCTCTATTCCGAAATTTTATTTTCTCTGATTTTATTTGACAGTTAGGTCAGGAGTCAGCTCTCGGGGTCAATTGACCAAATTGCCCCTCGCCGGTTCATCCCGGTTTGCAAATAATCCAATATTTCTTTCGGCTCCCTGACCTAATTATTTGACTGACTTAACAGTTCTTTTTCGTGATTTTCTCTTTTCCACTGTGTTCATAAGGGTCCTAAGGACCGCAGCGTCACTTTTTACGGTTCGAAATTTGAGTTTAAAACGACTGCGCCCGAGGAGGTCACTCATCGCTGTGACTCTCGGCTCGTTTAACCTCTTATGTTCTGTTTTTCTTATTTATAGTTAACTAATTAAACATTACTAATTATTTGTGTTTATGGCTTCTCAAGTTGTCTTAAGTGTGGCCCTAATCCCATTAATTGTCCGGACCGACACCGGTCACCGGAACAGTGAAATATACCAGGCTATGCAACGGGGGTGTTACAATGATAGTAGTCATTTAGAAATGGTTGGGGCTAGGAAAATGGAGAAGATTTTGTAGAAATAACCTCAGATAGTAATGCAGTTAATTATTCCTAATAATCTGAGGGCTATGGAATATTATACTCTAGATGGTTTAGATATGCAAAAATGGCCTGAATTAGAATCATTATTGCTGCAATATGATAATATTTTCTTGGATCCTGTAAGGCTGCCTCTAAGAAGTAGCCATGATCATAAAATAATTTTGCAAGAGGGTGCACAACTAGTTAATGTCAGACCGTATAAATATGCTTCATTTGAAAAAGATATTATTGAGAAGTTGATTAAAGAAATGTTAGAGGCTATTCAAAATAGCACTAGTCCTTATTGTAGCCCTGTGATTTTAGTTATAAAAAAAAAAAAAGATAGTTCTTGGTGGATGTGTATTGATTATCGGGCATTGAATAATCTTACAGTTAAGGACAAGTTTCTGATACTAGTAATTGAGGAGTTGTTGGATGAATTGTACCATGCTACTATATTTTCAAAGTTAGATTTCAAGTCTGGTTACTAGCAAATACGCATGCACCCTCTGGATGTACCTAAAATGGCTTTTAACACCCATGAAGGCCATTACGAATTTCTTGTAATGCCTTTCGACTTAACAAACCACCTGTAACATTTCAGAGTCTCATGAACTCTATTTTCAAGCTATACTTGCGCCACTTTTTATTTATTTATTTTTTTGATGTTCTTGTGTACAGTGACAATAGGGAGTAGCATGTGCAGCATTTACAGCAAGTGTTTCAACTTTTGCCGGATAATAAGCTGGTAGCCAAGCGTTCTAAGTGCTCATTTAGATGCACTCATATGAATATCTTGGGCACATTATTTTGGCAGAGGGAGTGAGCACCGATCTTGCTAAAATTGCTACAGTCCGTGATTGGCCAATTCTAGCTAATGTTAAGATATTATCGTAGACTTGTTAATGGCTATGGTAAGATCGCGAAACCACTTATGGAGTTACTTAAAAAGGATAATTTTGTTTGGTGTGAATTAGCTGAAATGGCATTCGAAAGATTGAAAGAAGCAATGGTTACTGCCTCGGTGCTTACATTACCTAATCTAGAAAAATTATTTGAACTGGAGACTGACGCGATTGGGGTTGGGATAGGCACTATGTTAATGTAATGCGGTCAACCAATTGTGTATCTAAGTGAGGCATTATCTCCATGAAATCTGGCTTTTTCTATTTACGAAAAGGAAATGCTGGCAATTTTGTTAGCAATCAAGAAATGGGAACATTATCTTCTGCCCGAACACTTTGTGATCAAAACTGATCATCAAAGTTTGAAGTATTTGTTAGAGTAGAAGTTAACAACGCCAACACAGCAAGCTTGGATGACAAAATTATTTTAGTTTGACTATGAGATTTGTTATCGCAAGGGCAAGGAAAAATACGTTGCTAATGGTCTTTCTCGAATATCTTCTCTAAGTTCTTATGCCATTACAATTTCTATTTTAACATTTGAGTTATTATCTCAAGTTCAGTCATCATGAGATTCAGATCCTGTACTTCAAGCTATTATAGCTGATAAGCAAATTGATCCTGCTTCGCATTCCAAATATACTTGGCATTTGAATCAGATGAGAAGGAATGGCAAGTTAGTTGTAGGCAGTGATGTTAATTTATGGAATGCTTTGATTAAGGAATTTCATGAGTCTTCGAAGGGTGGTCATTTAGGTGTTATAGTCATAGCCAAACGACTTTCAGTGGTGGTATTTTGGTTTGGGCTATGGAAGGATGTTCAGAATTATATACACTATTGTGTGACTTGTCAGCGTTATAAACCAGAGAATATAGCTCCACCGGGCTTGTTATAGTACTTACCAATTCCAGAAGTTCATTTTCAGAACATTTCTATAGACTTAGCGAGGCTCTACTAAAATCTCAATCCAAGACAGTTATCTTGGTTATTATGGATTATTTGACTAAATATGCCCATTTTGTGGCATTATCTCATCCATGTACTTCAAAAGAGGTGTCACAAGTGTTCCTTGATACTATTTACAAGCTTCATAACATGCCTCACTCAATAACAAGTGATAGAGACCCTATCTTTATAAGCACCTTCTGGAAAGAATTCTTTTTACTGCAGGGAGTGAACCTTAATGTGTTTACAGCCTATCATTCGCAGACAGATGGCCAAATGGAAGTTGTTAATCGATGCTTGGAAAGTTACTTGCGTTGCATGGCTGGAGATATGCCACATTTATGGATAAATGGTTCTCTTTAGCAGAGTACTAGTATAATACATCCTACCATTCCATCATTCACACTACACCCTTCGAGGCTTTGTACGGGCAGCCACCTCTAATTAATTTGCCATACTTTCCTCATGACTCAAGGGTAGCAGCAGTAGATGCTTGCTTGCAGGATAGAGAGGCTGCTATTTCAATTTTAAAATACTATTTGCAAAAAGCTCAAAATCGTATGAAGTTATTGGCTAATAAGCATCGTACAGATCGAGAGTTTAGGGTAGGTGACTAGGTTTGGGTCAAATTACAAGATTATAAACAAATCTCTACTACAGTTATAAGGTCTAAGTTGTGTCCCAAGTACTATGGACTTTTCCATGTTATTGACTGAATTGGTTCTATGGCTTATCGTCTTGATTTACCACCTGAGGTTTTGATTCACAATGTATTTCATGTATCTTTACTTTGCCCTGCTCAAAATGCTAACCCAACTCAGCTAATTTTACCAACATTGGTCCCTGCTCCTTTGGGGGTTTCATAATCTATTGTAGACCGTCGAATGGTTCTTTGTCATAATCAAGTTGCCACGCAACTTCTGATTCATTGGAAAGAACTTTCACCAGCTGAAGCAACTTGGGAGTATGCCTTTTATATGCGTCTGCGTTTTCCAGAGTTTCTTGGGGATAAGGAACCTTTCAACCTAGGGGTATTGATACAAATGTGAATTCAAGAACTTAGAGATGAGGGGTGTGAGATTAATTAGTAAAATGCAGTGCAGTGGTAGCAATAATAAGATGATGTAATATCAATAAGTAAAAGAAATAGCGGGAGAAGGATTGGCGTGAAGGATGGGAGCTATTGTAATGGAATCCATGAGCTGTCATTTTGTTATATTATAACTAAATGCATGAACAGTCATTCTGTTGTGGGTTTGTTGCGTCGTTTTAACTATTGTTGGGTCTTGTTAAATAGGCTTATGTAATTGTAGAGAAGTCATGTATGAGTATTCATGAACTTGTTCTTTCTTTTTGTAATCTTTCTTGATTTCTTCTTCTTCCTTATGTACTTCTCTTTCTAGTTCAAACTAAATTTATCAGTTGGTATTGCCAATTGTAGGTGTTGTGGGTATTCGCTTAAGGGGTGAATGGGGTTATGGGGATTAATAATATTATAATATAATAAATTTTATATTATAATATTATATAACAAATAATATTCAAATATAATATATAAAAATAAATATAACTAAAATATATAAAATATATTTATTTTAAATTCAATACTTTAATAAAATATTTCATTTTAATATCATTAAATTATATTATTGTATTTAAAATGTTTATTATAAAATATATTAAATATTTAAATATAAAATTTAAATTATAAAACTATTTTATTAATAAAATAAAAATTTAAACACTAACTTTTCAATGCATAACAGAAAATTTACTTGTGTAAAAAATTAAATAAAAAAATTTACCGTGTTATAATTAGGATCTATTGAAATATAATTCATAAAATAATTTTTATATATATAATTAAATATAATTCATAAATTTTTCATAAAAATAAATTAATTCAAAATTTAATTTGGTTTGATTTAATTTAATTTAAATATATAAAATTACTATTTGATTCGGTTTAATCGATTTTTTTCTCTTTAAAACTGAATCAAATCAAAATAATTACAATTTTTATAATATAAAACAGAACCAAATTAATTAAATTTTAAAATTAAATTAATTAAACTATATTAATTTAATTCAATTCAATTTTTTAATTTGAATTGAAATCTGCTCACATCTAATTTTGATGACTTGAAACTCCTAGTTAAGTTATCCAATCAAACAAGACTTTAGTTTGCTTTTTTTTTTTTTCGAAAGCAGGCCGTCCAATGGACCTAAAATCTAAACCCAAGCCTAACTGAAATGTGCCCACCCAGAATACAAAACGGCAGTGTTCAAAGAAGCATTAGAAGATTACAGAAATAGAATACAGACAACATAGAGATCACCACTGCTCCAGCGAACCTTTGCACTCGTAACTTGCAAGGGGAAGCAGTGGCAGCAGTATAGCAACAGTTGCCCCGCAGCAATTACCCAAAAATTGCCACTTATTGATTCTCTTTTCTCTCTTTCTGAGGTGCTCTTTAATCAGAGTCTTTTAACTGCATTTTATTCTTTAGCTATCAAAATCATTCCATCGCTTTTGGTCTGTTTCCTCTGACTCGCTTTCTTCTGTTTCTATTTCAATTTTAGTTTATATTTGTTTAGGAATTAATACTCTTGTACTGGTTTTTTACTTTGATAATTTTAGGCGAAGATTGGGTTTGCGCCACTTTTGAGCTCGAAGAAGAGATTTGAAGTTGGGTTTCCAAGGAAAATGGCTTGGATTCAGGAAAAATGTGAGGCAGAAGTTGGGAACAAGTTGGAGGTGGTTCGGCCTGGCGGCTTGCGACTGAAGTTTACTCTGAAGAGGCTGTTGAAGCTCTCAGAACTGAGCAGGTTTTTATAGTGCCCGCAACCGCAAATAGGCTCTTTCTTTACTTGTAATGCTTGCTATTTGTGTTTTCTTGTTTCTTAGATGTTGGTGGAGATAACCTCTATTTGCTTTCAGCTACAATTGCGAATATTTAATGTTGTTTTCTTTTGAGGGGGGAAGAAATTGAATCTGGTAAAGGTTTTGTGAAAAATGAAGAGATGATTGGATAAAGCAAAAAGTAATATGTGTTTTATAGAATATGAACATGGATTGGTTGACGGGTATATAGTCAATTGTTAATGACAGTTGTTGTCATTGAACCTGTTTAGCTTGCTTCACTCTACGCTGCATGATGATCCTCAATATCTTGCTTTGGTTGTTGAATTAGTAATAGCAATTGTGTGATTGTTCGAAAGATGTTAAATGAATTCACAAATCCTGACAATTTAATTTGTGTAATTCTTCCTTAATCCTTATCTTATTCTGTTGATTTACTGATATTTTCATGATTAAATGTTCCAATGTCTGCATGAACTGCCTCTTCACTACTAAGATAAATTTACTATTGGAGTTGCTCTGCATAAAAGCATGGTCATGACTGAACTCTTAGTGTTTGTTGACATGCTTCAATCAAACTCATTGCCTCTTTTTTTTTTTTTTTTTTTTTTTAATAGAGAATGATATATTCCTTCACATTGCACAATTCTGGAATATTTTGGCAGGCCTAAGCAGTCTTCATATTTCGGTATCACTATTTTGTATTTTTCCTTATTTCAGCTATTTGGAAGCTGTTAATTGTACTTATAAGATTAAAGGAAATTATTACCCAAACCCTTGTGCAATCTCTGTTTGTGATGTATGGCTTACTTGATTCTCTACTCCTGGAACCTGTTACCGTTGTATTAAGGTGAAGTTGTATCCATGGTTGTTAGAACTGGCCTGGCCTAACCGGGAACCAAACAAGCGGCCAGTCTGGTTTAGGTAAAAAAATCTTTTTTTTGAAAACTAGGTTTAACATTTATGAACTAGCTGGCTAACCAGTGAACTGCTCAATCTGGCCAGGTTAAAAACAGAAGGATAATCTTAATAAAAAAATTTTAAAGCTTGCTAGCAAAGGGACTAGTGCCCGCGCCGCCCCCCCCCCCCCCCTCCCCTGTGTCTCTCTCTCTCTCTCTCTCTCTCTCTCTCTCTCTCTCTCTATATATATATATATATATATATCAAATTACATCTATTAATTTACTACATAAAATATATTAAATTTTTTTTTCTATTAACTTAAATTATATTGTATTAATATAAAGTAATTAATAACTATTAACTGTTACAATTGGAAAGAAAGATGAAGGTTTATCCATTTCGTCAACATTTGACTTGAATAACTAATGGTATCAATCATTTATTTTATTAGTATGTTGACTAAAGTTATTGAATTATTTTTCTATTTTATAATCTTTATTTTAATAATTATATATAAAATATATCAAACAACTAATTTTAATAATGCACTATTATTATTTTGAAGAGATTGTTAATTCTATGGTATATAATTAATATTTATTTAATAGTTTATCCTTAAACCCCGATTGAACCTTATACTATTATTCTTCTATCTTCACCAGATCAACAACCGTACTGGGTTTGAAAAGTTTGATTGTATCTCTTGTCTTTGTCCTGGCAGAAAATGAAAGAAATTGTACCATTTGCACATAGTTTTTGTTTAATAAACTAAATGAGGTTGAAAATTGATGATTTTCTCACCCTAAGTTTTCACTTCATTATGTAATAGTATAATATGTTTGTTTGTACTTCAATTTCTTGAATCCTTATGTGGTTTAATAGTAGATTTTCTCATTTTAGGATTTTTTAGGGGAGTTGAGTGCATGTAAGAGGTTCATGAATCCAGGATTGGACAGTGTAGGGAGTTGGAGTGGCTTTCATGAGTATGAAATTTAACAGGCAATGAAGTAGTGGCTGCATCAAGGATTTTGAGATTCCCTGGGAACACTTTGCGTATGTTATGAAGGCTGCTTCCATCTGACTGCAGAATCAACAGTTGTGGAACATACCAGGCAAGGAAAGTGCAGGATTCTTAGACACGGGTGATAAACTTTCAATTGAGAAGCTATCTAATATGTAAATGTCTCAGTAAAAGAAGATTATTTGTTTTGGTAGTTAGAGTTTGTCATTTGCAAGTTGAGAAATTATCAGCCAGTTCTCAATTGCTATTTAAACTATTTGAAATGTTATTAATGACCATTTTAGTTCAAAGATTAAAATCATACAAACTTTAGAAATTACTTAAATAACAGTAATCTTGTTATATTAGTTTGCCGTTGGATGGAGATGGTGTTTTATGGGAGCATTCGGATCTGCTACAAATATTGCTCCAATTTATAATATTTATAACACCAGGCACATATTTCTTTCGCCACCACATGGATGACCCATTTATGGAAAAAGAAGGAAAAAAAAATCATTTATCTGCTTTGTGATTGCATTTCAAACCTTCACTTGATTATAGACCATCTTCTGTATTGCATTTTAGATTTTGCTTTACGAAGAATATTGCTGTATTTAAAATATATTGTTGCTCATAAAAGATTTTGTTACATAGCTTTTGAGTGTCTAAATTAGTAGTTACTCAAAGCTAAACCAGAAAAACTTTTATTTGATTTGATTTATCTGTTAATGGTCTTTGTAATGCCTCTATTTGCAACCCTTTGCTGTGCAGATCTATGTGCATGTGCATGTGTGTTTTACTTTTTTTTCCCCTTTACTTTTTGTTAATTCCTCTAATATTCACACAATAATGTTTTGCTTTGTATCTTCTGTGCAGGGAAGAAAAATGACAATTCATTAAAAGCACTGTCCAGTCTAAGTGTGGAAACAACGCTATTTGAAGATGTTGCAATGAGGTGATATAGTTTTATACTCATTTGTTGCAATAGGTGAGAATGGATTTGCTTATGCATGAGGAAAATTGTCACTGTGCATCAGTTATATTTTATTTAACTTGGATATGAGCTTAAGTTCTCGAATTTTGGAGGAGCTTGTCTTGGATATGCTTTCTTAGTCGATAGTTGATGGACTAGACATTTGGTGGAAATGAAATTAATTAGTTAATAATCATGAGAGATATTTATCATTTGGGTGAGTTTATCTAAATTTCCTTGACAGCTTTGAGGCAGGATTATTTTTTCAAGATAAAATAAAATGCGAAGAGATTCATTAATTGAACAATCAATCCCGGTTTTCTTGAATGCAGAAGAAGAATTAAGTTTATGATCGGAAAATTCCATTAACATTTGTCTGTCTTGAACATTTCGTATTGCAATTTCATACGAAAATTCCATTAAGCGCCTGACTTCAGAGTTTGGAGACACTGCCACTGAACCTACACTTCGTAGAGCTTACTCTTACTAAAAAGACTGCATAAGAAGGGAAGGATCTCAGTGACCGACTCCATTGTGTAAGAATGATGATGACTAAATAAGCTAATCATTTCACATGTGCATGGCTGTGGGGTTTGTTGCTGGATTTAGGGAGCTTGTAGCATCCTTTTCTTCATGAATATCCAGTCCAGAGGTTTGTTGTATTTGTTGTTTATAGATGACAAGAAAGACCTGCTAAAAACCTCAATATAAAGGGCTTTATAGCACAAAGTTAATAGGCTTCAACATCAATAAGCTGCAGGTTTTTCTTCAAGCACAAAATCTCATGCATTCTAAGGTTCATGGTGTGTAATTGTTCACATGTAGATTATTTTAATATCAGACATCAGTGTCTAAGGAATAAATTAGCATATAAGTTTGTGTCAGTTCTCATAGTACCAATAAATGTATGGCATCTCCTTGGGCAGTTCAAGTGCAGTAGTTGCTTGTTCTTAGTTTCTTTGTCATCTTTCCAAGACTACCATCGATATCATTATCTATTATTGCAGTCTTTTCATCCGGAGGCTTTTAATTGAATCTCTTATCACCTGCATCATGATGTATGTATTAGATCATTAAATTATCCAACTTTGATGGCATCCCATGTGATGTTTATGTATATTTAGATATTTTTAGCATATATTATTTCCAAAATATGGTGTGAAGACATTTGAATATTGAAACATTCAATCCTCATGTTTCAATCATTGGAAGATGACATTGATTAGACACTCAAATAAAGGCGATTTCGCATCGTCCCTTAAGAAGATCATGATCATTTATAAACTGAAAATGTGGAACGCCACAAGAACTTCTGATTTGTGATCTAACGGGGACTGATTCATTTTTCCGCACATGATGTGATCAGATTGTGATCAAATGTGGACCCCTTATCCCATTTGCTGCATTGGCAGCGTAGATCACGCAGTTGAAAGAAAAATGCTAAACTTTCTCAATAAACACTTATTGAAGCTATTCACCAACTTTGTTAGCTTAGTTGCAGGTGTTGATCATATGGTGGATAGAATTATGTGGCCGCTCGTGTGCCATATGGGGTCACGTGGACGGCTGTGATCTATCTGTTTCTTGTCAATTTTGACTAGAAAAAACATAAGCTTAAATGGGGGTTGGTGTGGCCATTATTACAACTATTTTCTATATTATTGTCTGGACCATATAAGGAAATGTTAATTTGCTTTCACACGCACGAGCAAGGTCCTTTGCTTTTTGTTCCTCCAAGAATATTACCCTCTTTCTTATAGATTTTTTTTATTAAAGTATTCTAGTTGATAAACTATGCTTATCTATTCAAGTGAGAATTATTATTTATTTTTTATTTTGGAGGTGTAATTTTGTTTGTAGAAATGCAAGTTTTTTACCAATGCAATTGAAATTTAAGATTTATAATTTTAAATACGAATTTATTCTAGTATAACTAAGGCATTTAGCCTAACTTAGTACAGTAGTTAAATACATATTTATTTACTTGATAGGTATTAAGTTTAAATTCTTACTCTTCCAATCTCTTATAATGATTTCAATTATACTTTCAATTTACTGAATAAATAGCAAAGCTTACATAATAATTGGATTTCTCCTTATTTAAACACAAAGAAATAAAAGTCATTGGAATCTTATAATTAATAATTTTCAGAATTTTCACTTACAAATTAGAGGAATGTAAAAGGAATAAATTTAGGTTTTATCCAAGCACCTATTGCTAAATTAATATAATTTATTTTTATTTATTGTATTTAAGTTTTGTATAATTATTAAAAATAATTAAATAATTTTATTTTTATATAAATATATTAATAATTGATTAAATGTTTTTTATTTCAATGAATTAATATAAAAATAATATTTTTTAATTTTTTAAAAATAGTAAATAATTTTAAATGCAAGAGATAAAAATTATTTAAAAAAAATTAAGAAAGTCAAATATATAATTCCCTTAATTTCATATAATCTGGAGTCAGCATTTCCAAAAGCCAGCTGTTGCTGCTAAACTGGTTGTCTTTTCAAATCAGCAACTTAGAATGGGTCATCTCCTTCGCAGTCAAAAGGCATTTCTCTAGAGACTAGAAAGTATAAATGCTAAAGAAATTCATCGACGTAAACTAAATTTAATATTATAATAATATGTTTTTAATTTTCTTAAAGCAGAAACAGACAAAAATTAATTAAACAAATCCCTTGAATTAGTCAAACACGTGTATTTAAGCGTCGACGGGGTCCAATCTCGGATCATAATTAAAATTATATCAATGATTTTGGTCTTAAAGATAATTTTTTAAAAGTTCAAAAAAGAAATCAGTTTTTTACTTGAAACTAAAAATCAATTCAACCCAATTTTAATCTCATTCAAAATAATTTTAATTAAATTTTATTTTAATTAGTTTTGATATAGTTTTGCTCAAGATTTAACTTTAGTACTAGGTCGGAGTAATTAGATTTAGATCCGAAGAACATGAATCTAGTTATCAAATCAGATAATCGCCTCCAATTTTAAGGAAATTGAATCGGTTGAATCCACAGAGAAATTTCATTCTCAATATTAGTAATTAAGAGACCAATTAAAAGATCAGTCTGAAATATCAACTCTACGGATATAAGCTTAGAGTGACATGGTTATTGAATAAAGGTTGTTAAGTTTGTTAAGCATGATTCACTCCAAGAACCACGCTGATATAGTACAAATCTGGCATGTAAGGCATACAAAGAACTCAAATTTATTAGAGGAATCTCAAATGTCATATAAATTGATAGCTAGTGCCTACTGAAGTACATTTTTCTCAATTTCTGACATTATTTTTATTTTATCACCGTCTCAATATCTTGATTGACTTGAGTATCAGAGTAACCTCATTTTGCTTTTTGTTTCAGGCATCCAGTGAACCTTTATTAATCATCGAACAATCAATAAATTCACGATAACATTAAATTTAATTAATTAAATAAGTTTTTTTCTGTCCTTTCTTCTATTGTCAAAGGAAAAAAGAAAAATAGCAAGATATATTATATTATATGGTAGAAAAATCAAATTACGACTCTTCCCTCTACAAGATATGATAGTAAAGTAGCCAAAACTAAGCGAACGATCTCCTGAATATTCAAATTTCTTGATCCTCAAACACACTTGCAAGATCATATATACCTTGTTCCAGCTTAATTATATGTAACTATAAAATAATTATCACATGGCAATTACTTAATTATAATTAGAAGTTGGTTTTTTTAAAGAATCATATACATTAAATAAATTTTATAGTTAATTAATTAGTTTCCACACCATTAGTGTATAGCAACCATTCTAATCATCAATGGCAGCTTCTTTATATGAACCAGAATTCGTTTGGTAATGAGCAAGGATCACACGCAAAACCTTACAGAAATTAAAGCACAGCAAATCTTTAATTATCTAAATAATTACATCTTAATGATAAGCAACCCATGAGCATATTTTATATGTAATTATTAGTATTATTATTATTATTATTATTATTATTACATCTTAACTAATCAAGCCACTGCTAATTCAGCATGATGATCTGACCATGACAGGATCAATTAGTGAAGAGAAAACTATATTTTTTTATAGATATCTGTAGCAAATCTCAAAGGTCATCAAGTCCAACTTTATTTTCCAACCTAGCCATGCGGTTTTGGCTTTGGAGTTTGGTCCCCAGTGGCTGCTTAATGATCGTAATCTTTCAAACCCACATTTGTTAATTACTAATTGAGTCAAAAGAATGTTAATTAGAGTGCAATCATTATAATTTATATCTAATAATTCCTGATGGGAACTCACTATAATAGAGAGTAGCTTGTGCTATATGCAGCAGGATCTACACTAATTGCGTATTAGTTTATTCTTAATTTGAATCATATATATATATTTTACTGATTGAGCAACGCAGTTCTCTTTCTTCTCACAAACTCCTTAATTCCAACCAAAATGAGGTTTTTCTAAATGAATTCTCAAACTTTTAGCACTACAAGAAAAACAAAATACTTGTGATGGATTTTTTGTGATAGAACTATTCCGTCACAAATTACAGACAGATTTTTGACAGAATATATCATTTGACGGATTTGTAACGGAATATCCATTACAAATTATTTATTTATTTTTTTAATATTTTAATTATTGACCAATGAAATATTCCGTCTCTAATTCGTCACAAATTTGTGACGGACAAATTTGTGATGGAAAAAAATTGTCATAAAAAACTGTGACAGACGGAATATATTTCCGTCACAAATTTTTGACAGAAAACATAATTCTGTCAAAATTTTGTGACGAATAATTATCTTCCGTCATAAATTTGTGACGGAAATATATTTCTGTAACAAAGTTTTTGACGACAATGTTTTTCCGTCACATAATTCCATCAAAAGTTTGTGACAAATAATTATTTTTCGTTACAAATTTGTGACGGAAATATATTCTGTCACAAAGTTTTTGACGGCAACATTTTTCCATCACAAATTAGTGACAGATGAATCCATCTCTCACAAATTTTTTACGAATTAGAGACTAAATATTTTGTCTGTCAATAATTAAAATATTAAAAAAATAACAAAAAAATGTGTGAAGGATATTTCATCACAAATTCATCCAATGATATGTTCTGTCAAAAATCGTTCTCTAATTTGTGACGGAATATTTCAGTTACAAAAAATCCGTCACAGTATTTTATTTTTCTTGTACTGTAGCTTTGGCATGTGATGGTATTGTAAGTCTCTTTTGACTCTGGCTGTGATTCAAGTTTGTAACATAAGAAAAAAATAAAGTCGTTTGCCTATTGGTCAGCTACTTTGATGCTAAAGTTATAAATATGATTTAGAAAGCTTGAGAAAGTAATGAATGTTGATTTTGATAGTAGTTTTTATAGAATAATCATGCCTGATTTATAGGTTATTCTGATATTTATAAACCAAAGAATAGATTACAGTTAGAGCAATTCCAAGAATACCAAAATACTCGGTTACTATTATGAGATTCTCGCTTGTAACTCTATCTATTCTGTTGACTCGTTCTTCTAGCAATGCTCGATCGATGGTTGCTCAAGCCTCTTGCACGAATAGCTTCATGTGTTCAGTTGAGTCAATTCGAACCATCTAAGGCTCAGATTGGCTTTTCCTAAGACTTTCTTGACTATGTTAACTCTTTGACCGAGTCTCTGACTCTTTAATATATCACTGCATTAACTTTTTGACCGAGTTTTTTTACTATTTAACTTAGTTTTGGATTGGCTTTTGGACTGGCTATATCATGATATTCTCTTATAAATTTACATATTAATTAATAACTGATATTTGAATTCAACACTGATTAATAGTCATAGTACGATTTTAGTATTACTAAGTTAAAACTCATTAATTATTGATTAATAATTAATGAAAATTAGATATTCATACATATAAAGACTTGGTTTGCATCCTGAAATGGAATAAACATTTAGAGCTGCCTCCACCAGCCCTACAGATAATTAAAGAAGTTAAAAATTATGTACAAGGAAAGGGTATTATTAAAAATACTTAGAAACAACTTAATTAATTTGGATAGACATATGGACCGCAATTGAAAGCCTTCTGGGATGACAAGTACCTTCAGCCATTGACATAGTTATTTTTATACTTCTAAAAGTCATCATGTTGGTTGGAGTAAGCAGAGAACATAAAATCAAACCCATTTCTTGCTTGAATCAAACACTGACTAAGAAAAAGACATATAACATAAAGAAATTAATTAAGATAGATTAATTAACTTCATCATTTCTTTGGCTGTTGAACAATAGGTTTTGATTCAATCCCATCAGAATCGTTAAAAAAAAAAAAAACCCTTAAACGGTAACAAAGTCAAAATTATATAAACATATGATGATAAAAAGACATTATATATATATATATATGAAACTTCTTTCAGAGAAGTATTACAATTTAATGAGACAAATGGAATTTCCAGGAAACTTGCTTTGCAAAGCAAGAAAACAAGAATGTATAAAACAGTATATATCATGAGTTTTGGGTTTTGTCATCTAATTAAAGAATCAAAATGGCTGGAGCCATTAAAAAATGCATATTACTGTAAAAAGAGATTTAATTGGTTTCTGTTTTCCTTTGATCCATGAAGTTATGTATCCTCTTCAGTGCAACTTCTAGCGTTTGCTCGCTCATGTTGGCAAAACACACTCTAAACCAGCCTGGTTCAGAGCAATGACAAGAAGAGCCAGGAGATATATTCAGCTTCAAGTCACGGATAATAGACTTCCATAGAGTCAATTCGCCTTCCCTGGTTTGTGTCTTCAACAAAGGACTTAAATTCATCCAGCAAAACAACCCCGCATTACCTTTTAAACACTCTATCCCAGCATTTCTCAACCCTTCAATGATCATTTCATACCTCTTCCTCAGTCTCTCTCTATTTATCTTAATATAATTCTTGGTGAATTCCTGGTCAGACAACATGGAAGCTAAGAGATGTTGTGTTTGCGAGGAAATTAAGGTGAAGCTAGACATCCTTCTTGCAGTTGTAACAACCTTATCATTGTAGGAGTATATGGTTCCAACTCGAAAACCTGGAAGACCAAGATCTTTTGAAAGACTGTAAACAATGTGAACTCTTTCTGAATCTTTATATCCGCGAGCTTCGAGAATTTCTGCAATGCTTACGAATTCAGATGATGAGAAGGCGGATCCTGAATAGATTTCATCAGAAACAAGATGGATGTTTTTCCGTGTGACGAAATCAAGAATCTCTTCCAGGACTGAGCGTTGGATTGTGGCACCTAATGGGTTGGAAGGATTGGTTATAAGCACTCCTCTCACTTTGATGTTCATGACTTCTGCATCTTTAAATGCAGCTTCCAAGGCTTGAGGAGTGACCTGGAAATTGTTTGAGCTGTCGCAATGAATTGGTACAATTTTCACACCAGTCCTCCACCTCAAATCTCTGTCAAATCTGGAAATTAAAACCAGAAAAAAATTGGAGTTCAGCAATAGTACGTATGGGAATGGAAATAATACTACAAATGAAATGAAGGAGAACAAGTTTCAATGGTTCTTAGTCCTTACCCAGGATAGTATGGAGTTGGAACGAGCAAAGCATCCCCAGGGTCAGCAAGAATGAAGGTCAGCAACTCGTTAGCTGCAGTTGCGCCTGCAGTTAGCACTACTCTATCGGGGTCAAATTTTGCTCTTCCCCCTCTAATCTGTTCCATGAAACTTGCTATTGCCTGTGTACAAATTAATACATATAACCTGTCAGAATTTTTCTTTATGCAATCACATAGATAACGCAAGTTAAATAAATATGGGTAGAAGGAAGTACCTGTCTGAAAGATTTTAGCCCGTGATAATCTTGAAACAAGGCATGCTCTCTGAATCCAGGTGCCCCTTTTCCCCAGGTAGATGCTTCCGAATGCTTTTCCAAGTACTCTTCTAGCAAGTCAAATGAAACCTGTTGTAGAAATTAACAAAAGAAGAAGGATTATTATCAATCAAGCAGTTGCTGAAGGTCAAAATGAAGGTATAAGCTTGCGCTGAGACTGAAACTTACTTGATTTTCTGCGAGTCCCATCTGTATGACTCCTGAAGGATTTTCCGATTCATCGTAAGGATCTTCATCGTATGCTTTCCAGCCTGCAAAGTATGGAGAGTCCTCTCCGTGAGTTTCAGAAACTGCAACTTTTGATAGCCCAACAGTAGGTTGCTCAATCTCTATGGCCATAATAAGACTATAGCTAGAGCTAAGCTTTTCTTGGAAATGATAATAAGGCCTTGCTATTAAAGAAAGCTAGCTAGCTAGCTAGCTATCTACCTTATGTGTATATGGAAGGAGAGAGAGAGAGGATATGCTTCTTGAGAATTGCTGAATGAAGCCTACATCAATAGCCCTCTTATATATAGCACAAGGTCTCATAGCTTTGAGTCTTGGACATTAAAAAAAGGGACCCACAACTTGCCTGGTGTTGGGATATATATATATATATATATATATATATATATATATATATATATATATATATAAAATTGATTCTCTGTAATATGTAAGCAGTATCAAAAATCCCTCTCACCATTTACGGATGAAATTTTTATCTCCATTTGCCAACTGTTCGTTTCTGTCATCTTCCCAAAGCTTTCTTTATCTCAATCTTCATAAGATCTACAAAGAATATGGTGGTTGGTAGGGGCCGGGGTGGGTGTTAATTTTTTTTTTTTAATTACTTAAATTTTCACTTCTTCATGTCTAATCCTTTTCATTGCTTCCTAATAATTACTTTTTGTTTAATTTAGTTAATTTTTTTTAATAAATAACTCAGATTGAACTCGAATTCAAGATCTCACAATATTAGAGATGATTTAGATATCATTAATTAATACCCATTATTTTTTTTTTTTAATGGTGGATGTGTTTTCTTTTCAAGTCCCCACTTCCTAAAATCTATGACTAATCAAATCCTTTTTCCTGAACAAAGAAGCCATATATAAAATTTTTTCCTTACTGAAACCAAAATCATGCATGAGATCAGAATAAGGAATACTCAGAAAGTGGTGCAGCATGCAAAATATTTCAAGAGATCTAGGAGTAGTTAAGCTCTGATGATCTGACAAAGATACCAATTTAAACAAGATTAAGATTCTGATTTGGGAACATAATTAAGACAAAATAGAAGCTTTGAGAAGATTTTATGGCCCCACTCTTAAACTCCAAGCAACAGAATTTATAACATCATTACTCCTTAAACATCCTAGTTAATGATCGAGCTTCTCCTTATGACTGAAAAGCATTTCTGTACGTCTGAACACATAATACATAAGATGTTAGCTAGCGGTGCACTTGAAGTCAAATCCCCACACTTGCCTTGCTTGATAAACCTGGTTAATGAAGATTATTGAGCTAATCCGTCAAGTGATTAAGCTTGATCACTTGAGGGATTAGCTCTTAAGTACACAAAACAAAATGCAGGCATAATGTAGATAAAAGATGCATATCTACAATGTGCCATAGTTTTGGTTGACAATTTGCATGCCTATACGTAAGAGTTAAGATACTTGTCGAGATTGTGTTGTTTTGTGTAGGACTTCAACTAACAAACCTAGAGAATAAACAACATCCAAGAGGAATCAGAACCAAAGAAAAATAAAAATAAATCAATAAGAAATTAAATTAAAACAGTCGATGAGGAGAATATATGCTTGTTTATAAGTATATAAATCATCGACGTGGGGATATAAATCATCGACGCGGGGCGCTCGAGATATATATATATATATATATATATTATATATATATATATATATATATATATATATATATATCATCAAGAATCAACAGAAAGCCCTTTAAAGGGCTCAGATTTTGCAATATTAATAGATATATTAGCTAGATTAGATTGCATTTTATTGCAGAATTGAGAACGTGAAAATAAGAAATCAATGACGATTGTTCCTCGGCTTTGGTCTGTAACAGACAGACAAATATCAACCAATGTTATTCCCCTAGATCTGGAGATTTTATGAATTATTTTAAAGTGTACTGTGTAATTTAATATTTTACTTTTTCAGCAATAAAAATTTAATTTTTCAATCAAAATATATAGTACTCTTTTTTTATTACAGAGAAATTCTTACCTAAATTCGATCTACCATAAATCTAAAACATAAATATATGAGATTTATATATTCAATTAATAATTAAATTCCATCATACGCTTTATGTTTTGGATTCATGATACACCAGATTTAGACAAGAAAAATCATTCGTTATATTATCCCTTAAAGCTATTAATGGTTTGTTAGCGTGACAAACTTCATTCATTTTCATGCAATTTGAATAATATTATCATGTAAGTATATTTATTAATTATAATTTAAATGATAAGGAAAAAATTTAAATAATATGATCTATTATACATCTAAGACGTAAATATGTGAATCCCATCTATTTTATGTATGAGTCTCGTATATATGCATGTCAGCATCTTAAGTTAATGATAGATTAGACAAGAGTAAATGATAGAATTAATAGAGTGAAATTTGAAAAAAAAAAAGAAAAAAATGAAAATGAGAACAAGATAATGATGAAAACCAATATAATGAAAGAAAAGAAAAAAAAGAGTGAAATGAAAAAATAAAAAAATATATATATTAATAAAAATAAAAAAATGAAAAAAATATATATTAATAAAATGGAAAAGGATAGCTAAAAATGAAAGGATCAAAAAAATAATAGAAAGTAGGAAAATAAATTAATGAAATAAAAAAAATTAAAAAAAAAAGCGAATAGGATTCTGCCAAATTTATATCACAATTTATCAATGGATCAACAATGGATTTTAAAATTTATTGCTAATTTAAAAAGAAAAACGCTGGTTAACATTTTTTTCCTCTAAAATTTATCAATGAATTTAAATTTAACAATAAATTTTAAAATTTGTTGCGAATTGAAATAAAAAGGTGATCTTTTAAAAAAGAAAAGCAGAAATTTTTCTCTTCATAAATTAATTAGCAATGGATTCAGAATCCATTAGTAATTTTTATTTTTATTTTTTTATTTTAAGTATTGTACAAATGAATTTTAAATCCATTGATGAATTTACTATTGAATTTAAAATTTATTGATAAATTATATATCCACATTTTAATGTGATATAATTAATTTATCAACAAATTTTAAATTTTGTTTCTTATAATGTATGGATAATGTAACAGTAAAATTTCAAGATACCATCTGATCATAAGTGAACTTTTTATCTTTTAAATGATAAACTCTAAATAGGTTATTTGTTAATTTCTTTTTTTTAAGACTTTTTTTGTTAAGTATATTATAAAATTTGATAACTGCACTTAAACTTATCTAGTTGTAACATTACAGTCCCTCAACTTAAAAATGTAACATAAAACTCCATAAACTTTTAAATTTTACACAGTAAAATCCCTCTAACCTCCAATTACCAATTTTTCAGTTAGACGCTGACCTGAACAGTTTCAGTATAGAGCTTAGTCAGTATTTCTCTTTTCTCTCTCAAGCCATATGTAAATTGAATAATTTTTCTCTCTATAAACAGAATAATTTTTTTATGCATAAAGAGAATAATTTTATACTTTGCATTAGAGATGAGAGAGAAATGTAGACTAAGTGCCATGTGGGAGCTATTCACATGAGTTTCTAATTGAAAAATCAGTAATTAAAAGTCAGAGGAATTTTACTATGTAAAATTTGAATGTTTAGGGGGTTTTATGTTACATTTTAAAATTAAAGGACTGTAACGTTATAACTATATAAGTTCAGGGACAATTGCTAAAATTTATCCGATTATTAAGTGATTTGTGTGTTAATGAGAAATTAAGATGGTATAATATATATTTAATTAAGTCAGTGTTTTTAGTGTATTAGGTACCCAACCTAGCAATAGCAAAAGTGTCATAATGAAGCAAGTAAAAGCTGCTAGGATATAAAATTCCCAAGTGGCTTCCAACTGAACCAATTAGAGTAGTTTAACTTATTCCTATTTGGTATTAATACTAAATGAGGGGAAGCCATTTAAAGTTTGAATTTTGGTTTCTTTCTTTTCTAAACTCGATTCATTATGAACTCAAAATATAAAATATATAATGGGTTCATCTATTAAATAAATAAATCAATTATATCTTAAATCCATGATGGAACAGGTTTAGACAATAATTGATCCTTTGAATTTTATTATTCTAAAAAAATAGGTTATTTTTATTTAGATCACTTAAATTTTATTTTAAAAAAAAAAATCATTTAACTTTAATTTGAGTATTATTAAAGTCATTATAACCGGGTATTATAGATTTTCAAATTAATTTAGACTAATTTTTACTTATAATTGCTTAATTTTAGGTCTTTTGTCAATACCCTTTTTCACATATTACAAGAATTTAAGTTTATTCGAATTGAACTTGAGAGATTTTTTAGTTTATTAAAAAAATTAGTGGTAATGAAAAAATACTTAAAATTGAGTGACTATGAGTGAAAATTAATTTAAATTTGACAGTGAGTGAAAATTAATTTAACTTAACCTAAAAATCTATAATTCCCAGTCATACATAATGACTTCAATAATATTCAAATTAAAGTTGAATGACTTTATTAAAATAATTCATAAAAATGACTTTATTAAAATAATTCATAAAATTTGGTGACTTTGATTGAAAATGACCCAAAAAATAATTGAGTAATTTATGTTTTAATCCCTTATTAAAGTTAATCCACAAATGATCCTATAAAAGCAAATAAAGAAATTTTTTCAAAGAAGAGGTGGATTCCAACTATGTAGCAGCACATCTCAGGAAGCACCCTAGAAGGGAAGCAAGGGAAAAGGACAGGTCAAAAAAGAAGAACTTAATTACAGCTGGACTGTTTGAACAAAGCTTCTTAATTTTCTTTTCTTGCATAATCAAATAATCATTATATTTTAAAAGTGATTAGTTTTGGATTATACATAGTTCTAAGATGAGTTTTCTCTTTTTTTATAATTAGTAACTGCTTAATGCGTCACAGAAGCAGTGTGTGTCACTTTCATGCTGTGCTTTTGGACTACAAGCTACTGTCTCTGCTCTTGCCATTGCCTGCAACCCTTTGAAGATCCTCAGTCTTTTAAGGTAAAAACCGACACGCCATTAACATAATCACCTTGCCTTGCCCTACACTTATCAACGTGTTCATAAACTTTTTTACTTCAGTAATTTTTTTTTATTAATTACATGATATTTCACAATTAGGTTGGAAGTGATATTCACATAAGCCCTTCTAACAAAAATTAGTGATATTTACGAGAATTTAATTCAATCGAATCCTAATAATATGATTCACCTGAAAATTAGCTTCACAAATTTAATAAAAAGAACAATAATAAGATTAATATAAACGATTTTGAAGGTAATCATTAAATTAAATACATACATTTTCATATGTATTTGAACTACCCATTCAAGGTAAATATTTAGATTTTAGCATGCTTGAGTATGAATCTTCTTGGAAAGATACAATGCCAATGGCAACCTGCCACGTTGGAATTAACCAGACATGAAGAGACCACGTCCAAAGAAAGACAACAATACAATATTGAGTAGGTCAGATTTTAATTCTTTAATCCTAACATGGTAATTAATGAAAATTTAAATCATAAAATTGATGATTATGGTGGGTCCTATACAATATAGTTATATATATTAATTTTATTAAAATTTGTAAGCAATAGCTTTTAATTTTATATTTAATTTCTTTTTATTTTAAATAATATATATTTTTTTATATTTTATAAGTATTCTCAGTCTAATAGATTAAAATTAATTCTATTCACATCGAATTAATCTATTAAGAGATAAAGCGCTTTTGATGAATATTTTCTCCATGCACTAAAATTAATTTTCTTCTTTTGTTTTTATTTATTTACGAATTTTTTTTCTTTTGAAATTATAATTATATGTAATGATTTATGGAAAGAACACGTTTTGTGAACCCCATAGGGATCTATGACGTAATTAATTAATTAATTAATTAATATAGTACTAATTATAGTCTACTAATGTTTGTTAATTATATATATTAATTAACAAAGATTCATAAAAAATTGTCTTGTGTTGGAAATTCCTTGAATGTTCATCGATAAATAATTATGTTTAGTACACGTACAATTTGTAATTTGTTCTTGAATCTTAAATCTCTTAGTTGTATAGCATGAAATATATATCCCCCACATATTGCTTTGGCTACAATTAACAAATCAATTGTCATTCATCATTGTTCTTTTTTATCAAAATTTTCCCCCACCGCCATTTTTCATATTTAATAATTAATATGACACAAATTAATTCTTATATATTTCAATTAATATATACAAAAAAAATAAATCTAAACCATGCATGTCGATGCATATGAAAATAAAATTATTATATTGATGAGAAAAGGAAATGATTACGTTCTATTATTTATTCATTAGACCTTATTGAGTCTAAAAATAAAATTATTATATTGGGTTGTGTCATGCAAAATAACACGACACCTTAACCTAAAATTATTGATGGATTAATCTCCTCAAAACCAAAATATTGATGAATTAATCACTAACACCACATCTTAACCTATAATTATTGATGGATTAATCTCCTCAAAACCAAAATATTGATGAATTAATCACTCATATATAGTTTTACATGTGTGCCAAAAACTTACTTTTGAAAATTTTCCATCTATCATCCATGCATGTGCTTCTCATTCTCTTTATTCTCTTAATAATTAGACAGAATATATGTATGGTCTTTACTATGATTGAAATGGGCCCAAATCAAATTCTAATCATTTTGATTAACAATTTAATGATATATATATATATATATATATATATATATATATATATATATATATATATATATATATATATATATATATATATGAATTTTTCTTGTTTATGTAAGAATTTCCCCATATACAGTCATTAAGCAAATGATCCTATTTCACCTTCTTTTACTTGTTCTAGAAATTATAAATATGCACCGCAAAAATTGTCCTGCCTTGGAAATTTCTTGAAGGTTGAGAAATACTGTTTTTTTTTTTTCTTATTCTTAATGATGATGATTTAGTTGGTAAACATCAAACATCAAAAGTTGCTCAACTGTTTTGACCACAAATAATTAATGAATCCCAAAATAATAATTCAACATCCTATTAGTAAATTATTCTTTTCATATATATTGTTACAAGAGTTTTGCAGTCGCCAGACAATTTTCACTGAAATGAAAAGTGAGGAGTCATCACTTTAATTTTGGAAAAAATTAAAGAAAATTTTTTAATTTATTAACTAATATTTTCTACTTCTCATCTAGAAATTCAGGGTTCGGGGTTCATATACATGTGTAAAAGATGTTAGACACTCCACATCATCCCTCAATAAGGTAGGTAGATTTAAGAGTATGCTCTCTATAATTTAATGACGATAATTTTATTAAAGTTTAAATTATGATATTGATTCCTTGTATTTACTATATAAAAGATGGAATGCATAAACATAGGAACGATCAATGTCTCACTATTAGAGTAAACCAAATACAAAAGAAAGTGAGATGATCCTAAAAGTGAATTTTAACTTCATTTACTTAAATTCCTCCCTTCTCAAAACTAAGACTTTAGTCTTGAAAAGGTATCATTTAGTCCCTAGATATTTATAATAAGTAATGAAGATTCTCAATTTACCTATCATTAATCTCATCGTCAGGGCCCAAACAATTAAGGGTGTTACGTGAAAAAAATTGATAAGATTGAATTAAGATGTGTTTTGATTTTCACTCCCTTCGATTGAGACTTAAATGCAAAAGGGAATGTGTGGATTAAAACCTCAAGAATTTAATTCATTAATGAGGACTCTCAATCAATGAATCAAAGTCCCATCATTGGTATAATCGATTGTTATTCTTCACCCATATTGATTCAATTTGATAAATTATTAACACTTTTAATATATTTATTACTTACAAATGTACCAAAACCCAATGGAATTTCTTTCTAAAACTGGATATTTTCCACAACCTGCAAAGAGACATTATCCTAGCCTACACATCTATACATGCATTTTCAAAGAATGCTGCACTGACTAATTCTTGAATTCTAAATTTAGTCTTGCAGACAATTTTATACCCTACTATTTATTATCCTATTTGAATATTTAATTACTTTAGAGAGAAATTTTAGGTGGTATTAAAAATCAAAACTGATATATTTTAAAAAATTCTGAAAAAGATGATGGATATTGATTGAACAAAATGACAAAAGGAGTATTTTAAATTAAAATTTTTGGAAAAGGTCCAAAGAAGGACTCTCTCTTGAGCCAAAAATAAGATAGTGCTGCATTGAATAAAATTATTGTTATAGGTTCAAAGTAAACTTTCCCTTGAACCCGAGAATAGGAAAAGGGTTATATACTTTACAAAGGCATATTTAGGAAGGGTTCGAGAAAGAACTCTCCCTCGAACCTAGGACCATAAAAGAATATATTTGTATAAAAAAGGACCTTAAGAGTTTAGGGAGGACTCTCCCATGACCCAAAAGTAGAAGAATGTTGCGCTTAATAAAAATACTTAGCGTAGGTTCAAGGAAAGACTTTCCCTTGAACCTAAGGACATGAGAAAAAGTTGCACATTTTTTGGAAGGACTCTTCCTTGAAACCCATATCATAAAGAGGTTGTGTTTCAAGGATATTATTTTTATTATCATAAGGTCGTTTTAAGGAATGAAGGAGATGATTACACAAACCTCAAGGAAATGAAAACATGACCATTTGTTATTTTCCAAATATAACAAGAATTACTAAAACACGTTAGAACATCAAAATAACAATACTACCAAGTGACACTAATTTTTATAAAACTCAGTAAACCATGAAATGCCATGAATATTGTCCTTGAATTTTCAAAGGGAGATAATGAGATGCTTACGATGTAAGATCAAAATATTATACTTATGGAAGAGCTCCAACTATTGTCAATCCTGTCCTTATACATCTAAGAGTTTGACAAAAATAAAAGGCCAGAAAGAAACTCCATAGGGCATCATTTTTACATGATGAAAATTATCAATGAGATGTAGAAAGAAAGAGAAATGGAACAGATTCTAAACTTAACACTCGCTCATAACAGTATGACTGGACTGTATATTTTTTTCCAAGGAGAACATGGTAAATAACCTCAAAGTGAAATTTTAGCTTTAATGAAATCTAAGAAATGACATTATGATTGATTCTCCTTGATTTTTTGTGCTTACAAGGAATTGAAACTATGGGAAAAAGCCTTATCGAATTAGCCTTTTGAGAAAATGAGTTATAGTGTGACCCTTTTGGAGAATGTTGATATCATCAAGAAATGTGGGGGCTCTTAGGAGAGCTATCATTTTGAGAGTGAGGAGATTCTTTAGTAAACTGACACCTCAAAGACAAACTCTCTCTATTCACCTCCCTTTTACCTTTTTTCCAGACTCCAAAAGGCTCCCTGCCTAACAGTAAAACTTTAGGTGTTTATAGGGAACCAAAACCCTAAAATGGAGGGTCAAGATTTATTTAAGATGAAAAAGAAAGGTTGAGATTTAAAAGGATAAATATAAGGATCAAGAATTAAATAGGTCAGTAATCAAGGGTGTAGCTTGAATCATGACTCTTTTATCCTTATTTCTTTGATCCAAAGGTTAGGAATTATGCCTTACAAGTTAGATCAAAGGTTGGGATTTAAAAGCATAAAGCTTATCCTTATTACTTTTTAATCTAAGGGTCATGAATTCATCCTTATAAGTAGCATCAACAGTAAAGATTGAAAAGGTATCAGAATACTTTAACTAACTTAATCTGATGGTGAAAATTTAATCTCTAAAACCTAGGGCTATGATTTAATGGTATACTTTTATCTTATGGCCAAGTGATGCTGTTGTGGAACTCCTAGATGTCAGGACTGACCATATTGAGGGGTTCCTATTTCTGAAGTTCTACCCCACCTTTACAGTGGGTGGGATGGAATTCAAGTAGGTATGATCTCTAGCATACTGCTTGCTTTACCCTGATCTCTTATCTGATCTCTTATCCGATCTTTTTATCCAACCTATCCGTGGTTGGCTAAAATGTTCTAGAAATTGACCAAGGGAAAGGCCTTCCATTAGTTGAGATCGAAAGCACAAATCCCATTTGTGCCCAAACTCAAGTAGGCGAGCTCTATCTTGGTTGGTCTCACTAGCCTTTTGTCATTAGTTCCCTATCAAGTTTGAGTCCTTAAGTTTGGGAAATAAAAATCTTCAAAACTTGCCCCGATGTGTGTCTCGTAAGCTGGGAAAAGGCATTAAATATTATCTTCATCCGAGACGTCGCTTTGAACTTCTCGACTATTAATGTACTAGGCTATATATATAAGCAAGCTATCCCCATCATCAGACACTTTTTATTTCCTTCGTTCTCCTCTAAATTCCTCCAGCTGACTACTCTCCATTACAAGCTTTTTCCGTGATGCGGCTCCATATCAACTGAAGGTATTATCCTCTTTTCCATTCTCTGTTTATTTCTTCTTTTTTTTTCTTGCTTCATCGAAATGAGTGGCACTGATAGTCAGAGGATGACAAGTTCCCCCTTCCATTCAATTTTTGTGGAGTTTCGATGAGGATGAGGGGACTAGTGGTCTGAATGTTATTGAAATACCAATCGAGCCAATTTTAAATGAACTCGCTGATCCGAGCAAAGAACAAGCCTCGAAGTCTAGAAAAGAATTTCTCCTAGTCAACGAAGTTACCTCAGTTCTGAGACCTTTTGAGCTAACTCAAATAAGCCAGGAGTTCAACCTCTCAGAAGATACTTATGAGCTGATCAGATGCTATGGGAATTTTTGAGCCAATCATATTTTTGAAGAGGGAGATTAGATCGTCGTGTATGAGGAGAAATTAAATGCAGGGCTATAATTCCCTTTGGATCAGTTCTACAAAGACATGTTGAGCTATCACTGTGTTTGCATAGCTCAACTACACTCAAACTCCTGGCAAACTCTGATAGCTTTGTAAGGTTTGTGCTGGGCTAAGGGCTTAGTGTCGACTATGAAGGTCTTTATCGAGCTACATCACCTTAAAAGACATAAAAACAATGATTACTAGTTTTTCCAAGCGAAGCCGAATTGCGGGCTTTTCGCCGAGCTTCCCTCCTCCTTAAAGAACTAGAAAGATTGGTTTTTTGTTCTGCGAAGCTGGGATCACCGTGGTTTTGAGGGCATTCCATAAAGCTAGAACCACTTAGCTAAAAGGCCTTGGGATAATATTATTTTGAATTGGGACGAGGAGGCAGTTATCACAGAACTAAAGAGCCAGGCGAACACTCTTCGATACCTGTGTGTCAATGTCATTGGGGCTAAACTAAAATGGTAATTAATGAATGTGGTGGCCAAGGAGAACATTCCTCTGTAACTTTTCGACCTTGGGCCCAGAAAGGGCAAATTCCTTGATCTTATTTCTCCTTGACTAGTATGAACTTATTAACTTCCTGTTGTGTACAGATATGATAGGAACGAAAACTGATAAAGCAGCTAAGAAAAGAAAAAGGGAGCTAGCCAAGAGAGTTCTAGAGAAGAAGAAAACTACTACTGCTGCTATTGCTGCTAGGGCTGAAAAACTGAAAGCACAAAAAAGGGCCCTAGTCAAAGAGACAAGCTCCCCAGCTCGGACTTAAAATGAGTCTGGTGTTAGATTGCCTCCCCTTTAAGATCGGCCTTCGCATCAATCACCAATCCCCACTACTTCTGAGGGCGGTTCATCTGGGCAACCAGTCTTCAGGAGTGCTTAAGTGCTAGCAAGGTCTCTGCAGAGGAACCAGACTGTTAAGGGCAATATCAACCTAGCCAGAGTCACTGTCGTGACCATCTAATTCCCTGAAAACTGAGCTTAGATGGGCTCGAAAAGTTTCGACGATCTCCTCAATCAGTCTATGAGCCTGAGCTTGGAGGCAGTTGCCAGCCAACACATGGTGAAGGAGAAGGTAAACTTCCTTAGGTGGGAGATGTCGAAGGTGGCCAACGAGGTTGTAACCTACAAGATCCATCTAACCACTGCCAATACCTAGGTTCAGAAACTTGAGCAATAGATTCTTCTGAAGAGGTTGTGGCTCGGCTACAAAAGGAGCTTGAGGATGCCAAGGCGAGCCAGGCTGCAGACTTGGCCAAGTTCTCTTCAGAGCTTAAGGCAAAGGAGAGCAAGGTCATTAAAAAAGAAGCCAGTGCGTATGTGCAAGCCCACAGCGACCTACTGGCCGAGTTGCTGAAGCGATACCCCAATGAAGACTTTTCCTGGCTCGAGAAGCTCGCCCTGGGTGCTGGAGCCCTGACTGAGAGCCAGGGGGAGGGTGATAATGTAAATAATATTCGGGCAAGTGGAGATCCGCCCACTGAATAGTTGTACTTAAATCGAATTAATAAAGTTAGTCTTTTTTGCCAAGTAACAATTTTACTTTTTAAATTTTCTAGAATGAAATTAAATCTTTATTAAAATCAGATGGTTAGTTAAAAATGAAATTGAAATTCCATTAAAAATTAAATGAGCATAAAAATTAAAAATATGAAATTGAAATTTAATTAAAACTTAAATGAACATAAAAAAATGAAATTGAAATTTAATTAAAACTTAAAGGAGCATAAAAAAATGAAATTGAAAATAAAATAAAAAAAACAGCAATCGGATTGTCCTATCAATACTTTCATATAGGGTGAGACAAAGTATAATGTTAAAAATTTGTTAACTCAGATAAAATATGGTGTCAATATATATATATATATATATATATATATATATATATATATATATATATATATATATATATATATATATATTTTTTTTTTTTTTTTTTTTTTGAATTTCTGTTTCTCCACTGGCACTTATTTTTCCCCTTTTATTTCCTTAAGAATCCAACAATATTTGTTATTGTCTAAGTATAGAATAAGGTACAAACTCATTGGAAGTCAATCTCTTTCTTTATTTTTCTAGCTTTTCTGATTAGGTTTCTCTCATACATTTTGTCAAGTTTTATGTTCTTTGAGGGCCTTTCTTTCCCTTTCACGGCAAGAGGGTTCTCTCTTTGACTTGAAATGTGGATAGTTCCTCTCCACCTTTAAATTAAGGTGTTCATGTCTGTTTTAACTTGTGATACGAATTCTTGTTTTGCTGGTGAGGATTTTATTAAGAGTTATATGATTTATTATATTTTTAGAGATTGGCAATGGCCATATCAAAGACGTGGAGACCCATGCTATCTCCGAGGAAATCATTCAACCAGGGGTTAAGCATGTTAAAGGTGGTAGGTCACAGTGTCGTCCAACCCCTCCATTTAGAAATTAACTATGTTTTCTTCTTTGGTTGTTGGCCCCTATAAGATGGCAACATTAGATGCTCGGTCTAAAGATGTGCTCATCCTCTTTTTAGGCAGCAGAGGAGGTGATGATTGGACTACGAGAGTATTTCTCTCTGGCTATTCTGAATATCTATAGTGTTACTCCTTTATGTTTTGACTATTGTTAAAGTTATGGTGGTTTTATTCCTTATTTCTCCCATGTTGTGTTATTATTGGATGTGGTTTGTGCTTTGAGTGTTTCCTTTGTCTGCTAAAAGTGCTCTGCGGCGAGACTCAAGTGGAGAGCTCTGGAATCTTCTTCAAAAGAAGGCTTCTAGATAAATCCTTCTAACAAGTCGGACTTAGTTTGTTTGGACTCACGATTTGGTATTTTTCATTGTATGGACTGAGATCTCATCATACTCTAACTTGTAACTTGGATCTCATCATACTCTACCTTGTATTATTCTTCAAATCAATGAAATTTAACTTCATTGAAAAAATAAAGGCCCAAATTCATATTAGACCACCTCTTTTTATAAAAAGAAAAAAATAAATTTTTTTTTGTAAGATTCAATAGAAGTCCAATTGATCAAATAATAATTGATGAGCTACATAAAAGAAGGTAGTCATATCATTTCTCACTATATAAATAGTTGAAGAGACTCGAACTCAAAATCTCTCTACTTTCTATGCCTTGAAAATGAAGTAAGACCAACCAAATTATTCTTAGTCTCTCTCTCTCTCTCTCTCTCTCTCTCTCTCTCTCTATATATATATATATATATATATATAAAGCAGAGTGACATTTTCAAGAAAATGACACGTGACACTTTCTTTGAAAAGTTTGTCATGTGTCACATTCCATAAATACTTTCTTTTATACTAATTATTATTTTATTTTTTTATTTCTCTTTTAATTATCATTATTATTTATAATACTATCTTAATATTTATTATTTAAATTATTATTTTTTAAAAATTAATTTTTTGAAAAATTAAGACCTTTTGTAACTTTTTAAAAAATTAAGACCTTTTGTAACTAACTACAATATTTAAAAATTATTTATATTATTTTATAAATATTAATTATTATTAATTTTTTTATTTCTCTTTTAATTATCATTATTATTTATAATACTACCTTAATATTTATAATTTAAATTATTATTTTCTTTAAAATTTATTTGTTAAGTTTTATACCTTTTATGATTAAATGTAATATTTAAAAATTATTTATATTATTTTTTTATAAATTCATTTATATAAAAATATTATTTGTTACATGTTATCCTTCATAATAATAATAATAATAATAATAATAATAATAATAATAATAAAAGGTTATTGATGGCCATTAATTTAAAGAAAATTAACCATTAATTTGTGATCTTACAATCAATTATAAGTATTTTCCTTTATACTGATTATTATTTAATTTTTTATTTCTCTTTTAATTATCATTGTTATTTACAATATTACCTTAACATTTATGATTTAAATTATTATTTTTTAAAAAAATTTAATTTTTAAAAATTAAGACATTTTGTAATTAAATGTAATATTTAAAAATATTTATATTATTTTATAAATACTAACTATTATTTACTTTTTTATTTCTCTTTTAATTATCATTATTATTTATAATATTATCTTAATATTTATTATTTAAATTATTATTATATATATAAAATAGAGAGATATTTCTAAGAAAATGACATATGGTACTTTCCTTGAAAAACTTGTAACGTGTCACGTTTCATAAATACTCTCATTTAAATTAATTATTATTTAATTTTTTTATTTTTCTTTTAATTATCATTATTATTTACAATACTACCTTAATATTTATAATTTAAATTATTATTTTCTTTAAAATTTAATTTTTTTAAAAATTAAGACCTTTTATAATTAAATGCAATATTCAAAAATTATTTATATTGTTTTATAAATACTAATTATTATTTTATTTTTTATTTCGCTTTTAATTATCATTATTATTTACAATACTACCTTAATATTTATAATTTAAATTATTATTTTCTTTAAAATTTATTTGTTAAGTTTTATACCTTTTATGATTAAATGTAATATTTAAAAATTATTTATATTATTTTTTTATAAATTCATTTATATAAAAATATTATTTGTTACATGTTATCCTTCATAATAATAATAATAATAATAATAATAATAATAATAATAATAATAATAAAAGGTTATTGATGGCCATTAATTTAAAGAAAATTAACCATTAATTTGTGATCTTACAATCAATTATAAGTATTTTCCTTTATACTGATTATTATTTAATTTTTTATTTCTCTTTTAATTATCATTGTTATTTACAATATTACCTTAACATTTATGATTTAAATTATTATTTTTTTTAAAAATTTAATTTTTAAAAATTAAGACATTTTGTAATTAAATGTAATATTTAAAAATATTTATATTATTTTATAAATACTAACTATTATTTACTTTTTTATTTCTCTTTTAATTATCATTATTATTTATAATATTATCTTAATATTTATTATTTAAATTATTATTATATATATAAAATAGAGAGATATTTCTAAGAAAATGACATATGGTACTTTCCTTGAAAAACTTGTAACGTGTCACGTTTCATAAATACTCTCATTTAAATTAATTATTATTTAATTTTTTTATTTTTCTTTTAATTATCATTATTATTTACAATACTACCTTAATATTTATAATTTAAATTATTATTTTCTTTAAAATTTAATTTTTTTAAAAATTAAGACCTTTTATAATTAAATGCAATATTCAAAAATTATTTATATTGTTTTATAAATACTAATTATTATTTTATTTTTTATTTCGCTTTTAATTATCATTATTATTTACAATACTACCTTAATATTTATTATTTAAATTATTATTTTCTTTAAAATTTAATTTTTAAAAAAATTAAGACCTTTTATAATTAAATACAATATTTAAAAACTATTTATATTATTTTTTTTATAAATTCATTTATGCAAAAATATTATTTGCCACATGTTACCCTCTATAATAATAATAATAATAATAATAATAATAATAATAATAATAATAATAATAGGCCATTGATACTTTAATTTAAAAAAAATGAATCATTACTTTGTGATCTTATAATCAACCTTAAATTATTTCATATATTTAATAAATATTTTTATTACATTGTTATAATTTCTATTATTTTTATTATGAAATCTTTATTAAAAAATTCGAGAGATAAAAAGTAATATTCTTTTTATAGAGATTTGACTTATTTATAATTAGTATGTATTATTTTTTATATTAATAATTTAATATTCTTTTTATTTTATTTTCCTAAAATTATTTAATTAATGCTTATTAATATTATTATTATGGGCAACTTATGATGATTTAATTAAAACAGTGATTACATCAATTATATAGACATTTAAGGTTAACATTCATTGCATTTTGTTAGCATTTAGTCTCCTTTTATGTTTATTTTTATGTGTTTTCATTATTATTTTAGAAAACATATTAATCCAACTCAATTCATTGATTTTTACATTTTATCAGGTATTTGTATGTGGTTCTAGAATCAAAGACGAGTTTAGAAGAGATTTGGATGTCAAAACGTGAAGAATATAGGGTCAGAAGCAGTACACGGGCCGTGTAACCCCGTGCAACTTCTTGGACCCCGTGCAACTCTTTAGACTAAATAAAACTTGAAAAACAAAGTGGCAGAAAGTTACACGGGGTGTGTATCACTACACGACCCGTGTAAAGTTCCCTGACAGCAATTCTAATGCGACTTTTCTTGCTTCCAACTCGATCCGGATGGACTCCTTTAGGACTCTGAAATTAGAGTTTTTATACTAGATATAAATATAACAAGTTAAGAATTGAGGGAGGGGAGAATTTTACATTCAAGAGAATTTACATTCAAGGATGCACATCAATTTCAAGGGAGGCAAGGGAGAAACAAGACCTGTAAGATTGCTAGAAGGGATTTTCAGCTGAAGTTCCAAAAGTCCAAGGCTGCAACTCTCCTTCTGGGTTCTTTCACTCAATTTTCTTTTTATGTTTTCTCTTTTTTTTTTTCTATAAGCTTGATTATAAAACTCACCATGTGTGAGTAGTCTCTTTATTCTAGGGTTAGGGATGTAGCACTCTCAGTTTAATTATGGATCTTATTTGATTTTATTTAATATATTGGGGGTTTTGTTCTTTGATTCAATCTCTTGTATTCTTAATGCATGCTATGTGTTGGTACCCACTTAGTTATGATCTAAGATACTAATTGAAGAACTGAAATGTGAAGATTAATATTAGAAAATTAGGATTTTGAACCTAGAAAATCTAACCTAGAGATAGACTAATGACCTTTGTGGAGTTCCAAAATTAATCAAAGATCTTAAAGGATTTTAAATAATTTAATCATTATGAAAGTAGGATTTAGGTTAATTAAAATACACCTTGAGTATCTTGAGAGAGGACTTAAGATAACTTAGGATTAATTTTTATCAAAGTAAAAATCTCTCAATTATTGAATGAATTAGATTGATTCTATAATTGATTGAAGTGTGAACACCTAGCTCTAAAATGTTTTCATCCATTGGTATTTTAGTTTAGATAATTGTTTTAGACTTTCTTTCTTTTAGTTTAGATTTAATTATTATCTCTCTACAATTCGATCGTCTAGATAATTAAAATCACTATAGTTTGGTACTCAACACAGTCCTTGTGGGAATGATACTCTACTCATCACTTTATTACTTGTTAGCAATTCATACATTTGCGATGGTTGTAAAACCAGCAAACAAGTTTTTGGCATCGTTGCCGAGGACCGGTGCTTGATATCCAACGATTAGTAATTTGATTACTCTAGACATTTTTATTTCTTTTATAGTTTATTTCTTATCTAATTTTGTTTTTACTTTTTTTCTTGTGAGGTACATTGAGATGTTTCATTAACAAGTCTTCACAAGTTTTATTCAACAACACAATGAACCATTTTACAATGCTTGGAGAAGATTCAATGAATTGGTAGAGCAATTTGCCAATCATAGTCTTTCAAATTATGAACTCACTCTCAATTTCTACAATAGTCTGGATGAAGTGACAAGGAATTGGATAGATTATGGAGATTGGGCTACCAGTGATCACAATCTTCAAAGAGACCATGCGGATGCCATTCACTTATTAAATGACATGACAGATTTTGATTACCATTGGCATTGGGATCCTTCACTGCAAGGTTGGAGTCACCAATACCCTCCATGTGACACCCCTTACCCGTCTACAGTGTAGCCGAGCAAGGCATGCCACACAGTGTGCGGAGCACTATATCTTATCTTATTCCAATTTACAGTTCTTAATTTGTTGATTAAAAGGCTTTTGAGTGAAATTCATAACATTTATCTCATTTATTGAAATTTTGATTAATTTGAATTTTCGCAAATTTTACAAAAAATAAGGTAGAGTATCGGCTATAAATTGAAAAAATAATTTTTTGGAACCTGTTAAAAACTCTCCCAATACGTTCATCATATTCTCAACTCCAATAACCATCAACAAATTCTCAACATTTCCAAAACTCAATTTCACGCATATCATAATTAAACTCAATTTCATGGAGAAATACTCAAATTTTACGAATTAACAAAATTTACAGATAATTACAGTGACATATAATTACATAAGTTTATAATATACAAAACAAAAACTAATGTCTATTACAAAATGCAAAATACAAAATACAAAAGAAGCTTAAGGGTCCTACCAAAGATGCACTGTAATGGAGGTGACTCTGGACTCAAAGTATATCTGAATGCTCTATATACTCACACTGAAAGCAACCCCCACTCACTCGCCAATATTCCCCCTTGTGCCACCTTTGGCAGTGTGGACAGGCTAAAGAGATTGTTGGGGCTGGTCACCTAAACACCGTTCCTAGAGAGCTGCCCGTTGATGGTATGGACTGGCCTCTCCTCGATGTGAACTGAGATCTGGGCCTTTGGGACTGGCCCTGACCTTGTGGCTGACTAGTACTCTGAGCAGAAGGACCTTTGAACTTCTTACCAGGAGCAGAGGATACACTAGTCTAACCCGGACCTCTCCTCTGCTGTCTCTCCCTTCTGCTCTACTCATTAATTCTGACTTTTTCTACTTTCAGTGCAGCTTCAACCAATTTTGCAAAATCTAAAATCCCCAAAGCTGTTATCATAATCTTAATGTTATCATTTAACTCTTCTTCAAAGCTTCTGCACCTCTCAGCCTCTGTAGGGACTATCTCCCTTCCATACCGACTCAGTCTGACAAATTCTCTTTGGTACTCTGCTACTGATAGCTGCCTCTATCTCAGACTGATAATGTAACACCCCTATGTTTACTAGTTCTATACATTTTCCTGTTCCGGTAATCAATGTCGGTCTGAACAGTTAAGAGGCTTAGAACCATAATTAAGTCATCTAGAAAAATCATAAACAAAAATTAATAGCCATTACATGAAGGTTAAATGCAAATGAAGAAAACAAGGTATAATGTGTTAAATGAGCCAAGGCCACAGCGATGGGTGACCGAATCAGGAAGTGACTGCGATATCAGTCACTGTCCTATTTTCGAGTGGGACCCTATGGCATCCCAGGCCTAAGAATTATTGCAAAACTAATGGTAATGTGAAAACCTCAGAAAAGAATAAAAAACCAGTTAGAAAAATTGAACCAGAGTTCCGGAAGCAATTAAATGTTACTGAAAAAATGGATCAGACCAGTAAGGGGCAATTTGGTCAATTCACCCTTAGAGGTGACTTTTGGCCTAAATTGAACTTCAAGAAAAAAGATTGGAAGGATAAAATTTGAAGAAAGTTGAAGGGAATTTAAGTTTCAAAGGCTCATAAAAAAAGTTAGTAGTAATCCTTCTAATTTCTCTCTAAATCTATGCTTAGGCACTTTAAACAAGTTGAAAATTGTTGAAAATGAAACAAAAATAACATGTTAAGGGACCCCATGAAATTCGACCACCTTGAGTATGCTTAGGGTTTGATGGAATTTGTTGGAATTAAAAGTGTATTCAAGCTTAATTTAGTATGTAAATGTGTTGTATACACTTTGATTTCATAAATTATGTCAATTGCATAATTAGGGTTCTTGACCAATGGGAAATTGGGGAAAAATTTGGGGATTTAGTGAATTGATGAAAATTGACCTAACTGAGGCTTAAATTGGTCAATTGGTGTGAATTGGACTGTGATTGAATGATTGAAACTAAGAATGAATGGTGTATGTGTAAGGGTCAATTCTGACAGCTTGACCCATGCCCATTCAAATGAGTATAACTGAAATTCTGTTGCTCCAATTGGTGTGACACTAACTGGAGATGAAAATTAAGACCCAAAGTTACAATTTTCATGCAGAAACCTTGCCCTAAAACTGACCACAAGTTAGTGAAAAATTGGGTTGAATCTGGATTAGGTACACTGCCCCTGTAAATAATTGATCATATGAACAGTACTTGTTCAAATGGTCATAAGTTGGTGTAGAAAGGTCCAAATGACTTGATTTTTATATCAATGGAAAGCTTAGACATAGTAGAATAACTTTCATGTAGAACACTAACTCAAATTCTGGCCACAACCTAGTCAAATTACCAACCAAAGTTGGCTTACCAAATCTGCCAGAACCTAAAATTTGCCCAGATTTTTGGAATTGACCAACTCGGCCAGCCTTAGAAAAAGTAGCATAACTTGAACTATAAAACTCCAAATGATGTGATTCAAAAATGGAATTAAAGCTAAGACATTAAGGAACAACTTTGATGAAGGAAAATTGGCCAAATTTTCATTGTAGATGGTTTAATAGAACAGTAGAACCAAGTGATCCAAAACTAAAATTTTGGAATTTCACTTAGGGAGTTTAGAATTTCAATTGGCAATCAATACCAACACAATTGTAACCCAAAATGTAGTATGTGGGTGCAATTAAAATTAGTATAACTATTTAGTATGAAAAAGTCAACATTTTGACTAATTGGTCAAATAAATAGTAACCATAAACATACCACATACAAAGAATTCAATCCTTAGAGGAAACTTATAAGAAAAATTTAGTGTGCATAAATTTAATTGTTGAATCAGTTATGGGAAATAAGTTGAATGAATATTGAAATGCTTTAAATTGTGTGTTTCACTAGAAAAAGATACTAGAAATGATAGAGAACAAGTGAGTCAAGGCAGAGAGGTGACTCATTAGAGGTTTGTGTATAATAATTTTTGCTTTCTCATTTTCTACTTAAAAATTTATTTGAACATGTATTATGAGCAATTTATGTTTATTATTGCTTTGAAAAATGTAGTGTTGCCTATTTTGTAAATGAAAATTTGGAATAAAAAATTCTTAGTGCTTTGCATGAAATGTTTGAACACTATAATTTTGAATTTGGTTTTGGCTTCACACTTAGCATGGCAGTATCACTATATTCCTCCTCCATTTATGGGATTGAGATTGACTATGTTCCTCCCTCTCTGGTTTGCCAATTTGAGGTTGAGATTGGATGAGTACTCATATAGCTAGCTAGCCACCTCCCTCATTGATTTCGATTAGCGGGGTTGAGATTGCTTTGTCTTGGTGTACAACACGGCATTCATTGAAAATTTTGTGTCGTGACCTAAGATGTGTATTAATTGGCAACATTGTGATTTATAATTTATTTTGATAAAATAGTATTGTAAAAGTTGACATCAATTTCATGAAATGTGATTGTGAAAGGATTTAAAAATGTGTTTATCGATGTATATTTTTTATGTTCAGCCATTTTAAAATTTTATTGTGCACCACTGAGTGTTTGCTCAGTGATGGCTTTTTTTTGCTGTCGCAGATAGGGGAAAAGATAAAGCAGCAGAGTGAGCTGCTACAGTGATAGGGGAGCACTGTTTGAGGATTTTTGTATGGGTATATTAGTTATACCCTTATCATTTGGTTTGATGTAAATATTTTTATTCATATGTATCTTTTGTACTAGCTAAGCAGTTGTACAGTATAATTTATATTCTTTTCTTTAAAATTTAGACTTTTGTGTCTATATTGAATATATATTAAACAAAATTGATGTTTATTTTAAAATGTGTTGAATTGAGTATTGATGGATATTGAAAATGTATTGAGATTGTGTTAAATTAAGGAATATTGAAGTTGAGATTGGGAAAAAATTTATTGGAAGAGCTTTCTTTTTAGGTTTTGAAGAACTGTTTTTTCAAATTATAGCCGACACTCTACCGAAATTTTTATAAAATTTACGGAAAATCATATTTACCAAAATATTTGTTTATGACATAAACTCCAACTAAAGGCTTTTAAATAATGCTTTAACATTACTTTACAATTTTAAAATGAATTGAAATTGTTCAAATCCCTTGTAGTGTATTTAATGAGTTATCGGTAAGCGAAATTCGGTAATTCATTAGGTATACTATGGGATCATATTGCGCCTTACGAAGGGGTAAGGTGTGACATGTTTTAGTGGTATCGAAGCTAGTTTTCCTAGCTATGTTTTGAATGAGTTTTGAATTCTGCATTGAATATTTTCTTTGATTAGTACAACTGCTCAAGTGTCCTTAATTGATACATATGATGCATTTACATCATGAATATGAACTAATGGAGATAATCCTCCTTGTGTTTGTTGTCAGGGAGTAGATAATCTCTGTAAAATGAAATGGAAGAAGAGGAACATTCTGTTGAATAGTCTGTTGAGGCTGAGGCACCGGGGGAAGCCCCAGCTCTCCAGAATGTAAGTGGGTTAGCCACTCTAGCTCCCCCAATGCCGCAGTTTTCTGCTCAGTTTGCTCAATAGATAGCTGCACTGTTTCAACAAATGGCTGGAAATATGCCCACCCAAGGCCCAATTCAGACCCCAGTGGCACAACCACAGCCTCCAGTCAGGCAGTATGACAAACTAATAAAATTTGGGACAACAGAATTTAAGGGTACTGTGGATCCACTAGAGGCAGAGTAATGGATTGAAAGAATGGAATGGGCATTTAAGAAGCTGCATTGTACAAAAGAACTCAAGTTTGAATACTCGGTCTCTTTGTTGCAAGGGGATGCTTATGAGTGATTAAAAACCATCCCCCACAGCATAGTCGAGCTCCAGTCCTCACATGGTCTAATTTTTTGAAGGAATTCTGGCAAAAATGGGTCCCTGATATGTACGTCGACATGAAGTTGCAAGAGTTTCTGAGCTTGAAACAAGGGGACAAAACAGTAGCAGAGTATGAGAGAGACTTCTCCAAGCTAAGTCATTATGCTGGAAGCCTACTTACCACTACCAGAGATCGGTGCAAACGTTTTGAGGCCTGGTTAAGCCCTAATTTGGGAATGCAAATAGTGGGATTTCGACACCATAATTTCTCAGAGCTAATCTCACAAGCCCTGGAACTAGAGAGGATTGAAAAGGAAGGAACAATTAAAAAGGGTACCGAAGAGAAAGAGAAAAGTGGAAAGACTACTGGTTAAACTCCTGATAGTGGATCAGGAAAGAGGAAATACTTTAAGGGATCTAGTTCACGCAAGTTAGGTAGAGATAGATCTTCTGGACAGAGACCACTCCGATCCGGTCAGCAGACCCAGCAGACACCCAAAGGTGCACTATCGGTCCGTCTATGTGAGACATGTGGTAGAACACACAGTGGAGTATGCTATAGAGCCATAGGAGCATGTTTTAATTGTGGAGGGACCAGTCATTTTGCTAAGGATTGTACAAGTGCACGCAGTTCTGGACCATCTGCTACATCAGAGGGATCAGCCCAAGCTTCTACACCAAGGAGTTCACCAGTAGTTAGCAGAGGCAGAGGCAGAGGTAGAGATAGGGGTAGTACACCTGGAAGTCAGAGTACTGTTAATCAGTCAGAACCCAGTAGCACACCAGCTAGAGTGTACATGATACGTCAGAGAGAGGTGGCTGAGATATCGAATGTTGTAGCTGGTACTTTTTCTATCCTTGACCAAGATGCATACGGATTATTTGATCCTGGCTCCACACATTTGTTTGTTAGTGCTAGTGTTATCTGTTCTATTGCTACCCCGCGTGTAAAAATAGACTTTGATGTGCTAGTAACTAGTCCATTAGGCCAAGAGGTTAGGGTAAATAGGGTATATAAGGATTGTCCTTTGGTGATCTAAGGACATACTTTTCTATCTGCTTTCATAAAAATGCCCTTCAGAGATTATGACATTATCTTAGGCATGGATTGGTTAGCCAGGCATCATGCCATGATTGACTGTAGGCTGAAGACAGTCACTTTTGGTCTCCCTCAGTACAGTGATGTGGTTATATATGGAGAGAGGCAGTTATTGCCATCCAACATTATTTCAGCTGCAATAGCTAGAAAAATGATCAGAAAGGGGTGTGAAGCTTACCTAGCTCATGTGATAGACACCCAAGTAGAGAGTCACGCAGTGAGGGATATTCCTACAGTATGCGACTTTCCGAATGTGTTTCCTAAAGAATTGCTAGGGTTACCTCCGGAAAGAGAAGTGCAGTTTGAAATAGAGGTTATGCCTGGTGTGGACCCAATTTCTATTACTCTGTACAGAATGACACCTGCTAAACTAAAGGAGTTGAAGGTGTAGTTGCAAGAGTTACTTGATAAGAGCTTCATTTTCCCTAGTGTCTCACCTTGAAGAGCACCAGTGTTGTTTGTTAAGAAGAAAGATGGCACTCTCTGCCTGTGCATTGACTACAGATAGCTGAATAAGGTGACAATAAAGAATAGATACCCACTGCCCCGCAAAGATGATTTGTTTGATCAATTGAATGGTGCAGCTGTGTTCTCCAAAATTGATTTGAGATCGGGGTATTATCAGTTGAGGTTGCAAGAGCAGAGTATTCTAAAAACTGCTTTTAGAACTCGATACGGCCATTACGAGTTTCTGGTTATGCCATTCGAATTAACCAATGCTGCAGCTGCTTTTATGGACCTGATGAATACTATTTTCAGGCCATATTTAGATCAGTTTGTTGTGGTATTCATTGATGACATCTTGTTGTATTCAAAGAATGCAGAGGAATATGATAGGCACCTGCGGATTGTGCTACAGACCCTAAGGGAGAAACAGCTATATGCCAAATTGTAGAAATGTGAATTTTGGCTGAAGGAAATCTCTTTCTTGGGGCATATTGTGTCAGCTGAAGGCATTAAGATAGATCCTAGCAAGGTAGAAGCCATTTTGAATTGGAAGCTGCCCAAAAATGTCACAGAAATTCACAGTTTTCTGGGTTTAGCTGGATACTACTATTGTTTTGTTAAGGAATTTTCTATGTTGGCATCTCCACTGACCAACCTGCTTCAAAAAGATATAAAATTTTAGTGGATTGATAAATGTCAGTAGAGTTTTGATGAATTAAAGGGATGTTTGATTGAAGTTCCAGTCCTGACTTTACCTACTGCGGGTAAAAAATATACTATATATAGTGATGCTTCTCATAATGGGCTAGGCTGTGTACTGATGCAAGATCGAAATGTCATTGCATATGCATCATGTCAGCTGAAACCACATGAGAGAAATTACCCTACGCATAACTTGGAGCTTGCAACTATAGTATTTGCTCTGAAGATCTGGAAGCATTATCTGTATAGGGAAAAGTGTTACATCTACACAGATAACAAGAGCCTAAAGTATTTAGGCACCCAGAAAGAGCTGAATTTGAGGCAAAAAAGGTGGTTAGAGTTGATTAAAGATTATGACTGCCTAATAGACTACCAGCTCGGGAAAGCAAATGTGGTAGCTGATGCTTTGAGCTGTAAAACTATGGCAAGCTTAAGAGTTTCCCCTTTGTCTATGATACATGAGTTGAGAGCACTGCATGCTAGTTTGGAGATAGATGATGAGGGACAGATGATAGCTGCTTGATAATTGAAGCCAATGTTGATTGATCAGATAAAAACGGGTGCACAAAATGATGAAAAGTATCAGAAATTGATGGAAGAGACTCGGGTTGGCAAGAAACCAGGCTTTACAGTGAATGATGATGGCTTGCTGCTATACCAGGGCAGAATATGCATTCCAAATGACATGAAATTGAAGCAAATCATTATGAAGGAAGCACATGACTCTCCTTTTGCTATGCACCCTGGTGGCAATAAAATGTACAGAGGGGTAAAAGAATATTATTAGTGGAATGGGATGAAGAAGGACATAGCTGAGTACATATTCAAATGCCTAACTTGTCAGAAAGTAAAGGCATAGCATCAAGTGCCAGCTAGTTTGCTACATCCACTGCCAGTACCCGAGTGGAAATGGGAAAGAATCACAATGGATTTTGTGATGGGACTTCCGAGAACATAGAAGAATCATGATGCAGTATGGGTCATTGTGGACAGACTAACTAAGTCTGCACATTTTCTACCAGTGAGGATAGATTATAGCTTGGACAGATTGACTAAGTTGTATCTTAATGAGATAGTGAGACTCCATGGAGTGCCAGTATCGATTGTGTCAGACTGAGATCCTAGGTTCACTTTTAGATTCTTGGATAGTTTGTAAAGAGCCCTAGGAACTATATTGAACTTCAATACGGCATTCCATCCACAAACAGATGGCCAGTCTGAGAGGGTGATTCAGATATTGGAGGATATTCTACGAGCTTGTGTGATTGAGTTTGAAGGTAGTTGGGATACATACTTGCCTTTGATTGAGTTTGCCTACAACAACAGTTATCAATCAAGCATAAGGATGCCTCCATATGAAGCCTTGTATGGTAGGAAGTGTAAAACTTCTCTATGTTGGGATGAAGTGGGTGAAAGGAAGCTGATTGGCCCAAAGATTGTTCAACAGATAGAGGAGAAGATTAAGCTTATCAGAGATCGACTCAAGGCAGCATCAGATCGCTAGAAGTCCTATGTTGATTTGAAAAGAAGATACATTGAGTATACAGTGGGTGACAAAGTATTCCTCAAGGTTTCCCCTTGGAAGAGGATTGTGAGATTTGGCATAAAGGGTAAACTAAGTCCTCGCTTCATCGAACTGTATGAGGTTCTGGAGAGAGTGGGTCCTTTGGCATATAGATTGGTACTACCTCCAGAGTTAGAAAAGATACATAATGTTTTCTATGTATCTATGTTAAGGAGGTATAGATCACACCCCTCTCATGTGCTACCAGTAGAAGAGATTGAAGTGAATCCATACCTCACTTATGAGGAAGAACCCTTAGAGATTTTGGCATATGAGGTGAAGTAGCTGAGGAACAAGCAGATACCACTGGTGAAAGTACTGTGGAACCATCATTCAGGCCAAGAAGCTACTTGGGAATGCGAGGAGAATATCAGGAGGCAGCACCCACAGCTATTCAGTGACTAAGACAAGGTAAAAATTTTGAGACAAAATTTATTTTAGGGGGGGAAGAGCTGTAACAACCCTATGTTCACTAGTTATATACATTTTATTGTTCAAGTGACCAGTGTTGATTCGGATAGTTAAGAGGTTTAGAACCATAATTAAGTCATCTAGAAAAGTCATAAATAAAAATTAATAGCCATTACATGAGGGTTAAATGCACATGAAGAAAACAAGGTATAATGGGTTAAATGAGCCAAGGCCACAGCGATGGGTGACCGAACCAGAAAGTGACTGTGAGCTCAGTCGCTGCCCTATTTTCGAGTGGGATCCTATGGCACCCCAGGCCTAAGAATTATTGTGAAACTAATGATAATGTGAAAACCTCATAAAAGAATCAAAAATCAATTCGAAAAATTTAACCAGAGTTCCGGAAGCAATTAAATGTTACTGGAAAAACGGATCAGACCAGTAAGTGGCAATTTGGTCAATTCACCCTTAGATGTGACTTTTGGCCTAAATGTTCAATAAAATCTAGGAAATTAAAATATTGAAAATTAGATTAAAAGAGAAGAGGTGAGTGAAAGAAAAGGAAAAAGAAATGAAAAAAAGAATTCAAAAAAGAAAAGAATTATGATATCATCCTTACACAAGCATGAGATAATAAAGAATTTTAATTTAATTTAATTATCTTGTGATAAATATAACAAGATAATTAAAAAAAAAAGATAAAAATCCTCATTTTATCTTCTTCCTTGCCACCCCAATTCTCTCTCTCATCTCTCTCACCATTTTCTCTCATTTCTCTGCCAATTCCTCCATGAAAGCTCACCCCAAGCTTTCTAAACCCTAAATTACACCCTCAATCCCTTATAAAACTTGTAGAAAACCTCAAATTGAACTTCAAGAAAAAGATTAGAGGGAGAAAATTTAAAGAAAGTTGAAGGGAATTGAAGTTTCAAAGGCTCATAAAAAAGGTTAGTAGTAATCCTTCTAATTTCTCTCTAAATCTATGCTTATGCACTTTAAACAAATTGGAAATTGTTGAAAATGAAACAAAAATAACATGTTAAGAGACCCCATGAAATTCAGCCACCTTGAGTATGCTTAGGGTTTGATGGAATTTATTGGAATTAAAAGTGTATTCAAGCTTAGTTTAGTATGTAAATGTGTTGTATACACTTTGATTTCATAAATTATGTCAATTGCATAATTAGGGTTCTTGACCAATGGGAAATTAGGGAAAAATTTAGAGATTTGGTGAATTGATGTAAATTGACATAATTGAGGCTTAAATTGGTCAATTGGTGTGAATTGGATTATGATTGAATGATTGAAACTAAGATTGAATGCTGTATGTGTAAGGGTCAATTCTGGCAGCTTGACCCATGCCCATTCAAATGAGTACAACTGAAATTCTGTTGCTCTAATTGGTGTGACGCCAATTGGAGATGAAAATTAAGACCAAAGTTACAATTTTCATGTAGAAACCTTGCCTTAAAACTGACCACAAGTTAGTGAAAAATTGGGTTAAATCCGGATTAGGTACCCTGCCCCTGTACATAATTGATCATATGAATAGCACTTGTTCAAATGGTCATAACTTGGTGTAAAAAGGTCCAAATGACCTGATTTTTATATCAATGGAAAGCTTAGACATAGTAGAACAACTTTCATGGAGAACACCAACCCAAATTCTGGCCACATCCTAGTCAAATTGCCAACCAAATTTGGCTCACCAAATCTGCCAGAACCTAAAATTTGCCTAGAATTCTGGAATTGACAAATTTGGCCAGCCTTAGAAAAAGTAGCATAACTTGAGCTGCAAAACTCCAAATGGAGTGATTCAAAAAGAGAATTAAAGCTAAGACATTAAAGAACAACTTTGATGAAGGGAAGTTGGCCAAATTTCCACTGTAGAAGGTCCAATAGAATAGTAAAACCAAGTGACCTAAAACTGAAATTTTGGAATTTCACTTAGGGAGTTTGGAATTTTAATTGGCAAACAATACTAACACAATTGTAACCTAAAATGTGGCATGTGAGTGCAATTAAAATTAGTATAACTATTTAGTATGAAAAAGTCAACATTTTGACTAATTGGCCAAATGAATAGTAACCATAAACATACCACATACAAAGAATTCAATCCTTAGAGGAAACTTATAAGGAAAATTTAGTGTGCATAAATTTAATTATTGAATCAATTATGGGAAATACGTTGAATGAATATTGAAACACTTTAAATTGTATATTTCAGTAGAAAAAGATACTGGAAAGGATAGGGAACAAGTGAGTCAAGACAGAGAGGTGACTCATTAGAGGTTTGTGCACAATAATTTTTGCTTTCTCATTTTCTACTTAAAAATTTAATTGAACATGTATTATGAGCAATTTATGTTTATTATAGCTTTGAAAAATGTGGTGTTGCCTATTTTGTAAATGAAAATTTGGAATAAAAATTTTTTAGTACTTTGCATGAAATGTTTAAATACTATGATTTTGAATTTGGTTTTCGCTTCACACTTGGCATGACAGTATCACTATATTTCTCTCCATTTATGGGGTTGAGATTGACTATGTTCCTCTCTCTCTGGTTTGTCAGTTTGAGGTTGAGATTGGATAAGTACTCATATAGTTAGCTAGCCACCTCCCTCATTGATTTCGGTTAGCGGGATTGAGATTGCTTTGTCGTGGTGTACAATATAGCATTGATTAGAAATTTTGTGTCATGACCTAAGATGTGTATTGATTGGCAACACTATGATTTATAATTTATTTTGATAAAATGGTATTATAAAAGTTGACATCAATTTCACGAAATGTGATTGTGAAAGGATTTAAAAATGTGTTTATCAATGTATACTTTTTATGTTCAGCTATTTTAAAATTTTATTGTGCACCACTAAGTGTTTGCTCAGCGATGGATTTTTATTGCTGTCGCAGATAGGGGAAAAGACAAAGCAGCAGAGTGAGCTGCTACAGTGATAGGGGAGCACCATTTGAGGATTTTTGTACGGGTATATTAGTTATATCCTTATCATTTAGTTTGATGTAAATATTTTTGTTCACATGTATCTTTTGTACTAGTTGAGTAGTTGTACATTATAATTTGCAATAATATTATTTTTATTTTCGTTTCTGTAAAATTTAGACTTTTGTGTCTATATTGAATATATATTAAATAAAATTGATGTCTATTTTAAAATGTGTTGAATTGAGTATTGATGGATATTGAAAATGTATTGAGATTGTATTGAATTAAGGAATATTGAAGTTGAGATTGGGAAAAACTTTATTGGAAGTGCTTTCTTTTCAGGTTTTGAAGAACTGTTTTTTCAAATTACAGCCGGCACTCTGCCAAAATTTTTATAAAATTTGCGGAAAATCATATTTACCAAAATATTTGTTTATGACATAAACTCCAACTAAAGGCTTTTAAATAATGCTTTAACATTACTTTACAATTTTAAAATGAATTGAAATTGTTCAAAATCCCTTATAGTGTATTTAATGAGTTATCGGCAGGCGAAGTTCGGTAATTTATTAGGTATATTACAGGAACATATTGCGCCTTACGAAGGGGTAAGGTGTGACCGATAAATTCTCTTCTCCTCTTCCAGGTACACATTGTTGACATACTTCTTCCTGAAATCTTTGAGGAAGAATTCTCATGTTATCTGATCTGGCTGCACCTCTTTGGATACTATGTCCCATCACTAATATGCATCATCCTGAAGTAGGGATACAACTGTTAGTTGTCACACCTTACCCCTCTATAAGGCATAACATGATCCCGTAGTATACCTAATGAATTACCCATTTCATCTACTGATAACTCATTAAATACACTACAAGGGATTTTAAAACTTTTCTTATTACTTTTTATAGTGGTGAGCACTCTTTACAGGTGTTAAATTTTTTTTTTTTTGAACTGAAGTGGAATAGCTAACACATTTGGATTATTGATAATCTCTGTAAAAATTTTGGCGGAGTACCCTCTGTATTTTGAATAAAACAGTTCTTCAAAAACCTGTAAAAAAAAAACTTCAATATATTTCTCAATCTCAACTTCAACAGTTAAACAACACAATATTTTCCTCAACTCAATTCCACAATTATTTTTCAAAGACTGAAATTAAAGAGATATAGTACAAATTTTAAAAGTCAAAATAACTCATAATTTATTTTACAACTTCAAGGTACAATTTTATTTTACGACTGCTCAAACCAAGAACAAAATATACATACAGTGAATATACATTACAGTACAAAATGCAAAATGAGGTATACTCAATATATCCGATGATCTCTCGCTGAATGTACTAGCAGCCTAGTCTCACGCCTCTGTCTGCTCATCTACTCGCGATAAAGAATGAAAGCTATCATTTGAGACAATGTCTCAGTGGTGCACAACATTTACCAAATACAACTTTAAATCACAATTCATAAATCATATAAGTAGTGGATACTTAAAACCATAGTTAAATTCAAGACAATAAATGTCACGAGGAATTTAAACTCTATTTCGCAATATCATAATAAATCTCAATAATCAAACATAGTTAAATTCAAAAGACAGTGAATGTCAATAAGAATTTAAACTCCATTTCACAATTTCACAATACATATCAATAAATCACACACAGCTTAATCATGTTCCAAAGTTCAATTCGTCCCAAAAGCCGATGGTTAATGTGGTATTCAATTCATTCCAAAAGTCGATGACTAATGAGGAATAACATAGCTAGCTAGCAAAAATATGAGTACTCATTCGATTCGTCCTCAACAGGCACACACCTCAACACTTCAGCCAGAGAGGGAATTCAATTCGTCCCACTAGACAAGCTAGTGAGGAATACAATCAATATACATGATAGCTGTGGTTTCAAACCATTTCTAATGCTTTTCAATCAATAAGTATCCATCAATATCATTCAAACAATTTTTTACAGTTTCAAACCATTTACAATGTTTTTCAAGCAATAAGTATCCATTCAAACACATTTCCACAATTTAAAACAATAATGTACAAATAGTCATAATTCATTTCAATTGAAAAATTCAAAAGAAATAGCTATTGTGCACAAACCTCTGATAACTGTCTCCTGGTCTTGACTCAGTGTTTTCTTCCCTTTTCCTGAGTCTTTGCTAACTGAGAAACACAATTTGAAGTGTTTCAGTACTCATTTAAACTGTCTCTAACGATAATGCTTGATAAGTAATTCATTGAATTCTATTATTTGCTTAGTCAACCTAATATGTCGACCCTCGGTGCATTCTAGGTAATTTAGGTTTTAGTGTTACTACTATGTCACATTTGATAGTCTTTTAGGGTTGGTACATGTTACCAATTTCAGTTTCGTGTATACTGCATTTTCTTGCAATTTGCTGGGTTTCGGGATACTAGTTTGACCTAGCCGGACGACCTAGTTCCCTCGGTTTTCGGGTTTCGGTCAAAACTACAAACTTGTAGTTCTATGTCTTATGGAAAGCGGGGCAAAATTTCAAGTCATTCTGAGCTATGTAGACCAAGTTATGGTCATTTTACTATTGCTGGTCAAAATGCATCAAAATTGGTCACTTTAGGTCACTTTAGGTTAATTTTGGTTCAGCCAGTTTTTGGACCCGAACTTGTGCAAGCTGTTTGACTTGATTATGGTTATTTATAGGCTCTGGTGTCTTCATAGGACTTGTAGATATATGTCTTAACTATTCATGGTTAAAATTTCAGGTCAATTGGACCTGTTTTGAGTGAGTTATGGCCTAAACACTAACTGCTGCCCAAATGGTCAATTTTCAGGCCTCAATTGCACTAATTGGGATTTGGTCACTTTTCAAGTTACTTTACAAGCAGAATTTTGGCAAGCTTCCTTCATGAAAGTTGGCAAATTTTGTGTCTAGTTTCACCTCCAATTGGTCTCATACCAATTGGAGCCACACACTTAAATTTCTAGGCCTAAAACACAAACTGCCTTATTGCATTTCCTTCATACACATCAAGGATCACTTTTAACACTTACCAAACTCAACATTCAAGCCAATTTTGGTTGTACCATAACCTAAACATAATTCACAACATATTATAGGTCATTTTGGTAGCTTACAATTACATTCAATGTGCACCATTTAGTACAGAATTTTTCAAACTAAATTTACAACAATTCAATCACCTAACCATAACACTTTTACATGTCCAAGTTCACACCATCACACACATACCCAAACTGCCATAACAACCAACACAATTCAACATTAATATTCCATAATCCAAACATGAAATAACATCCTTATGGTTCACCAAACCAGGCTGCCATTTCATGCATTACATTCCCATAATTTCCAAACATTCAAATTTCAATACACATTCCCATATACTAAGTATACATCACTCAAATAATTTCCTACACCATATACATTTAATCAATCCTTTAATTCACCATTTACAAGCAAAAATAAACTGTCTTCAAGGTGTTTCCATGGCTGCCAAAAGTACACTTCCCCCTTTAAACATCAAACCTCAAAAATTTCTCCATAAATCAAACACCCATAACATCCTTACAAACTTTAACAAAGCAACAATAAAAAACACAAACTTATCTATTGTTGGGACTTGTTAAATCTTCACTAATCTCCCTTGATTTTGGTATCTACTTCTTCCTTGTGAGGTGGGGCTCAAAATTAATGAAGCAACTTTGGTGTTTGGAGGTGGAATGGAGGAGATTTGAAGGCTTCAAGCAAATCGGCCATGGGAGAACTTTGGAAGCTTCATTTCGGCAATGAGAGCGAATGAAGGTTGAAGATGAGTTTAGTGTGTTTACATCTGCCCACTTAGTGAATATTTTAATCCATAGTGCTCCACTCACCAAAAATCAATTATATTTTATGTTTTAAATGTTAATTACTCAAATTATATTCCACTTTTGGCTATTTACATTAGGTACCCCTAATTTAATTTTTCATGAAATTTTCCAAATATAATATCATGTATTTTCAATGGAAATTTAGGTCAAAAGACAACTCGGGATGTCAAATGACCATAATGCCCCTGTTCGGATTGCATTCCCGATTTTTCGGTAACACCGGGTTTTGTCCGTTTTTCGATTTCTCACTTTTCTTTGTACTAATTATTTAATTTTTATTTAATATTTCTAATGGTATTTGTATTTCAATAGGTGTCTGTTTAAGTCCTAAAAATATTTTCCAGGGTTCCCCGCAGTCCAGGGCTAGTCAACGGTCCACGCCGTGACTTCCTGGTGCGGTCACCCATCGCTAGGGTTCTCGGCTCGCTTATCTTGGTTACATTTCTTTGCTATTATTTTTCCTTTGTTTTTCTTGTATTCTCTTTTCTTGTATTTCATTATTTTATGTCTCCTCACTCATAACGAAGTGTAGTTCTAGGCATCCTATCTGTCCGGACAACACTGGTCACAGGAACAGTAGAACGCACTACCGAACATAGGGATGTTACAATTCTCCCCCCCTTAAATAAATTTCGTCTCGAAATTTTACCTGGCATTAGTCTCTGAATAGTTGTGGGTGCTGTCTCCTCATATCCTCTTCACGTTCCCAAGTAGCTTCCTGGCCTGAATGATGGTTCCACAGCACTTTAACCAGGTGTATCTGTTTGTTCCTCAGCTACTTCACCTCATAAGCCAGAATTTCTATGGGTTCTTCCTCATATGAGAGGTCTGGATTTACTTCAGTCTCTTCAACTGATAGTATACGAGATGGGTCAGATCTGTACCTCTTTAACATGGACACATGGAAGACACTATGTATCCTTGTTAGCTCTGGAGGTAATGCCAACCGATATGCCAAAGGACCCACTCTTTCCAGAACCTCATATGGTCCGATGAAATGAGGACTCAGTTTCCCCTTTTTGCCAAATCTCACAATCCTCTTCCAAGGAGAAACTTTGAGGAATACTTTATCACCCACTGCATATTCAATATCCCTTCTCTTTAGATCAACATAGGACTTCTGATGGTCTGATGCAGCCTTAAGTCTATCTCTGATCAATCTGATCTTTTCCTCTGTCTGCTGAATAATTTCTGGCCCAATCATCTTCCTTTCACCTACTTCATCCCAACATAAGGGAGTTCTACACTTTCTGCCATACAAAGCTTCATATGGAGGCATTCCAATGCTTGATTGGTAGCTGTTGTTATAAGCAAACTCAATCAAAGGCAAGTGTGTATCCCAACTACCTTCAAACTCAATCACACAAGCCCGTAGCATATCCTCCAATATCTAAATAATCCTTTCAGACTGGCTATCTGTCTGTGGGTGGAATGCTGTGCTGAAGTTCAATCTAGTTCCTAAGGCTCTCTGAAGACTACCCCAGAATCTAGAAGTGAACCTAGGATCTTTGTCAGACACAATTGATACTGGCACTCCATGCAGTTTTACAATCTCATATATGTACAATATGGCCAATCTTTCCAGGCTATAGTCCATCCGAACCGGCAAAAAGTGAGCAGACTTGGTCAATCTGTCAACTATAACCCATACTGCATCATGACCACTCTGTGTCCTTGGGAGTCCTGTAACAAAATCCATAGTTATTCGTTCTCATTTCCATTCTAGTACTGACAAAGGATGTAACAAACTAGCTAGAACTTGATGTTCTGCCTTTACTTGCTAGCAAGTTAGGCATTTGGAAACAAATTCGGCTATATCTCTCTTCATACCCATCCACCAGTAATGCTCTTTCAGCCCTCTGTACATTTTAGTTCCACCAGGGTGCATAGCAAAAGGAGACTCATGTGCTTCCTTCATAATGACTTGTCTCAATTCCACATCACTAGGAATGCGCATTCTGCCCTGATGTAGCAATAAACCATCATCTTTCATAGAAAATTCAGGTTTCTTGCCCTGCTGGACTTCTTTCAGTAGCTTCTGATATTTATCATCACTCTGAGCAGCCATTCTGATCTGATCAATCAACACTGGCTGTACATGTCATGCAACTACTGTCTGTCCCTCATCATCAATCTCTAATCTGGCATGTTGTGCTTTCAATTCATATACCATGGACAAAGGAGAAACTCTGAGACTTGCCATAGTCTTACGACTTAAGGCGTCAGCCACAACATTTGCTTTCCCTGGCTGATAGTCTATTAAACAATCATAGTCTTTAATGAGTTCTAACCATCTCCTCTGCCTCAAATTCAATTCTTTCTGGGTGCCTAAGTACTTCAAGCTCTTGTGATATGTGTAAATGTAGCATTTCTCCCCATACAAATAGTGTCTCCAGATCTTCAGAGCAAAAACAAAAGCTGCTAGCTCCAGATCATGTGTTGGGTAGTTCCTCTCATGCGGTTTTAGCTGACGTGATGCATAAGCAATAACATTCCGATCTTGCATCAGTACACAGCCCAACCCATTATGAGAAGCATCACTATAAACTGTGTATTCTTTACCCGGAGTAGGTAAAGTGAGAACTGGAGCATCAGTCAAACACCTCTTCAACTCATCAAAACTTTGCTGGCATTTATCTGTCCACTGAAATTTTACATCTTTCCGAAGCAGTTTGGTCAGTGGAGAAGATAACATAGAAAACCCTTTCACGAACCGACGGTAATATCGGCTAAACCTAAAGCGTGAATTTACGTGATGTTCTGGCGGCTTCCAATTAAGGATAGCTTCTACCTTGCTGGAATCTACCTTGATCCCTTCAGCTGACACAACATGTCCCAAAAAGGAGATTTCTTTCAGCCAAAATTCACATTTCGACAATTTGGCGTATAGCTGTTTCTCCCTTAAAGTCTGCAGTACAATTCGCAGATGTCTGTCACGCTCCTCTGCATTCCTCGAATATATCAAAATGTTATCAATAAACACCACCACAAATTGGTCAAGATATGGTCTGAAGATAGTGTTCATCAGATCCATAAAAGCAGCTGGAGTATTTGTTAACCCGAATGGCATTACTAGAAACTCATAGTGGCCATACCGAGTTCTGAAAGCAGTTTTTGGAATACTCTGCTCTTGCACCTTCAACTGATAATGACCAAATCGCAAATCAATTTTGGAGAATACAGCTGCACCCTTTAACTGATCAAACAGATCATCAATGCGAGGCAATGGATATCTGTTCTTTATTGTCACCTTATTCAACTGCCGGTAATCTATATATAAGCGGAGAGTACCATCCTTCTTCTTAACAAACAACACTGGTGCTCCCCAAGGTGACACACTAGGGCGGATGAAGCCCTTTTCAAGTAATTCTTGCAATTGTATCTTCAACTCCTTCAACTCTGCTGGTGCCATTCTATATGGTGTTATGGAGATTGGATCCACACCAGGCATAACATTAATTTCAAACTGCACTTCTCTTTTCGGAGGTAATCCTGGCAATTCATCAGGAAACACATCTGGAAAGTCATATACTGTAGGGATGTCCTTCAATGCTGAACTCCCCACTTGGGTGTCTACCACATGTGCCAAGTATGCTTCACACCTTTCGATCATTTTTACGGCTAGTGCAATGAGATGATGTTTGATGGCAATAACTGCCTCTCCCCATGTATTACCACATCACTGTACTGAGGGAGGCCAAAAGTGACTGTCTTCAACCTACAGTCAATCATGGCATGATGCCTGGCTAACCAATCCATGCCCAAGATGATATCATAATCTCTAAAGGGCATTTCAATGAAATCGGATAGAAAAGTGTGTCCTTGGATCACCAAATGACAGTCCTTATACATTCTATTAACCCTGACCTCCTGTCCTAGTGGACTTATTACTAGCACCTCAAAATCCATTTTTGTACATGGAACAGCAATGCAATCGATGATGCTAGCACTCACATAAGAATGGGTAGAACCCGGATCAAATAACACAAACACATCTTGATTAAAAGTTGAGAAGGTACCAGCCACAACATCAGATGTCTCGGCCTCTTCTCTCTGTCTCATTGCATAGACTCTGACTGGAGCACTGTCTTGCTCTGAATGTTTCACTGTGCCTTGGCTGCCTGCTGGGCTACCTCTACCCCTGCCTCTACTAGGTGGTTGTGAACTTCTAGTGACAGGGCTTTGAACTGACCCTTCTGCAATAGTAGGAGGTGGTCTAACTCTGTGACTACTGGTGCAGTCCTTGGTAAAGTGTCCTATGCCTCCACAGTTATAACAGGCTCCAATAGCCTTGCAGCATATCCCACCATGATTTCTTCCATAAGTTTCACATTGGCGGGGAGGGTAGGAACCTCTGGTACTCTGCTGACCAGATAGAGGAGGCTTCTGTCCTGAATATCTTCCCCTACCAGACTTCTTGCCACCTCTGCTGTGTCCCCCATGATTCTTCCTCTTTCCAGTAGGACAACTGGAACTCTGTTCTACTGATTTTCCCTCTTTCTCTGTCTTCTCTGATTTCTTTTTCTCAGGAGCTACTTCAGACTCAATTCTTTCCAACTCTAGGGCTTAAGAAACAAGTTCAGAGAAGTTAGTGTGTTTGAATCCGACTACTTGTAATCTGATACTGGGCTTCAAGCCGGTTTCAAACCTCTTGCATCTCTCCCTGCTGGTAGCAAGTAGACTTACTGCATAATGGCTCAGGTGGGAAAATTCTCTTTCATACTCAGCCACTAATCTGCTCCCCTATTTCAGACTTAGGAACTCTTGTAGCTTCTGGACTACATAAGCATCAGGGACATATTTTTGTCTGAATTCCCTGAGAAAGTCATTCCATGTTAGCACTGCAGGTTCTACCAGACTGTGGGGAATGGTTTTCCACTAGTCATAAGCATCCCCTCAGAGCAAAGATACTGAGTATTCAAATCGAGATCCTCTGTGCAATGCGCTTCTTGAATACCCTATCCATCCTCTCTAACCACTGTTCGGCCTCTAGAGGATCTCATGTCCTCTTGAACTCAGAGCCCCATACTTCATCAATTTGTCATCTTGCCTAGTAGGAGGCGTGGTTGTACCATCGTGTGTGCATTGGGACTTGAGTAGGCACATTACCGGCCATTTGTTGGAACATTGCGACCATCTGTGAGCGAATCGAGCTGCAGATCGCAGTCTTCTTTGAACCATCGACATTGTGTAGGCCTGGGGCATCCCCTTGCACCTCAGCCTCAATAGATTGATCGACTGAACGATCACCCTCTTCCATAGTCAATGCGAGGATCTTAGACCTCCTGAACAAATAACACAAGGAGATTTCCTCCCGTTAGAGCATATTTATAATATAATGTACTGTATGTATCAAACAATGATATTGAGCAGTTGTACTATGAAGAAAGAATATTCAAGTAACAGGTGAAAACAGAATTTAAAAACTAGCTCTGATACCACTAAAACATGTCACACCTTACCCCTCTGTAAGGCATAACATAATCCCGTAGTATACCTAATGAATTATCCACTTCATCTACTGATAACTCATTAAATACACTACAAGGGATTTTAAAACTTTTCTTATTACTTTTTACAGTGGTGAGCACTCTTTACAAGTGTTAAATTTTTTTTTTTTGAACTAAAGTGGAATAGCTAACACATTTGGATTATTGATAATCTTTGTAAAAATTTTGGCGAAGTACCTTCTGTATTTTGAATAAAACAGTTCTTCAAAAACCTGTAAAAAAAAAAAAAAACACTTCAATATATTTCTCAATCTCAACTTCAACAGTTAAACAACACAATATTTTCCTCAACTCAATTCCACAATAATTTTTTAAAGACTGAAATTAAAGAGATATAGTACAAATTTTAAAAGTCAAAATAACTCATAATTTATTTTACAACTTCAAGGTACAATTTTATTTTACAACTGCTCAAACCAAGAATAAAATATACATACAGTGAATATACATTATAGTATAAAATGCAAAATGAGGTATACTCAATATATCCGATGATCTCTCGCTGAATGTACTAGCAGCCTAGTCTGCTGCCCTGTCCGTCTGTCTACCTGTGACAGCAATGAAAAGCTATCGCTGAGACAATGTCTCAGTGGTGCACAACATTTACCAAATACAACTTTAAATCACAATTCATAAATCATATAAATAGTGGATACTTAAAACCATAGTTAAATTCAAGACAATAAATGTCACGAGGAATTTAAACTCTATTTCGCAATATCATAATAAATCTCAATAATCAAACATAGTTAAATTCAAAAGACAGTGAATGTCAATAAGAATGTAAACTCCATTTCACAATTTCACAATACATATCAATAAATCACAAACAGCTTAATCATGTTCCAAAGTTCAATTCGTCCCAAAAGCCGATGGCTAATGAGGTATTCAATTCGTCCCAAAAGTCGATGACTAATGAGGAATAACATAGCTAGCTAGCAAAAATATGAGTACTCATTCGATTCGTCCTCAACAGGCACACACCTCAATACTTCAGCCAGAGAGGGAATTCAATTCGTCCCACTAGACAAGCTAGTGAGGAATACAATCAATATACATGATAGCTGTGGTTTCAAATCATTTCCAATGCTTTTCAATCAATAAGCATCCATCAATATCATTCAAACAATTTTTCACAGTTTCAAACCATTTACAATGTTTTTCAAGCAATAAGTATCCATTCAAACACATTTCCACAATTTAAAACAATAATGTACAAATAGTCATAATTCATTTCAATTAAAAAATTCAAAAGAAATAGCTATTGTGCACAAACCTCTGATAACTGTCTCCTGGTCTTAACTCAGTGTTTCCTTCCCTTTTCCTGAGTCTTTGCTAACTGAGAAACACAATTTGAAGTGTTTCAGTACTCATTTAAACTGTCTCTAACGATAATGCTTGATAAGTAATTCACTGAATTCTATTATTTGCTTAGTCAACCTAATATGTCGACCCTCGGTGCATTCTAGGTAATTTAGGTTTTAGTGTTACTAATATGTCACATTCGATAGTCTTTTAGGGTTGGTACATGTTACCAATTTCAGTTCCGTGTATACTGCATTTTCTTGCAATTTGCTGGGTTTCGGGATACTAGTTTGACCTAGCCGGACGACCTAGTTCCCTCGGTTTTCGGGTTTCGGTCAAAACTATAAACTTGTAGATCTATGTCTTATGGAACGCGGGGCAAAATTTCAGGTCATTCTGAGTTATGTAAACCAAGTTATGGTCATTTTACTATTACTGGTCAAAATGCATCAAAATTGATCACTTTAGGTCACTTTAGGTCACTTTAGGTTAATTTTGGTTCGGCCAGTTTTTGGACCCGAACTTGTGCAAGCTGTTTGACTTGCTTATGGTCATTTCTGGGCTTTGGTGTCTTCATAATACTTGTAGATATATGTCTTAACTATTCATGGTTAAAATTTCAGGTCAATTGGACTTGTTTTGAGTGAGTTATGGCCTAAACACTAACTGTTGCCCAAATGGTCAATTTTCAGGCCTCAATTGCACTAATCCGGATTTGGTCACTTTTCAAGTTACCTTACAAGCAGAATTTTGGCAAGCTTCCTTCATGAAAGTTGGCACATTTTGTGCCTAGTTTCACCTCCAATTGGTCTCATACCAATTGGAGCCACACACTTAAAGTTCTAGGCCTAAAACACAAACTGCCTTATTGCATTTCCTTTATACACATCAGGGATCACTTTTAACACTTACCAAACTCAACATTCAAGCTAATTCTAGTTGTACCATAACCTAAACATAATTCACAATATATTATAGGTCATTTTGGCAGCTTAAAATTACATTCAATATGCACCATTTAGTACATAATTTTTCAAACCAAATTTACAATAATTCAATCACCTAACCATAACACTTTTATATGTCCAACTTCACACCATCACACACATACCCAAACTGCCATAACAACCAACACAATTCAACATTAATATTCCATAATCCAAACATGAAATAATATCCTTATGGTTCACCAAACCAGGCTGTCATTTCATGCATTACATTCCCATAATTTCCAAGCATTCAAATTTCAATACACATTCCCATATACTAAGTATACATCACCTAAATAATTTCCTACACTATATACATTTAATCAATCCTTTAATTTACCATTTACAAGCAAAAATAAACTGTCTTCAAGGTGTTTCCATGGCTGCCAAAAGTACACTTCCCCATTTAAACATCAAACCTCAAAAATTTCTCCATAAATCAAACACCCATAACATCCTTATAAACTTTAACAAAGCAACAATAAAAAACACAAACTTACCTATTGTTGGGACTTGTTAAATCTTCACTAATCTCCCTTGATTTTGGTATCTACTTCTTCCTTGTGAGGTGGGGCTCAAAATTAATGAAGCAACTTTGGTGTTTGGAGGTGGAATGGAGGAGATTTGAAGGCTTCAAGCAAATCGGCCATGGGAGAACTTTGGAAGCTTCATTTCGGCAATGGGAGTGAATGAAGGTTGAAGATGAGTTTAGTGCGTTTACATCTGCCCACTTAGTGAATATTTTAATCCATAGTGCTCCACTCACCAAAAATCAATTATATTTTATGTTTTAAATATTAATTACTCAAATTATATTCCACTTTTGGCTATTTACATTAGGTACCCCTAATTTAATTTTTCATGACATTTTTCAAATATAATATCATGTATTTTCAACGGACATTTAGGTCAAAAGACAACTCGGGATGTCAAATGACCACAATGCCCCTGTTCGGATTGCATTCCCGATTTTTCGGTAACACCGGGTTTTGTCCGTTTTTCGATTTCTCACTTTTCTTTGTACTAATTATTTAATTTTTATTTAATATTTCTAATGGTATTTGTATTTCAATAGGTGTTTGTTTAAGTCCTAAAAATATTTTCTAGGGTTCCTCGCAGTCCAGGGCTAGTCAACGGTCCACGCCGTGACTTCCCGGTGCGGTCACCCATCGCTAGGGTTCTCGGCTCGCTTAACTTGGTTACATTTCTTTGCTATTATTTTTCCTTTGTTTTTCTTGTATTCTCTTTTCTTGTATTTCATTATTTTATGTCTCCTCACTCATAACGAAGTGTAGTTCTAGGCATCCTATCTGTCCGGACAACACTGGTCACTGAAACAGTAGAACGCACTACCGAACATAGGGGTGTTACATTAGTAGTATGTCCTAGAGCATATCATTTTATATGTATCATGTACATATTTTATTAATAAAAAGGCAATTTCACTTTTCCGTTTACATAATATATTTATGTGTCATAGAAAAGGTCCATTGATATTTTGTTAGAAATTCTATTCTTAAGTTGTTAAGAATTTGAGTGATAGTATTGATAGCACAAAGTATTATAAATTGGTTCATAATCGAGGATACTTCACAAAGGACATGACTTATCCAGAAAGATTGTAATCATGTTTATTCCCAAGGTATCTATATGAGATATAAATAAGATGGAATAGTGAGTCTCATGCCACATAACAAACATGATAGGCACTTATTCATGACAAGTAGGCCGAACCAGTAACGCTTATGACAAGCACATGGAGTTTACTCTTATAAATGCATTATCATATATCATATCAGTGCATATAATCTTTAGACCTGAGATAACACAGTTATCTTGTATATAGGTGGTTTGAGTTTGATACTGCTTTCATACTTGTACTATGTATGGGTATATGGGCATGTGTTGGCTCCTACTAGTTCTATATAGAGATAGGTGTTGATCAAGATGGAATCTGTTACCCTAAGTAAATAGAGATAAAATTCTATGTTCATTTAATTGTTCTAGATGTTTCAAGTTCCTTGCCAGGACAAACAGATTTAGTCATAAAAGAGTTTCTGACAAGAAAATCTAATTAATCAAGAACTAGAATTAAAAGAGAACATAATGCTCATAGCAAATGGGGTTTGACATTAACCATGACTCCAGCTCGAATTAGGATTTTGTAACGGAGAGATTTTAGTGCATGGTAACATATGATTAAAGGTTCATTTAAGGTATTCCTTATTACTGATTGGGTGGCCATGGCATACTATGCTAGGTGTCAACCATGGTCTATGAGATGCCTAAAATGATTTAGATAAATCATTTATGGTAAAAAAGAGTTCTAATGATATTAAGAGTTAATATCATTTCTCATTGCCAATCAGTAATGAGCCTAGTAAGTCACACATCTACACAAGCTAATCACCATTTAAAATGTGATTTAATTGATTAATTACATAGTTTAATTAATTAATTAAAGAGGTTTGATTTGCAATAAAATTGCAAAGTCCCTAGCATGACTTGAAACCAAATCTAGGTTATTGGATGTATAGTATAAATTAAATTTATATTTAATTTAATTAAATATGAATTTAATTATGAGAAATTAATTAATGGAGATTAATTAATTAATTAAATTATATTTGATATAAATTAATTTAAAGAGGAGAAATTATAATTTTGGGTTGAAAACTCAAATTAGAGAGTAAGGGCAAATTGGTCTTTTCACATGGTGACATGTGGCACCATGAGATGGTGACACATTGCACCATATGATCTTGCCACTTGTCTTCCTATGATGGAAGACCACATGTCATGATTTAAATGAAACTTGACACTTGGCTTCATAGGATTAAATCAAATAATAACAAGATGAGATCTTGTGATGACATGTGGCAAGGGAGTTAGGGTTTGACCTAAGTATATAAAGAAAGGTTATAAAGAAAAATAACTTGCTTCTCTCTTTTTCTCAAAACTTGCCGTCACATTGCTTTCTCTCCTTCTCCTCTCAATTTCTCAATTGATTCAAAGGAAAAACTATGATTTCCTCTTGAATTAAAATTATTAAAAAGCGTTTCTAATACCCAATACATTCATACAACCTTCACAAAGTATAAACCCCATCTTATAATTGGTTGACAAGGCTTGACAATACATTCATAACTTTCACTGTAGAACTCCAAATGAGATGATTCAAAATGATCTAGAAAGCTAAGACATAAACATAAAACTTTGATTTAGAGACCTTACCCAAATTATGGGTGTAAGATCCTAATATGTGATATGCAAAATTTACCTGAAAATATGAAAACCCTGAAAGCACAGGGTTCATGAGTCTAGTAGGTTTGAATGCTCATAACTTGAGCTACATAACTTCAATTGGTGTGAGGCCAATTGGAGATTAAACCTTAGACATAATTCTAAAAATGTCATGAAGGAAGCCTGCCCAGAAACTGACCATAGCATGCCCTAAAATTTACTTGAATCGGGATGTGGCATTCTGAACCTGGACAGAATGACCATTTGAATAGTGCTCAGTAATTTGAGTATAACTCACCCATTTTATTTGTTTTATTTTAAGTGAAAATCATCTTCTTCTCCGGCCATTCTCTCGTCCAGCCCTCTTTCCTATATTTTCCTCTCAAATTCTTTCATTATACTATCATTGAAACACCATTTCAAGCTTCCAAACCATTACCTTCCTTCACCAAAATTACTGGCAGCCTTGATAAACTTCCATAGCCAATAATAAAAGCCAAGGAAAGTGGTAAGAAAAGTGAAAGGAAAATTTGGTTGGCAGCCCCAAAGAGGTGAATCAAGTGTTTGAAGGTTGATTGAAGCTAGCACACAAAGGTTAGTGCTATGATTCCCTCTTAATTTGGAAGTTCTGAAATTTTCTGTTAGGGTTTAGTATATTTGGGGATTTTCTAATTTATGCCCTAATTATTATGATTAATTATGTATTATGAACTTTAGATGAATGATTGTTGAGGATATGTTGATGAAATAATGGATGATTATGATGAGTATGGATGAGTTTTTTATTGTAAAATATTATTGAAAATTTCAAGCAGGCGAATAGTGAAATACGCCAAACGGTATTAGAATAAGGGAAACTCCATCAGTTTCTCCTTAGAAAAATAATTGATATTAAAATATAACGCATTCAAGATTGTTAAAAGAATAAAGTAAGATAAGATAGGGTGCTCCAGCACCGAGTGTAACATGCCTTACTTGGCTACACTGTAGACGGGTAAGAGGTGTCACACTCCATGAAGGAGCTGAAGCATGAAAAATATAAGTTTAGATCATTGAATTCAAAAATTTTCATCTAGGGTCACATGTATCATGCAAGATTCATTTTTATCTATTTGATTTCAATGATAAACAACATATTAAAACTCTTTTATTATGTTTTTGGATCTATATTTTCCAGTTAAGATTTTAGAATTAACAGATTAATTCATTAGAACCCTAGATTAGATCAAGAGCAAGTGCACTAACCTTTTTGATGCACTGCAGTATGTTTGGCACTTTTGGGATTCGCCTAGGACACCATATGTTATCCCTCTAGCTTGTCCACACCAAGATCACCAATGGCAGCCCCTTGAACAGCTTCTCAAGCCTTTCCAATCAATTAGAAATTCAGGTTTTGCCTTTTGAGAGTTACAGATGTATATAGGACACTAGAAACGATTTTTAGCAATTTTAATTCAAGAGAATGTTGGCAATTCTCTTTGAATTGATGAGAGATGAAGAAGAAGAGAGGGAGAGGCTCCTTTGGGTGGCGGCACCAAAGAAGAACAACAGTTTTTTTTTTTTTTTTTTACTCTTTCATAACAACACATTATATAGTTAGGTCACCACTTAAAACCCTTGCCACATGTCACCTTCTGATTGGCTCTTAGTTTAATTGACCCAATCACATGATGCCAAGTGTCAAACTAAGATTTAATCTTGTCTTTGATCATCTTACATGATTAAAGACAATTGGCACGCTTATGTGTAGTGTCATTTATCACCATCTCATGGTGCCACATGCCACCTTGTGAAATGACTAAAATACCCTTGTGTCTTAATTTTGAGTTCTCAACCCAAAATAATTATTTCTCTTTTTCTAATTAATTTATATCAAATATAAATTATTAATTAATTTCTATTAATTAATTTCTCATAATTAAATTCATATTTAAACACTTTAAATATAAATTTAACTTATACTATATACTCAATAACCTAGATTTGGTTTCAAGCTATGCTAGGTTTGGTTTACAATCTAATTGCAAACCAAACCTATTTAATTAATCAATTAAACTCTTTAATTAATTAATTAAATCATATTTAATTTGGTGATTACTTGTGTATGTGTGTGACTTACTAGGCTCATCACTAATTGGCAATGAGACATGATATCAACTCTTAATTAGCTATTTTCTTAGAAAGACCAGGAATCTGAGGTTTCTTTTTCTTATTGCCCTTCTTCTTATTGGACTTTCCAGCAGAAGAAGATGCAATCAAAGCTACCTCTTTTCCTTTATTACCCGGCATATTCTTTTGGGCAATAACCAGCATGTTGAGTAAACCAGCCAAGGTGCATTCCTATTTAGTCATATGGAAATTTGTCACAAAATTCCCAAATGACTCAGGAAGGGACTGAAGGATCAAATCCGTTTGCAGTTGACAATCTAATAGTAAACAATGAGCTATCACTTTATAAGGAGGAATCAAATGAACAAAGTTGAGAGAATGAAGAAGCTTCATGGGAATTTGAACCTGTAGAAGAAGTTAAACCTCAAGAACAAAATTCCTATAAAGATGACTTACCAGTAGAGTTTCCATAAGAATAGAAGTTACTTGAAGAAGAAGTGGAACCTAGAGATAAAGGAAATAACTTCTTTATAGTTGAGGGGTCATTGGAAAGTTACCTACATGAAGATAAATCAGGAATAAAGGTAGTAAATGAAGAAATTGATAAGACTATCAATTTGAGTTCATTAATGATGTTTACACATATACCACCAGAAGACCCTTTTCTATCATGGACACCTCATACATCATCGCATGTCCTCCATGAACTAAAACAATCCTCTTCCCAAGCATAAAACTCCAAGCCATGTATTGTTCATTTTACATGCAATCTTGTTTTAGATCTTGCCAATCTTGAGGGTACAACAAATCAAGGCCCATATGTGGTATTACATGATAACTATTATGGGCGAAAACCACTTTTTTATCAGCAATTCTAAAAGGGGTCAAGCTAAAGACCTTAAATTAGCGCTTCTTGGGAGGCAATCCAAGTTTTAAATTTAATCTTTGCATTTTTTTTTTCTTTTGTTTATCACCCTCCCAAACTTGATTTCGATATTTGTTCACTTTGTAGGTTCAAGAAACACTTGAAAGAGCAATGGAGACTAAGCATACAAATCTTTGAGGGAAAGCACGTGTCAAGGGGGAGTATTCTATATCCATTAGCTTTTCCTTGTTATTATAATTATGATGCTGCTCTTAACCTGATTGTGCTATCTTGATGACATTGAGGACAATGTCAAATTTGAGTTTGGAGGTGCATTTCATGCATTGCATTCATATATTGCATTTCATTTTGCATCACCTTATTATGTCTATATTATATTTGTGTATCAAAATCTAGAAAATTTTTATAAATTTTGAAAATTCTAGACTTTTTCAAAAGGCTTTTAACTTAGAATTATGACTAAAATCTTGTTGAGCTAATAATTGAACTCTGTGGAAAAGAGGAATGAATGTAACTAGATAGGTAAAAAAGCTTCAATATGTTGTTTGTGAAAAGCTAAATCACCTAAGTGGAGTTAAACTAGTTAAACCCCTTCATAGTCATTAATATGTCATATTAAACTTGCAAAATTATGAGAAAATTTTTGAAATACAAGCAAATCTATAAACAATATAATAAAATATTATTTTTACAAAAAATAATATCGATTTATATAAATTATGAAATAAAATATAAAAATTTTATGAAATTTAAATGATTTTTTGAATAAAATATTTTTATTACATTTTAAATGAAATAATCATAAAAATACTATTAATATATATAAAAAGAATTAAATAAGTATTTTAATTAATTATATCATAAATTAATTAAAATTTATTATTATAACAAATAAAAATTTATTCAAATTAAATTAAATAAAAAAATTTTAATTTAAAATTAATTTAATAATAATTTAATTTATTTAAGATATAATTGAAAATTAAATTAAAAAATATAAATTATAAATTACTCATGCATAATATAGGTATTATGCTTAGTTAGTATAATATAAACAATTATAGTAAGAAAATATAGACTTAAATGTTGTTTTCTTTACCCCTTAACACTGTATTAACACACACACAAAAAGCTTTAACTAATATCATAGAAACGTGTCATTAATGTGTCAATTAATCAATTGATAGGTTATCTAAATTCATTTGAAGTGACTTGAAAATTTGACAGGACATGCAATCCAAATTGAAGGTACAATGCCATTTTTTTCACTTAAATATTTTTAAATTAGATTATGATATTAAACTTAAATTTATTTAAATAATTTCGTATAATGTATTTAGAATTTATAAGGAATTAAAACAAAATTTAATGGTAAAATATTATTAAGCATATAATAAAAAAATATAATCTATGAATGAACAACTATTATACTATTAATTATATTTGAAGTGTTTATAATGAGTTTATAGATATCATATTCAAAAATATCAAGTTTCTTCAAATTAAAATTAAAAAATATATATATAAAAGGAAAGCAAACTTTTATGAAACTATATAATAGTTGAGATCAGACAATAAATAGCTAAGTGATATTACTAAATGTCAAGAAACAACTAGGATCATGCGAATGGGTCAAATGATATAATTTCAAGGCTTGGAGGTAACTCAAGTGGGTAAAACATTTAGGTTTTAGGTTTAGAACTTTTTCAATGAGAATAGGAAGAAAAATTTATCAATGTTAATTATTTTCTCAAATAACTTGTAGTTTTCACTCCCTAACCACTTTGACTTTAGCTAGTTTTTTTTTTTTTTTTTTTTTTTTTTTTTATATAGACATCATTTGTACCAATTTATGAGCGTGAAAGCCATATTCCTAATGCATTAAAGTTGAAATTTCTCTTGTGAAGCTTTCGTCATCTTATTTATCACTCTTAAACTAAATTAGCATATTTTCTCTCAATCCTTCATAGATTTATTGTTTCTCTTTATTATAGAGTAGTTATAGAGCATTAATGTAACACCCCAAAAATTTTAAATTTATGAGCATTTTTGGTATTTTAATTTTATTTAAATTTTAGAAATTTTTTTGAGATTTTTCGGATTTTAAAAATCGGGTTCGATTTTTCAAAAATATAAACTTTGATGATTTTTAAAAATTAATTTAAAGACCACGTGGCAAAACTAAAAATATATTTGAAGTCTACGTATTTTTCTGAGTTTTCTGAAAATTTTTCGGAATTTTTGGACCTCGTTTTCGGTCCCGAGGCAGAGTAAAAATTTAAAATTTTGTATTTCGAATCGAACTAGCCGAATCGAACCGGACCGGATCGGACCGGTCGAATCGGACCGGCTCCCTTTCCTTTTTTCTTCCCCGCGCGCATCGTTCCCTCTCCCCTTCTCTCTCTCTTTTCTCTCTCCTCCCTCCCCTGCCGCCGGCCAACCACCTCCCCCTGCCACCCCAGCAGACCGGCGCCGCCACCCAGCCTCCCCAGCCAGCCAGCCGCCGCTCGGAACGGCCGGAAAACGCGCGCGATCTCTGTCCCTCGCGCGCGCGTCGTTTCGGCTTCTCCGGCCAAAATCCGGCCGATCCGGCCACCAATTGGACCGGGTCTTGTGTCTAAAATCATCTACTCGGCGAGAGCTTTCCATAGACACTAAGAACGCCGAAATCCATCGAGCGGTTTGTTCGATTTTTGCTCGGAAAGATTTTAGCCCATTTCGACTTTTGGGCTAGATTTCTCGAAAACCGTGAATCCCACGAGAAAACCGAGGCTACCAGCGCGCTCCACTCGTTGAGAGCTTCGCGGCGACATAAATTTCAAATTTTTTCGACACCGTTTTTCTGTGGGTCCCACGGAACTTCGCAGTGTTTTTCCTAGCATTTAATGAGCTTAGAAAATTCTGAAAAATTTATGTACTAACCCCCGTGTTATGGGCTTTGTGTAGGTATCCTCGATTCGCGGAAATTCGACAGTTGACCGAAGTTCGCAAATTTCGCCGACATGGACTGCAGAAAAAGTCTCCGAATTGGACCGAGGTTTTGGCTAGCCCCCCATTGTCAGACATCCCGAGCGCGTTCTCGAAGTCGGAATTGGCAAAGGTAAACCCGAACCTTGCTTTTTCGTAATTTTCTAGTGCTTAAATAGGATTAAAAATCCATAAAATATTCGTGGTAGCTTAGAAAATTATGATTCTTTTTGCAATAGCTTAGTAATATTGCTAAGGACCACGGGGCAAAGTTTTAAATTTTTTAGAGCTGATTTGGGCAGTTTTTACAAAAATGGTCAATTATAGGAACTAAATTAAAATTTTACATATTGTGATGGATGATTGATTTGATGGGCCTAGGAGGGGCTGTGTGATGTGATTGAGTTGTGGATATATGGATTGTGAGTATAGAAGTGTATTTTGAGCCATTTTGCAGGTTGGGTAGGTCCTAGGTATAGGGGAGACTCTGCCGGATTTTCGGCACGACTTAGGACGTATTGGTCTTTTTCTTTGTTTGTACTGAGTCAAATTTATTAAATGATTGTAATAAAATTGTCAGGTGAGCCGGGACAACCTTCTTCCTCCGCCCAGCCGCCACAGTGATTGTCGTCAAGTTTGTGAGTAAAATATTAATTTTAATTGTAATTTCGATATTATTATATGTTCAGCCTGCCCATGCATCACTTATATGCATATATTTATGTAGTTAAACTCTAGGCACGATTTATGATGCATTGATAACTGTTAAAGTGCCATGATGTTGTTATGGTAATTTGGAGCAGTGTGCGTGCGTTGGCGTGCGTGTGATGTGGTGTGGACTATGGATAGGACGGGTAGTCACGGCTTGAGTTCTTCACTGGGACCCGATCCTTCGAGGGGTAGTCACGGCTTGAGTTCTTTGCTGGGACCCTCGATTTGGTTTATTAAGCGAAAGTCCGGCTTGAGTTCTTGGGCACTGGTTGGATTTAAGAGAGGCGTATGGGGATCGGCTCCATATGTTATGATTGATGCTACGAGTGCGTGAGTGCTCCAAATTACCTTTTGATGTTATGATGTGAAAATGATGTGGATGTTGCATTTCACTCTCGAGTGCATTAGTTTTAGATAGTTATAGAGATTATGGTTAAAATTGATATTTTACTCTCGAGTCGAACGCTCACTCTGTTCAAAAATTTTACAGCCACGGAGGATATTTTTGAGGTGTTAACTGCTTTCTCCCTCGCAGTCAATTATTCTGTTTGTATAAACTTGTTAAATCTTAGAATTTCCGCATGTGTAAGAAATGTTTATTTGATTTGGGTCTGTAAACTAAATTATTAGTTTGGGACCTGTAAACTTAATATGCTATGCTTGTTTTTGGTTTGGATGAGGTAGGTGAGCTCCCATTTTTTATTATGTTGATGAGTATGTGGAGGGTGAGCTGAGCTCCCCAATTGACTATATATTGTGTTTACAGGTCGGGTGAGTCGAAAACTCCCCGTTGGTAAGTCCATTTTATGGCCGGACTCTGTTCGTTTGTTTTCTTGAAATTGGGCCCAAATGGGCCTTAGAGTTGGGTAAATGAATAGTTAAGGCTTACTACGGGCCTTGGGGGCTTTAGGCTGGCCCAGGTCCTAGTGCCGGTCCGGCCCATAGGTTGGATCGTGACAAATGTGGTATCAGAGCTTAGGCTCCAGATTCTTAGGGAATGTTGTCTAAAGTGTTGGGAAGAGTCTACTAGGAGTCACATGCGGAAAGATAGGGTCCACATTCGTCTTGCATTGTCATCTTTGCTTCTCGTTTCTGCTCCATATGTTATGTATAAATATGAGTCTATAGAGCTGTGTAATGAGCAGTTTTGAATTTTTATGGGCTAATGCTGCTGAATTTCAGGAAAATGCGTAGAAGCAGGAGAGGCGCCTTGCACGAGAACGGATGTGCCTGACGAGGTGTCAGCACAGGATGAGGCGCCTGGCGCGCGGAGGCGGGGTAGGAGGCCTAGAGCTGCTCAAGTAGAGGAGCAGCCACCCCCAGTACAGGATCAGTCCTTTATGGCACAGGGTCCCATGGACCCCATGGCAGCTACTCTAGCTGGGTTGCAGAGGACCATCGACATGATGGCGCAGTATATGGTCCACCCTCCACAGCAGCAGCAGTCCACCGCACCAAGAGAGGAATCTTACAAACAGATCATAAATTTCAAGAAGTTAGTGCCTGGTACTTATGATGTGTCAGACGATGCATATCGGTTTTTTGGATTCTATGACAGCGAGAGAAATTACTGATTGGTGATAGAACACTGATAGAGTGTATGCAGCATGTCATGGGGCCTATGCCTAGACAATGGATGAATGACTACGTGTTACCCCGGATGGAGGGTTTGACATGAGCTCAGTTTGTGGAACTTTTTATCAATCGGTTTGTGCGAAAGCTTGAGATCGAAGCGGTGGGCCTTTGAGGCCTTAAGGCGAGAATGGCAGTGCAGTAGATGAATATGCTCTGAAATTTTTGGAATTGAGCAGATATGCCCCTGCAGCAGTAGCTACAGAAACTATGAAGGTGAAAAGATTCTTAAAGGGGCTTGACAGGAGGTATGCGAACCTGGCCATGATGTCTAATCAGTCTTTTGACGTGGTAGTTGATCGAGCTAGACAGATAGAGATCAGCTATGCTGCGGATGACAGCGGAAGAGCAAAGAAAAGCGAGGCGAGAGGTTCTCAGGTGTCCCTTCCATGGGTACTCCAGACAGTGGTGGCCAGAATAATTACAGAGGAAGAAGTAGGAACAAGAAGAGTGGTTTTAGACACAGACCACGAGGATTCAGACCAGGGTCTGGATCCAGTGGTCACGATTCGAGAATGCAGATTAAGTGCAGTTCGAGATCCTCTTTGGCACCATGTGCACGCAGTGTGGAAGAGGACATTCAGGACCTTGTTTGATGGGATCGAGTATGCTTGAGTGTGGCCAACGGTCACTTTGCTAGAGAATGCCCGTTTTGATGAGCCACAGATGGGGTCACGAGTTACATTACAAATGTTCCTCGCGATTGTATCCAGTACTTCCAACATGGCAGATCGATTCGATGGCCATGAGGCGAGACAAGGGGGACGTGGATTTGGAGGCAGATCAAGAGGTAGAAGTCAGTTTCAGGGTTCTGCCACTCAGGGTAGGGGTCAAGCTCGGGTTTTCACCCTGACCCACCAGGATGCTCAGGCTTCCAATGCAGTTGTGGCAGGTATTCTTACAGTACATTCTTATGAGGCTCGTGTTTTGATAGATCTGGGTGCTACGCACTCATTTGTCTCCCCTGTGTTTGCCATGAGGTTGGGTAGAAACCCTACAACTTTAGAGTGCCCTTTGTCAGTAGCTACCCCACTTAGTGACAACATAGATGTAGATATGGTTTTTCCGGGTAGCCCGGTGGTAGTGGATGGAAAGATCCTCCCAGCAGACTTGGTTCCTCTACCAGTAATGGATTTTGATGTAATCCTGGGGATGGATTAGTTGTCAACTCACTATGCCACCTTAGACTGCAGGAACAAAAAGGTGTATTTCCACATACCTGGTGTGGAAGAGTTTAGCTTTGATGGTGACAGGAGCGTGGCTCCATATAATTTGGTGTCAGCAATTAGTGCTAGAAAAATGTTGAGGCGTGGATGCCAAGGGTATTTGGCATTGGTGAGAGATACATCTGTAGAAGGTGTCAGCATGGAAAATGTTCCTGTTGTCAGAGAATTTATGGATGTCTTCCCAGAGGAGCTTCCAGGGTTGCCACCAGGAAGGGAAATAGAGTTTTGCATTGATGTTGTGCCGGGTACAAACCCCATATCGATGCCACCTTACAGGATGGCACCAGTAGAATTGAAAGAGTGAAGGAGCAACTACAGGAGCTTTTGGACAAGGGTTTTATACGTCCGAGCACTTCACCTTGGGGTGCTCCTGTTTTATTTGTGAGAAAGAAGGATGGGTCATTGAGGTTGTGTATCGACTACAGACAGCTGAACAAGGTGACTGTGAAGAACAAGTATCCACTTCCTCGGATCGATGATTTGTTTGATCAGCTCCAAGGAGCTAGATTCTTTTCCAAGATAGACCTGCGATCAGGCTACCATCAGTTGAGGATCAGGAATGAGGACGTGTCCAAAACGGCTTTCAGGACAAGATATGGTCATTATGAGTTCTTGGTGATGTCTTTTGGACTCACTAATGCACTAGCAGCCTTCATGGACTTGATGAACAGGGTGTTCAAGCCATTTTTGGACCGTTTTGTCATCGTATTCATAGATGACATTTTGGTGTACTCTCGGACCAAGGAAGAACACTTGTGGCACTTGAGAATGGTGTTGCAGACGTTGAGGGAGCACCAGCTATATGCCAAATTTTCAAAATGTGAATTTTGGCTAGAAAGCATCTCATTCTTGGGACACGTGGTTTCTAGTGACGGCATTCAAGTGGATCCCAAGAAAATTGAAGTCATGGCCCGATTGGCTTAGGCCTACATGATCCTTGAAGTCACGAAGTTTTCTAGGTTTAGCTGGCTACTATAGGTGTTTTGTGCAAGATTTCTCCAGGATAGCGGCTCCCCTAACTAAGTTGACCCGGAAGAATGTTCCATTCATTTGGACAGATGATTGTGAGGAGAGTTTCCAGAAGCTTAAGGAGTGTCTAACCACTGCTCCTATGTTGACACTACCTATGAGTGGTGAAGGATACACCGTGTACTGTGACGCCTCCAGAGTTGGCCTAGGGTGTGTATTGATGCAGAATGGAAAGGTAGTGGCTTATGCTTCAAGGCAGCTGAAGAGGCATGAGCAGAACTACCCCACCCATGATTTGGAAATGGCGGCTGTAGTCTTTGCACTAAAAATTTGGAGACACTACCTGTATGGTGAAGTGTGCGAGATATACACCGACCACAAGAGTTTGAAGTACATCTTCCAACAGAGGGACTTGAACTTGAGACAGAGGAGATGGATGGAGCTTACGAAGACTATGATTGCACCATCGGTACCACCACGAAAGGCCAATGTTGTGGCAAATGCCTTGAGCGAGAAAATCTTACGCGGTTTGGCGCACATTTCAGTGAAGAAGAGACCAGCGATTCGGAGGTACATGAGTTGATGGATCAAGGTTTAGTCCTAGATCTTTCAGATAATGGGGTATTGTTGGCTCACTTTTGGTGAGGCCGGACTTGAGGGACGAGTTAGAGTTTCCCGGCCACGAGACCAACAATTGATTAAGATCATAGAAAGAGAACATCAAGGTGAAGGTGGTGAGTTTGGATTTGCCAATGATGGCGCCCTAGTGCAAGGTTCTAGGATTTGTGTGCCCGATGTGGACAATCTCAGGAATGAAATCATGCGAGAGGCACACTATACCCTGTACAGTGTCCACCCAGGTTCCACCAAGATGTACCATGATGTGAAAGATAGCTATTGGTGGAATGGCATGAAGAAAGACATAGCAGACTTTTGTGTCCAAGTGCTTGACTTGTCAGAAGGTGAAGTTTGAACACCAGAGACCGTCGGGGAAGCCGCAAGAGCTCCCTATCCCGAGAATGGAAGTGGGAAATGATCACCATGTATTTTGTTAAGGGGTTGCCTCGTACCACGCGAGTATATGATTCGATATGGATAATTGTAGACCGCTTGACCAAATCAGCTCACTTCTTACCTGTGAAGACTACATATTCTGTGGCACAGTACGCCCGACTCTACATTCGAGAAATAGTCAGATTGCATGGAGTTTCAGCTTCCATAATATCTCGAGAGGGCTGATTCACTTCGGTTTTGGAGAAAGTTGCGGGAGGCACTTGGCACCTGATTGAACTTGATATGGCTTTCCACCCTCAGACAGACGGACAGTCCGAAAGGACAATCCAAACACTGGAAGACATGCTTCGCATGAGTGTCTTGGATTTTGGAGGTCAATGGGATGAGCAGCTAGCTTTGGTGGAGTTTGCCTACAACAATAGTTATCACTCCAGCATAGGGATGGCACCCTATGAGGCATTATATGGAAGAAAGTGTAGGTCTCCTCTGTTGGGACGAGAAATGGGGAAGCGAAGGTGCATGATGTAGACCTAGTGCGGTACACTTGAGGTAGTTCCTTTAATCGAGGAACGGCCGAGGGCGGCTTTCGATGAAGCAGAAGAGTTATGCGGACCCAGACGGAGGGATGTGGAGTTTGCGATGGCGACTATGTATTCTGAAGGTTTCTCCAATGAAGGAGTCATGAGATTTGGAAAGAAGGGCAAGTTGGCACCTCGGTATATTGGACCTTTTGAGGTTCTTGATAGAATTGGGCGATTGCCTCTGGTTGGAGCTACCACCCAACCTCTCTCACGTTCATCCCGTGTTCCACATCTCCATGCTCAGGAAATGCATTCCAGATCCTTCTCATGTACTACAGTCGGATGTGATAGAGCTAAAAGAGAACTTGACATTTGAGGAGCAGCCTGTAGCCATAGTGGACTACCAAGTGAGGCAGCTGAGATCCAAACAGATCCCTATGGTTAAGGTTTTGTGGAGGAGTCAGTCAGTGGAAGAGTGCACCTGGGAGTCAAAACGGGACATGTGTAGCAAGTACCCTTATTTGTTCAATGTATAATCATGTGTTTTATTCTGCCTTGTGTAAAATTCGAGGATGAATTTTCTGTAAGGGGGGAAGAATGTAACACCCCAAAAATTTTAAATTTATGAGCATTTTTGGTATTTTAATTTTATTTAAATTTTAGGAATTTTTTTGAGATTTTTCGGATTTTAAAAATCGGGTTCGATTTTCCGAAAATATAAACTTTGATGATTTTTAAAAATTAATTTAAAGACCACGTGGCAAAACTAAAAATATATTTGGAGTCTACGTATTTTTCTGAGTTTTCTGAAATTTTTTCGAAATTTTTGGATCTCGTTTTCGGTCGCGAGGCAGAGTAAAAATTCAAAATTTTGTATTTCGAATCGAACCGACCGAATCGAACCGGACCGGGTCGGACCTATCGAATCGGACTGGCTCCCTTTCCTTTTTTCTTCCCCTCGCGCGTCGTTCCCTCTCCCCTTCTCTCTCTCTTTTCTCTCTCCTCCCTCCCCTGGCCACGACGGCTCCCCCTGCCACCCAGTCAGCCGCGCGCCACCCGGCCTCCCGGCCGGTATGCGCGCGCGGAAGGGCCGGAAAATGCGCACGATCTCCCTCCCTCGCGCGCGCGTCGTTTCGGCTTCTCCGGCCAAAATCCGGCTTATCCGGCCACCAATTGGACCGGGTCTTGTGTCTAAAATCATCTACTCGGCGAGAGCTTTCCATAGACACCAAGAACGCTGAAATCCATTGAGCGGTTTGTCCGATTTTTGCTCGGGAAGATTTTAGCCCATTTCGACTTTTGGGCTAGATTTCTCGAAAACCGTGAATCTCAAGAGAAAACCGAGGCTACCAGCGCGCTCCACTCGTCGAGAACTTCGCGGCGACATAAATTTCAAATTTTTCCGACACCGTTTTTTGGTGGGTCCCACGGAACTTCGCAGTGTTTTTCCGAGCATTTAATGAGCTTAGAAAATTCTGAAAAATTTATGTACTAACCCCCATGTTATGGGCTTCGTGTAGGTATCCTCGATTCGCGGAAATTTGTGATTGACAGTGCGCAAATTTGGGCGATGAACCGTTCTGGAAAAGTCTCCGAATTGGACCGAGGTTTTGGCTAGCCCCCCATTGTCAGACGTCCCGAGCGCGTTCCCGAAGTCGGAATTGGCAAAGGTAAACCCGAACCTTGCTTTTTCGTAATTTTCTAGTGCTTAAATAGGATTAAAAATCCATAAAATATTTGTGGTAGCTTAGAAAATTATGATTCTTTTTGCAATAGCTTAGTAATATTGCTAAGGACCGCGGGGCAAAGTTTTAGAATTTTTAGAGCTGATTTGGGCAGTTTTTGCAAAAATGGTCAATTATAGGGACTAAATTGAAATTTTACATATTGTGATGGATGATTGATTTGATGGGCCCAGGAGGGGCTGTGTGATGTGATTGAGTTGTGGATATATGGATTGTGAGTATAGAAGTGTATTTTGAGCCATTTTGCAGGTTGGGTAGGTCCTAGGTATAGGGGAGACTCTGCCGGATTTTCGGCACGACTTAGGACGTATTGGTGTTTTTCTTTGTTGGTTGTGAGTCTAATTTATTAAATGATTGTAATAAAATTGTCAGTGGCGGAATGACCTTCTTCCTCCGCCCACCGCCCACGGTGATTGTCGTCAAGTGCGTGAGTAAAATATTAATTTTAATTGTAATTTCGATATTATTATATGTTCAGCCTGCCCATGCATCACTTATATGCATATATTTATGTAGTTAAACTCTAGGCACGATTTATGATGCATTGATAACTATTAAAGTGCCATGATGTTGTTATGGTAATTTGGAGCAGTGTGCGTGCGTTGGCGTGCGTGTGATGTGGTGTGGACTATGGATAGGACGGGTAGTCACGGCTTGAGTTCTTCGCTGGGACCCGATCCTTCGAGGGGTAGTCACGGCTTGAGTTCTTATTTGGGACCCTCGATTTGGTTTATTAAGCGAAAGTCCGGCTTGAGTTCTTGGGCACGAGTTGGATTTAAGAGAGCTGTATAGGGGATCAGCTCCCATATGTTATGATTGATGCTACAGGGTACGTGAGTGCTCCAAATTACCTTTTTGATGTTATGATGTGAAAATGATGTGGATGTTGCATTTCACTCTACAGGGTGCATTAGTTTTAGATAGTTATAGAGATTATGGTTAAAATTGATATTTTACTCTCTGAGTCGAACGCTCACTCCTGTTCAAAAATTTTACAGGCCACAGGAGGATATTTTTTGAGGTGTTAACCTGCTTTCTCCTTCGCAGGTCAATTATTAATGTTTGTATAAACTTGTTAAATCTTAGAATTTCCGCATGTGTTAGAAATGTTTATTTGATTTGGGTCTGTAAACTAAATTATTATTTTGGGACCTGTAAACTTAATATGCTATGCATGTTTGATGAATTGGATGAGGGAGCTGAGCTCCCATTTATTATTATGTTGATGAGTATGTGGAGGGTGAGCTGAGCTCCCCAATTGACTATATATTGTGTTTACAGGTCGGGTGAGTCGAAAACTCCCCGTTGGTAAGTCCATTTTATGGCCGGACTCTGTCCGTTTGTTTTCTTGAAATTGGGCCCAAATGGGCCTTAGAGTTGGGTAAATGAATAGTTAAGGCTTACTACGGGCCTCGGGGGCTTTAGGCTGGCCCAGGTCCTAGTGCCGGTCCGGCCCATAGGTTGGGTCGTGACAATTAAATTACTTTTGAATAAAAAGAGATCGTAAGAGAGTTATAATTTACTCTTAAGAAATTATAGGGGGTTTAATCTTCACCCAAAAAAATTATTTATTTGAGTTAACTCTTAAGAAAGTTCTTGAGAAATTACGTAATTTTGGAATAGCCTAATCTCTATAATTTTTTTGTGCATTCCATTTTTCTGCCTCTATTTTTGTTATTTAAATTGTCAATTTTCTTCTAAACTTTTAAATTTTTAATTATAATCCAATTCACTCCCTTCTTAGATTGCTTCAAGGGAGAAAACCTCCAATAACAAAATCATTAAAGCCATAGCATATTGCTTTTTTGATTCTCTCAATCTAAACAAAACCTATATTTAACACAACAAATCCAACAAAATATATGTAAAACCCCACCTGTAGTAGAGAGGGAAAACCCACATTAGGGCAAGAAGATAGAGAGTCAAGCTCTGCTTGAAAGGGGTAGGGGACAACCAACAAAACTCGGCAAAAACGGAGACCTTGTGTTATAAAGAAGTAACGACCCAATAGGGAAAATCTCTCTCTAAATTTAGAGAGAGGAGGCATGAAAAAAAATTTTAATGTCGCTTGTTCATGTATCTTAATTTGAATATTTGAGAATTCTTGTAGGATCCAAAAGAGGGACACTAGTGAGTGCTTCCTCTCTATTGGCCTTCTTTCCTATTCTCATACTTGACAGACAATGCTTCCATGCAGGGCTTTTGTAAACTACCTTGCATTGGAAACCCTTCAATAACTAAGGACTTGTTTGGTTTAACTGTTGAATACAGCTGATAGTTGTTACTGCTAACTGATAGCTGATAACTGGTAGCTGATGATAGCTGATTTATGTTAAGTATTTGGTAATACTATGTTTAGCTGTTGCTGTTAATATGTGAAATGGCCAATAATGGTATATATTATATAATTTATTTTATTATTGAAATAAATATAAAATTATAAATTTATTATATTATATTATATTATTTATTTTATTATTAAATTAAATATACAATTATCAAATTAATATATTATATTATTTATTATATTATTAAAATAAAAATATAATTATTAATCTATTATATTATATTATTTTATTATTGAAATAAGAAAATAATTAAATTTTTTAAAAAATAATTAAATAATTTAAAAATATATAGATAAAATAATAAAGTAATTATTATTGTTGATAAAGAAAAAATTAAAAATTAATTTTAAGTTTTTATATATAAATAAATATTTTATATTTTATGTTATTAATAAAAAAATATTTTAACAAAGTTGAAATGTGTTAATTAAAATGTTAAAATTATAAATAAAAAATAAAAAAGTATTAATAATATTAATTTTCGAGTTAAATAAAAAAGGATAATATGGTTAAAATAAAAAATAAAATTAAATCAGTTGAAATAACTCTAAAAATAAAACTGATACAAACTGCAGCTAATGTGTATCATACCAGCTACCTATTAACTTTATTTTTTAAAACTTATCAAATACCTGTTTGGGTGTCTATCAGGTATCAGCTACACCCAATAGTTGAATCAAATACCTCATAATACAATTGATTTATTTATCAGGCAAGAATGCATTCAATCCTTACAAAAAAAAAAAAAAAAAAAAATCAGATGAGCTCAGATGATATTCCAATCAGATAAAAAAAAAAATCTTTAAGCAGAACCCACAAATATATATGTGTGTCACGTTGAAAAAAAAAAAAAAAAAGACCAAGTGGATTTCACTCATAATATAAGTATTTTTAAAATTTATTTTTATTATTTAAAATAAATTTAAAAATATAGATATTTTAAATTTAATTGGTCAATAAAAAAATTTTTAGAATAAGAATATATTAATTTTATTTTTAATTAAATTAGTAAAAAATCTAACATTCTAAGCTTTTTCTAAAATAATTTTTTTAAGGATAGAATATAAGAGTTTATTAAAAATGTACTCACATTCAATATATTTTGAATTAAAAATTAAAATTTTAAAAGGAATGGTAGCCGCTGCCGATCTCCTTGATACTCTATAGATTTTAAAATTATTAAAATATTTTAATATTGTTAAACTAAAATTTATTTGTAATAATTATACTTTTTAATGAAAGAGAAATAAAAAAAAAGATTGATACAATGAAATATCTTTTTTTTTTAAAATTTAAACTGGGCAACAAAAAGCATTTTCTTATGAATGTAAATGAATTAAATTATTTATTCTTTATTTATATTTAATTTTTAAAATATATAAATTTAAATAAGCGAATGGTGTTTAAATAAAAAAATAACATTTATTCAGTTCAATTTGATTATATTTTTAATTAAAATAATGTATAATCAGTTTACTATTGAAAAAATAATGAATACAACAATAAAAACTAAATTTTAACTTTAAATTAATTGAATTGATTATATAAAAGTTTTTATTATTTATTTTTATTTAAAATTAATTTTACATTAATATTTAAAAAATTGAGATTAAAAAAATTAATAACATTTATTAGAGAATATTCTAAAAAAAATTATTCTTCCCAATTTATGTAAAAGGGAGAAAAGAATCCCAATAATAATACTGCTTTTTTTTTTTATAAAAATTTAAGTGAGGGGCTATCTAATTTAAAAGATTTTATTAAAAAATTATAGAAGTTAGGGAAGTTTAATTTAGTATAGATTTAACTTTTTTTTTAATTTAATTTAGAAATTTTAATTTAAGTATTATTTAATTTAAAAATTAAGAAAATTAAAAAATTAAACTTTTTATTTGTTGACTTAAAATAAAAAATTCAGTTGTAAATTAAGAAATTAAATTTTTTTATTTTTTATTTTAATTAAAAAATTTATTTCATAAATTTTAATTTTTAAATTAAATTAAAATTTTAAAATTAATTTAAATAAAAAGTTAAAAATAATCTAAATTAAAATTTTTAATAACTACAGGGATTAGATTGAAAATTTTGCCATTCTTTTTTAACTTTCAGCTTTTAACGTCCCATCTGAGAACTATCTGCAACCTATTTAAAGCAGAATTGCAGAAGCAAAAGCTAAATCTTCGTAAACCCTAATTTCCTGCTTCCCGCCTCCATAGCCAAAAACCCTAATCTGATCTACAAAATGGGCCGTCGAAAGAACAGCAACAATAACAATCAGGGCTCAATGGGCTTTACCAACGCGCAACACCAGGGCACCAAGATTCGATTCCAAGGTGAAGACGAAGAGCTGACCACAGAGAACTCAAATCTTGACGAGTCAACTGTAACCGGCGACAAAGCCATTGCTATGGACGACGATTCCATGTGCGAGCCCGATGTCTCCTTTGTCGATGGCGATGATGATAAAACTAGCGCCGATTATTACTTCGATTCCTATTCTCACTTTGGTAACTCAACGTTTCCCCCTTTTTTTATTTATTTTGTTTATTTTTTTCTTGCTGAAATAAATTCAGGAAAGTAAGGCCCTGAATTTGTAGATTCTATTTGTTTATTTATTGCTAAAACGCGAACTGGACTTGGTTCTGCGTAAAGATTAGTGCTTGGCTCGAAATAGATATTTGTACTAGGTTCAGATTGAGTGAAAGTTTAAAGCTCTACACTTGTTAGTTAATGAAGCTTCTACATTATAGCTTTTCTTGATGCAAAAAGTTTTAAATGTAATTTCAAGTTCTACTTAATGAAATTCTGCATGTTCTTCTTCAAATGGGTCTGTGTGGCGTTTGGAATATATGGCAAACGGGGTATAGAAATGTATTTCTTTTTTCATTGTATATATTTACTGAACATAACTTTGCAGAAATTAAATTCTGTTTTCTGTCTGTTTTTGTCTTCACAGGTATTCACGAAGTAAGTGCGTCGCCCCTGCGTGCAAATATCATCTCTTGGAACTTCAAATGGCTGATTTGTTAAATTCCTTATTATCTGTTTTTCTTTTTGGATATTAGTTCAAATTGTGATTAGCTTTTATGGGAGCATGCATTTGTAAAATGGTAATACACTCATAATACAAGTACTTGTAGGTTTGTGATAGTAAGACTAGCGTCCATTTGTCCCTCAATTAGTACCTCACAGAAGCCACTGGAAATTGATGATTCTTTCTCTAACTCACAATGATAACCACTTTTTAAACGATAATTGGGTTTACCATTGAATACCTTGCTTCATTACCATGTATCTCCATAAATTTATTGTCTCGTCTTCATGCATCTGTATTAGTTCAATATTTTTTGCCAAGGACAACTTTTCTTGCAGTATTTCTGTTGTATCTAGATGACTTTGTAAACTGTGAAATATGGAATTCTTGAATATTCATGGAATTTATTTGTGTTATGTGATGTATTTTTCCCTTGTTACTTAAAATTGGTTACTAATTGATATTCCCTCAACCGTCTTAACATTGCAGGAAATGCTGAAGGATGTGGTGAGAACTAAGACATATCAAAATGTTATTAATCAGAATAAGTTTCTATTTAAGAATAAAGTAGTACTTGATGTTGGTGCTGGAACTGGAATTCTGTCCCTATTTTGTGCGAAAGCTGGGGCTGCACATGTTTATGCGGTATGTATTCACTTCTTTACCTTCATGTATTCAGTAAGGAATTGACTCGACCGATATGCAACTCATTAAGCATGTCATTTTGCATTTTTATCATGTGTTTTTCTTTAAATGTTAAATAAGGTTGATTGCTTTCCATTTTCAGGTTGAGTGCTCTGCCATGGCAGACATGGCAAAAGAGATAGTTGAATCAAATGGATTTTCAGAAAGTAATGTGTTTGTGTTATGATTTTTATTATCTTTCAATATTCTTTCAAAGCAACCAGTCTCAGAGTGTTGATTGTTTTTTTTTTTTTTTTTTTTTTTTGTCACAGTTGTAACTGTTTTGAAGGGAAAGGTTGAAGAGATTGAGCTACCAGTTGCTAATGTAGATATCATAATTTCAGAATGGATGGGATATTTTCTGTTGTATGAAAATATGTTAAACACTGTCCTCTATGCACGAGATAAATGGCTTGTGAGTTGTACTTGCCTTTCATTTTTTACTTTATTCTCTATGCAAAACATTGTTATATCAGTTGTAATTCTTTGATATAAGCAAATCAACGTTGGCAAGTTTTCTTGTGCTTGCTGGTTTTCAGGTTAGTGATGGAATTCTTCTACCAGACAAAGCTTCCCTTTATTTGACAGCCATTGAGGATGCAGACTACAAAGAAGATAAGATTGAATGTGAGTCTATTGAATTTCTCATTCATACAAGTAGATTTTTATTGTTTTCTTTAGGACCCATAATGTGTGTAGTTTTGGGAACTCATTCACTCACATCAGTTCCATGCATGGAGTTTCAGTTGTTTTTTCAATTTCTTTTCCGCGCATCTGTTTCTCTAGGCTGACAAATTAATGGATCTTGTTTTTTATGTTTGTTTGGTTCCCTTGACCCCATGCTACTCCAGTTTGGAATAATGTCTACGGCTTTAACATGAGTTGTATCAAGAAGCAAGCCATTATGGAACCTCTTGTTGATACAGTTGATCAGAATCAAATTGTCACAAACTGCCAGCTACTCAAGGTAGGATAGGCATAAACTTGTGCGCACATGAACACAAACACACACGCACACACACACACACACATACATAGACATGGATGTATATTTAATCAATTTTTTGGTCTATACTTTTGTTGGATGTCCTTTACTATGTGGCTGATATGTATTGATTTACTTCAACCCATTTCAGACTATGGATATCTCTAAAATGGTCTCTGGGGATGCTTCCTTCACAGTTCCTTTTAAGCTTGTGGCAGATCGTGATGATTACATTCATGCGTTGGTAGCCTACTTTGATGTGTCATTTACCAATTGTCACAAGTTAATGGGCTTCTCTACAGGTCAATCTTTTGGTTATTTATGCTTTTATGTTCTGTTTATCTTGTCTTTTGGATTAGAGACTTGTTTGGTAAAATTCAATGAATTTGTGAGGTCACCTCAAAAATATTGTATTCGCTTGCATTTCAAATGTTCCCCTTCATTCATTTTCTAGCGCGTCGAGTAAATCAAGTGATATAAATTTCATCACTTTGAGCACTGTGGTTATGATCGAAATACAAGTCAAAAGTTAAATAAAAATAATGAAATTTGGTGGTCTGTGTGAAATTGGGTATTTTTGCAGCAAGTTCAATTGGTTTTAGAATGACAAATTGACAGTACATGGGCGATTGAACTAGTCAGTTGGGGTGTACAGTGTACCTGAACACTTCTCTGTCCAGTGTCTACATTTCAGTCTTAGAAATAACATACCGGGAAGGATTTTATAGCTTCTCTGATGAACTTGAAATAATGCAGGACCAAGATCACGGGCTACACACTGGAAGCAAACAGTTCTGTATCTGGAAGACGTGCTAACTATATGTGAAGGGGAAGTCCTAACTGGGAACATGAGTGTAGCACCAAACAAAAAAAATCCTCGTGACATTGATATAATGATCAAATATGCATTGAATGGGCGGCGCTGTGTGGTCTCAAGAACTCAATATTATAAGATGCGGTGAAGTAATCTACATGTTATCCAAAATTCGAAGAATTGGTGGCAAAGATTGATGCTTAATTACAACAACTACTATCTAGTAAGTTGGTTTTATTTGGAAGCTGAGTGTATTTCGTATTTCTTTGTGTCAGTTCAAGAATTAAGAGAGTTGTAGGGTCGGCTAAGCTTCTCTAAAATGTATGTTGCGTACAATTTTTAATCCCTTGTGACGTAAATGCAAAGGTGATTGAGCATTCAATGCTGAAATTTTGAGATTTAATTTTCAGGACCTTAAATTGTAATTGTTTAATTAGTTGGAAACTGAATTGCGCACGGACCAGTCCCGCTTGCTTATAAAGCCTAGTAAAAATAATTCCCGACCCAGTACACAATTTTTTTGTTATTTAAAGTTAATTGTTATGTTTTTTTTTTTTTTAGACTTCATATATTTTACAATTTTTTATTTTTTTTTAATATTTAAAATATATTTTTTAACGAATTAATGGAAAATATTTTTTTGATTGAATAAAAAATTAAGTAATTTTAAAAAAATGCTTATATTTGTTTTTAAGAGAAAGCTATATTTTATTTTTTAAATTTTGATAATTTTATTAAAATAAAAAATAATTATATATATATAAAGTAAATAAATATTAATTTAATATTATAATTAAATAATAAAAAATTATAAAAAATATTTTTTATATATAAATTATTTTTCAAGATACAAAAAAATGTTAACTATAAAAGGTTTTGAAAACAATTTTAAAAGGTTTTTAGAAATTCATAATCATTTTTAAACATTGAAATTTGTAAGTTTTTCACATTTTTATTATAAATATATCTTTATTAATTTCATATTTATCTATTACTAATTTTTACAAAATTTTTAAATATTCTTTTTACTGTTATAATACAATCTGTTATCATCATTTTGTTCTTGAACTTTTAATAATAATTACAATAAGTAGCTACTTTGTAATTTTTAAAAATTAAAGTTAAATTTTATTCTGATAAAAAAATTTTATACAATTACAAAATAATTAATTTGTGTTTCCAATATTGATAACTAAAACAATATTCTAAAAAATAAAAAATAATTATTTACCTTATAGTATGTATTTTTTTTCCCTTCATTTATAAACTTTAATTTTTTATTTGTTGACAAAATTAATTGTTTGAAATTATTTTTTATATACAAAATTTAAGAGTTTTAATAATATATATAGATTATTCTTTTATATGATAACTAATATATAAAAAATATAAAATAATTTATTAATAAACTTATTTCAAAATTTAAAATAAAATAATATATTATCAAATAAAAAATTATATCGGTTACTATTAAAAAAATTTGTATATCAACACTTGAAACAAAATTACAATTAATTAAAATTTTTTCATTAATAAAATTTTATAATATAATTATAAAATATAAAATATAAAAAAATATATATTATATTATATTATGAAATTTAAATAATAAATATTTTATCTAAAGCGCAAATGAAATAATTAGTTATTATGAGATTCTGGTTTCATATAAAATCATAGCCCACAACTCTTACAAATATAAAAAAAAAAAAATTAAAATCAATATAATAAACAAGTTAGTTAATATTTCCTTTAACAAAAATTTAATAAAAATATTAAAGAGTTAGATTTTATAAAATATGAAGATTTTTTTATTGAAATTTAAAAAAAAATTAAATAACTAATTTAAGGCACCATAATTTCATATTACAAGTGTAGGCGATAATTTCACGAAATGAGAAAACGACGTTGTTTTATTTGATCGGCTAAAACCCTGCAAGGCCTGCGACCTGGACTAGAAGCTCATGGTTTATTGTTTAGGGTTTTGAATTAGCAAAGTTGCTAGTCGGATTCCTAAATTTTCAAGAATCAGCATGGCTTCGTCTCCAAAACCCAGTCTTCTTATCGGGGAAAATTATGGCCTCGCACTCCATCAATCAATGCAACAACTCCTAGATGAAATCCACAAAGAAACCTTAAATTTGTCTCATTTCGTCAACATGTTCTACCGATTAATGCAATCGAAAATCGATTCTCCTATAGAAACGATCTGGGTCTACTCTGCTTTATCCTTCAGGAGCCGAAAAACAAAAAACCAGGATCTTTCAAATCATATTTTGATTGCAGAGGAACTGTTTCAACTGGTTTCTGGATGCTCAGGTCCGTGTAGTGCTTCGAAAAGCATAGCATTGCTAGCTCCGGTTGTTTTCCAAATGTATAAATTGGTTTTTGAGTTATTAGGCAAAGATTTGGGAGGTAAGAGGATGAAGAAAGCAGCTAAAGAGGTCAAGTCTTTGATTGGAGAGATTCTTGGATATGTAAGTGTGTGTTGTAGCAAGGATATCAGCAAGGAAAGTGATTCAAATTTGAGTGTATCATTTTCAGATTTGGTTAGTGTCTGGATGGATGGGAACGAAGGCTTGAGGGCTTTTTTACCTCTCATGAGTGATGAGATATGTAAAGAGATTAGTATTGGAGGGTCAACTGTCATATACTTAGCTGGAGTTGTCATTTGTGAGGTTTTCTTGTTGAAGCTATGCTTGGATTTACGGATGGGGAATCGAGGAGTGGAGTTGGAGAAGGAACTGGGGAGTTGGATTGTTGGCTCAATAACTGGGTTGCAGAGCTTCTACTTCTTCGGTTAGTGTAGCTTTATTCTTTTATTTGAATTTTGAGTTATTTGTTAGAAACTGGTAAAGATTAATGTTGCCTTTTATTATAGTTTGGTTTTTGGCATAGGCGAATAGCATAGAATTTAAATCAAACTTAAAATATAGATTGACTACATTCGAATGGCTAAAGAGGAATTCTGCTGCTCAGTTGGCATTAGGCCTATTTAGTTTGTTCAAAAAATGCAATTAATTAAAGTAGAAACGACTATTTTTTGGTGTTACTTTCACTGGTTTTATTTTTTATGTGCTTATCCTGATAAACAATGCCATTCAGAGACTCTTGTGAGGATGCTGTTGGAGCCAACCTTACCTGTGACTTCACTGTTGGTAAGTGGCTTTTTTCCTCACTGTTTGATTCCTTGAACTTTCTGTACTGGTTGATTGTTATTTTTTCTCACAATCATAGTGTGTGGATTGTTCTAAATCTTGTTCTTCTTCATCCCTCTTGGGCCCCTCCTCTCTATCTCTGTCTTCTAATACCATATGTGGTCATCATTTAATTTGAACTCCATGGTAGAATAGTTGTTTGTTAGTTTATATTTTCTACACAAGAGGCCGAAATTTGAACATGTATTGTTTGTTTACATATGTATGGTGTATTCCATGATGACACAATGGCTAAATTTTTTAAGAATTGCTCCAAAAACTTGTTCCTTTTAGCATTTCCTTCTTCATCAATGACATCAACAACATCGGTGTTTTATCACATTAGATGACTGAAAAGTGGTGCATCTTGGTGTAAATTTATTGTTCATTGATCTATTTTAGGATTCCACGTTTGTTAAACCCTCAGTGCCACAGAGATGGAAATTAATTAATATTTTCTTCTCCTTAATATTATAGATGCATTGTCTTTATGGAATTTTTTTTTTTCAAAATTTAAGAACTTGCATTAACTTTTTGGAGTATTGAGTTTGTTTGGAGATCTTATTGCTCATGGCAGCGATATTTAAGAATCTATAGTTTGATTATTTTCTAAGAACACCATTTGGGAAATTTTCTATGCAGAGTTCCGAAGATGAAAGTTTTTTGAGAACAATTCTATATGATGCTGCTATTTTGGTAGAATATTCTTTCCTCAGTCCTGAGAGAGCAATTAACGTACCATCCAATCGGGTGACAGATCTTGCAATGAAAAGATTGATCATTACACATGAAGCCATAGAGCTTTTCAGGTTGGAATCAGTATTGTAGTTGGTGTCATGGGGCGTGTGTGTGTTATAGTTGAAACTAAAAGCTAACTCTCATTGCAACACAGGAAAAATGGGGACCAAAAGAGAGCTATTGCGTATACTAGTTCATTCTCCAGTTCCGGGCTATGTTCCCAAATTATCCAGTGTATCACCAGCCAGGTTGGCATGGATGAAGAAACAAGTAGATTGAAGGGAGCATCACCTAAAGCTCTTATAAGTGAGTAGTTATTGATTGTATGTTTCTTCCTTATTGTTATCGATATCTGCATCATATTGTTCTTACTTGAATACATTATTCTCCTGAATCTCTTCATGCATGTTATATATCATGCTAACCCCAACACTTCACTCCAATACTAATTGGGACTATTATTATTCTCTAGAGTTGTTACTAAACCTTGATGGTCAAGGCATAAGGCTATTTGATGATACAATCTCCAAATTTCATGCCAAATTAGCTCTTGATGATTCCAAATCTGACTATGAGCAATCAACATTTAAGCCAGAGGAAAGAAAGCAGATGCTGATGTTCTGTTTTACATTGATAACAAAGGAGAAGAGGAAGACCATCATGAGGATGATAAGGAGATAAATGAGTCCATGAGTGCTGCATTTGTAGCTTCTGCACAGAAAATGAGATTGACAGAAAATGGAGGAAGAAAAAGGAAAGAGGAGAGAAATTCCAGAAAAAAGAAAAAGATTAAACTTCTTAAGCATAACCACTCTGATACTTCTGATTCAGATGAAGAGAGGTCCTCATCTGTCAGTGATGATGGTTCAGGTTCAGATAGTGAGAGTGAAGTCGAGAATCCAATCTCTGATGAAGACGTTTGAGTGAAGGGGCGGTGGGTTTCCTTGAAGAGAAAATATGGCAATTATGTTATAGTTACTTCAAAGTCTATTTTCAACTTTGCAATAGCATTTGCTGATATACTTGTCCTTGCAAAGGATTTGAAGTTGCATTGTAGCCGTTCATGAATAGACAATGTTGGAGTATGCATGAATGCACCTTTTCTTTACAAAATAGTTCACTTTCTTTTCCAGAAAGCAATAGCTGTTATTTTTCCCGTAGTTGCCCTTGCAATTTCACTAGTTATTTCTATGAGCTAGCACTTACATCCTATGTAAGAAAATGAATCAAAGTTGGTTAGGCTGGACTGTGATCAGGTTGGGTCTCCAGTATCCATCTTTACGATGCAAGAGACTTCTGATTTGGTGCTCAAGGAATTTATTTTTTCTTATAATATATTTTTGTATTTGAATTTAGGTGAAAATGTATAATTTTTAAGATCCATTTTCATTCCATTTTAAAGCGAACAATGTTCTTTAGAAGTAAAGGAAAATTTTTCCTCTAATCATACGTGTTCGACGTCATCTTCTTCAATTCAACCGGCACTCTCTTTGATTTAAATTAATGGAGCTAAACATTCCATCAGTGGGGAAAACTGATACCAATAAACTTTGCCGTGTTTTATCATCAACGATAGAACTGAGAAGCAACTTCAGGAATTTTATTTCTGCCATGTTCAGCTTGATCTCTAACTTGCAATTACTATCAGCACATAAGGCGAAGTTCTGAAAATATATACTTGCTGTACAACAGAAAATTTTATCCAAACGAAAAAACCTGTTGGCAGCAGGTTGTTTATGCTTCCCATCTTCCCACTGCATAAACCGAAGCTTAAAAAAAGACTGAATGGTGGCAACAATGATACAGTATCACCCAACATAGTACACGAATGTATACAATCAATTCTATATCCTACTTAGTACCTATACTGACGTAGATATTGAAAAGATTGTCCAAGCCAAACCAATCTAAAATTCTCTCTCATCTTGCAATTCTAAATCTAAGTATAGCAACAGCGATGCAATGCCGTATGTGGAAAATCAAATCTTCCTTTTTATCTTTAAGATCAAGGGTGAACAAAGTGTATAACTTGTGATCTGCGACAACCCAATGTTATGATTCCATTGCAAGAAAACTTGTGTTCACATTGAAAATATGAGATTTCAATGTGGAGCATATATGAACTTAGACTCTCCAATCTCAATAACTACCTTTTAGGTGTGTTTTCTAAATTCGTATTAATGTTATAAGAGCCACTATGACTCTCAATTGCAATCCTCTGATAGAGGTAGTGACGTTAGAATAACAATGTTTGCTTGCAGCTAGATTAAGCTAGCACAAAGGCAGTCTGTGTGGATGTCAGGGCTACGGAGCATGATGGAATGTTATGATCCTATTGCAAGAAAACTTATGTCCCATATTGAAAACATTGAAAGTACTGGATTTCAATGTGGGGGACTCTTCAACCTTAACAGCTAACTTTTAGCTAACTTTTAGGGTGTGATTTTCCTAAATTTGCATCACCCAAGTAGAAAATATATACTTTCTATACAACAGAAAAATTTATCGAAACAAAAAAAAACTGTTGGCAGCAGGTTGTTCATGCTTCCCATCTTCCCTGCATAAACCGAAGCTTAAATAAGGACTGAAAGGTGGCAACAAATAGTTCATCTTGACCATCATAACTGAAAAGTGCACAGCACTTTCCAATTATAGCCGCAAAATTCCCACACTGGTCACCTGCAGTAAACCAAAACTCAGTAAGGACAAAAAGGTAAAAATATAATCCCCAATCCAGTTAGGAAGAAGACGAAACTTGCTTTTCAAGAGAATAACCTTTAAACTTGATTGCAGCATTAGGAATGAACCTCGAACAGGCACGCTCCAGGAATAAATCACTTTATAACCCACGTGGCTTCATATGGATGAACCTGTACTGTGATTCTTTCAGAAGTAATTTCAGCAGCAGATCATGAGGAAAAATTCTGCAAGCACTGATTTCAGCAGGCCCTGCAACAGATCCAATAAGTGTGGCAACAAATAGTGTTCCGGGACTTGGAAGAGCTGGATCGCATGAGGTGAACCTTCTGTCCATCTCACTACATACCTCTAGAGCAAAATTACCAATGATCCTGGCAAGAGCAAGTACCTCTCTTAAAATGGTGGAAACGCTTGATGTCACGGACAACTATTTCACGATTTGTGAGGTCTGTGATGAGTTTCATAAAATCATGGCAATCCCCACATATACGAAGATTTTTTAAAATCCGGATTGGTTTAATTGGATTGGTGCTTATGAAGGCAAAAGCAAGAGCCAATCTTTCACTATGATAGTAGAGATGTTCCATTTTTTCTTTGTTACCGATATTATGGAGCACGTTTTCTGTTTTGGTATATAACCTATTGAAGCCAATTTTTGTCCCAACTCCTCCAATGTAGCATATATTTCCCTTGTTTTCGGATGGGAACCATCTTGAGATGTGAAGACATGGATTTGACCATCAACCTCTACCCAACTACACCCAGGCTCTTTCTTAACACCCTGAGTAGTCATCAAAGCCCTGATATTTCTAACGTCATCCCACCTACCTCTCGCTGCAAAAATGTTTGATAGCAATATATAACTCGAATCCCTCTTGGGTTCAAGTTCAAAGAGTTTCTCAGCGGCTCGTTTACCAAAGTCGACATTCCCATGCAATTTACATGACCCAAGAACTGTCTCCCAGATCAAAGAATATGGGCTTAGCTTCATTTCCTCAATATAAATATCAACCTCATTGAATTTGCCAGCCCGACCAAGAACATCAACCATACAAGCATGATGCTCAATTGAAGGAGTAATCCCATAATCTTTGCACATCAGGTTAAAAAGCTTTTTCCCCTCCTCAACCAAACCCATGTAGCTACATGCAGCAAGAACCCCTATGAAAGTGATCTCATCAGGTACAATGCCTTCATCTAACATCAGCCTAAAGGCTTCAAGAGCCTTCTTCCCTTGCCCATGTTGTGAGTATCCAGATATAATTGTATTCCACGAGACTGTGTCCCGTGAAAACAAGCCCTTAAAAATGGCTTCAGCATCTTCTATGCACCCACATTTCCCATACATATCAACAAGTGCACTTGCAACAAACACATCGCCGAAATGCCCAGACTTTATTGCCACAGAATGGAGCTGCTGTCCATTTCCCAAGGCTGCTACACTGGAGCATCCACTTAAACAGCTGGCAAGAGTGAACTCATTCGGCTTTATACCCCCTCTTAGCATCAGACCTAAGTACTTAACAGCCTTTTCTGCTTGATCACTTTGTGCAAAACCAGTAATAATGACTGTCCAAGTGAAAAGGTCCCTGTTTGTTAATCTATTGAAAGCTACATCTGCATCTTCTAAGCATCTGCTTTTTGCATACATGTCAATAAGAGCTGTTCCAACAAAATCATTACCATCAAGGCTGTTCTTTATGATATGTGCATGCACTTGCTTTCCAAAGCACACATCCAAAAGGCTAGCACAAGACCTTAAAACGCCCACAAATGTGTACATGTTGGGCTTGAAACCTTCCACAAGCATCTGGTAGAAAATTCTCAGCCCTTGATCACAAGTTTCAAGGCCAAGGAAACCAGATAAAAGGGCATTCCATGAAACCAAATCCCGATCAGTCATTGCTTCAAAAACCCGGATACCATCTTGCACGCATCCACTTTTCATGTACATCATGATCAGTGCATTGCCAACTGAATTATCAGATTCAAGCCCATATTTGTGTATACAAGAATGGATGCTTTGACCAAAACACAGGTCACCCATATTTGTAGCAGCACTAACAACAGTAGCAAGGCTAAATTGGTTAGGTTTAACTCCTGTATCTCGCATCAGATGAAATAGCTCAGCTGCTTCTTGGCTATGGCCCTGCTGATCAAGGCCCGCAATCATAGCACTCCAGGTCACTATATCAGGATCAGTTATCCTGCTGAACACTATTTGTGCATCATATGTCGCCCCACACTTGGAGTACATATCAACAAGACTACAACCCAGAAATTCATCTAGTTCACACCCACTCCTGATAGCCAAAGAATGCAAAATCTTCCCTTCTCGCAAATTCCCTGAGTTTGCACAACCATTTAACACTGTAGATAAAGTGAATTTATTAAATTTCATTTCACACTCTGTCATCCAAGAAAACAACTTCAAAACCGCTTCTCCATCACCCCTTTGAGCATAACCATTAAGCAAAGCATTCCATGACACGTCATTCTTATCCGGCATCCCAAAGAAAACTCTATCAGCAAGTTCTATCTCACCACACTTGGCATAAAGGTCAACAAGAGTAGAACCAACAAATAAATCCAGCAAGAATCCCGCTTTTATTGCTTCTGCATGAGCCTGTTTCCCAAACTCTATGTCCAAAGACATGGAGCATGCTTTCAAAACGGTGGCCAAGGCAAACTCATTGGGTCTTATATTTTCCTTTCTCATTTCGCAGTAAAGGCTAACGCCATCAGTTGCACACCCTTCACTTGCATATCCAGCAATTAACGCAGTCCACGACACAACTTCTCTTTCAGACATTTCGTCAAGCACCTTGCGTGCTAACACTAGGCTCCCGCACTTCACGTAAAAATTAATCAAAGAAACTAATAAATGTGAATCTGGCTCTATCCCGCTTTTAATCACGTTCCCATGAACTCCCTTTCCCTCATTTAGTGTTCTTCTTGAAGCACACTCACGCAACATCCCAGAATATCGCTTTAATGCTTCCTTTACTGTAAAGCTCAAAGGTTTCATCATTTCAATTCCTTCAGTTTGATCACTTAATGACAAATTAGGCCAATTCGGGCTTAAAAACTTTCTGGAAATCTTTCCATTAACCTCCTCCAGGCGAGACGGTGAGCTTGGGGTATCAGTAAGAGCGAAACCATTTGTGGGGTCAGATTCAATAGCATTAAGACAAGCACAAAATGAAAAGTTTACACGAAAAGAAAAAAACTTTAAAGCTGAACTTTTATGGGGCATATCGAGCAACTTCACTGAAGAAACGGAACTCGGGCGATTGGGAGGAAAGAGGCGTCGAAAAGTTGGCGATGGAATACGCATTTTCAGGGCAATAAAGTCGCATTCCATGAATCAGAACTCTTAAGACTCGCTTCTTGAACAATTTTCCCGCGTCAAGTGACTGTGGACGAACTCGAAGCTAACAGAGTTGCCTAGTGATATCTTTATGTCAGGGCGAGGGGTACTGGTCCATATGCAGTTGAGCAGAAAGGTAAAAGACACAACATAAAAAGGGTTCTTTTTCAATGAATTAGGTTTATATAAACGCCAATTAAGCTTTTATGATTAATTGATGTTTTAAATTTATCTGATTGTAAATAGTAAAGATACGGATTAAATAATTATATTATTTAAATTATATGAATTAAATAATTAAATTTAAAAAAATAATTTTATCTTAAAATAATTAAAGAGATTAAGCAATTTACGTATTAAAAAATTGAGAGAATAAATATTATATTTTTAAAATAAGGAATTAGGTAATCAGTTTTATTAAATTAAAAATACTAAATAGTAAGTTTTCAAAAAAAATTTTTTGCACTTCATTGGCATATCATCCTTTGAAAATAATGATAGACATTCAACAGGTCAAGCAGGTTGAAGCAGACAAAGTAATGAACTCAGCAAACGGTCATCTCAAGCATGGATTAATGCTGCGGATTATTTAATTAAAAAAAAATGACTTTGATTGCAGACGACAGAAGTTTCTGCTATCATGTATGATAGAAGGTGAGGTACAGTGAGCTCAATCCAACTGCCAATCTTACTGTACTCATAGTTGCCACTGCACCTGGTAAGGAGAGAGGCCTTTTGAGTTTTGACAACTGAAAAGGCATTTTGGATCCATGTTGAAGCACTGTTCACATATTCTCTTCTTTTCAAAGGTCTCTTCATTGGAGAATTGACATATTAAAAGTTGTGAGTCGATACTCGCATTTGCTTAATTTGTTAATATTCTACTGTGGCAATGAAATCTGTGTTCTGGTAAAGACAAAGCCAACTGTTTTGATCCAAAACAGTTGGCTTTTAAAAAAAAAAAAACACAAGAAAGAAAATAAACAAAAGACAAAAACAATTACCCACCTAAAGGCCAAACACTTTACCATACTTTCACATGATGTTTTAGTTCAAAGCTTCAATTTTTCTTCTCTCATTTCTTTCTTAAAGAGCAGGAGCCACATTGAAGAAACTGAAACTCTCTTTACCAACATCTTTAATCTATTGAGTTAAACTCCATTAGACTAGAATAAGTCAAAGTAAATTCTTTGACCTACAAATTTTTGCCTATAGTTCAAAATATAAAATTTGTGGTGAATTCATATAGAAACTATCATCTGCCTATAGATAAATCTTACTATATATGTTATATTAGGTTTATGATAAATTAAATTCAAGTAAGAAAAAAGGAATGACATCTCTGATGTGAAGAGATTGTTATATATTCTATTCACCTAAATATAGATAAGAAATTTCCAATAAAAAACCTTAAAAATAGTTAGGGTTGGCGATACTTAATTCTCCCTAGCGAAGAGCCATATCTTCGTCTCTAAACTAGTAAGAAATTCTGTCCCATCAACGTTAACACGGCATAAACGGGACTAATAAACCTCCCGCTCAAATTTTCGCATCAATTTTCATTTTAATATAAAGTATATTTTTATATTATAAATTCAAGTTGTATAAATATAAAGAATATCAGTTTGCTTTAAAAAATATTAATTATTTAATTTTTTTTAAACTAAAATTTGATAATAGATAATCCAGTTTAACTTGATTAAATTTGTAAAGGCATATCATTTATATAATAGAGTTAAATTATTATCTTCATTCTCTTAATTCTTTATTATATATATATAAAAAAAAACTAATAATATATAAATAATGACTATCAAAATAAAACGACACCGAAGTATGCCTGTATTCTTTACCATCCAAAGATAAAAATAATGGGTAAGCATTCATTCATTGCATTACAAGGCCCCGATGGCGAGTAAGCACTGTATTGATGAAAGGCCAAACTCCTAAACTTTAATAAGTCTGATTTTGATGATATGGAAATGTATCTCACAACATATCACAAGGTTTCTTAAGAAAACTTTGCCAGATCCTTGGTCCCTGGAAAGGAAGCCTGCATGTGCTAAAATGTTAGAAGTAAAAGTCTTTCTTTTTTTTTTTTCAGAAAAAAGTAAGAGTCAATTTAACAAGGGATGAGATATCCAACGCGCATTGATAATGATTCATATTTCTTGGAGAAGCACTGCAGAAAAAGTTCATTGTTATATATTAAACCAAACAAATCATGGATAACTGAATCATCAAAAGAATGGAGGCAAATCACAAACTTTTTTACAAAGGAAAAGGAAAAAACTCCAACAGTATTCATATCAAATCGATTCTGCAACTTTCTAAAGATGGTTCACTGCTTTAAGTAGATTAGTTGGTAACAAGTACTCATCGATCAAACCAAACAGGCATAAAGAGGAAAGACATCAGCTTTATCCCTTGTTGATCTAAACTATCAAAGCCAACCAAGAAAGGGATTATTTGGCAATACGCAGTAACGTACAAATATATGAACCATATGTAGGACAATTATAAGATCGAACCAGGAAATCAAATGATATAATCTGACCACTCTGAGATGAAAGAAGTATGATCCATTGATTCTCCAGGAAATTCCTCATGTTTAACTGGGGTTTCTTTTCCTCCCACCAACCTTGCAGGATTTCCCACTGCTGTGGTCCGAGGGGGCACATCAATAAGTACCACAGAGCCTGCTCCAATCTTTGCACCTTCCCCAATATTGACATTTCCAAGAATTGTGGCACCCGCTCCGATCAATACTCCATCTCCAATCTTGGGATGTCGATCCCCCAATGCCTTCCCTGTTCCTCCAAGTGTAACATGGTGCAAAATGGAAACGTTGTTCCCAACCACAGCAGTTTCACCAATCACCACACCAGTTGCGTGATCAAATAGTACCCCCTTTCCAATCTTTGCCGCTGGATGTATATCAATAGCAAAAACATCAGAGATTCGAGACTGCAAAGCTAGTGCCAGTGGCCTACGGGATTGAGTCCACAACTTGTGAGCAACTCGATGAGCCTATTTCAAGAAGACGAATAAAAACAAGAAAGCAAGCGTAAATTCTTGCTTGCATTAGTAATTCTAAAAAAGGATAAGACAAAATTTCAAACCAATTTGCGCAGGTTAAACATTCTCAATTTCAAAGTGAGGTAAATTTAGGTTATATACCTGGCAAGCCAAGTATCCTTTGTAATTGAGAAGGCAGTGCGAGAACGATATGCAAGCAGGGTCCCGGACGCGGGCGGCGCGAAGATCAGCGACGGCAGCGGCGCGGAGAGAAGGGTCGGAGGAGAAAGTGTTAAGGAATAGATCGTAAAGGAGGGTGGAAAGAAGGGTAGAGGAGCAAAGCTTGTTGCCTAAGTGGAAGGCAAGAGATCGCTCCAGCGAGGAGTGAGAGAGGATCGTGGAGTAAAGGTAACTAGCCAAAGCCGGTTCCGACTCGGCGTCGCGGCGGGCCTCGGCTTTGATCTGGGTCCACACCCAGGCCTCGTCGTCGTCGGCTCTGTAGTAGTCATTCGCCGGTGTCCGTGGCGGAGAGGGGCTGCGGAGCCCGCCGGCAGGCATCAGTCTTTCTTAGGTGGTGAATGGAGGGAGAGATTTGTAGATGCAAACAGATGACGAGGGCTGTAAGAGAAATTATTGAGCCACTCTGTGCGTTATAGCACAACAGATCTTATCTTTTTGCAAGGGTGGATTATTGTAAAGTCTCCGGAATTTACCATTATTTATCGATTTCCTTCTCCTATTTTAGGGAAAATTATAAAAAAAAAAATATTATTTTTAAATAAATATCATAAATAACCACCCAATTTTTTAAATGTCTCATAAAAATTATAAATTTTAATTTATTTTATAAAAATTACTAAATTTTTATTTAAAAAATTAAAAAACACAGGGCTTTTTTTTTTTTTTTGTGGTCTTTTTACGGTGAAACCTCCAATTAAGGCTCCCAACAACAGGGTGGCCACAACATCTTCTGATTTATTTCTTTTTGTCTTTTATGCAATCACTTTTCACGTAGTGGCTCAAGACGCGTATAAATATATGTAAATCTTTAAAGAAAAAGGACCGACTTCTTTAAATGGTCCCATTTCCTTCTTTTGTCATTCTGCTACTTATGGAAGGAACGTGTCCGAAATGGAAACTTTTGAGGGGTTCTCCAACGAATGACTTGGATTGTAACGTGATTTAAATATGTGAATTATAAAAAAAATATATATGTATGTGGAATAAATAAAAGTTGATAAGTTTATTAAAAATAAAATAAAATGATTGTTAATTTAAAAATATAATTAATAAAAAATTTTAAAAATATATAATAAATGTTTAATATTTTGAATTAATTTAAAATATATTTATTTATATTAAAATAATTAGTTAATTTATTAATTATTTTTAAACTCATTCAATTTAATTAAGTTTCCAGAGAAAAGTTTAGTTAATACTCTAAATATTTGATATGCCTTTATTTTTTAAATTGTTAGCCAACTAATTTATTTCTTGAGCAAATAATATTAATGATAAAAAATTATAAAATGTGTTTAATTTATTTTAAATTTATTTTTTAAATAATAATAAAAATAAATTTAATTAAAATTATATACTTAAAATAAGTGACATGGTTATACCTAATAAAAGAAAAAATTATTTTATAATATGAGCAAAATGAAATTTCAATGATAACAATACAATTGGATAAATTGTAAAAGGTTATTTCATTTTTGTCTCTAATTTTCAATGTATTACAATAAAATTACTTAATTTTAAATCTATTTCCAAAAAATTCTTTTCCCCTATAATAATCGATTTTCCGATTATGATGTTGATATGATATCACGTTTCTTTTAAAAAACATATGAATAAACAAAATTGCCCCCGGCCACTAACTTTAAATCTATGCTAAAATGTATATATATATATATACACACCAAGGACGCATTGGGGATCAAAAGGGGATGAGTTAACAGGGAAGAAACTACAATATAAATCTTGAACAATATATAAATAACTAAAAAAATAAACAAAATGCACAGAAAAATAAAATCTTCATAAATGAAAATTAAATTTGTAAATTAAAGATTAAATATATATATTCAACAGGTGGCAGAGCCAGTCTATTATGAATATATATACTTATCAAAAATAAGCGTGAATTTTAAATATGAATATACATGTATATATTCAATAGGCGATAGAGCCAGTCCGTTATAAATATATATACGTATATTTATGCAAAATAGGCGGTTGAACCAACCATATGCATGCAAAATAAATTTGAAATTTTGTAAAAAAAATTGAAGAAAACTTACTTTAAAATCTTATAAATTTTGTAAGATTTGTACAAAAGTTTTGGAGATGTAATTCCGGATAAGACTTACAAAGGTTGCTCAACACATGAGCTTCCTAAGATCTACTACAAGGAAATTACAGTGTTTGTAGGTGAGGTAGAGGTAGGGCAAGATGGGAAGTGAATCGACCTTCTTACTCCTTTCTTCACCTCGGGGTGAACTCCTTTAGGACCTTCTTCGGATTCTCTCGGCTTAAGAAGCTTGAAAAGGGAGAAGTTTGTATTGAAGAGGTTTGGGTTGAAGAAGTTTGGTTTTGCCTTGGATAGGTGCCTCCTTATATAGAAGTGACCAAGGGCAGTTTTGTAATTTTTAAAATTTTGAACAGTATCTGCCACATACTTTTTTACGTGTGAACAGTACTTGAACAGTGTCTTGAACAATTCTTCCTGTCGGGTGAACAGTGCTCAAATAATGCTTGAACAGTTCTTCCTGTTGTCTTCACATGTGAACAGTAAAAGTGAACAGTTACAGGTAAACAGTATCCTGTTAGATTTTTTATAAGAAAGAAAAATAAAAAGTGCAAAATTACAAGAGTACAGTAAAAATAAAAGAAAATGAAACAAGAAAAATGAAAAGTAAAATGGATAATTTTGTTGTCACAAATTTCTTTTGCCTGTCTTAAAATCTTTTTTTTTTTAATGGAGTGGAGCTGGGACCATTCTTTTATCCTTCCATCATGTTTTGTAAGTTGTGCCATGTCTCCTCATCGTTACTCGTTTTGTCATCTGACAAGATAGAAGGTAAGTTGTAATAATTTTCATATTGAACCATATAATTTTCGTACTGTGTTTCAATATGAAAGGGTTTTGGACTTGGAAAATATTCATAGTGGACATATATCCAAGAATATATACCCGTATGGACTAGCGCATACTCTGGATATTGGTATTTTTGCCAGTTATCGATGACTATATTTGCTCGCCATTTGTTGAGTTGGACAAAGTGATCTTCGTGATTGCATGGCCAATCTGGAAGATGATAGAGATGAGAAAGTTTTGTATCCAGGTATAAGTAATAGATTGCTTGTTGTAGCTCTCCATTTGCTAATACTTCTGGAGGTGTTGAAATGATTTGTATGTTGACTGGTTTTTAGCGTAATAATAGTCTTCTGACTTCTTGAAGAACTTTATTTCCCAAAAACCTTGTCATTTCACAATCAGATCTTGTGACTCGGACTCCAGCTAACATACCCCATTTGAATAGTTGTCTTGCATCTAGATATCAAGTTTCAGATATCTGGACTATTTTGAAGTGGGGGATGTTGAAATCTAAGCTGTGTTCACAATCTGGATAGCAAAGAGGATATCGGTTAGGGTGTTCCTGAGTGCAATAAAAATGGGGTTTTGAATGGTACTCCCATTCCCATGATCATCCATTGTGATTCTGCTGTTTGCTTTTTCTAAAATTGAGACATTTTTTAAAGACATCCAACTGTTCTTTGGATCTGGACTGGATGATGTTTTGTAATATTTGCTCGCGGATCTCTTGAGGAAGACCATTGAGAACTTGTTGCCTGAATTTCTTCGAAAAACAATGGGTTTGGAAATGTTCTAAGGACCTATTGGCATCAAGTGAAGTAAAAAAGACTTTACTGTGGTGATAATTTTCCACATTGACCAGTGGGACCAATGGTAATTTTACTCTAGAATCCAATGGGGATCCTAAGCCTTCAGTCCTTTTCTTTTGAATTTTTACACTAGAATCCAGTGGGGATCCTAGGCCTTCAAATTCCTATTTTTGTAATTCAAGGTGATGATTTTGGTTAGAAGTGGATGGATCTGATGGACTAACTCTGGATGTAATGGTTTTGTATAAAATTTGATTTTATAAAAACTCAATGAATGATTGAGCTACCATGATATGATCCTCATGATTTTTAATTATGCTAAGGAGGTCAGCCACATATTTATTAGCTTCCTCAAACTCAATACAAAGTGCATTGAGAGCTGTTACTCCTAACCGTTTGTTTTGTATTAAAGTCCAAAGATTGTCTAATAAACATTGGTGTCTTTCCGTGAAAACATATGCAGTTCTGGCTACATTAATTTTGAATTTTTGAGCAGGAGTTTTGGAGAGGACTATCGGTCTAAAGTGGACTAAATCACTATTATTGGATGATTCTGCCATCTGCAAAAACTCACAAGGGTTAGTTTTTAATAAGCAGTAATCAAAAAATTGATTTTTGAAAACAAGCTTGTTTTGTAAAGAAATTTCTTTTTGTAAATACTGCCTTGTTTCCTGTTCCAAAATATTTATTTGATTATCAAAAGTGGAATAAGCTTTTATGATATTTAAATTCTTTGTTTTGGATTTTTCAATAAAAGGAAAAATAAGATTTTGATTATTTGTTTAAAAAGAAATATTATCATAGTTTACTTTATAGGGGGTAATTAAATTGATGAATGGTGTCCCTAAAATAACACTATGGCTAATATCTCTAATTAAAACAAATGAAGTTTTTAAAAGAAGATTTGAATTGGCTATTGAAGCCTATGTTTTGTAATTAATCTTGATTTTGGAATTGTTTGCAGCTAAAAGTTTTTCAGTAGTTTTTTCTTAGAATTTCTCTGGAACAATACCTTTTTTAATATAATTTAAATATGCACCTATATCAAATAAGGCAATTGTATCGATCTTGAAATCTTTTGAAAAAACTATCGAAATTCTAATCAAATATTTTCTGGAAGAAATCTCATTAAGAATGAAGAGAAAATCTTTTGTTGGTTTTTCAAGATTTTGAATTTCTAAAGTATTTTCTTCATCTTCTTCTTCTTCTTCGAGTTCTTTATTGATTTGTTTTGAAAGTAATTTTTGAATTATTTCTGAGTCCTGTGCCTATTTTTCTTGAAGCTCATTAAGCTCAACTTTAACAACTTTTATTTATTCATGGAGGCTTTGGACTAAAACAGTTGATTGTTTTGAAATCTTCTTTCTACCCAATATGGTCATAAGGTCATATGTGTTTTTTGCAACAAAGGGCAGAATAGAAGATTTTTGTATTGGTTGTTCTTCAAAGGTTTTCAAAAGTTTTCCTAAAATTCCTTTTGTAGTTGAGAATCTTCAACCTGTGTAAGGATTTCTAAGAGTAACTTCTGATCTTTTGAAAGAATATTGATTTTCAATTTGGGTTTTGTAAACAGTTCATTTTCTGTTTCAGAATCAGAACTGGATGATGAACTTCTGATTAATTCATTAATTTATAATCCTTCTTCATTTTCTGTGGGTTCATAATTACTGGACTCATCTTCAGTTTTAACTAAAAGAGCAGTTATCTTATTAATAACTTCTTTCTCTAATTGCAACTCATGAAGTTTTTTGTTTAAATTGCAAAAATTTGCAGTGTGGCCTTTGTTACCACATTTTTAGCAGATTAAATTTTTGAACTTTGTTTTGGATTGAGAACTAGGTTTACTAGTCTTTTTTGAATGTTTTTTGTAATAGGAATCTTTTTCTGGTTTTGAAGAGTTTTTATATTTTTGGGATAATTTTTTATAAGGTTTTCTGCTACAACTTTCTTCACAGTCTGGAGTAGGATTCTTGGTTCCTATTTCAAATTGTTTGCAGAAAGATCCTAACTCTTGGCGAGTTTTTCTCATTTCCCATTTCAAATGTTTTTGTAATTTCAAATCCTGACAAATCTTTAAACCTTTTTTTTTAGTGGGACTGACTAATTCACCATAGGTTAATTTATCATACGGGATTTGATTTCTAAATGCTTCATTGATTTTATTCCTAATTTTTTCTCCTAAAAGGGTCGGAAGTCCAGCAAGGAATTTTTCTTTCCAAAAGGGCTAATTAGAATCTTCTCTAAGCATTACCCTAGTAAGAAAGGTGTTTTTGTAATACTGAAAATCACTCAGTTTTTGGCATCTAAGGTTTGAAAGGAGTTCGACATTCTTATCCTTAAGATGAGATGGGTCACCTATGAAATGTAAGGAGATTGTTACTATCAAGGTGGCTATTACATCTGGGATTGGTTGGCCTAACTCATCAAGAATTGGCACGCCATCTTCTTGAGTTTGTATGGATTCTAGAATCTTAGATTTTTGTAGGTTCGTGAGATGATAATCCCACCATCCTTTGAGCTGTCCTGAGAATCCTGCAATGAGGAGTTCAGCAATAGCTCTGTCTGGGGTTCTAGTTTGGGTTTTGTAAGCATTTGCTGCCATGGTCATTTGCTGGAGCAAATTCAAGATGTTCCATTCATAGACAGTAGAGGCATTGAATTTAGACTGGGTCAGAATTTCAGATCTATTTTCTATGCCTAAGTCTGGAGCTATTATTAGGAGGGGTGTTGCTACCCGCGATCAATAAAGTCTATTGATTTGTAAAGTTTTCGAAGACTGAATTTCTTCAGCTTGTCTAAGCTAGTTTTCTTGGCTTTGGACATCTGAATCTAAATCTTTCTCAATTATATTGACACTTCTTTGGGAAGTTTGAGGTGTTTCAAGTGCTACTGGAGTAGAAGTCAAAGCTTTTAGCCTAGTTTTCATGTCTCTCAAAGCTTGGATAAATTCAAAATTGTTGTTATTTTGTAAATCTTTTTTATTGTTTTTGGAAACTTGGAATAGTTTGAAGATTGGGTTTTTCAGTTTTGTATCCGGCTTAGTTTCAACTTGGGACACTATAGCTTGTTGGTTTTGTTCCATTTTTTGTAATTGCTTACCTATGGTATGCAAATGGGCATTTGTAAAATTATTCTGTAAAACAATGTTTTTTATATTTACAGAATCATTTTCATTTCGAATTTTATAAAGGGCTGCTTCTACTGTTTGTTCTAAGTGGAGAATTTTTACTTTCCTAAGACACTTACTTTTTCACGTGTGAACAGTGCTTGAACAGTGTCTAAATAGTTCATCTATTAGGTGAACAGTGCTCGAATAGTGCTTGAACAGTTCTTCCTATTGTCTTCACATGTGAACAGTGAACAGTGACAGGTGAATAGTATCCTGTCAGATTTTTTGTAAGAAAGAAAAGTAAAAGTATAAAATTACAAGGATAAAAATAAAAGCAATAATGAAACAAAAGTAAATGGATAATTTTGCCACCATAACTTCTTTTTGCTGGTCTTTAAATTTTTTTTTTTTTTTACAAGAGATTTGGTGCCTATGAGGAGGTACTACAACCTTCTTCATCATCATCCCCCAAATCGATTATGGGTTCCAAATCAAAATCAACTGTAGAGGAATTTGCTCTGTTTTGTAATAACTGTTGCATTATTGCAAAATATTCTTCATCATTTTTAGCTCCCGCCAATCTAGTCATAGCATGTGATCGTTGGGCCAAAAACAACTGGTTTTGTACTGGATTTCATGGCAAGAGGTTTTTTTCCCTTAAGCTAATTTTTTATTCCTTGATTTGTAATTACTTCGGGAACATTGAATGAGTCCCACCATTTGACTTTGAATCTTCTGGTAATAGAGTTCAATCCATCTTGGGGTCGAAATTCGAAATACCAGATGAGAACCCAAGGTAAAAGTAATTTTGAAGAAAATAAGAGAAGAGGCAGAAATCTTTTCTCTTTGGGTGAGAGTTTGTAATGGGTTTTGAAAAGGTTTAAACTCTCTGAGATTTTTGGTGTAAGAATTTCAGGTAGTGCACTGAAATATTTTCACCACTGAGTAAACCATGAAGGGATTTTGGAAGGATCAAATGTTTTTTGGAAATAGAACAGCCATGAATGACTATTTTTGTGGTTTTGTATGAGAAAGGTATTGTACCATGCCTATTGGTAATTCCAGTAATTGAAATGTTGGCAATGGTCAATCTTGTTTTGAAATGATAATGGGAAGATTTTTGGTTTTGTAAGTTCTTGCCCTCAATTAGAAGGATTAAGGACATTTTGGATGTAGCAAGTTGAATAAGCCGGATCAGCATGGTTTTCCTTTAAGTAAAAATGTTTAAATTTTGCTGAGCTAGTGAATTCAAGGATTGCCTGGTAGTAGGATTAGGTCTTGGTAAAATCCCATAGTTTGTAATGCCATCCTTTTGGAAAATATTTTGAAATTGCTATAGAGGTATCTTGGTGTAAAAATCCATCCTCTATAATCAAAACATTTTGAAAATGCATTTTTATAATCCATTGCGAAGACTTCTTTTTTAATTTTGTTTGGGATAAAATTATTTGAGAAGAATTCGGTTGGGAAAGACTCTTTTGGAATTCGATTTGTAAAATCTCATTTGCTTGAGAAATATTTTAAGAAAGGGTTTTTTGGGAGGAAGATTCTCCTTCCTCAAGGGTTTTGGAAATGGGTTTTGTAGATTTACCTTTCTGGGCAATGTTTTGTAAGGCCTAAAAAACTTCAGGAGATTTGGATAGTGATTCTATCCATTTCTGAATCTAGCTGTCAGTTTCTGGAGCCCGAGACTCAATATATTTTGTATGATCTTCTTCCTCTTCTGCTTCGGCTATGTCTGCCCAAGTTTGTATAGGCTTTGCAGAAGAGATGTCTGGTTTTGTAGGGTTTCATTTTGTAGAGGATAAGGCTTCAGCCTTGGTATTTTTCTTTCTGGGCATTGGCCTGTTTTGGAGAAACTCTCTAGTTAGAAAGTCTGGGATGGAATTTGTATCTCCTTTCATAAATTCTATTTCAAAATAAAAAATACTTAAAATTGCTTGCCATTGTGCAAAAATCTGTTTTGATGCAAGATTTTGAACATCTTTTTGCAAAACTTCTTTGGCTGATTTGCAATCAATTTTAAGCAAAAATTTTTGATTTAATAAATCGCTTTAAAATTTTTGTATGCACATGAAAATTGCAAGAATATCTTTTTTGATGGTATAGTATTTCTTTTGACAATCATTCCAATGTGTAGAATGGAATTGAACTATTTGTTCTTTTCCGTTTTGAACCTGTTTTAAAATTCCACCATAACCTAACTTTAAGGTGTCTGTTTCGACTACCTTAGGGGCTAATGGATCTGCTAAATGTAGACAAGGAATAGTTTGGACCTATTGTTTAATGTGATAAATCACTTCAGTGTGATGATCTGTCCATGGAACAGGTTTTTTCTTTAACTTATCATACAAGAGTTTTGCTAGACGGTTAATATTTGGATAAAAATCTAAGACATAATTTAAGCTACCTAAGAATCTCTGTAGCTGGGTTTTATCCAAGATTTTGTCAGGAAATTTGTTTGAAAATTCTAGACTTCTCTCTATTGGAGTAATGGTTCCTTGGGATATATAATGCCCTAGAAACCTAACCTTGGTTTGGAAGAGAGAAATCTTTGATTTTGAAACGGCAAGGCCATTTCATTTTGTAATAGAGAAAAATATTCTTAAGTATTTGACGTGTTGTTCAATTGAATCCGAGAACACAAGAACATCTTCTATATAGACTATGAAAAATTTTGAATATGGATTAAAGATTTCATTCATAATTCTCTAGAACTCTGATGGGGCATTTTTCAAGCCAAAAGGCATGACTTTCCACTCATAATGTCCAAAGGGAATTATGAATGTGATTTTGTATCTATATTTTGGATCAATTTGTATTTGCCAAAATCCTGATTTCATATCAAATTTAGAAAATACAAATGCATAATGAAGTTTTTGTAAAAGATCTTTTTTGTTTGGAATTGGATAACTAATCCATTTCAAAGCCTTATTCAAAGGTTTATAATTAATTACTAATCTAGGAGTGCCTCTTTCTATTTTTGAATTTTTGTTTACATAAAAGGAAATCTAGATTCTGTAATTAATCCTTTTTTCTTTAAATCCAAAATTTCTGAACGACAGTGTTGTTCTAATTCAGCATTCATTTGGATTGGTCTGGCTTTTGTAGGTATCTATTTTTCATCGAAACCATTTTCATATGGTAAATCTACCATATGTTGTTTTCGATTCCAAAAGGCATTTGGTAAATCAGAATAAATTTCTTTTTCAATTTGGGTTTTGAAATCAGAAAATTTTCTTTTCACCGAATCATTTTGTAATTGTTTTCAATTCTTGTTAAAGAAACATCTTGCTGTAAATCCAACAAGTGTTGCTTTTTTCCTTTAATTAAAGCATTAATCTCATTATTATAAATGGAATAAGCTTTTATAATATTAAGATTTCTTGTTTTTGGTTTTGTAATGAAAGGGAAAAGAAGAGTTTATTTCGTAGTTTTAAAAGAGATATTATCATCGTTAACCTTATAGGGAGTTATCAAGTTAATGAAATGAGTCCCTAATATTACACTATGATGAATATCTTGAACAATTATGAATGAGGTTTTGAAAAGAAAATTACCATTTGCTGTAGAGGCTTCTGTCTTATAGCTAATAACCATTTTTGAATTATTTGCTGCTGAAAGTTTTTCAGTGGTTTTTTCATAAAATTTCTTTGGAACAATTCCTTCTTTAATATAGTTCAAATCTGCTATTGTATCAAATAAGACAATTGTATTAATTTTGAAATCTTTTGAAAAAACAATGGTAATTTGTATTAAATATTTTCTGGAGGTGATCTGATTGAGGATAAAAAAAAAATCTTCTGGTGGTTTTTAAGTTTCCAAACTATTTTCTTTATTTTTCTCAAATTCTTCCTGGAGTTTTGAAAATAAAAGATGGATTGCTTTTAAATCCTGTGCCTTTTTCTCTTTAAGCCATTTAAGCTCATTCTTAGTGATTTTTATTTCTTTTTGGAGGCATTGGACTGAAGTTTTGGATTGTTTTGGAGGTTTCTTTCTATTTGTTGTGGGTTTTTCCACAGAGGATAGAATAGAAGGGTTTTGTAATTTTTTATGATCTTAATGCTTTAAAACATTTAAGACTAATTCTTGATTTTTTAAAAGCATGTTGACATTTTTTGCATTTTCTTCAGACTCAATATCAGAATCTGAATTACTAATTCATCTTTTTGTAAAGGCATGTTTTCTTCGGACTCCTGGTTGGAGTTTGAAGAGGAAGTTGAAGAATTAATACTCAAATTTGAATAACTAGTTCTTCTTTTTGTAATGTTTCATCATTGTTAGTGGATTTAGAAATTTTGAATTCACTTTCTGTTTGTAGTCTGATAGATCTGATCTTTTTGTACTTTTGAAATTTCCCAATTATCTATATATTTTTCAAAATCTTCGATTATAATTTTGTAACATCCTAAATTTTAAATGTATTATTTTGTGAGTAATATTAATATTTTTATTTAATTTAAATTTTAGGAAATTATTAGAAATTTTTCGGATTTTCGAAATCGGGTTTGAATTTCCTAAAATATAAAACTTTGATGATTTTTACAAAATTAACTTAAAGACTACGTGGCAAAATTAAAAATATATTTGGAGTCTACGAATTTTTCTGAGTTTTCTAGAATTTTTTTGAAATTTTTGGGTCTCGTTTTCGGTCCCAAGGCAGAGTAAAATTTCAAAATTTTGTATCTTGAATCGGACCGACCGAATCAAATCGGACTGGATCGGACCGGTAGAATCAGACCGGCCCTTTTCTTTTTCTTCTTCCTTCTCCCTCGGGCGCACGACCTCTCCTCCTTCCCTTCCCGTTTTCTCTCTCCTCCCTCACCCCCAGGCCGCGCCGCCGTCACCCAGCCTTTCGCACCTCGCCGGTGCACCGCCCCACCACCTCTCCATGGCCGGCCGATGCTCCAGGCCGTCGAAAAACGCGCGCAAAGACCACCAGACGTGTGGAAGCCTTTTAGCTTCCCGGCCAAAATTCGGCCTATCCGGCCACCGATTGGGCCGGGTCTTGTGTCAAACACCATCTACACCTCGAGAGCTTTCCATAGACACCAAGAACACCAAAATTCACCGAGCGGTTTGTCCAATTTTTGTCTGGAAAATTTTAGCCCATTTTGATTTTTGGGCTAGATTTCTCGCAAACCGTGAACCCCACGAGAAAACCGAGAGTACCAGAGCACTCCACTCGTCGAGAGTTTCGTGGCAATATAAATTTCAAAATTTTTTGATACCATTTTTTGGTGGGTCCCACGGAATTTTGTAGTGTTTTTTCGAGCATTAAATGAGCTTAGAAAATTCCGTAAAAATTATATACTAACCCCCGTGTTGTGGGCTTCGTGTAGGTACCTTCAATTCACGGAAATTCAACAGTTGTCCAGGTCTGTGAATTTTCGGCCAAACAGACTGGCTATCAAAAAAGTCTCCGAATTAGATCGAGATTTTGGCTACCCTACCGTTGTCAGATGCCCCGAGCTCATTCTCGAGATCAGAATCGGCATAGGTAAACCCGAACCTTGCTTTTTCATGTTCTAGTACTTAAATGGGATTAAAAATCCATAAAATATTCGTGGTAGCTCAGAAAATTATGATTCTTTTTGCAATAGCTTGGTAATATTGCTAAGGACCGCGGGGAAAAGTTTTAAAATTTTTAGAGTTTATTTAGGTAGTTTTTGCAAAAATAGTCAATTATAAGGAATAAACTGTAATTTTATATATTGTAATTGATGACTGTTTGGATGGGCCCAGGAGGGGCTATGTGATGTGATTGAGATGTGGATATATGGTTTGTAAATATAGAAGTGTGTTTTAAACCCATTTGTAGGTTGGGTAGGTCCTAGGTATAGGGAAGACTGCCGGATTTTCGGCACGACTTAGGACGTTTTTGGTCCTTTTCTTAGTTTGTATTGAGTCAAATTTATTAAATGATTATAATAAAATTGTCAGGTGAGCCGGGACAGCCTTCTTCCTCCGCCCAGCCGCCACAGTGACTGCTGTCAAGTCTGTAAGTAAAATATTAATTTTAATTGTAATTTCGATATTATTATATGTTCAAGCGTGCCCATGCATCACTTATATGTATATATCTATGTAGTTAAATTCTAGGCACGTTTTATATTACATTCACAACTGTTAAAGTGCCATGGATGTTGTTGTGGTAATTTGGAGCAGTGTGCGTGCGTTGGCGTGTGTGTGATGTAGTGTTGGCTATGGATAGGACGATTAGACACGGCTTGAGATCTTCGCTAGGACCCGGTCCTTTGGGGTAGACACGGCTTGAGTTCTTCGCTGGGACCCCGATTTGGTTTATTAAGCGAAAGTCCGGCTTGAGTTCTTCGTTGGTACAGGTTGGATTAAAGAGAGCTGTCTAGGGGATCAGCTCCCATATATTTATGATTTAACATTAGTACATTACTGGGTGTATGAGTGCTCCAAATTACCTTTTTGCTATTATGATGTGAAAATATTGCTGATGTTGCATTTCACTCTACAGGATGCATTAGCTTTAGATAGTTATAGAGATTATAGTTAAAATTGATATTTTACTCTCTGAGTCGAACGCTCACTCTTGTTCATTATTTTTCAGGCTACAGGAGGATTTTTTTGTGGTTAACCTGCTTTTTTCGTTCGCAGGTTGTTTATTAATGTTTGTGTAATTCTATTAACTCCTAGAATTTCTATATGTGTTAGAAATATTTATTTGTTTTGGAGACTGTAATATAATTATCATATTGGGCCTATAGACTTATTATTCTATGCATGTTTGTTGGACTGGATGAGGGAGCTGAGCTCCCATTTATTTTTATGACATATTGAGTATGTGGAGGGTGAGCTGAGCTCCCCAATTGATTATATATTGTGTTTACAGGTCGGGTGAGTCAAAAACTCTCCGTTGAAAGGTCCACTTTATGGCCGGACTCTGTCCGGTTGAATTCTTGAAATTAGGCCCAAATGGGCCTTGGAGTTGGGATAAGGAATAGTTAGGCTTATTACGAGCCTCGAGGGCTTTAGGCTGGCTCAGGTCCTAGTGTCGGTCTGGCCCATAAGTTGGGTCGTGACAAATGTGATATCAGAGCTTAGGCTCCAGATTCATAGGGAAAATTTGTCTAAAGTGTTGAGAAGAGTTTAATAGGAGTCACATGCGGAAAATAGGGTCCACATTCATCTTGCATTGTCATCTTTGCTTCTAGTTTCTGCTTCATATAATTATGTATAAATATGAGTCTATAGAGCTATGTAACATGTAGTTTTGAATTTTGTGGGCTAATGCTGCTGAATTTCAGGAAAATGTGTAAAAGCAGGAGGGCTGCCACTGCACCAGAACCAGATGTGCTTGACGAGGTGTCATCACAGGATGAGGCACCTATCTTGAGGAGGTGGGGTAGAAGGCCTAGAGCTGCTCAAGTATAAGAGCAGCTGCCACCAGTTCAAGATTAGTCTTTTATGGCACAGGGTCCCATAGACCCAATAGCGGCTACTCTAGCTAGGTTACAGAGAACCATCGATATGATGGCACAATATATGGTCCACCCTCCATAGCAGCAGTAATCCACCGCATCAAGAGAGGAACCTTACAAATAAATAATCAATTTCAAGAAGTTGGTGCCTGGTACTTATGATGTGTCAGACAATGCATATCGATTTTCGGATTCCTGCAGACAGGCAGGAACAGAGTTGCAGTTGACTGATAGAAGACTTATAGAGTGTATACAGCATGTCATTGGGCCTATGCCTAGACAATGGATGAATGATTGCATATTACCTCGGATGGAAGGTTTGTCGTGGACTCAGTTTGTGGAACTGTTCATCAACCGGTTTGTACCAGAAAGTTTCAGAGATCAAAAGCAGTGGGCCTTTGAGGCCTTAAGGCAAAATGGCAGGTCTGTAGATGAATATACTACAGAATTTTTGGAACTGAGCAGGTATGCCTCTACAGCAGTAGCTACAGAAACTATGAAGGTGAAGAGGTTCCTAAAGGGGCTTGACAGAAGGTATGCAAACCTGGCCATGATGTTTGATCAGTCTTTTAATGTGATAGTTGATCGAGTCAGACAGATTGAGATTAGCTACACCGGAGATGATAGTGGAAGATCAAAGAAAAATAGAGCAGAGGGTTCTTCAGTTGTTCTCCACATGGGTGCTCCGGATAACGGAGGCCAAAGTAATTACAGAGGAAGAAGTAGGAACAAGAAGAGTGGTTTTAGACACAAATCTTGAGGATTCAGACTAGGGTTCAGATCCAGCAGTGGTCATAGTTCGGGATACAGCAATTCTGAGTCTGATTCAGGATCCTCCTTTGCACCTTGTGCACAGTGTGGAAGAGGACATTCAGGACCTTGTATGATGGGTTCAGGAGTATGCTTTAGATGTGGCCAACAAGGTCACTTTGCTAGGAAATGCCCCGTGTTCAGCGAGCCACAGATGGGGTCACAGGGTTCTGCTACAAATGTTCCTCGTTAGTTGTATCTTGGTGCTTTCAAAGATGGCAGCAATACGATACACAATGAGTGAGGACAAGGGGGATGTGGATTTGGAGGCAGATCAGGGGGTAGAAGTCAGTATCAGGGTTCTGCAATGTAGGGTAGGGGTCAAGCTCGGGTTTTCACTCTGACCCACCAGGATGCTCAGGCTTCCAATGCAGTTGTAGCAGGTATTCTTCTAGTCTGTTCCTATGAGACTCGTGTTTTGATAGATCCGGGTGCTACGCACTCATTTGTCTCCCCTGTGTTTGCCATGAGATTGGGTAGAAACCCTATAACTTTAGAATGCCCTTTGTCTGTAGCTACCCCACTTAGTGACAATATAGATGTAGACATGGTTTTTCCAGGTAGCCCAGTAGTAGCGGATTGAAAGATCCTCCCAGCAGACTTGGTTCCTCTATCAGTAATGGATTTCGATGTAATCTTGGGAATGGATTGGTTGGCAACTCATTATGCCACTTTAGACTGCAAGAACAAAAAGGTATATTTCCACATACCTAGTGTGGAAGAGTTTAGCTTTGATGGTGATAGGAGCGTGGCTCCATATAATTTGGTGTCAGCAATTAATGCTAGAAAAATGTTGAGGCGTGGATGTCAAGGGTATTTGGCATTGGTAAGAGATACATCTGTAGAAGGTGTCAACATGGAAAATGTTCCTGTTGTCAGAGAATTCATGGATGTCTTCCCTAAGGAGCTTCCAGGGTTGCCACCAGGAAGGGAAATAGAGTTCTGCATTAATGTTGTGCCGGGTACAAACCCCATATCAATGTTGCCTTACAGGATGGCACCAGCAGAATTGAAAGAGCTAAAGAAGCAACTACATGAGCTTTTGGATAAGGGTTTTATACGTCCAAGCACTTCACCCTCGGGCGCTCCTATTCTATTTGTGAGAAAGAAATATGGGTCCTTGAGGTTGTGTATTGACTATAGACAGCTGAACAAGGTGAATGTGAAGAACAAGTATCCACTTCCTCGGATCGATGATCTGTTTAATTAGCTCTAAGGGGCTAGATTATTTTCCAAGATAGACCTACGATCAGGCTACCATCAGTTGAGAATAAGGAATGAGGATGTGCCCAAAACAGCATTCAGGACAAGATATAGTCATTATGAGTTCTTAGTGATGTCTTTTGGACTCACTAATGCACCAGCAGCTTTCATGGACTTAATGAACAGGGTGTTTAGGCCATTCCTGGACTGTTTTGTCATCGTATTCATAGATGACATTTTGGTATACTCTCAGACCTAGGAAGAACACGTGTGGCACTTGAGGATGGTGTTGCAGACTTTGAGGGAGCACCAGCTATATGCCAAATTTTCAAAATGTGAATTTTGGCTAGAAAGCATCTCATTCTTGGGACACGTGGTTTCTAGTAAAGGCATTCAAGTAGATCCCAAGAAAATTGAAGTTGTAACTGATTGGCTTAGACCTACAACAGTCACTGAAGTGCAAAGTTTTCTGGGTCTAGCTGGCTACTATAGGCATTTTGTGCAAGATTTTTCTAGGATAGTGGCTCCCCTAACTAAGTTAACTCGGAAGAATGTTCCATTCATTTGGACAGATGACTGTGAGGAGAGTTTCCAGAAGCTTAAGGAGTGTCTAACCACCGCCCCGGTGTTGACACTACCGACGAGTGGTGAAGGATATACCGTGTACTGTGACGCCTTCAGAGTTGGCTTAGGGTGTGTTTTGATGCAGAATGGAAAAGTAGTAGCTTATGCTTCAAGGCAGCTGAAGAGGCATGAACAGAATTACCCCACCTATGATTTGGAAATGGCGGCTGTAGTCTTTGCACTAAAAATTTGGAGACACTACCTGTATGGTGAAATGTGCGAGATATACACCAACCACAAGAGTTTGAAGTACATCTTCCAACAGAGGGATTTAAACTTGAGACAGAAGAGATGGATGAAGCTTCTGAAGGACTATGATTGCACTATCCAGTACCACCCTGGGAAGGCCAATGTAGTAGCAGATGCTTTGAAGAGAAAATTTTCTGGCAGTTTGGCGCACATATCAGCGGAGAAGAGACCGTTGATTTAGGAAGTACATGAGTTTATGGATCAAGGTCTAATCTTAGATCTTTCAGATGAGGGGGTATTGTTGGCTCATTTTTCAGTGAGACCAGACCTGCGAGATAGAGTTAGAGTTTCCCAACACAGAGACCAAAAATTGATGAAGATCATAGAAAGAGTACAGCAGGGTGAAGGTGGTGAGTTTGGATTTGCCAATGATGGCCCCCTAGTGCAATGTCCACCCAGGCTCTACCAAGATGTACCATGATGTGAAAGATAGCTATTAGTGGAATGGCATAAAGAGAGACATAGCAGACTTTGTGTCCAAGTGCTTGACTTGTCAGAAGGTGAAGTTTGAACACCAGAGACCGTCAGGGAAGCTGCAAGAGCTCCCTATCCTAGAATGGAAGTGGGAGATGATTACTATGGATTTTGTGACTGGGTTGCCCCGTACCATGCGAGGATATGATTCGATATGGGTAATTATAGATCGTCTGACTAAATCAGCTCACTTCTTGCCTGTGAAAATCACATATTCTGTTGCACAGTACGCTCAGCTTTACATTTAAGAAATAGTCATATTGCATGGAGTTTCGGCTTTCATAATATCTGACAGAGGGCCCCAGTTTACTTCTCGATTTTGGAGAAAGTTGCAGGAGGCACTTGGTACACAGTTGAACTTTAGTACTGCTTTCCACCCTCAGATAGACGGACAGTCTGAAAGGACAATCCAAACACTGGAAGACATGCTTCGCACGAGTGTTTTGGATTTTGGAGGTCAATGGGATGATCAGCTACCTTTGGTGGAGTTTGCCTATAACAACAGTTACCATTCCAGCATAGGGATGGCACCCTATGAGGCACTATATGGAAGAAAGTGTAGGTCTCCTCTGTGTTGGATGGAAATAGGAGAAGCGAAGGTGCATGATGTAGACCTAGTGCAGTACACTTCACAGATAGTTCCTTTAATCAGAGAACGATTGAAAACAACTTTCAGTAGGTAGAAGAGTTATGCAGACCCTAGACGGAGGGATGTGGAGTTTGCAGTAGGCAACTATGTATTCCTGAAAGTTTCTCCGATGAAGGGAGTCATGAGATTTGGAAAGAAGGGCAAGTTGGCACCCCGGTATATTGAACCTTTTGAGGTTACTGATAGAGTTGGAGCAGTTGCCTACCGGTTGGAGCTACCACCCAACCTTTCTCATGTTCATCTTGTGTTTCACATCTCTATGCTCAGGAAATACATACCTGATCCTTTTCATGTGCTACAGCTAGATGTAATAGAGCTGAAAGAAAATCTGACATTTGAGGAGCAACCTGTAGCCATAGTGGACTACCAAGTGAGGCAGCTAAGATCAAAACAGATCCCTATGGTTAAGATTTTGTGGAGGAGTCAATCAGTGGAAGAGTGCAACTGGGAGTCAGAGCGAGACATGCGTAGCAAGTACCCTTATCTATTTAATGTATAATTCTGTATTTTATTCTGCCTTGTATAAAAAATTCGAGGACGAATTTTCTGTAAGGGGGGAAGATGTAACACCCCAAATTTTAAATGTATTATTTTGTGAGTAATATTAATATTTTTATTTTATTTAAATTTTAGGAAATTATTTGAAATTTTTTTGATTTTCGAAATCGGGTTTGAATTTCTTAAAATATAAAACTTTGATGATTTTTAAAAAATTAATTTAAAGACCACGTGGCAAAACTAAAAATATATTTGGAGTTTACGAATTTTTCTGAGTTTTCTAGAATTTTTTTGAAATTTTTGGGCATCGTTTTCGGTCCCAAGGCAGAGTAAAAATTTTAAATTTTATATCTTGAATCAGACCGATCGAATTGAATCGAACCAGACCGGATCAGACCGGTCGAATCAGACCAGCCCTTTTCTTTTTCTTCTTCCTTCTCCGTCGTGCACCCGACCTCTCCTCCTTCTCTTCCCATTTTCTCTCTCCTCCCTCACTCCCAGGCCACGCCGACGCCACCCAACCTTCCCCACCTCGCCAGCGCATCGCCCTACCACCTCTCCACGGCCAGCCGACGCTCTAGGCAGCCGAAAAACGCGCGCGAAGACCACCAGACGCGCGGGCACCGTTTCGGCTTCCCGACAAAATTCGGCCAATCCGGCCACCGATATGGCAGGGTCTTGTGTCAAACACCATCTACACCTCGAGAGCTTTCCATAGACACCAAGAACACTAAAATCCTCCGAGCGGTTTGTACAATTTTTGTCCGGGAAGTTTTAGCCCATTTTGAATTTTGGGTTAGATTTCTCGCAAACCGTGAACCCCACGAGAAAACCGAGAGTACCAGAGCGCTCCACTGGTCAAGAGCTTCGTGGCAATATAAATTTCAAAATTTTTCGATACCGTTTTTCGGTGGGTTAGTATTTTTTCGAGTATTAAATGAGTTTAGAAAATTCCGTAAAAATTATATACTAACCCCCATATTGTGGGCTTCGTGCAGGTACCTTCAATTTGCAGAAATTCGACAGTTGTCCGGGTTTGTGAATTTCCGGCCATACAGACCGACTATCGAAAAAGTCTCCGAATTGGATCGAGATTTTGGCTACCCCACCATTGTCAAATGCCCCGAGCGCGTTCCCGAGATCAGAATCGGCATTGGTAAACCCGAACCTTGCTTTTTCTTAATTTTCTAGTGCTTAAATGGGATTAAAAATCCATAAAATATTCGTGGTAGCTCAGAAGATTATGATTCTTTTTGCAATAGCCTGGTAATATTGCTAAGGACCGCGGGGAAAAGTTTTAGAATTTTTAGAGTTTATTTGTGTAGTTTTTACAAAAATGATCAATTATAAGGACTAAACTGTAATTTTACATATTATGATTGATGACTATTTGGATGGGCCCAGGAGGGGCTGTGTGATGTGATTGAGATGTGGATATATGGTTTGTGGATATAAAAGTGTGTTTTAAACCCATTTGAAGGTTGGGTAGGTCCTAGGTATAGGGGAGACTCTGCGGGATTTTCGGCACGACTTAGGACGTCTTTGGTCTTTTTCTTAGTTTGTATTGAGTCAAATTTATTAAATGATTGTAATAAAATTGTTAGGTGAGCCGATGCCTTTCTTCCTCCGCCACCGCACAAAGGATCACTGCCAAGTCTGTGAGTAAAATATTAATTTTAATTGTAATTTCGATATTATTATATGTTCAAGCATACACATGCATCACTTATATATATATATATCTATGTAGTTAAATTTTAGACACGTTTTATGTTGCATTAACAACTGTTAAAGTGCTATGGATGTTATTGTGGTAATTTAGAGCAGTGTGCGTGCGTTGGCGTGCGTGTGATGTGGTGTTGGCTATGGATAGGACGGGTAGACACGGCTTGAAATCTTCGCTGGGACCCAGTCCTTCGGGGTAGACACGGCTTGAGTTTTTCGCTAGGACCCCGATTTGGTTTATTAAGCGAAAGTCCGGCTTGAGTTCTTCGCTGGCACAGGTTGAATTAAAGAGAGTTGTATAGGGGATCAGCTCCCATATATTTATAATTTGACATTACTGGGTGTGTGAGTGCTCCAAATTACTTTTTTGCTGTTATGATGTGAAAATATTGCTGATATTGCAGTTCACTCTACATGATGCATTAGCTTTAGATAGTTATAGAGATTATGGTTAAAATTGATATTTTACTCTCTGAGTCGATCGCTCACCCCTGTTCATTATTTTTCAGGCTACTGGAGGATTTTGTTGTAGTTAACCTGCTTTTCTCCTTCGCAGGTTGTTTATTAATGTTTGTGTAATTCTATTAACTCCTAGAATTTTTGCATGTGTTAGAAATATTTATTTATTTTGGGGACTATAATATAATTGTCATGTTGGGCCTATAAACTTATTATTATATGCATGTTTGTTGGACTGGATGAGGGAGCTGAGCTCCCATTTATTTTTATGACATACTGAGTATGTGGAGGGTGAGCTGAGCTCCCCAATTAATTATATATTGTGTTTACAGGTCGGGTGAGTCAAAAACTCCCCGTTGGAAGGTCCACTTTATGGCCAGACTATGTCCGGTTGAATTCTTGAAATTGGGCCCAAATGGGCCTTAGAGTTGGGTTAAGGAATAGTTAGCCTTACTACGGGCCTCAGAGGCTTTAGGCTGGCCCAGGTCCTAGTGCCGATCCGACCCATAGGTTAGATTGTGACAAATTTCTTCACTATTCACTATCTTTCTCGACTCAGAGGATGAGGTAGAAGAGTTTGAAGAATAAATTGTCCTACAGAAAATTGAATTCATACTTAAAGAATTTTTCTAGGTTGATCTTTTGAGTTAAGTGAGGTAATCGCCAAAGGAATCACTGCCCTAAACATGCCCTCTCGGCTACAAAGATGGGACTTACAACCCAGGCCTATTTACACCTCTAAAGAAGCTGTCTTATCACCTTAAGATCATCTTACCATCCTCTAAAAAATGTTTTAATGTGAATCCAAACCTTAAATAGAACATTTCCCCCCCCATGCTCTGATACCAAGGACGCACCGGGATCGAAAGGGGAATGAGCTAACAGCAAAGAAATAAAATCTAAATCTTGAACAATATATAAATAATTAAAGAAATAAACAAAATGCACAAGAAAGAGAAATCCTCTGAAATGAAAAATTAAATTTGTAAAGATGAAAAAAAAAATATATATATATATATATATATGCAGATTAGGCGGTTAAACCAGCCATATGCATGCAAAATAAATAAAGATTTGTAATTTTGTAAAAGAAATTGAAGAAAACTTACTTCAAAATCTTATAAATTTTGTAAGATTTATACAAAGGTTTTAAAGATGTAATTCCGGGTAGGACTTACAAAGGTTGCTCAGCACATGAGCTTCCTAAGATCTACTACAAGGAAGTTACAGTGTTTGTAGGTGAGGTAGAGGTAAGGCAGAATGGGAACTGAATCGACCTTCTTGCTCCTTTCTTCACCTCAGGGTGAAACTCCTTCAGGACCTTCTTCGGATTCTCTCGGCTTAAGAAGCTTGAAAGGAAGAAGCTTGAAAGGAAGAAGCTTGTGTGTGTATATATATATATATATATATGTATTAAGGACTTATTCGGCACTATTAGCTGTTCTAATAACTATTAGTTATTTTAGTAGTAGTTAGCCGTTAGATATTATCTATCAGTGGTTAGCTATTTAAAGTAGAAGTATTTGATAAAAATAGCTATTAAATGTAAATATAATGATAAAATATTGTTGACCTTAGTCAAAATACTTTCTCAATATCTAAAAATTAAGAGAAACAACATTTCATGAACCACTCCCTCAACCTCTAAAAGTTAACATAAACATTATGTTACTAAATAGTATAAATAATAGAAGTAGTATTTTGACTCTAATCAAAATGTTAAATACTATCTTAAAAGTTATTGTCGAACAAAGTCTAAATGCCAAAATCTATCACGTATATACTGAAATTTTAACATAACTAAAATTTACAAAAATTAAATTTATTTAGAATAATTCTTTTCACCTTTTAATTTTCATTCTAAAGAATAACACCACAAAATTTTTTCATGTTCATTTAATATGATAAATAATTATATAATTAATAAATAAAACACAAGAAGTTCTAATTAAAACTCGTTTCCAAATAATTAGGAAAGAATTCAATTTATATTAATAATAAGATAAAAATTACCGTTAAAAATTATCGTTTCTATTTATATTACTAATATTTTTTTTATCAATGGCGGCAGAGATCATTGCCCATAGTGAATTTATATATATATATATATATATATATAAAGGATTGCCCAGTAGAATGGGCAGATAATAATACTCTGAATTTTACCCATTTCTATTATTTTAAGTAAGATTGGACAAATATTTTAGAAAATACTTTCTATGTTTTTAGGTAGTGCTTTCTTAAGCAACCATTATTTATTTAAATAGTTTCATATTCACATCAGATTTGTAAATAATTTTTTAAATTCCATTATTTCAATAATTAATTCCAATATTCAAAAGATAAATAATATACGGAGTGGATCCTTAAATCTTTAACTTTCAGCCTTCATATCTTCAGGTATGAAAACCTTGATCTTCATAGAAACAGCCAAGTGAGAAAGAAGTGAAGTGCCTCTAGTTTTCAGTCAAGGCAAATGGTTTAAGAGGAATGATACTCGACAAAACGCGTCTCGCAGAACCACAGTTACAATCACTAAGGCACAGTGCCAAGCAACTACAACTTTAGAGATGTACGACCACCATTCCCTAATAAATGTTAGGGAAAGCAAGCTACAACATTATTCAACAACTTAGGAGGCCTTCATAATACAACACTATTCTAATCTATGATGTTACTCATCGACTAAAGGATGTGGAGACTCTCATTCCCTTGTGCTGCTCACATCTCTTTCTTCCATGAACAGGAGCTCTCATGCAGACAGAACCGTTCTGTAAGGCAACTCCACATGTGACTGTATCAAACCTTGAAATGGAACTATCACCCCTCTTGCCTTTGTGCTGCCAACACCGCTTATTTCCTTGAGTGGGTTGCCTTCTGCAGAATGAACCATTCCCCAAAGTTGCTCCACAAATAGAAGAAACATGTTCATCAATAGAAAATTCATATGGGGAATGAAACCGAGGTTCCTGATCCATGTTGCTTCCAGGCGAGACAATGTTGTTTGTCCAGTCCATAGAACCATTGTAAGCAGGATGGCATTCCTCTTCTGCTACTGGGTTAGAGACACAGCTGTTAACCCTCTTCCCTTTGTGTTCCTCGCATCTTTTCCTTCCTGGCACTGCTTGCCTCCTGCAGAAATTCCCATCACCTAAATTTACCCCACATGTGGTAGCATAGTCCTGTTCATAGTGAGTGCTAGGATCCAGATGCACACCAGGCAAATAATTTGAACTCCCTTCTGAAATTGGTTTAGAACTAGATCCATAAATTCTCATTCCTTTGTGTCCTTCACATCTCTTTCTCCCTGGAACAGGCGGCCTTCTACAAGGGACACCGTCATTCATGATGAATCCACATATGTGAATGAAGTCCTGATCAATGCCACATTTGTCTGAAACTAATCTAGGCTGTGATCTGTTAAACTTGAAAATTCCATTGAGGAAACTTTTTCCATCCTCATCAGCAGGAATAGTACATTTTTGTGGTGAAAGTGGCTTGTTTGCTTCAATTTTAATACCCACTCGGCCCGGTCGTAGAAATAAAAGCCTTTTTGAGATACTTGAAAATCTGTTAGTGCTTAAAGCAATTTTACTAATTTTCTGAAGGATATCATTAGGACGGCGTGCACCATTACTACCTTTATTCCATGCATAATCAAAAGTGTCAAGGAGCTGAGCTTCTGTTTTCTCAGCATTCCTCTTATCCTTCATCTGTTTCAGGAAAGGCAATGAGTAAGGATAAAATAGAATCCTAGAAATTATATTCCAGAACATGCAAGCTTCCCTGATTCTTTTAATGCAGGCACAAAATAGCAACCAGTCAAGCATCATCCACCATTCCACCTTGATATACATGTACGATGTACGCATTTATAAGCATGTAGCATTACTCACACACACACACACACACACACACAGGGACAGATCTCCATGCCCTAAACCAACTATGAGATTGTGGAGGGTTCATAGAAGCACAAGATGAGTGAGTGATACCTGTTCAAACCATTTATGTTTTTCTGATAGCTATGACTGTCTATTCCATTACTATAAGGTTAAAATGACATCCAGTTCATAATGGTCATTGAATTCAAGCTAGAAACTTCATATCTGATCCTAGAGAAATATCATATTCCAACAGCCACAAAAGGTTCAAACTTGCTTACATGATTAGGCAGGAAGAAAACTGCAGAGCCGAGTTTCATCCACCATTATGGACCCATAATTCACATACATCATATAACTAACCAAGCTAAGCAAGTAAGGACAATACTTACAGAAGCCCATCTAAACACAATGGAGTGGCCTCCAGAGAATATCTCCTCGAATAAACCAAGCCCCTTTTGAGGAGAGTCGTTTTTACTATCCCAGTGACCAGTTGCATAGGCATTGCCCAAATGAGCACCAGAACGGCCATAACGCTGGAGGCGACTCCGAACATTGTCCGCTTGGCCAAGGTAAACGACCACAATGTCATCCGGATCAAGTTTGCCAACGAGACGCCCCAGCCCAGAGCGAGAGACCGCTACGCCAAGCTCATATAAACCGGGACCTGAGCTAGTTGGGAGGTTGTGAACCCTGTACCTAGCCACTCCTTCCTTCCCCTGGAAGTAGTCTTCCCAATCAGTAGGTCCAATAAGAACCTGGAAACAGAAGCGCATAAAACCAACGAAATGCTCAAATTGAAGTTCTGGGAAACTAATTGTGCACAAACTTAGACAAGAAAAGTGAGAATTTATGAAGATAACATTTTGAGCCCACGATCATAAATTCACAAGATTGAACCGAGAACGAGGAGGAGGGAGGTCAAACCTGCCATTTGGAGAAGTGGGAGTCGTGCTTAGTCCGCTTATAGTCTTCCCTCTTCAATCTGGAAGCAGAAGCAGTCGGAGCAGCGGATTCTTCGCCCTCTCCCATGGTTGCTTGCTAACCGAGGCTACAGGCACTGCTAACTGATAGTGACTGTTTAAAAGAGCCGGCGGTTTTTATTTGGAAGTTGATTTGCCAATTTGGAAGGACAGATTGTTCTGTCATTTCCATTTTCAAACGGTTCGATTCTCCAGTTGGCCCAAATGCTCTTTAGGGATTGGGCTTGAGCCTAGGTCCTGTCCCTGATATAGGGTACTCTCGTCCTAATATTCAGTTGACAGGCGAGTTATTAAGAAACTTGCCCCAATTGAAATCACAATGAGCCCAAAGATGCAAATATGGGGTAGCCAGGACTTGCTTTGAAATATCAAAGCAAGAACAATAACAAATATTGAGTACCATTTTTTAGTGGAATAGAAAAGAGAGTAATCAAATTTTAATTGAGTGTTAGACTATATTAATTACACAATAAATTTAGCAGAAAAATTAATTTAAAAAATTAACTTAACTTATAGAAGGGTGATATTTAAAATTAATTATCAAGCAAATTACTTCAATGAATTTTAAAATTTTGCTCACTACTAGATTAGGTTGTTGTAAGCTATCAGTCATCTAAATATTTGGCCTTCAACGATATCCATTTATGAGGAAATTTTTAAAGATTCTTTTAGAGAAAATAGAAATTTGAGTGCTAGCTAAATTGAAAATGAAAACTCCTTATTAGGGATGACAAAAGATCAGATTTTTATGGATAACTAATTCAATCAAACCAAAATAAGATGTCTTTGGATAGTATTTAATCAAATTTAAGTTCGAATTTAAAATTTAATACTCATGACGAGTTAACTCAATAAGTTCGTGTTGGTATCTATTATTCAAATGTGTTTATATAAATATTTAACTAAATATAATATATATGTTTTTTATAATGATATTTAGAAATTTTTATATATTTTTTATTTTATATAAAATAAAATCTATATATTTTATGGTATTATTAAAATTTTAAAATATAAATTATTAACAAAAAAATAATTTTTAATCCCATTAAGGTTTATGCATTTTTGAAGGATTAAATGTTACTCTTAGGGATTATATTTGCTTTCTTTAAAAATGTGTTATATGTTTGATAAAAATTAAAAAAATCAGAGGTTAAATATTACCCTTATAAAATTTTAATTATTCTTTTAAGATTAACCCTTAATTATCCAATAAGATATAACTATTAATGAGATAAAAAGTTAATTTAATTATTTTAAATATCTAAATAACTTAAATAAAAGGTTAAAAATTATAAAAATAAAAATTACTTTCTTATTAATTTAATTCTAAACACTTTCTAAAAGTTAACTTATAAGAATAAAACGTGTAAGGATAACCAAATACAGCTCATGCATATTAAAATCTCTCCTTTATGGAGTGGTCAATCGCCACACCTTTTAAAATGCGATGATTAGCCTTTGAAAAGTTTGACCGAGTAGCGATCAAAGGTCCTTTCGAGTGGGAGAGCAATCAGCGCCAGCAGTAGTGGACTGGCCCCTGACTGCCTAACTACGAAGATCACTGAATCTACCAAAATCACATGCATACTCCCAAATATATTTCCTAGAATGCATCACTTAATTAATTTCCTAACAATAGGGTCGATCAACATTAGTCTCAAGCTAAGAGCTGTTAGAGAACAATTAAGCATTAATATCAACGAATTAAGGACCTTCGCAGTTGAAATATTATTCAAATAGCATCAGTACATATTCGACTGAGAAAACCAGACCCCATTGTGCATCCAGCCAAAATAGAATCTCGGAAAGGGCGCTTGTAAATGAAAGCAGCATCTTCATCATTCTTATGTTGAACATAATGAACAAAGAAACAGAGTTCATGTCATTTTCTGTGACTGTTTCTGCTATTTAATTTTGCTCTCTCTGCGGAAAATTTATTGTAGTTGGTTTACTTCTTGTCTCTTTATCTTGCTGTGTCTCATCAACAAAGACTTTCATTTCCGTACATCTTTCAGCATTACATCACATACTCAATCACAAAGAACAAGTTGTATAAAAGTAGGACACTCATGTAGTTGGCAAATAACTTGTGAATTGAAGCAAAAAATAAAGAAATTGGGGAAATTTCTGATTGATGTAATACCTTCAAACTAAATTTGTCTTGGTTTGGTAGCTTGAAGGTTGCCCATTCTTCTATCAATATGCTACTGCCACCTAACCCTAAGAAATAAGAAAACTAAATATTTTAAATCCACGTCTGCATTACCCTATATTAATATATTGTGGCAGACTCTAAACCTAGTTTCAACTAATATATATAAAAAATAATCTTTAAAAAAGTCAAATTTTAGGCTAATTTTTTTTATTGTTAAGTTAAGATTATAATAGAATTTTATATTAAGTCAATTTAAGAAAATATTTTTAAAATTAATAAAAAATTTTATTTTGATACTTGTAAACTTAAAACATTTTTATAAGTAAAAATATAAAATAATTTTAATGGCATACTTGACATTATCATTTATTAAAAATTAAATTTATTATATTTTAATTATAATAAAAATATAAAATAATTAAATAACCAATATTCCTTCCCTCCCCAGTACCTAACTCCTTAATTTATTCCCCAAATGGAAAGCAAAATTCTTTTTTTTTTTTAAATAAAGATTTGAAAATTGCAGGGCAAGCGAACTCCAGTAATTCATCTAATTCTTTTGATTTATGTTTGGGATCAAAAACATAATCCAGGCGATTTCTTGAATTTCTGTATTGGTTTAGTCTGTTTTCTTCCCTGCATTGGCGCTTTGTCTCTCTTTATTGTTATTTATAAGCAGCAGGAGAAATTTCATACAACACCACTTTCAGTAAACTGTGCCCAGTGCCAATCCTGCTTTTTCACGGAGGAACCAACTTCTGTTTGCTTTCCACACGAACATAAAAAAAAGTAACTTCAGTTTCCCCGAAAGGAACTTGTGCTTGCAAAATCTCATCTGGGTTTGCTTGATCCAAAGTTGTCCACAGTGTTCTTTCCATGTAAAAAGAGAAGTACCCTGTTGGGAAAGTGCCTTGAAGTGCAAGACCCTCTTCTGCTTTTACCACTTGTAGCTTTTTTATCGGGGCATTTTGAAAGCATCTTGGTTTCCGTGTTGTCACTTGATAATGCAGTTCTTTTCGTGCTCAATAATTTGTTTGATGAAGAATTTTTTATGTGGGTTTTGGTTATATGGTGAGTTGAAATTGAGGGGGTTACAGGTTAGATTTCTCGGTTGATGATATGAATGGGAAGGGTGCTTCAGATATTGTGGTTGGGAAAGTGGTGGTGGTTGCTGTTAAGGCATCGAAAGAGATACCAAGGAGAGCTTTGGTTTGGGCTTTGACTCATGTGGTTCAACCTGGGGATTGCATTAATGCTTGCTTTCTTTTTAAGGTCTCTATTGCAGCATCATGCTGCAATAGAGACCTTAATGTGAACATTTCATACAAATGTAAATAATTTTAGCAAACCTGCAACGTGCAGTGTAGGTCACAAACAATAAGTTGTCAGAGTTAAATGCACATAATGAACTTAACTAATCTTGGCACCATCATTGAAACATTGAGTTTTAAGGCCCTGGTGGGCCAAAACAACACCAACACCAGCAATTATAATTAAGATCCTGTTTGATTGAATTCTATGTTAAAATTTATTTTATTTACAAATAAATTTGGTGATATAATTTATTTACAAATAAATTTCTTTGTTTGGTATGTTTTATATTAAATATAAAATTCATTTCAAATGAAATAAATTTTACGTTTGGAATAAATAAAATAAAACGATATATAATAAGAGGATAATTTTATCATTTAATATATATATAATTCTAAGTTTAGAATTAATTTATAAATTCCATCAATTTTGATGAAATTTAGTTTAGTTATAATAAATTTCATGAAATTAATTACTACGAATTTCAAATGAATTTTTATTTAAACCAAGCACTAAAATTTTAGATTTACAAATGAATTTCTCAAAATTTTATGGAATTCATTTATACCAAATACTACCTAAGCATTTTTATTTATAAAATAATAGATAAATCAATAAGTTAATTTAAAAATTTTTTATTTTAAATTACAATAATTATAAAATTAAATTAAAATTTAATTAATTTTATGTTAAAAATTAAAGTTTAATGGCTCTATGATAAAATAGTATATAAGTTTTAGCCTGTTAACATAAAATGACTTTCTATCTGTTTCATCATAGTACTAATTGACATTAAATATTAGTTAAAAATTATTTTTAACATAATTACAAGTCTTTTCTTTTTTTTTTTAGCATTATTGTCTCACCAAGGGAGCTAACAATTTTCTTTTCAACCATATCCTAGCTAGAATCCTCTTAAAGGCAAAGCTTGATTACTTATTATATAAAACTCAAGATTATTTTTCAGTCAAAGGGAGATAAAACCATGATAAAATCACAAACACAGTTTTTTTTTTTTTTTTTTAATTGTCTCCAATTAGGGCTCCCAACAACAGGATAGCCACAACATCTTCTAATATATTTCTTTTTGCCTTTTAATGTAATCACTTTTCACGTAGTGGCTCAAGATGCGTATGTTTCTAACTATTAGCAGAAAGAATATAAATAATAATGGAAAGGATTATGTACATATATCTTACATTATCTACAGAGATACTACATCTATTTATATATGAGAATATGAGATAATTTTGACAAGAATAATAATTGTTGTAATTATGCTAAACAAATCTCCGATAATCATGCTAACACCCGCCCTCAAACTCAAGGTGGTAGCACAAGTGCCAACTTGAGTTTGCTTAAGAGATCCTAAAAGCGAGCAGAAAGATGCGTTTTGATGAATATATTAGAGGTTTGGCTGACAAAGGAGACAGAAATCAAACATATGGTGCCATGAGCAACATGATGACATAAAAAATAATAATCAATTTTGATGTGTTTGGTACGCTCATAAAATACATCATTATGAGAAATTTGTATGACGCTTTTATTATCGCAATAAAGCATCGTGGCAAAAGAATGAGTGACACCCATATCAGTTAATAACCACCGTAACCAAAGTAATTCAAATGTAACATCAGCAAGAGCACGATATTCAGATTCTGTACTAAAATGTGCAATAACAGTTTGCTTTTTGCTACACCAAGAGATAAGAGAATCACCCAAGAAGAAACAATAACCAGTTATAGAGCGACGATCTGTCAGATCACCAGCCCAATCAGCATTAGAGTAGCCAGATAATACTAGGGAAGAGGTAGCAGAAAAGTGCAAATCATGAAAAAGAGTGCCCTTGATATAACGAAGGATTTGAAGTACTGCGGAGAAATGAGTTGAGTGAGGAGCAGACATAAACTGGCTGACCAGATGAACAACATATGAAATATCAGGTCGAGTAACTGTGAGATAAACAAGACTCCTGACAAGCTGTCGATATAAAGTAAAATCATCAAGAGGAGTGCCATCAAGAGGTGTAAGTTTGCAATTAAGCTCCATCGGGGTTGATACTATTTTGCTATCAGTGATGCCTGCTCGAGAAAGTAAGTCGGATGCATACTTGACTTGAGAGAGATAATAGCCATCAGAATTATGAGAAACTTCAAGACCCAAAAAATAGCTGAGAGAACCTAGGTCTTTCATTTCAAAATGCTGATTGAGATAATGTTGTAACTCTGAAATATCAGATGAATCATCTTTTGTTATTGTCATATCATCAACATAAAGCAACAAAAGAACAATACCACTGTCAGTTCGGTGAGTGAATAATGCAGAATTATGTGGACTAGAGAGAAAACCAAGTTGAGCAAGAGTGGAACTAAATTTGGTAAACCAGGCCCTGGGAGCTTGTTTTAATCTATATAATATAAGGCTCGCCGAAGTTTGCAAACCTTATGAGGAGAATGAAAACCAGGAGGAGGATGCATATAAACCTCTTCTGTTAAATCATCATGAAGAAAAGCATTTTTGACATCCATCTGAAAAAGTTTCCATTTACGAACTGCAGTAATAGCTAAGAGACTGCGAACAGATGTTAATGGGGCCACTGGAGCAAAAGTTTCTTCATAGTCGATACCATACTCTTGAGTCTACCATTTGGCTACTAAGCGAGCTTTGTAGCGTTCAATAGTTCCATTAGAATGAGTCTTGATTTTGTAAATCCATTTGCAACTAATAGGGGTCTTGTTTGGTGGAAGATCAACTAAATCCCAAGTATGAGTTTTCTCTAAAGCCTAAAGTTCTTCAATCATAGCTTGCTGCCAAAGAGGGTCAGTACTTGCCTTACGATAAGAACGAGGCTCATGAAGGATTGTAATAGTAGAGTAACAGTGAAAATCAGAAAGATAATGAAGAGTTTCTCTTACACAGGTAGAACGACAGAGAGTAGTGGCAGGAGGAAATACAGACGCAGGTACTGGATCAACAACTAGTGCAGATTCAACAGGGGTACGTGGAGTTGGGCTAGTATTGAGCACATCAAAAGCACCTGGATCAGGACTTGGAAACAGCTTTTTGGTGGTGTCAGTGAAAAATAGAGAATCAGTATTGACAGAGTGATAAAATTTGAAAAGAGAAGAGAACATAGTATTATCCCAAAAGGTAACATGACGAGAGATGCGTAACTTATTGGAAATAGGATCCCAACAACAATACCCTTTGTGTTCAATGCCATAACCAAGAAAACAACATAGAGGAGCACGGGGTTATAATTTGGTATGTTCATGAGGTTGTAAAAGAATAAAAGAAACACATCCAAAAGGTTTAAGGATGGAATAGTCAGGATGTTATCCAAACAACTTTTCAAAAGGAGATAAATTATGAAAAACCAAAGTAGGAAGACTGTTAAAAATATAAACAACATGAAGAGCTACTTCTCCCCAAAATTTTTCTGGACATGAGGCAGAAAGAAGAAGAGTACGGACAAAATCAAGAATATGGTGATGCTTGCGTTCGGCTCGCCCATTCTGTTGAGAGGTGTGAGGACAAGAACGTTGAACAACAGTGTCTTGTTGACTAAGAAACTAAAGTAAATAAGAATCCCAATATTCCATGACATTGTCTGTTCGAAGAATTTTAATGTCACAAGAGAATTGAGTTTTAATCATTTTTGTAAATGTGATGTAAATTTGTGATAACTCATATCGATGTTTCAAAAAATATATCCAAGTAAACCGAGAATAACCATCAATAAATATTACAAAATAACGAAAACCATTTATTGAAGAAATAGGAGAAAGACCCCAAATGTCAGAATGAATTAAGCCAAAAGGAGTGTCTGAAGTAGTATTATTATGAGAAAAAGACAATGCAGGTTGTTTTGCAAGCTGATAATTTAAATAATTAAATGACTCAAACTTAGTTGATCCTAATAATCCACGAGAAATTAAAGGTTGAAGTTTACTGGCAGAGGTGTGACCAAGACAAAGATTCCATTTGTGAATGGAGGAATTGGGGATTGTAGATGCAGACACAAATCTCTGAGGAAGATGTAAAGATGCAAGCTCAAATAATCAACCCACTCTACGACCCATCCCAAGAATCTATCCCACTTGTGGATCCTGTACTTGGAAACCAAGGGGAGAAAAATTAATATTTAGTCATTTTTCACACAACTGACCAACAGAAATAAGATTGAGTGCCAAATTAGGGATATAATAGGTGTTAGGGAGATGAAGATTTGAGGTAGACACATGACCAGTATGTGTGATGTTCATTTTAGTACCATTTGCAGAATGGATTGGTGGTAAGAAAGATATAGGTTTTGCAGAAGACAAGAATTTAAGAGTAGTGGTAATATGATTACAACATGCAGAGTTAAAAAGCCAATAAGAATTACCCAGAGTGGCAGACATGCCAGCAGAGGAATTAGAAGAGATAACCTATTTGAATAGTACCTTAAGATCACTCATGATGATGGTAGTAGAACCCTCAGTAGCAGCAACAGCAATGATAAAGAAAGATCCAGGCTTTGAGAAATTCTTGAATTTAGAATGCCCTCCTTTTGATGGTGGAGGGTTTGTGGGATAATGTTCAAGAATATGACCATGACAATATTTGCATTATATAGTAGGACAATAAGCAAAAGCATGACCAATTTTATTACAATTCTTATAGAGTTGATTGCCAGATTTCTGATGTAAGGATCAAGTAGTTGCAAGAGCTGTTTCAAATTGAGGAGTTTTATCCAAATTGAGACGAGTCTCTTCAAAAATAATCTCTTGGATAGCAATATCCAATGATGGGAGTGGATTTTGATGTGGCAGGGACGCTCGAACGGCCTCATATTCTAATTGAAGAGCCATTAGAACTTGAATAAGATGAAGATGATCTTCACTGATTTTGCCCTGAGATATTTGATTCCAAATGGGTTGGACGTGAGCAAGAAAATCATTCATAAATTGACTTGTTCTTGTTTCAGATTACGAAGAATAGTCCACAACTGATAATAGTGGACAAATCCAGTGGTCTGATATCGATTAGCAAAAAAATTTTAGATTTCTTTTGCAGAGTCATAATCAGCAAATTGGATGTGAATGGACAGGACAAAGGTATTGCAAAACCAGGTGATGATCTGATGATTTTTACTATCCCAATCCTCAAGACAGTCAGCAAATTTTGCATCAGTTTCATTGTTCTCTCTTGTCGACATAGTGATATCTTCAGTAACAATACGCCAAAACTTGCGACCTATCAAAAAACTTTTCATTCCTTGAACCCAAAGATTATAGTTGGAACCAGTCAGAACCGTTGTAGTAGATTTTGAAATATCAGATTTCTCCATTAGTTTCCTAGTCTGTAGCAGAGTGTAGATTGATAACAAGATGAAGAGAAAATGTAATATAATAACAGGAATGAAAGCATAAACCAGAATAGGTTGTAGAAAGAGAAGAGAGATCCCAGAAACTGAAAATAAAAGTCTTATGGCTCTGATATCATATTAGTAGAAAGAATACAAGTAATGATAGAAAGGATTGTATATATGTATCTTGCATTATTTACAGAGATACTACATCTATTTATACATGAAAATATAAATTAATTTTAATAAAAATAATAATTACTATAATTATACTAAACAAATATCTTATAATCATGCTAACACTAACTATGTAAACCTTTAAAGAAAAAGGATCGACTTCTTTAAATGGTCCTAGTTTCTTCTTTTGTCATTCAGCTACTTATGGCAGGAACGTGTCCGAAGTGGAAACTTTTGAGGGGTTCTCTAACGAATGACTTGGATTGTAGCGTGATTTAAATATGTGACTTTTGAAAGTATATATACGAAATAAATAAAAGTTGATAAGTTTATTAAAAATGAAATAGAATTATTATTAATTTAAAAATATAATTAATAAAAAAATTTTAAAATATGATGAATATTTAATATTGTGAATTAACTTAAAATATATTTATTTATATTAAATAAATAATTTATTTATTAATTATTTTATGCTCATTCACTCTAGATAAGTTTTCACAATTGTTTGATAGAAAATAGAGATACATTCAATTGATACATTCAGTATATGACATATTTATATTTTCTAAATTGTCAGCTAATTAAATTATTTTCTGAGTAAACAATATTAATGATAAAAAATTATAAAATGTGTTTAATTTATTTCAATTTTATTTTTTAAATAATCACAAAAAATAAATTTAATTAAAATTATATATTTAAAATAAATGACATGGTTATACCTAATAAAAGAAAATTTTATTTTGTAATCTGAGCATAATGAAATTTCAATGATAGCAATATAATTGAATAAATTGAATAACCACTCATATTTATTTTTGTCTCTAAATTTCAATATATTACAATAAAATCACTTAAATTTAAATTTATTTCAAAAAGTTCTTTTAAGCTACAACAACCGATATGATGTTGTTATGATATCACATTTATTTTAAAAAATATATGAATAGACAAAATTGCCCCCAACCCCTAACTTTAAATCTAAATGTTAAAAAAATACTAAAAATTATATATGGCATGTTCGACAATATTAACTGTTCTAAGAGCTATTAATTATTTTAATAGCCGTTAGTTGTTAGTGGTTAACTATTTAAAGTAAAAGTGTTTGATAAAAAAAGCTGTTAAATTAACTTTTAAATGTAAAAATAGTGATAAATCTTATTTATTTTAATTAAAATATTTCATCAACCTCTAAAAATTAGAAATGATAGATTTTCATGAACCACTCCCTCAACCTCTAAAAGTTAGTATAAATATTATGTCACCAAACAATATAAATAAAAGAAATAGTATTTTAATGCTCGTCAAAACGCTAAACGCTACCTTAAAAATTATTGTCAAACAGAGTCTAATTACCGAAATCTATCATGTATATTAAATATTGAAATTTTAACATAACTAAAATTTACAAAAATTAAATTTATTTGGAATAATTCCTTTCACCTTTTAATTTTCATTCTAAAGAATAACAACACAAAAAAATTTTTCATGTTTATTTAATACGATAAATAATTATAAAAATAATAAATAAAACACAACAACTTCTAATTAAAAACTTGTTTCCAAATAATTAAAAAAAATTAATTTATATTAATAATAAAATAAAATTTATCGTTTTTATTTATGTTACCAACATTTTTTTTTATTAATGACAGCAGAGATTATTATCTATAGTAAATTTTTATATATATATAAAAAGGATTGCATAGTAGCATGGCAGATAATAAATCCTCTGAATTTACCTATTTTTATTATTTTAAGTAAACTTAATAAATGTTTCACAAAGTGCCTTTTACGTTTTCAGGCTTTTAAGCAGTGATTTCTTAAGCAAACATTATTTTTTGTAAATAGTTTCATATTCACATCAGATTTGTCAATAATTTTTTAAATCTCATTTTCAAGATAAATAATATACTGAGTGGATCCTTAAATATTTGACCTTCAGCCCTCATTTCCGGGTATGAAAACCTTGATCTTAATGGAAACAGCACAAGTGAGAAAAAAGTGAAGGGCCTCTGGTTTACAGTCAAGGCAAATGATTTAAGAGGAATGATATTCGACAAAAAGCGTCTTGCAGAACCACAGTTACAATCACAAAGACACAGTGCCAAGCAACTACAACTTTAGAGATGTACAACCACCATTCCCTAATATATGTTAGGGAAAGCAAGCTACAACATTATTCAACAAGTTAGGATGCACAACACTACTCTAATAAATTTAGAGATGTACAACCACCATTCCCTAATATATGTTAGGGAAAGCAAGCTAAAACATTATTCAACAAGTTAGGATGTACAACACTACTCTAATCTATGATGTTACTCCTCAACTAAAGGATGTGGAGACTCTCATTCCCTTGTGCTGCTCACATCTCTTTCTTCCATGAACAGGAGCTCTCATGCAGACAGAACCGTTCTGTAAGGCAACTCCACATGTGACTGTATCAAACCTTGAGATGGAACTACCAGATAAACTACCATCACCCCTCCTGCCTTTGTGCTGCCAACACCGCTTATTTCCTTGAGTGGGTTGCCTTCTGCAGAATAAACCATTCCCCAAAGTTGCTCCACAAATAGAAGAAAAATGTTCATCAATAGAAACTTCATTTGGAGAATGAAACTGAAGTCCCTGATACATGCCTTCGTGCTGCCAACATGTGACTGTATCAAACCTTGAGATGGAACTACCAGATAAACTACTATCACCCCTCCTGCCTTTGTGCTGCCAACACCGCTTATTTCCTTGAGTGGGTTGCCTTCTGCAGAATGAACCATTCCCCAAAGTTGCTCCACAAATAGAAGAAAAATGTTCATCAATAGAAACATCATTTGGAGAATGAAACTGAAGTCCCTGATACATGCCTTTGTGCTGCCAACATGTGACTGTATCAAACCTTGAGATGGAACTACCAGATAAATTACTATCACCCCTCCAGCCTTTGTGCTGCCAACACTGCTTATTTCCTTGAGTGGGTTGCCTTCTGCAGAATGAACCATTCCCCAAAATTGCTCCACAAATAGAAGAAAAATGTTCATCAATAGAAACGTCATTTGGAGAATGAAACTGAAGTCCCTGATACATGCTGCTTCCAGACGAGACAATGTTGTTTGTCCAGTCCATAGAACCGCTGTTCGCAGGATGGCATTCCTCTTCTGCTATTGGCTTAGAGACACAGCTGTTAACCCTCATCCCTTTATGTTCCTCGCATCTTTTCCTTCCTGGCACTGCTTGCCTCCTACAGAAAATCCCATCACCTAAATTTACCCCACATGTAGTAGCATGGTCATGGTCATAGTGAGTGCTAGGATCCAGATGCACACCAGGCAAATAATTTGAATTCCCTTCTGAAATTGGCTTAGAACTAGATCCATAAATTCTCATTCCTTTGTGTCCTTCACATCTCTTTCTCCCTGGAACAGGTGGCCTTCTACAAGGGATACTGTCATTCATGATGAATCCACATATGTGAATGAAGTCCTGATCAATGCCACATTTGTCTGAAACTAATCTAGGCTGTGATCTGTTAAACTTGAAAATTCCTATGAGGAAACTTTTCTCATCCTCATCAGCAGGAATAGTACATTTTTCTGGTGAAAGTGGCTTGTTTGCTTCAATTTTAATAACCCCTTGACCCGGTCGTTGAAATAAAAGCCTTTTAGAGATACTTGAAAATCTGTTACTGCTTAAAGCAATTTTACTAATGTTCAGAAGGATATCATTAGGACGGCGTGCACCATTACTACCTTTATTCCATGCATAATCAAAAGTGTCAAGAAGCTGAGCTTCTGTTTTCTCAGCATTCCTCTTATCCTTCATCTGTTTCAGGAAAGGCAACGAGAAGATAAAATAGAATCCTACAAATTATAAGCCAGAACATGCAAGCATCCCTGATTCTTTTACTGCAGGCACAAAATTGCAGTCACTCAAGCATCATCCACCATTCCACCTTGATATACATGTACGATGTAACTCGTTTATAAGCATGTAGCATTACTCATACACACACACATACAGAGGGACAGATCTCAATGCCCTAAACCAACTCTGAGATAGTGGAGAGTTCATAGAAGCACAAGATGAGTGAGTGATACCTGTTCAAACCATTTATGTTCTCCTGATAGCAATGACTGTCTATTCTACTATTATAAGGTTAAAATAACATGCAGTTCATAATAGTCAGTGAATTCAAGCAAGAAACTTCATATCTGATCCTAGAGAAATATCATATTCCAACAGCCACAAAAGGTTCAAACTTGCTTACATGATTATTCAGGAAGAAAATTGCAGAGCCGAATTTCATCCACCATTATGGACCCATAATTCACATACAAAATATAACTAACCAAGCTATGCATGTAAGGACAATACTTACAGAAGCCCATCTAAACACAATGGAGTGGCCTCCGGAGAATATCTCCTCGAATAAACCAAGCCCCTTTTGAGGAGAGTCGTTTTTTGTATCCCAGTGACCAGTTGCATAGGCATTGGCCAAATGAGCACCAGAACGGCCATAATGCTGGAGGCGATTCCTAACATTGTCTGCTTGGCCAAGGTAAACGACCACGATGTCATCCGGATCAAGCTTGCCAACGACACGCTCAAGCCCAGAGCGAGAGACCGCTACGCCAAGCTCATATAAACCGGGACCTGAGCTAGCTGGGAGGTTGTGAACCCTGTACCTGGTCGCTCCTTCCTACCCCTGGGAGTAGTCTTCCCAATCAGTAGGTCCAATAAGAACCTGAAAACAGAAGCACATAAAACCAACGAAATGCTCAAATTGAAGTTTCTAGGAAACTAATTGAGTACAAACTTAGTCAAGAAAAGTAAGAATTTACGAAGATCACATGTTGAGCACACGATCATAAATTCACAAGATTGAACCCAGAACGAGGAGGGAGGTCAAACCTGCCATTTGGAGAAGTGGGAGTCGTGCTTGGTCCGCTTATAGTCTTCCCTCTTCAATCTGGAAGCTGAAGCAGTAGGAGTGGCGGATTCTTCGCCCTCTTCCATAGTTGCTTCCTAACCGAGGTTACTGGCACTGCTAACTGAGAGGAATTATTAGGTGCACCACCTTCTCTCCCAATCAATCAATCAATCATACGGGACTCATTTAATAGGAAGACTCATTTAATAGGAAGATCTACTTTTGTGAGAAATTACGTGGAGACTAAGCACTATTTTTTTTATTTTTTAATGAAATTAGCCGCTAACTGATACGGACCGTTTTAAAAGAGCCGGCGATTTTTATTTGGGAATTGCATTGCCAATTTGGAACGACAGATTGTTCTGTCCATTTCAAATTTCAAACGGTTCGATTCTCCGGCTGGCCCAAATGCTCTTTAGAGATTGGGCTTGAGCCTAAGGTCCCGCCATAGGGTACTCTCAGCCTCATAGTCAGTTGACCGGCGAGTTATGGAGGCCCCAATTTAAATAACAACGAGCCCAAAGTTGCAGATATGGGGTAGGACTTGTTTTGAAATATCAAAGCAAGAACAATAACAAAGATTGAGTACCATTTTTTGTGCGACAGAAAAGAGAGTAATCAAATTTGAATTGAGTGTTAGACTATATTAATTATACAATAAATTTATCAGAAAAATTAACTTTAATTAACTTATAGAATAGTTGTACTTAAAATTAATTATTAAGTAAATTGCCTGAATTAACTTTGAGAATTTGCTAACTACCAAATTAGGTTATAGTAAACAACCAACCATTTATATGTTTGGCCTCCAATGGTATTCATACAGATTAATTGTGAGGAAATTCTTTAAGATTCTATTAGAGAAAATGAAAATTTGAGTACTAGCTCAAGTGAAAGTGAAAGCTTCTCAAGCAAGAAAGATGACAAGGTTCCATTTATATGGGTTAAAAATTATAATTATTAATTTAACCTATTAAATTGATTAATTATAAATCGACCCCTATAAGAATTAAAAATTACATAATTAATTCATACAATTTTTGAAACTTTAAATTAAATTATTAGGACATAAAAGTCTAAATAAATTTTATAATTTGATCCACAAGTTTTTAGAATTATTTTATTTTATTTTATTGTAATCAAGTCCACTTGATAACCCATTTTAATTCTTTTCTTACAATCTATATGTGTGTGACTTGTTAGATTCATAATATATTAGCAACAAATTTAATTATATTCTTTCTCAAGAATTAAATAAAATTAATATTTTAATTTCATTATCAATTCATAATTGATTAATTATATGTTTGAGATCAATGATAATTTTTATTCTTTAACCCTTATTGGAGAACTACAATTTTATAAGAATTTAATTTAATTATTTTTTTATTTTTTATATTTAAAAATTTAAGTGAAAGAATTAAATTTTTTAATTTAAAAATTTTATTTAAAAAAATAAAATTCATAAAAAAATAATATGATCATATGAGAATATTAAATTATTTTATTGCAAATAACTTTTTTAATTGAAGCCTAAGGTGTATATAGGTGGTTGGGTATTTCGAGCAAATCAGTGTAAAAGAGGTGGAGATGCAGTTGGTTGAGTAGCAAATGGTAACAATGAAATGTTTTTAATAGTTTGTGAGGAGATGATGATTTTAGGTGGTGGATATGGCGGATTTGGTGAGGTTGATGGGTAGAATACAATAACACTAGTACAAATTGCGTCTATCGGATAACTACTTTAATGAAAAGTCTCAAGTTCCTCAATGCTGGCAAAAGAACTTTGAGACTTCCCGCGAGGATAGAATGTGAATGTCATACCTTACCCCTCTGTAAGCCATAACATGATCCCGTAGAATACCTAATGAATTACTAAACTTCACCTACCGATAATTCATTACGTATCCTACAAGGAATTTTAAAACAATTTTCTTAGTTTTGATAAATGGTGAGCGTTTTCTAATAGGTATTTAAAACATTTAATTGAAATTAAAAACTAGTTAAAATTTTTGGCCCATTTTATTTTTCCTCAAATTTTATAAAAATTTTGACAGATTTTTACTTATACTTTGAGAAAACAGTTCTTCAAATACCTGTAAAAAGTACTTCTAAAAATGTTTTCTCAACAACTACTTCAATTTCACAATCAAACTCAATCCATTTCAACAACTCCATAATCATTTCAATCAATTTCTCAAGTTCAAAATTCAATAATCCTCAAAATACTAGCAATACATTTCATTCAAATTAAATAAAATAGTTTCACTCATTTTTCATTAGAGACAAAACAATTTATATACATCCTTACAAAATTTACATCAAAAGAAATACAGACTAAACTTTATTACAAACTTCATACAAATTTTGTACAAGCTGCTCAAAACCCATTTACATGTCCATACTTTTATATGCAATACATACATCAAAAGAAATATTCACAATTAGGGTATAAATTATACCCGATAACTTCAAGCTGAATGATCTTTAATCCTTAGCAGCTCAGTTTGCTGCTCCTCTAGTCTCTGTATCTGCGACAGCAATAAAAGCTATCGCTGAGTACTAGGACTCAGTGGTGCACAACATACTAAAATAATTTTTATGCAAAATATAAATCACATTTATTAAAAAATTTGACTAAATGTGAGCATTAAACACAAAACATGAATTATGAGATTTTAATGCAAACCAAGTTCATTTCAAAGTATCAAAACACATTTCATAAAAACCCACAGTTAGATCATGCCATTCAAAACAAATAGAATCTCAATAGCCAAAGGCTAAAGAGAAATCACATCACAAGGCTAGCTAGCTCAAATATATGGATATCTATTCACATCCTCTTCTACTGGCACACCTCAACACTTCTCCAGAGAAGGAATCAAAATTCGAAACTAATTACCCCCACTAGTCGTGCTATGAGGTGTTCAAATATATGGTCATGACACTGTGGTTTCAAAACTTATCTTAGCAATTTGCTAAATATTGTCATTTCAAATATACATAATAACTTTCAACAATTTAGATCAAACATCATAAGAATGCCATAATCCAATATTTCACATTATTCAAAACAGTATGCAAAAGATGATTATAAAAAGTATACGTTGTGCACAAACCTCAAACGAGTCGCCTGTTGACCTCGACTCGACTCCTCGGGTTCTGTTCCGGTATTCTTTTCCACTGAAACACACAATTTCACAGTGTTTCAGTACTATAACTTAACATAAATCCAAAAATAAATTTAACTTCACTTTTACCTAGCTCTAACGTGTTAAACTCGACGGTCTTGAAATTTTGTATTTCGGGTTACTATTCACTACACTATTCAAGTCAAATTATTGACTTTCTAAGGCTTAATAGGTATGGGAATTCCAACTTTACCCACATACCACATTTTGGTTACCAAACTTGTTGGTTTTGGTCATTTTCTCAACACTTAAGTCTTTTAGGCAAAATTGTCAATTTTTAGTTTTTGGTGTCTAAGGTTGCACTGTTCTATTGGTCACTTTTCTATTGGAATTTGAAAAAACTTTCTTCATAGAAAATGTTCCCTATTGTCTTAAGTTTATTCTCCTTTTTTAATCACTCCAATTGGAGTTTTGTAGCTCAAGTTATACTCAAATTATGGTTACTGTTTATGCTTTAAAATTTGGTTCTGCAAATTTATTGATCCAACTCGTTCAACAATTTGATCAAGTTAAGTCCATAATTTGATCTAATTTTCTTCATATGAAATGTTATACTATGTATTAGGTTTCCATCGATTCAAGAATCACCTAAATCGGAGTTTTCTAGAGAGAGTTATAGCCATTGAAACTTTACTATTCATATGGCAAATCTGCAGTTCTGCAGATTCAGTAACTCAACTTTACTCAATAATTTGATTAGGTTAATGGCATAATTTGGGTTGGTGTTCTTCATGAAAGTTTTAGATCTATATCTCTTCTAATCATTGGTAAAATTTCAGATCATTTTGACCTGATTAGCTCGAGTTATGACCATATGAAAAAACATTATTCATTTGATCAATTTGTGCAGAGGCAGACTATGATTTCTCAACTTTGGTCAATTTGTTCACTAGGTTTTAGTCACTTTTTAGACATGCTTCCTAAATGAAAATTGTGTCATTTAGTGCTTATTTTCATTCCTAATTTGTCTCATACCAATTGGACTTGTAAAATTCTATTTTTAGTCCCTTAAAGTTGACTTTTGGTCATGGTGCATACCCAATCCGAATTTGGCTTTGATTCAAATACTTCTAACACACTTAATTAGGTCACAAATGACCATTTCTCTCCTTAAACTATGTCAAAGACATCATTTAGCACTTCTTCACATTTTTGGTCCCTAAACCCTAATGTCCAAACCCTAATTCACACTAATTTTTGCATTTACTTGATTCCATGCCTTTAACCATAGTCATTCAACTAACTAAGGTTTATATACTCCTTTCAAACCATTCAATTCATGCAAATCATCCTCATAACCAAGCTGGCCAAAAATCAGTTTAGTTCCTCAACCAATTTTTCTTTTCATTTTAAGTTTGTTTCTATGTTCTTGATGCTATATATATATTAATTAAACTAAAAACTTGAAGTTTGCATTACTAACCTTGTTAGGTGTCTTTGAACTTTCACTTCCTCTCAATTTTCTTCAATTCTTTAATGATCAATCTTCCTCTCAAGTGATTAAATCAAGTTTTTATGAAGCAAGTATGGGAGGATTTGGGGTTTAATGATGGTTTCAAAGCTTGAAGTAAGCTTTAAATGAGATTTGCAATGGTGAGGGAGAGAGAAGGATGGGAGGCGGCACTTTGAGGAAGATGAGGCTTTTAATTTTTTTTTTCTTTTCTTTTCTTTTGTCTTTTATCTCTTTACGAAGACCAAAAATCCAAATAAGTAAATAAATTAATTTTATTCTTTATGGCATCATGTATGAGGTCATGCATGATGTCATCATTTTTTACTTTTCCATTTTCTCTTTTCTTTTTTTTTTTCTATTTATTTTTCTATTAGATCTTTAATTTAATTCTTGATCCCAAAGTTTTCTTTTCTCCGATTTTATTTGACAGTTAGGTCAGGAGTCAACTCTCGGGGTCAATTGACCAAATTGCCCCTCGCCGGTTTATCCCGGTTTGTAATTAATTTCATATTTCTTCCGGCTCCCTGACCTAATTATTTGACTGGCTTAACAGTTCTTTTTCGTGATTTTCTCTTTTTCACTGTGTTTATAAGGGTCCTAAGGACCGCGGCGTCACATTTTATAGTTCGAAATTTGAGTTTAAAATGACTTCGCAGTCGTTCCCGAGAAGGTCACCCATCACTGTGACTCTCAGTTCGTTTAACTTCTTATTTTCTGTTTTTCTTATTTATACTTAACTAATTGAACATTACTAATTATTTGTGTTTATGGCTTCTCTAGTTGTCTTAGATGTGGTTCTAATCCCCTTAGTTGTCCGGACCGACATTGGTCACCGGAACAGTAAAATATACCAGGCTATACAAATGGGGGTGTTACAATGAATCAATAATGAATGCGCCTAGGAACTATGATTCTGAAGAGGCTACATTCTCGGCCTCCCCTCTTTCATTTGCTTCCGGTTCATGGAAAGCTATTTCTCTTTCTGAGTAATGTCTTTTATTTAACATAGAAAGAGAAGGGATGAAGACTCGCATATGTTTCCGCGCTAGCGTAGTGGTATGATAGCTTTGAATCTTATTGATGTTCAATCAAAGGAGAAAAGGAGGAAAAATAGATCCAAAGAGTTTCCTGGTTTGATCCCATAAAATAGCATACAGTTTCTCCCGTGTTAGGGAAAACTTCTTTTGCATTACACATAAAGTCCAAGCCAAGGAAGATGGAATTCAGGAGAACTTATTTTACACATAAATAAAAAGCCAAGCCCGAATTTCTCATGTGCCTCAACTGGATAAATTCACCTATTTTTGGGACCTCACTGCACCTCTTGTTTTTTATGCTTTTTGTAGGAATTCTCAATGCTTTTTTTGCCTGACTTGGAGATCGAACCATCTGATACGGGGTTCCTGCTAAAGCTCTTTCTGCTGCCCCTGCGTAAAGCAATTGTTGGTGATAGATCACCTCATTCATTTCACTTCTTCTATTATATACTTAGCATAGCAAAAAATTGTCTTTAGTTAGGGGATTCACGTCTAGTTTTTTTTTGCAAGAAATGTAGGAACATAGCTCCAATGAGTGTCGAAGTCTCACCAACTTCAGTATGTAACTACTACCGCTAAAGCAATTGTTGCTATTAATTTCACATTTTTTATTTCAGGAAAAAGGCTCAGGAAATTAGGTAATCGTGTATTTATTCGTTCGGGCAATCAGAAAAGAGTCTTTAAAAGAGAATCTTTCCAAGTGTCTTTGCCCTAAGTAGTTACTTCAACTGGATAAATTAACCTAGAAAATTTCTCTTTTTTATCTGCTGAAAACCTAAATCGAAGGGATCCACTAATTAGGATCCTAAACGCGATTTACAAGTAAGAAGATCGACAATAGAATGCATGTTTTGGTACCTAGATCATACTCCTAGTCTAATCCTTTCGGGAGAATTAGATAGTCTCCCTGAGCAAGCCTTTTATTTGGTAGGTAATATTGATGAAGCTACTATGAAGGCTATAAACTTAGAAATGGAGAAAAACTTGAAGAAATGACCTTAAATCTTTGTGTACTGACCCTGAATCGAATTGTTTGGGATTCATACGTGAAAGAAATCATTTTATCTACTAATAGTGGACAAATTGACGTATTACCAAACCATGCACCAATTGCCACAACTGTCGATATCAATATTTTGAGAATACGCCTTAATGACCAATGGTTAACGATGGACCTGATGGACGGTTTTGCTAGAATAAGCGATAATGAGATTATTGTTTTAGTAAATGATGCAGAGAAGGGTAGTGACATTGATCCATAAGAAGCTCAACAAACTCTTGAAATAGCAGAAGCTAACTTGAGGAAAATGGAAGGCAAGAGACAAATAATTGAGGCAAATCTAGCTCTCAGAAGAGCTAGGGCATGAGTAGAGGCTGTCAATGGGATTTCATAACTATAACTAGTTGGTGTATCCTCATAATCAAAAGAACTTCTTTATAAACAAAAGTTCTGTTTTTACACTTTTTTTTTTATTCTACCAATTGAATATAATCATAAGTAGAATCAGATTCTAATACAACGAAAATTTTTTCAATTCAAAAAATGAAATTGAATGGATTGAACAAGATCAAGGATCAATAAAATTCAAATAAAGTGGGTAAAAAAACTTATTAGATAGCATTGATTCTGATATCTAATAAGTTCTACCTACTATTGCAAGTGATACCTCCTATTGGATTTGAATCAATGACTCTTGCCATATGAAAATGATATTCTAACCACTGGGTTAAATAGGTCATTTATCATCACAAAGAGAAAGAAATGGAATCTGTCACATCGATGGATTATAAATGTAATTTTAATTATAAATGGAATATTTTTATAAGTAATACCGATCAAAGAGATCAAAGAAATAGGATGTTGGATCATATAATATTCATCTTGACAATAAATTACCAACATGATAAAATATGTATCACAAACACAAAAGCTATAGCTCAATTAGGTAGAGCAACTTGTTTACTCGTGCGCCAATGTTTTTTTTTTTTTTTTCAAAGGAGTCCATCATATAATCAAAAGGTTTATTGAGAAGTCGATGTATTACTCCATGATATTTAGGGAACAAGAGAATAATAGCCTGACACAAAAGGTTCAGTCCAATGTAGGTACTTTTTAGACGCCCAATAAAACCCATCATTGGTTATTGATTTAAGAAATTGATAATGTGAATACCCAGTCTATTCAATGCTAGGCATAATGAGACCTCAAAAATTTTCTTTTCTTCCTATCCTATGAACTTTTAAGGTGTATGAAGTTACATATTGGATTCTCTAAGCAAAAGTGAGACGTTGGAGATTCCATTAAACTTAGGTTGATATAATCCAAAAGCAGATGGTGGCGAACTAAATGGAATCAAAGTAGTTAAAATTTAAAGGAAAAAAAATATTTTTATGCATTGGTAAAACTAAATTTTTTAGGAACCACTTATACATGTATTATTACCATTGATTTGTTATTCTATGTAGGTTATATTTGGTAATATTACATATTCTAGTAATTTAGCTGTTTTAGTATCTGTCAGTTGTTTTATTAACTGTTAGTGATTAGTTATTTATATAGTGATTTAACACATAAATGTTTAGCAAAAATAGCTGCTAGATTAGCCGTTGAATGTAAAAATAGTTGTATCATTTTATTAATTTTAGTTAAAATGCTCCATTAACCTTTAAAAGTTATGAGAGGTAATTTTTTATAAACCACTTCTTCAACTTCTAAATACTATTATAAATACTATGCCATTGAAAAGTATATGTCACACCTTACCCCTCTGTAAGGCATAACATGATCCCGTAGAATACCTAATGAACTACCGAACTTCACCTACCGATAACTCATTAAGTACCCTACAAGGGATTTTAAAACAATTTTCTTATTTTTGACAAGTGGTGAGCATTTTCTAGTAAATACTTAAAACATTTAGTTGAAATTAAAACTAGTTAATATTTTGGTCCATTTTAGTTTTCCGCAAATTCTATAAAAATTTTGACAGAGTTTCCTTTGTATTTTGAGAAAACCGTTCTTCAAATACCTGTAAAAAGCACTTCTAAAAATTTTCTCAACCACTACTTCAAATTTCACAATCAAACTCAATAAATTTCTCAACATACTAGCAATACATTTCATTAGTGACAACATAATTTATATACATTCTTACAAAATTTACATCAAAAGAAATACAACTAAACTTTATTACAAACTTCATACAAATTTTTGTACAAGCTGCTCAAGACCCATTTACATGTCCATACCTTTATATGCAATACATACATCAAAATAAATATTTACAGGCAGGGTATAAATTATACCCGAAGACTTCAAGATGATAGCTCCTCACACCTCAGCAGCTCAGTCTGCTGCTCTTCTAGTTTCTGTATCTGCGACAGTAATAGAAGCTATCGCTGAGTACTAGGACTCAGTGGTACACAACATACTAAAATAATCTTTATGCAAAAATAAAATCACATTTATTCAAAAATTTGACTAAACATGAGCATTAAACACAAAACATGAATTATGAGATTTTAATGCAAACCAAGTTCATTTCAAAGTATCAAAACACATTTCATAAAACCCACAGTTAGATCATGCCATTCGAAACAAATAGAATCTTAATAGCCAGAGGCTAAAGAGAAATCATATCACAAGGCTAGCTAGCTATCCATTCACATCCTCTTCTACTGGCACACCTCAACACTTCTCCAGAGAAGGAATCAAAATTCGAAACTAATTACCCCCACTAGTCGTGCTAGTGAGGTGTTCAAATATATGGTCATGACACAGTGGTTTGAAAACTTATCTTAACAATTTGCTAAACATTGTCATTTCAATATACATAATAACTTTCAACAATTTAAATCAAAACATCATAAGAATGCCATAATTCAATATTTCACATTATTCAAAACAGTATGCAAAAGATGATTATAAAAAGTATACGTTGTGCACAAACCTCAAATGAGTCGCCTTTTGGCCTTAACTCGACTCCTCGGGTTCTGTCCCAGTATTCTTTTCCACTGAAACACACAATTTTATAGTGTTTCAGTACCATAATTTAACATAAATCCAAAAATAAATTTAACTTTACTTATACCTAGCACTAACGTGCTAATTTCGACGTTCTTGAAATTTTGTGTTTCGGGTTACTATTCACTGCACTATTCAAGTCAAATAGTTGACTTTCTAAGGCTTAATAGGTATGGGAACTCCAACTTCACCCACATACCATATTTTGGTCATTAAACTTGTTGGTTTTGGTCGTTTTCTCAAAGCTTAGGTCATTTTGGCAAAATTGCCAATTTTCGGTTTTGGAGTTCTAAGTTGCACTATTCCATTGGTCAATCTACTGTTGGAATTTGACAAAACTTCCTTCATAGAAAATTTTCTTTATTGTCTTAAGTGTATTCTCATTTTTGGATCACCTCAATCGGAGTTTTTTAGCTCAAGTTATGGCCAAAATAAAATTACTGTTCACGTGCACTGTTCATGCTGAGATTTTGGGTTCTGGCAGATTTTGATCCAACTTTGGTCAGTAATTTGATCAAGTTAAGTTCATAATTTGGTCTAAATTTCTTCATATGAAATGTTCTACTATGTCTTAGGTTTCCATCGGTTCAAGAATCGCCTAAATCCGAGTTTTCTAGAGGGAATTATAGCCATCCAAACATTGCTGCTCACTGAAAATTCTGCAGAGTTGCAGGTTTGGTAACCTAACTTTTCTCAATAATTTGAATGGGTTAATGGCATAATTTGGGGTGATGTTCTTCATGAAAGTTTTAGATCTATATGCCCTCTAACCCCTGGCCAAATTTCAGGTCAATCTGACCTGTCTAACTCGAGTTATGACTTACTGTTCATTTGGTCAGTTTAGTGCAGTGGCAGCCTGCAATCAATTCACTTTGGTCAATTGTTTCACCAAGTTTTGGTCAGTTTTTTGCCATGGTTCCTTAATGAAAATTGTGCTCTTTTATGTCTATTTTCATCTCCAATTGGTGGCATATCAATTAGACTTGTAAAATTTGAGTTTTGGTCCTTCAAAGTGGGTTTGGTCATGCTGACCTACGAATTTGGTTTAATTTCCTACCATTCCCACACAACTTATTTGGTCATAATTGACCATTATTTCATGTCACAATAGGTTAAACATGCCATTTATGCATTTCTCCAAATTTTGGTTCATAACCCTAGCATTGAAACCATAATCTCACTAACTCTTGCATTTAACTACTTCTAATGATTTTAATGTTAATCATTTAACTAAGTAAAGTTTCTAAACTCACTCAATTGCATCATATTCATGCAAACCACACTCCTCTCAAGCTGCCCGAAATTTCAGTTTAATTCTTCCCCCATATTTGTTTCATTTAAATCAAGTTCTTAGCTCACTTAATTACCTAAACATGCATTTGAATGGAAAAATAGTAAGTTAGCATACTAACCTCAACTATTTTGCCAATTCTCCAATTTCTCTCCTTATTTCTTCTTTCTTTCTTGTGCCTAGGTTGAGATTGCAAGGTCTAACAAGGTTTTTATGGGATTTATGAAGATTAAGTGGAGCAAATTAAGCTTAAGTGTAAGCTTAAAGGAAGAGCTTTCATGGGAGATGAGAGGGAAGAAAGTGGGCGGCAACTTGGAAGGAAGAAGAAGGCAAATCTAATTTTTTTTTTGTTTTATTTTCCTTAATCTTATCACTTTTTGAAAACCAAAATTCCCTAATTAATAAAATAATTAAATTAAACCTTTATGACATCATACATGATGTCATCCCTTTGACTTTTCCAACCTCTTTCCTTTTCTTTTTTTTCTATTTATTTTTTTTTCTATTAGTTCTTTAATTTAATTCTCGATTCTGAAATTTTATTTTCTCCGATTTTATTTGACAGTTAGGTCAGGAGTCAGCTCTCGGGGTCAATTGACCAAATTGCCCATCGCCGGTTCATCCCGGTTTGCAAATAATCCAATATTTCTTCCGGCTCCCTGACCTAATTATTTGACGGCTTTGATTCTTTTCGTGATTTTCTCTTTTCCACTGTGTTCATAAGGGTCCTAAGGACCGCGGAGTCTCTTTTTACGGTTCGAAATTTGAGTTTAAAACGACTTATGATGCGTTCGAGAAGTCACTCATCATTTGTGACTCTCGGCTCGTTTAACTTCTTATGTTCTGTTTTTCTTATTTATAGTCAACTAATTAAACATTACTAATTATTTGTGTTTATGGCTTCTTAAGTTGTCTTAAGTGTGGTCCTAATCCCCTTAATTATCCGGACCGACACCGGTCATCATAACAGTGAAATCTACCAGGCTATGCAACCGGAGGTGTTACAGTATAAATAACAGAGGTAGTATTTTGATTAAAGTCAAAACACTAAATGGTCTTTTAGTACAAGATTAATATAGGTAATCATTACCTTGTAAGTTTTAACCTTTAAAAAGGGTAATTATCCTTCCAAGATTAACAATAAACTCCTCAAGAAAGTACAATTATTCATTAAGTGAAAAATTAACCTGGGTTTCGTTTGTTTCACTGAAAATAACTTATATATGGAAAATATTTTATATGAAAAATATTTTTCATAAAAATATTTTTCGTTATTTGATTATAATGTTAAATTAATGATGTGTATTTACTTCATATATATATATATGTATATTTATATTTTAATAAGATTATCAAAGTTTAAAAAATGAAAAATGACTTTCTCTTTTGAAAAATGAAAGTTTTCCTTTGATCAGAAAAATATTTTTCGTTTATTAATTTCTTTGAATGCCCCAAACACTAAAAAATATAAAAAATATTTTTCATAAAATAAACGGAACTTTATTCTTTTTAAATATTTTAAAAATTATAAAAATAAAAATTACACTTTACTAATTTTATATCAAATATTCTTTAAAAATTAAAATTTATAAAAATAATATTTAACTTTTATTGTTTTAACTTTGGAACAAGCAAAGCTCATGCATATTAAAATTTCTCCCTTCATGGAGTGTTTGGTCACCACACCCTTTGCACATACGATGATTAGCCGTTGAAAAGTTTGACTGAGCAGCGACCTTCCAAGTGTGAGAGCAATCAGCGCCAGCAGTTGTAGACTAGCCCCTGGCTGCCTAGCTATGAAAATTACTGAATCTGCCAAAATCACATGCATGCTAACAACCCAAATCTATTTCCTGGAATGCATCACCTAATTAATTTCCAAACAACAAGGTTGATCAACATTAGTCCCAAGCTGGCATTAATATCATTACAAATTTTGACTTGAGAAAGCAAGCCTGCGAGACCTCATTGTGCGTCCAGCCAAAACAGAATCTTGGCAAGAGAGCTTGTAAAAGGAAAGCAGCATCATCATCATTTCTTATGCTGAAGATAAGGAGCAAAGAAACAGAGTTCATGTCGTTTTGTGTGACTGTTTCTGCTATTTAATTTTGCTCTCTGTGGATAATTTATTGTAGTGGGTTTGCTTCTTGTCTCTTTCGCTTGCAGCGTCTCATCAGCAAAGACTTTCGTTTCCAAGCATCTTTCATATGGGGAAAAGAAAGCAAGCGCCTACCGTCCTACAATACTGCCAAAGCCCCTTCATATCAGATATGTCCATTGAATTATAGCGTAAATTTTAATAATTATTTTTGAATTTATATAATTATAATTTTTAATTTTTTAATAATATAAAATTTTATTTATTTTTAAATTTTATATAATAAAATTTTTTTAATTTTTAATTATTTAATTAAATATTGACATAAATAGTTTTGATATAATGTTTAATTAATAATATTTTTCTCTTATATAGAATATAAAATTATTTTATTTATATGTAAAAAATTATTTTTTTTATAAAAAAAATTTAATTTATACATAATTTGAAATAAGAGAAATAAATACTGACAAAATACTATATTAAAATTATTCAAATCAACGCCAAGTTAAAAAATCATTGATTAGGGATTAAAAAAATTTAATGGTATAAAATTTAAAAAAAAAAATATATTACACTTTTAATTGAATTATTACACAAATTTAAGATAATTATTAAAATTTATTCTCAAATCATATGACATTTTATATATTTTGAAAATATTTAATTTATATTTATTTATTATTATAAAAATATATTTAATATATTTAATTTAACATATATTTCAAATTAATTTATATTATTTAAATATTTTTTTAATAGACCGGTTGCCATCATACACGTGTAACGTAGGTATGGTACAGAGACCCGGCTTCCTCAGATCGTCAAAGTTATCTTCATGACTTCACCGAGCTTAGGACCCACTTTACTGAAATAATCAAAGCCGGTTTTCAACTGTAATTACGAAAGTCAATTTTCAAGTCTACTCATCGTTCTCATTTTGTCTTCAAACCAGGGGGCTGAGGTTCTCAACTTCTTATGATCTCGCGCCAATAATACTAATGCTATTGTAAACTCGATTTCTTGTGAGAATAAATTTAATAATTATTTATTTTTTTTATAAATATAAAATATATAAATAACTTTTTAATAAAAATAAATTATTATTAAAATTATAATAATTTTAATAAAATTTATTTTTTTATATAAGTCATTCACACATTAAATTCATAATTAATATAAAATTTTAAAAGATTAATTTAAATTTTTATATTTTCAAGTCTATTCAATAATTATCTGGGGCATAGCATAGGAGCATAGGAAGCCTGACCTAAGGCATGTTTAGAATTGCCATTGAAATTATTATTAAAAAAATTATTTTTTTAAATATATTAATTAAATAATATTAAAAAATAATTTAAAATTAAATTTAATAAATTTTATTTATAAAAATATTAAAATAATAAAATAATTTTTTTAAATTATTATTTTAATAATATTTAAAATAATATTTTTATTCAAAAAAATAATTTAAATCTTTCAAATTTAAGGTCAAACACGTAAAATTAACCATATTAACTTGAATCTCTTATTAAATTAGAACTCAAACTTAAGGCATGCTATTATTTAAATGTTTTAGTTATTTTTTTAATTAGATAATTCTTTATATCTATTTTATAGTCTATAAATAATTAATTTATTTAAAGTTCATGACTACCCTCTCAATAATATTTTCTTTATAGAGCGAACCTAAATTTTTCTCCTTAAAAATGTAAAGATCAAACTATTTTTTACATTTAACAATCAATCTAACAATTAATTTTACTAAACACATATATTTTAAATTACTATATAAATAATTAATTATTTATAACAGTCAATAATTATTAAAATAATTAATAATTATTAAAATAATTAATAATTATTAAAATAATTAATTTTACTAAAAATAGCCTAAAATAAGAGTATAAATCCTTAAAAAATTAAAGGCAACAACACATTATTAACACAATTTTTTTTAAATAAAAATGGGCAACAATTTTTTTTTTTTCTGTTCTTAATAAATACTCAAGCTTGCAGATAAGTATAAAGTGTTTCAGCATTACATCACAAAGAACAAGTTGTATAAAAATAGGACACTCATGTAGTTGGCAAATAACTTGTGAATTGAAGCAAAATATAAAGAAATTGGGGAATTTTGCAATTGATGTAATACCTTCAAATTAAATTTGTCTTGATTTGGTAGCTTGAAGGTTGCCCATTCTTCTATCATTATGTCACTGCCACCTAACGCTAAGGAATGAGAAAACTAAATATTTTAAAACCTTGTCTGCGTTCACCCTATATTAATATATTGTGGCAGACTCTAACTCTAGTTTCAACTAGTCTATATAAAAATAATCTCCAAAGAAGTCAAATTTTAGGCTAATTTTTTTAATTGTTAAGTTAATATTATAATAGAATTTTATATTAAGTCAATTTAAGAAAATATTTTTAAAATTAATAAAAAATCTAATTTTGATAGGTATAAACTAACTTGAAACATTTTTATAATTAAAAATTAAAAATAATTATAATGGTATATTTGACATTATTTTAAAATTATAAAATAATTAAATAACCAATATTCCTTCCCTCCCCAGCACCTAACTCCTTAATTTTTTCCCCAAATAGAAAGCAAAATTCTTTTTTTTTTTAAATAAAGATTTTAAAATTGGAGGGTAAGCGAACTCCAATAATTCATCTAATTCTTTTGATTTATATTTGGGATCAAAACCATAGTCCGGGCGATTTCTTGAATTTCTGTATTGGTTTAGTCTGTTTTCTTCTCTGCATTGGCGTTTTGTCTCTCAAATTGTTATGTACACGCAGCAGGAGAAATTTGATACAACACCACTTTCAGTAAACTGTGCCAAGTGCCAACCCTGCTTTTTCACGGAGGAACCAACTTCTGTTTGCTTTCCACATGAACATAAAAAAAAAGTAACTTCAGTTTCCCCGAAAGGAACTTGTGCTTGCAAAATCTCATCTGGGTTTGCTTGATGCAAAGTTGTCCACAGTGTTTTTTCCATGTAAAAGAGAAGTACCCTGTTGGGAAAGTGCCTTGAAGTGCAAGACCCTCTGCTGCTTTTACCACTTATAGCTTTTTTATCGGGGCATTTTGAAAGCATCTTGGTTTCCGTGTTGTCACTTGATAATGCAGTTCTTTTCGTGCTCAATAATTTGTTTGATGAAGAATTTTTGATGTGGGTTATGGTTATATGGTAAGTAGAAATTGGGGGGCTTACAGGTTAGATTTCTTGGTTGATGATATGAATGGGAAGGGTGCTTCAGATATGGTGGTTGGGAAAGTGGTGGTGGTCGCTGTTAAGGCATCAAAAGAGATACCAAGGAGAGCTTTGGTATGGGCTTTGACTCATGTGGTTCAACCTGGGGATTGCATTAAGCTACTGGTGGTCATCCCTGCTCACTCCCCAAGTAAATCCTTCATAGAGTTTTTTCTTTTCTGCATCTTTTTGATTTTTTTTTTCTTTCCCTGTCTCCTGCGAATCATATTAGACTGTTGAGTTTATCTGTTGAAATTTTGATTGGCTAAAGTTAATATGCCATTGATTGCCAGGGCTTAATTTTATGTGAATTGCCTGTCCTGTTTTAATAGCAGTGCCCGTGTAATACTTCATGGAAACTTTGCTATAATGCTCTTCTTATACTTGTTAGGTTCTGGGCTTTTTAATGAAGTTGATTGATCCTTCACAAAATTATACTGATATTAAATTTTCACTCAGTAGTCCCATCATTTCTTGCAAAAATTCCTTCTTCAACCTAGGAAACAAGAACACAATTGATCTTCAGATATTTACAATTCTATTGTGGGATTGATTTGATGAATTCTTTTAATCCCTAATTTTAGGAATTGCTGATTATCGACCCTTCTAATGGCATCATCCCATATCCAGTGTAAATGCTTGCTTTCTTTTTAAGGTCTCTATTGCAGCATGATGCTGCAATAGAGACCTTAATGTGAACATCTCATACAAATGTAAATCATTTTAGCAAACCTGCAACGTGCAGTGTAGGTCACAAACAATATATTGTCAGAGTTAAATGCGCATAATGAACTTGACTAATCTTGGCACCATCATTGAAACATTGAGTTTTAAGGCCCTGGTGGGCCAAAACAACACCAACACCTATCGAGTTCAAGAAGGTTGATAAATGATATTTGGATAATGATTACTAAAGTGGATGAAATACTTTTTCAGGTAAAAGAGCTTGGCATTTCTCAAGATTCACTAGTGACTGCACTGGCAGTAACCGGAAGTATCTATCAGGAACCAGGTTAGATCAGAGAGATGATATTTCAGATTCATGCTCTGACATATTGCATCAAATCCATGATGTATATGACCCTGAGAAGGTCTGGAATTGATATCTTTGTTTTCAAATGTTTATGTCTCTCATTCTCTTCTATTATTGAGCCTTTTACACCTTTTTATTCTTTTGCACAGATAAAAATCAGGGTGAAGGTTGTTGCTGGTTCATCATGTGGAGTGGTGGCTGCTGAAGCCAAGAAGGCTCAATCGAACTGGGTTATATTGGACAAGTAATAAAATTAACTGCACCTTGTCTTGCATTGTCCAGGACATTGTCTTGCATTCTAGGATTTGGGGGGATTGCAATTCTATGGTGGTTGATTTGATAATGGTGTTATTAGCTTAATATATGCATTTACAAATACCTTGTAGCTCAAATTGTCATGCTTCCGCTTCTGCTTGTTCAATTGAAATTTCTATTCCTGTTTCTTGACAGAAATCTGAAACATGAGAAGAAATACTGCATGCAAGAGTTACAATGTAATGTTGTGGTGATGAAACGGTCTCAGCCAAAGATTCTTCGTTTGAATTTGATTGGATCCCCAGTGATGCGAACTGAAGTATGTTGGCCATTGCCATTTGAGATAGAAGCATCTTTAAACGACTTCGAGAGCAAGCATCACCAGCTAGATATGTTAAGGGGGCCATTTGTAACTCCTGCAAGTAGTCCAGATCATGAATCATCACTGACTGCTACAGAGGTTGGGACATCATCAATATCAAGCTCGGATCCAGGGACTTCACCATTTCTTTTCTCTGGAATTTATGGAAGCCAGAAGAAAGAGCATTTATTGTTCACTGAAGAAAATGAAAGTCTTTATGAATCTGAATCTGATTCAGATTGTGACAAGCGAGAACCTTCTTCCGCCAGATTATATTTCCATCCTTGGTTGGATGATAATCTGAGTTCCAGTGGTGAACTTGCAAGAAGTTTGGTGAATGGTTTCCAGAGATCAAAAAATACATCTCAAACGTTCACACACAAAAGCTTGCTGGAGAATTTATCCAAATCAGACCAAGAACTTGATATTGAAGTCCTGAACTATAAAATTGATTTAAACTTAAGCAGAAGTGTTAGAGAAGCAATTTCCTTGTCTACACATGTGCCTCCTGGTCCTCCTCCATTGTGTTCAATATGTCGACGCAAGGCTCCTGCATTTGGAAATCCTCCTAAGTGGTTTACATATACTGAACTAGAACTTGCTACAGATGGATTTTCACAAGAAAATTTCTTAGCTGAAGGTGGATTTGGTTGTGTTCACCGAGGTGTCCTACCAGATGGCCTGGTGGTTGCTGTCAAACAACATAAATTGGCTAGTTCACAAGGTGATCAAGAGTTTTGCACAGAAGTTGAGGTTTTGAGTTGTGCACAGCATCGTAATGTTGTGATGTTAATTGGATTCTGTGTGGAGGACGGAAGAAGATTGTTGGTTTACGAATATATTTGCAATGGATCCTTAGATTCACATCTTTTTGGTAAATTCTCCTATAATGCTTGTGACATATATTTAATACCTTTTTGGAAGAAGTGGAAATAATTCTCTGAAATCCATCAAATGTACATAGAATGCATAATGCTACTTCATCTTGAAATTTCCACTCAATTGCGCATAGTAAGTTTTTTGCAAATGAAATAAGCTATCCCCTTTATAGCCAAGACATCTCTTCTTGCTTTCATATGCTTATATGTAGCTCTTTGCAAAATGCTGCCAAAAAAGAAGTTCTTTACAAATGAAATTTGTTGCCTTTCTGTGGCCAAGGTAGTCGATTTCTGTGTTTGAATCTTACAGGACATGCTGAAAATCCATTGAACTGGTCTGCACGACAAAAAATAGCTGTTGGAGCAGCTAGAGGGCTGAGATACCTTCATGAAGAATGTAGAGTGGGCTGTATCGTCCATCGTGATATGAGGCCGAACAATATCCTCATAACCCATGATTTTGAACCAATGGTATTTCATTCTCTTGCTTTCTCTTTATAACCATATCACTCGATATATGTCTGCCATTGATTCAGCATCATTATTATATGTTCAGTTGTCTTCTGCTGTTTCAAGTGATAGGCTCATGAAATTTCATGTCATTTTATTAATGGACATGGTTGAACTAACTCCTACTTTTCAATGTCAGGTTGGAGATTTCGGACTGGCAAGGTGGCAGCCAAATGGAGACATAGGAGTTAAAACAAGAATAATTGGGACATTTGGGTAAAACCGCTGGAAGGTTTTCTTTTCTTCCATTCTTTTATCTGTAAATAACGATGGGCTAAATCCTGCTTTAATATAGGTATTTGGCTCCAGAATATGCTCAAAGTGGCCAGATCACAGAAAAAGCTGATGTCTATTCTTTTGGGGTAGTATTGGTGGAGCTAGTTACAGGACGGAAAGCTATTGATATAAAACGACCTAAAGGCCAGCAGTGCCTAACCGAATGGGTATGAGCTCAAGAACTATAGTTTTGAGTATGTGGAAATATGATATGATGGTGAATATGTTGAACTCTTATTGTTAAGTGCCAGAATAGATTTCTTTCTGGTTTTTCTCGTCTCTTGGTCATTGCTTATGTCATGAGATCTGGAGCAGGCCCGTCCACTCCTGGAAAAGCATACCATTCAGGAACTGATTGACCCACACTTAATGAACTGCTATTCGAAACAAGAAGTGCATAACATGCTCCAATGTGCCTCATCGTGCATTCGCCGGGATCCTCGTGCAAGGCCTCGAATGTCTCAGGTGAGAGAATTACTCTAATTTCAGAAGTTTCTGAGACTAAAGCCATGTTTGACCCTGGTGTTGTTCTTGGTTACACAAACTGCATCAGGAAGCAAGCTTTCTCTTGCTTTTTGATGTAACAAGGGTAATGATATGATTTCTTGAACAATCATGAATGTGTTACAAAATGTTTACTTGAGAAATTGGTTTTCATGTGAGTATTCAATTTGCCCATTTTTCTTGGGAGTGCAAAAATACTGTTTTCCAACAGAGCTGCCAAGTTTTTCATTGAACTGCAGAATGATCCTTCAGAATTATAGTAATAAATTAATATCAACTTGCGTATGTATTAGCCCTTGCCAGAAAGATGAAGCAGGAGATAGGCTCATATGGTTTAGCTGCAAATCATTATGTCAGCTATTTGCATTCTTCGACCAACCCTTTAGTTATTTCATAGCCAATATTTGTCATAAATTACAATTTATCCACAAAAAGTAGCATCAGTCTATGCTGCATTTATACGCATACAAGCTAAACAATCCATCTGACATTGTCTACCTCTAGATTGTAGTGAATAGCTAAATTAGCGCCATCTAATTTCCCTTTTAAATTTATCATGTTACCCGTTGTTCATAGCACAAGGTTACTGATGCATGATTAACTGATACCTGTGTTGTTTCGTAAAGGTGCTTAGGATGTTGGAAGGTGACATAGTCATGAATTCAAGCAATCACGTTTGAACTTTTGGAAGTCATTCTGAAAGCATTAGTGGAAGAAGCAGGCCGTGCAAGGACACCAGCAGCAAAGAGGGCTTGCAGCAGTCCAGTTTGGATAAAGTGCAGCAGTAGCTTAATTGTAGTGAAAGGAATGAGGAGTTTTTGTTTGGGGCATTTCAAAATTACGTTGACGTGGTAGTGAATACTTAATTTAGCTTGTGATCATAGATTCTTGGATGTATAGCTGCAAGTTGTAATGACGATAGTGAAGGTTTGTCAACCTTGTGCTATTCAATTCAAGATTGAATTAATTCATTACCATCTCTTTAATGCGGAACCTTCCAGGTTCTTGATTCTTGAATCTCCGTAAAATGTCGGGTTCTTGAAATCTTGAATCTTTGTTTCTGAAAATGGCCAGCACGGTTCAGGAACTGGCTGTTCCGATTCAAGCAAGAGAAGAAACCGGAATCAAAGTGTCCGACTAAAATTGGGTTGTTCAGTTCAAGCAGTAGGGACTGGCTTTGATTTGAATTTAATTAAAATATTAAATTATTAAAAAATTACCAAAAAATATTATAATTATATTTAATCAAACTTTTAATTTTCTGAATAATTTAAACTGATGGTTTCACCTGGCTTGCTTCATCAATTTAAATTTTTGTGATGCTAACCTTAATTTTCATAAATTCTTAAAAGTATATTTTTTGAAAAAAAGATTTCTATTTTCACAGAGCTTTTCTATTGAAATGTATCAAGGATAGTTGAAGAGAAGAAGGTTGGATTTTTAGAAGTAATTAAATCATTTAAAAATAAAAGAGAATGCAGGTAATTTGTTCAATTTTATATAATAAAAAAAAAGTAAAAAAGGCTTTTAAAGCCCCATAATTATTTTTTAGAGTAAAATAAGCTCTTATTAATGTTGTTGATCTATTTATGATCTTTGATGAAATAATGGCAGGTAAATTAGTAAAATTTGAAGAGGGTACAATAAGCATTGCTCTGAATTTGAAATCAAATAATGTCGGTGTTTTATTAATGAGTGACGGTTTAATGATATAAGAGAGAAGCTCCGTAAAAGCAAAAGGAAGAATTGGTCAAATACCTGTGAGTGAGGCTTATTTTGATCGTGTTATAAATGCCTTAGTTAAACCTATTGATGGTCTAAGTGAAATTTCAGCTTTGTCAATTTAATTAATTTATTTAAGTTCTTAACAATTACTAATAGAGTTAAATAAACTCTTGTCAATTTAGATAGTCCATTTAAGTTCTTAATAATTATTATGAAAGTCAAATGTTAAAAAATTTTAGTCAAAAAGATCTAATATCTATCATGTGACTTATATGACAGACGTTTAATTAATGTTTATTTTTGTTACATAACCTAGGAGATAAACTCTATACTACTCTATCATATTTTCTCTCTGGCTTAATGCTGTCAATAGAAGAAAAATAATTGAAAATATGCGCATTATACACTGTTATTGCCATTAGCATATCTAGTACTGAATTCAATGTTTATCGGCATGCGCTGTGTTGGATTCATAGGAGAAGTTTCAAGCATTGTATAACCTAATGGCATTAGGCATGTTAGACTCACATTTAGCTAAGCACACATTGTCAAGTGGTGGCTTATAAAAGTAAATTTTTAATTTACAGGGGCTTAAATGGATTAATTAAATTAACAATGATTTATTTAACTTTTAGAGTAATTTTTGTAGGCTTAATACAAAAAATTAAATTGCTACGGATTTAGTTGACTTTAAAAGTAATTGTTAGAGACTTAAAAGATCAACTAAATTAGAAAAAATAAACTCTATACTACTCTATCACATTTTCTCTCCGGCTTAATGCTGTCAATAGAAGAAAAATAATTGAAAATATGCGCATTATACACTGTTATTGCCATTAGCATATCTAGTACTGAATTCAATGTTTATCGGCATGCGTTGTGTTGGATTCATAGGAGAAGTTTCAAGCATTGCATAACCTAATGGCATTGGGCATGTTAGACTCACATTTAGCTAAGCACACATTGTCAAGTGGTGGCTTATAAAAGTAAATTTTTAATTTACAGGGGTTTAAATGGATTAATTAAATTAACAATAACTTATTTAACTTTTAGAGTAATTTTTGTAGGCTTAATACAAAAAATTAAATTGCTACGGATTTAGTTGACTTTAAAAGTAATTGTTAGAGGCTTAAAAGATCAACTAAATTAGAAAAAAAAACTTATTTAACTTTAAGAATAATCGTTAAGTGTTAAAAGGGCTTTTTGCCAATAAAAAAAAAATAAAAACAAGGTTAAAATTAAAAGAAAAGGATTAAAAAAGAAATCTACCAACAAAAATAGGGGTGTGAGTGTAAAATGTGAATAATTTTGTGGAGATAGAACAAAATGATAAAGATAGATACGCAGGCAACGCGAGCGGCAGCGTCAAATTCAAGTGGAGGGACACTCTTTGTAATGATTCTGTCTTAGTAACTTCCGCCATGGCCATGAATTCTCTCCTCAAAATCCGCAGGGCTATTGGCTCCTTCCCTCTGCAACGATTCTCAACTGCACTTACATGTATCTTCTTCTCTATTAACTTCTCCATTGCTTCCGAAAAGAAGAATACATCTTCATTATTCAAGTTTGTTCTTTGTTTCACAGATGCCTCGAACGAGAGGACACCAGAAGCTTCACCACTGGAGAATCCTACCTTCATTCACTCCTCAGCAGTCGTTCACCCAAATGCCTTCATTGGCCAGGCTCTCTCTCTCTCTCTCTCTCTCTCTCTCTCTCTCTCTGTTACTTAATTAAACTCGTTTCTTTACTGATTTCTTTGTTCTCTCGTACAGGGTGTTTCGATTGGTCCCTTCTGCACCGTTGGATCATCTGCCAAGCTTGGAAATGGTTGTCAATTGTATCCTGGAAGCCATATTTTTGGAAATACAGAGTTAGGGGAGCGCTGTGTTTTGATGACGTGAGTTTAGCTAATTGAATTTTTTTTTTTGTTTAGTATATTGATGGAAATATAGTAATTGAAGAGTTTAAAGTTAAAATAATAATAATAAAAAGATATGTATCAGGCAGTGGCGCTGTGGTTGGTGATGAACTTCCAGGACACACGGTTTTAGGACATAATAACATAATTGGTCATCATGCTGTGGTTGGTGTTAAATGCCAAGATATGAAATACAAGGTTTGTTTTCCTGCTAATTATACGTATGAACTAATTTAATTCATATTCAGTTAGCTATGTGTCTGGTTTATGAAGCATGTTCTGTGTCATTGAGGATACTTGAACTTTGTTACAAGGCAAAATATACAATTGGGGTGGGAAACCTGAGAATCTGCTGCTTTTTGTTTCATATGTATGGTCCTTTACTGCAGCATTACCTGGCGTTTCTCATATTACTCAAAGAGTAAAATTTTCCAGATGACTTATGCTTAGTTCTTTTGGATCATTGGGTTGCTAAGATAGCAAATTGCCCAATTGCAACTTTGACAAGTGTTGCGTCCTTGTTCTGAATATTTCAAGATCACACTTGTATTCTTAAACCACGCTTACTTTGCTTTAATTAGTAGAAATTTTGCTAATGGCAGATGTTGCCTGTTCCAGTTACCTTTGGGTTCAATGCCATCAGTGATGGAGCCAGAATTTTAGCTCAGGGGGCCCAATTAAAATACATGATTTGTTAATAAATTACTTACTTAGGTGTTGACTGAAAGGATTGATTAACCAATGGTGACAACAATTTCATAATTGTACAATAAAAAAATTTAATAAATATAATAATAAAAATAAACGGTTAATTTTTTTAAAAAAAATGTTGATTTGCTAAAAATTAAATGGAATTGCTATTAGTTCAAAAATATAATAAATGATTAATATTGTGAATTGCTAAAGCTAAAATATATTGATGGCCTAATATTAAAAAATTTGTTCAATTTATCACAAATCTATTTTTTCAAAAAAAAAATTATGAAAAGTAAATTCAGTTAAAATTATAGATTAAATAAAATTAATAACATGGTTTAACTTCTAATATTATGAAAGAAATTTTTTTTCTAACTTGAGTATAAAGACATTTTAGCAAGAAAAAAAAATATAAAATAGTAATGAGATTACAAGAAGAAAGCTACTAATATTTTAAATTGATGAAAAAATATGAGAGAATTATTTTTTACTTTTCTTTAATGATATTATCCAATAATTTAATTTTTAAAGAATAAAAATCGGTGATTGTAGATTTATTGGATGAGAAAATAATAAAATAAAATTAATGAAGAATATAGGGCCAAGAGATAATAACTCAACTCAACTCAACTCAACCTTTATCCCAAAAATTTGGAGTCGGCTATATGGATTTTCTTTTTCCACTCTAAACGATTTTGGGTAAAATCCTCGGAAATGTGTAATGTTTCTAGGTCATGTTGTACTACTTTCCTTCAAGTCAGTTTAGATCTACTCCTTATTTTCTTTCTATCCTCTAACCTAATATGCTCTACTTGTCTAACTGGAGCCTTCGTATGTCTACGCTTCACGTGACCAAACCACCTCAATCTCCTTTCTCTCAACTTATCCTCAATTGACACTACTCCTACATTTTCTCTAATACTCTCATTACAAACTTTATCTAGTCTAGTATGGCCACTTATCCGCCTTAACATTCTCATCTCCGCGACTCTTATCTTAGACACATACGGCTCCTTCAGTGCGCAACACTCACTACCATATAACATGGCCGGTCGTATGGCTGTACGGTAAAATTTTCCTTTCAACTTATTGGGAATCTTGCGATCACATAAAACTCCCGTGGCACGTCTCCACTTTAACCATCCGGCTTTAATCTTATGACTAACATCCTCTTCACATCTCCCATCTACTTGAAGGACTAAGTCGAGATATTTAAACTGATTACTTTGGGACAGTACCATTCCATCCAAACTAACTCATTCCCTATCACCAGTTCGGCTTTTACTAAACTTGCAATGCATGTATTCTGTTTTTGTTCTACTTAACTTAAAGCCATTTGACTCTAGAGTACTTCTCCAAAGCTCTAGCTTTCTATTGACTCCTTTTCGCGTCTCATCTATTAGAACTATATCATCTGCAAACATCATGCACCAAATGATACTCTCTTGTATATGTTTCGTTAATTCATCTAATATGTTTCGTCAATTCATCTAAAACTAATGTAAAAAGGTAAGGACTTACAGCTGAATCTTGGTGTAATCCAACTGAGATAGGAAAATCTCTTGTGTCCCCTCCTACTGTGTGCACAATAGTAGTTGCTCCTTCATACATATCTTTCAACACTTGTATGTACCTGATAGATACCCTGTTTAGTTCTAACACTCTCCATAAGACATCTCTTGGAATACTATCATAAGCCTTTTCCAAATCGATAAAAACCATGTGTAGATCTTTCTTCACATCTCTATATTTCTCCATCAAGCTTTTCATGAGAAAGATCGCTTCCATAGTTGAACGACCAGGCATAAAGCCAAATTAATTGGGAGAGATAGAAGTATCATGACGTAGTCAATGTTCTACCACTCTCTCCCATAACTTTATAGTATGGCTCATGAGTTTAATTTTCATATAGTTTGAGTAACTCTGTATGTCTCTCTTTTTTTTAAAAATAGGTACTAAAATACTCCTCCTTCATTCATCATACATTTTCTTTGAGTTTAGAATCTTATTAAACAATTGAGTTAACCATGTCACTTTGATATCTCCCAAACACTTTCACACTTCAATTGGTATTACATCAGGTCCACAGGCTTTACCCACTTTCATTATCTTAAGTGCTTCATTTACTTCTAAAGATCGAATCCTTCTAGTATAATTCATATTCTTTTCAATTGCTCTGTAGTCTATATTAATGCTATTACCATTTTGACTATTATTAAAGAGATGGCCAAGAGATAATAACAATTTGGATTTTTTTTAAGTACGAGAATTTGTATTCATTGTATCATTCTTTTAATAAAGAATTTGGAGTTTTTTTTTTTTATATAAATTACTATTAAAATCATTTAAAGCTTTTAAAATCTTGAAGGTCTCATACTCATCAAAATTTAATATAAAAAAAATTGAAAAATTACCATTAAATCCTTGAAAATTTTCAAAATTTCAGGGGGGCCTAATGCCCCCCTTGGCCCCCACCCAATGCCCCCCTTGGCCCCCACATGGCTCCGTCCATGAATGCTATAAACCTCTTACCCTGCTTAATCATAGATCATCTGCTAACTTGAGACTCATAATTTCTATTTTTTTATGGATCGCATGTGCAAACGTTTGCTATTCTAAACATACTAAAGCATGGCATTAGTGATGTGGAATATATTAGTGATAATTTTATTGAAAAATGGGAGAAGATTCAATGGAAAAAACAAAAAAAGCATTTTGGAGTGAAAACGGGAGAAAAACAATAAGTTTGAGGCAAGTTTTGGTGGGCAGTAAAGGGAGCTACGATTTTTAATTATTATTTTTTTATCTCCAACAGTCCTAAATCAACTTGGACTCCTTGCTTAACAAGACTAATTGTTTCAGAATTAATTTTTAGGCTTTCCTATTCTATTTAGTACTCAATCATGTTTCCTACTTAGGCTAGGACTAGTTAATTTCCTACTTTATCATTATCTTCCTAATGTATTTGGATTTAGTTTAAATTCCTATTTGATAGAGCTATTTTCCTATTAGGATTGGGAGTCTAAAACTCTATAACTACTCCCAAAACTTTGTATTTCAGATTCAAATTTCAATTAATAAATTTCCAGCAGAGATTTTATTCTCAAATTCTTTCTCTCACACGTGTGTGTGAGTGATTTATCTAGCTTCGTTGCGTTAAGTGGTATCAGAGCAACGATGGCAACTGGCAGTGATGATGACAATGGCCCTCGCGACGGTGATAGGAGAGCTAGAGCCCTTGAACTAAGAGATAATGTGTTGCAACGTTTGGAGCAATTACTAGAGCAATGAGTGGACCACAGATTCAGGCGTATGGAAAGACATATCGAAGAAGTTGTGGATCGCCTTGCTGCTTTAGAAATCAATGGGAACAGGGATCGGGCGGACAATAGAAGGCCAAGGGATGGTGCAACCCATGGAGACCTTATTGAACGGCCAATTGTTGCACGTAGACATCTTGTCTGCAATGAGAATTCTAAAGAGGAGAATGAATATGAACTCTATGAATTCCCTAGACACCAACGGCAGGGGGAATATGGGAGGAGAGTGTTAGGGTTTTGGATCTCTAACAAGAGAAATTAGGAGAATAGAAGAAAGAAGAAGTAACTGAGAGAGAAGAAGTAAGAAAGAGGATCGGAAGAAAGAAGAATTAGGGAGAAAATAAGAGAGAAAGAAGAAGAATATTATTTATGAGATTTCAGTTATGCAATTACAAAGTAACTCTCCAGTTTTATATGCTTTAGCGGTTGTAACTGCTTATCTAATCAATTCCAGTTGTTTACTAATCAATTCTAGCTGTTTATTGACTTCTATAACTGCCATCAACTACTCTCCTTCAGTTACAACAGCCTTTCCCTCCTTTTTATTCCTAAACTTCTTCCTATAATATGTAACAATACCTCTCCCATTAACACATTCTTGTCCCCAAGAATGTAAAAATTCAGGGAATTGAGCTAAGAGAGAAGCTTGATCTTCCCAAGTAGCATCTTCAGCAGGTAGATTAGCCCATTTAATGAGGCCTTGAAGCACATGTTGCTGGTCTCTTTTAATAACTCTTATCTGTAAAACCTTCTCAGGAGCAACAATAACCCTTTCCTCTATCATTGTTGGTAATTCCGTCAAAGGAGTTACTTTATCTCCTGTTTTCTCTTTAAAAGAGAAACATGGAAGACAGGGTGTATAGAGGAACTAGGTGGCAACTGCAATCTGTAAGCCACTGGGCCAACCCTTTCCAACACTAGATATGGACCATAATACTTGGCAGCAAGCTTCAATGAAGTCCTAAGGGCAATAGAAGATTGCCTGTAAGGCTGAAGTTTCAAATAGACCCAATCTCCCACAGCAAACTCCCTTTCACTTCTCTTTTTATCGGCTTGATGCTTCATTCTCTGTTGTGCCAATGACAAATTTTCCTTAAGAACAAAATTCATATGTTGCCGCTGTTCCAAATATTCAGCTACAGCCCCGACAGTAGGCAACTCTGATGGAATTACTGGCAGAAATGGAGAAGAATACCCATAAAGAGCTTCAAAAGGGGACATCTTAATTGCACTGTGATGAGAAGAGTTGTATCATCATTCTGCTAACGAAAGCCATTTACTCCAAGAAGAAGGTTGCAAGTGACACATGCATCTCAAATAGGCCTCCAAGCACTGATTTAATCTTTCAGATTGCCCATTAGTTTGAGGGTGATATGCTGTGCTAAAAGCAAGTGTAACCCCCAAACATTTAAAGAGATCCTTCCAAAAGAGACTTAGTGAAAATCTTATCTCTATCTAAAATAATAGATTGAGGAATGCCATAAGTTTAAACACAGAATCCATAAAAATTTTGGCTACTGAAGAAGCTGTAAATGGATGTGTTAAGGGAAGGAAATGGGCATATTTTGTCAATCTGCAAATAACAACTAGAATAGTATCTTTCCCATTTGATTTTGGCATATGCTCTATGAAATCCATAGAAATTTGTTGCCAAGGTTGAGTAGGAATCTCCAATGGTTGCAATAAACCAGGGGAAGCACAATGCTCAGATTTGCACCTAGCATAAGTATCATAAGTTTTGATATACTGCATAACATCAGCCAACATACCAGGCAAAAAAAAATGTCTTTTCAATCTCATGTGAGTAGCATGCACCCCTAAATGTCCCCCAACTGTAGTGCTGTGATAAAGTGCTAATAAATTCTGCCTCAAAACTGTAGCAGCCCCCACATACATTCTATCCTTATAATGGATCAGTCCATTTTTCAACCTTTAACTAGGATATGCATTAGGATCCAATGAAAGAGTTCTTTGCAACTCTAATGCTTTCTCATCACCCTCATAACTATGAACCAAATTGGACATCCAAATTGTTGTAACAGAAGAATTGGACAGCTGCAATACATTGACTTGCTGAATTGTCCTATCAGGCCTTCTAGATAAAGCATCAGCCACTTTATTTTCAACTTCTTTTCTATAGAGAATTTTATAATCAAGGCCCAATAATTTTGAAATTCCCCTCAGCTGTAATCCAGTATGTAACCTTTGCTCTAAAAGATGCTTGATATTCTCATGGTCAGTCTTTATGAAGAATTGACCTTGCTCCAAGTAATGTCTCCATTTAGAGACAGCAAAGGTAATGGCCAAAAACTTCTTTTTCATACACAGATAGCATCTGTGATATAGGTCCAAAAGCTTTAGAAATAAAAGCAATAGGATGATTCTCCTATTGCAATACTGCACCCATTCCTCAGTTGCTAGCATCAGTTTCAATAACAAAATTTTTTGCGAAATCCGGCAAAGCAAGAACATGAGCTTCAGTTATAGGCTGCTTGAGCCTGTTAAAGGCTTCTTGAGCTACTGGACCCCATTGGAAAGCATCCTTCTTCAATAAATCTATCAAGGATTTGCTAATGATACCATAGTTCCTTATAAACTTTAGATAATAGCCAGTGAGCTCCAAAAAACTCCTCAATTCCTTAACAGAAATAGGGGTTGGCCAAGTAATCATGGCCTGCACTTTTTTTGGATCTGTTGCTACCCCTTCCCCTAAAATTATATGACCCAAATACTCCACTTCAGTCTTTCCAAAAGAACATTTAGACATTTTCCATATAATTGCTGCTCTTGAAGAACCTTAAACACCACTTCTAGGTGTTGCAAATGTGTCTCCATATTAGGGCTGTAGACTAAAATATCATAAAAAAAAACCAGAATGAACTTCTCAAATAAGGCTGAAATATGTTAATCAATGCCTGGAAGGTTGCTGGGGCATTGGTAATCCCAAAAGGCATCACAGTAAACTCATAATGGCCTTGGTGAGTTCTGAATGCAGTTTTGGGTATGTCTGGAATATGCATTCTTATTTGATGATACCCTGCTCTAAGGTCTATCTTGGAAAAAACACAAGCTCTATGCAATTCATCCAGTAGATCATCAATAATAGGAATAGGGAACTTATCCTTGATTGTTTGATCATTCAATTTCCTATAATCAACACAAAATCTCCATGTCCCATCTTTTTTCTTCACCAAAAGGACTGGAGAAGAATATGGGCTAGTACTAGGCTGAATGATTTGAGATTGCAGCATATCAGAAACTAACTTTTCAATTTCAGCTTTTTGAAAATGGGGATACCTGTATGGCCTAACATTAATGGCCTGAGAAGTTAAATTCAACGGAATGGCATGATTGTGGCTTCTAAATGGTGGAAGGCCTTGAGGTTCCTCAGAGATATTATGATACTTTTGCAATAGCTACTCTAAACCCTCACCTACATGCATTGCTACTGCATTAACAACAGAATCATTTTGCTCACTTTCTGAAACTGAAACTCAGAAAATAGGTGTTGCTAAATCAGCCCCTCCTTTCTGCAGTAATTTAGAAATAGTATCACAGGATTTCAGAACAGATCCTAAAGAGAAATCATTCAACCATTGTAAAACAATTGGTTTCCCATCACCACTCAATATAACCCTTGAAGCTTTAAAATCAAACAAAATTGGATTAAAATTTTTAAGCCAATCAACCCCTAAAATCATATCAAAACTTCCCAACTGCAGAATTCTCAAGTCAAAATTGAAATGATGAGACTGCATCTGCCAAGAAAAGTGTTTGCATTTGTGTTCACAAGTAATTTTCCTCCCATCAGCAACAGAAATATGGGCAGCTAGTATTTCCACCATTAGCAGCTTCAATTCCTCAGCAACTTTCCTATCCAAGAAGCTATTAGTACTCCCTGTGTCAATAAGAATCATCAGCTATCTACTTCTATGCTTCCCCAAGACTTTAATAGTGTCATTCCCTTGCTTTCCTTCCACAGCATATATTGATAGCATAGGTTCTCCCATATTTTCCAACTACTGAGGAATTCAAACCTTCTTTCTCATTTTCCTCTTCTAATTCCTCAATCTGCACAACCATTGTAGTCTTAGGTTTACATAGACGCCCAGGAACAAACTTCTCCCCACACTTGTAACAAGGTCTTGGGTTGGTTTTAGTAGTTGAATTAGGTTGATTGGAAGGTTTGTTGACTGAAGAATTGGCTGTTACAACAGGGGTAGTACTGCTAGTAATTGTTTTATTCAAAGGAAAATTTGGCTTAGGATTTGAATTAACAAGAGGTGGCCTTGGAGGGTAAGAGTATAGCTGATTAGGTCTAGAATTTTGGTTGGGTTGGTTAGCATTTGTAGAACTGAAGTTATTACCAGAATTGCTATTGTTAGGATTGCTGTAAGAAATAGATCTAAAACTTGTAGTGGTATAAGAATTCTTAGCAGGACCTTTGTACCTTCTAGTATTATCCAAAAGCTGCTCTTGCAGTCTAGCAACCTCAATAGCTTGAGAAAGAGTGGTTGGTTTCATCATTCTTACCATAAGTCTCACCTCATCCTTCAAACCCCCAATAAATCCTGAAAGAAAATAGGATTCACCTAAATCTGGAATAACCCTCTCCATTCTAATCCTTAGATCCTCAAAAGTATCTTGATATTCATTCACAGTCCCCTCCTGCCTTAACTACATAAATTCCTCAACAATATCTTGTAACCCTTGATCCCCAAACCTCTCACAAATACTCTGCTCAAATTCCTCCCAAGAATGACTCTTTTCCCTATTCCAGTTATGAAAACATGCATCTGCCTTATCAGTTAAAAACAGACTAGCAATCCCAATCCTTTTATCCTTTGGCACTCCATACACATCAAAATATTTTACACATTTCCTAATCCAAACTCTAGGATCATTTCCATCAAAAGTCATCAATTCAATCTTAGGCAGATAAGGGTTTGATCCCTTACTACTAAAAGAATTATTAGAGTTTTCAAAACTTACCTTGAGAAGGAATGGGTAACAGCCCCCTGTTTTTATGCACTTTATATCTGTCTTCATCACTGCTACAAGTTCCCTTTCCTTTTTCTTTGTTTTTATCCTCCATCATAATGCTTATGAAAGCCCGAAATTCCTCCCTGAAAGAATTAAGTTCCAGAGAAGTTTTCTTTGCCTCCTCCTTCATTCCTCGAGTCTCCTCTTGGAGATCTCTCATTTTCTCCTCTAGCTCAGCAATCTTGACCATTTCAGAACTCATCACTACAGATCTAGTCATATTTTCAACTCACAAAAACCAACAATTGAATCAATCCCACCACATACCAGCTCTGATACCAAATGTTAGGGTTTTGGATCCCTAACAAGAGAAATTAGGAGAATAGAAGAAAGAAGAAGTAACCGAGAGAGAAGAAGTAAGAAAGAGGATCGGAAGAAAGAAGAATTAGGGAGAAAATTAGAGAGAAAGAAGAAGAATATTATTTCTGAGATTTCAGTTTTGCAATTGCAAAGTAACTCCCCAGTTTTATACACTTTAGCAGTTGTAACTGCTTATCTAATCAATTCCAGTTGTTTATTGACTTCTATAACTGCCATCAGCTACTCTCCTTCAGTTACAACAGCCTTTCCCTCCTTTTTATTCTTAAACTTCTTCCTATGATATGTAACAGAGAGGTGCTCGTAGTTATGATGAGCGGAAAAATAAGAATTTTTAGCTCAAAGTTGATATTTCCAACTTCAATTGAAGTTTCAACATCGAGGAATTTCTGGATTGGATAGCTGATGTGGAAAGATTCTTCGATTTCATGGAGATAGCGCCAGAAAGAAGGGTGAAAGTAATAGCATGTCGGTTGAAGGGTGGCGCTTCTGCTTGGTGGGAGAGACTGCAATCTAGGAGGGAGCGAGAAGGTAAGGGACTGGTTCGAACTTGGTACCAGATGATGTATTTGCTACAACAAGAGTTTTTGCCTTCAGATTATGAGCAAATTCTCTTCCAAAAATACCAAAGGTGCCAACAAGGTAGCCGAACGGTTCATGAATACACAGTTGAATTTATGAGGTTGGCTAAAAGAAACAACCTTCATGAATCCGAAGGGCGGCAGATTGCAAGGTATTTGAAGGAATTAAAGTCGCCCATCAAGGACCGGATTGGAGTTCAAGTATTGCGGACCTTATCCGAGGCTAAAAATATGGCCTTGAAGGCGGAGATGATGCAAAAGAGGAGTTTCAATTCCTATAAAACCACAAGTCCAGGTGCTAAAGCTAAAGCAAACGATTATGGTGGATCTTATGAGAAGTATGGTAGCAACTGTACTAGCAAGGAGCTTGTCCAAGAGGAGAAAGCAGCCGAAAAGCATCTAATGAATGAAGGGAAGGAGAAAGATGTTATGTTCACGAATCAGGGATCGAGTCACGGGACGATGAACTACGAAGTCTTCTCCAAAACTTGTAGCCTTCCCTTTGTTGTGATTTATCCCTCTTGATGGACCTATGATGACAGAAAAGAAAAACAGGACTCGTCGGAGAGAGCCCAAGACCTCAAGACTCGTTAAGAGAGAGTCTCAAACCTCACATAACAATTGAGATAAATTTTTTGCTTCCTTTATTTCATAATACTCAGCCTGTTAAATAGGCTTTACATGGCATAAAGAAATTCCATAAATAAGTTTCTGTTAAATAGGAAATAAAATCATCCTAATATAAAGGAAATTACTAATATCAAAGAAATTAGTTACTAAAGCTAATCCCCTAATTTATGCATAGAAAAATAACAACTGAAATAAAGATACTGGATCCCAAGAATTCTGCTGTAATCAAATTTCCTTAGTGCTGCTGGTTCCATGTCCACGTCTGCAGTAGTGCTGTCCCACAAAGGCGTCCACAACAAAAGAGACGCCTAAAGCTACAATCCTTATGCTAGATCGATATATGGGAAGTGTTTTAAGTGCAACCAGCAAGGGCATCGTTCTAGTGATTGTCCTTTGAGGAAGATAGTGAATGTTGTTGCAAGAGAAGAGGAAGGTGAGGCTGAAATTTGTTGTGAAGTTGAAAGGGAAGAAGATGAATAGGAAGAGGAGCTTGATGAGTGGCAAAATTATGTGATTAGAAGGATGATGCTAGCTCTAAAGCAAGAGGATCAAACACAATGCCACCAACTATTTTGAACCAAGTGCGCTATTAATAATAGAATATTTGGTGTTATTACTGATAGTGGTAATTGTGAAAACATTATAGAAAAAGAGATTGTGAAGATTTTGGGTTTACCGACCGAAAAGCATCCTAACCCATACACATTGGGGTGGATCAAGACAATAGCCAGCACTATTGAGGTGAATGAAAGGTGCAAGGTTCCTTCTCCATTGACCAATACAAAGATGAGGTGTATTGTGATGTTGTCGACATGGATGTGTGCAATTTGCTGTTTGGGAGGCCATGGCAATATGATTCAATGAACAACACTCCAAAAGAACCAACACCTATAGCATTGAGAAGGAAGGGGTGAAGCATTCTCTTTTGCCATTAAAGAACAATCAACAAAGAAGGAGGTGCGAACCTTTTTAGCAGTCACTAAAGAGTTCGAGGTGGAGGCCAAGGAAACAAAGCAAGCCCATGCTTTGGTTGTGAAGCAAATCCTTATGGAGGAGTCAAAATCCTAAGTAGAGGAGCCTCCCGAGCTAGTAAGACCATTATTGAAGGAGTTAGAGGAGTTGATGCCAGATGACATACCGGATGGATTGCTTCCCATGCGTGATATCCAACATCACATTGATCTTATTCTAGGTGCTATTTTCCTATTAGGATTAGGAGTCTAAAACTGTGTAAATACTTCCAAAACTATGTATTTCATATTCAAATTTCAATAAATTTCCAGCAAAGATTTTACTCTCAAATTCTCTCTCACACGTGTGTGTGAGTGATTTATCTAACTTCACTACGTCAATTGGATGCATATTGCCAACTCTTTTATCTTGTTTTTTATATTGCTTCTTTCATATTTCTGGTGCTTGATTTTTGTTCACCATTAAGTTGTTATTCTAAATGGTCACTGGTACTATGAAAGAACTGTCAGCGTGCACACATGCAAAAAAAAAAAAAAAAACAAAAAAAGATTTTATTTCTTTTCAATCTTCATAGATATATTTTTCATCATAATCATATTTTGCATTTGCATAATTATGCATGTACTTGTCCATTTATAGACGTCTCTTGCAGTGATTTAGAATTTTAACCATAAGCAGGGCTGTTTTCAAAATAAAATAGCCTCTTTTATTTTGTTTATCCTTGCATTTAGCCAGGGGATGAATGTTTTCTTCACATTGGGGACAACAATGAAATCAGAGAGCATGCTTCAATTCACCAATCTTCAAAGTCAAGCGATAGAACGGTATGGCCATGGTGCTGATCTATTCTGTATGTTATAGTCATGATTTGTGAAGTTCACATATTGTTTATAGTCTGACTAACTTTAAATATGCAGATTATAGGAAATAATAACCTTATCATGGGGTCTTGTCATATTGCCCATGACTGCAACATCGGCAACAATAACATATTTGCTAATGATACTCTTCTAGCTGGTCATGTTATTGTGGAAGTAAGTCCTTAGCTTATCACCTAATAATCGGAATTGATAACATCATTCCACATAGTAATATTCCATATTCGGTGTGATTAGAACTTCATTGGGGTGCTTCAAATGTAGGACTATACTCACACTGCTGGTGCTATTGTTGTTCATCAATTTTGCCACATTGGTTCATTTTCTTTCATTGGTGGTGGATCTGTGGTATGATCTTTTCCTATTTTCTGATTTGAGTTTTCATTCTGTAATCTAATCTCATGTTCAATGTGGAAATGAGGTGTTTGGCATGTCTGATTATTGATGTTGATACATATTGGTCTGTCCAATAGGCAAAAAATGCTGAAAAGAAAATCCTTGTTGCATAATTTTGTCTTTTGCTGGATGTATTGGACATGAGTATATGAAAAAACATAAAAAAGAAGAAAAATTTTCCATCATGAAAATTTTGTTGGTTATGGCTGAAGGTTTCACAAGATGTACCTAAGTATGCAATGGTGGCCGGAGAAAGAGCTGAGCTTCGTGGTCTGAATTTGGAAGGTCTTCGGCGACATGGATTCACAGCCACAGAGGTTGGTAGTTACTTTTTTTCTGATGGCTTTATATGGTAGCAAAAGTGTACACCTTGGTTTCCTGAATGTACTTTGAAAATGTCACAAGGAAGATATTTAACAAATTTTTATGATGGTTCACAAGAAATTAATTGTTAGTCTCTATTAAGTTGCATATCACACTTATAAATGCTGCCCAGTTTCTTCTGCACGGATGGATTTGGGGTGAGACTTGAGAATCAGATTTGATATTCTACTAGTTCTATGTCATGCTAGGGCTTCCATTGTCTTGGTTGGAGTAAGTGCATGATTTTGTGTGAGGAGCCTCCTTTTGATGGGATGAAATATATGCTTAATAATATTGACACAGATGAAGAAGAGTGTTGAGAAAGTCATCAATTGAAAAACTACTCTGGTTTCATATAAGCCAAAACATATTCTTAATAATTGGATTATTGATGGAGGCTTGTTTTATGTAATGAATGATGCAGATGAATCCTGCATTATAAATTTTAATTGCATAAAGTGCATAACCTTTAGTTGTTATTAGGATGGTGAATTATTAATAATAGCATGTACTCATTGTAAGGTTGAGTTCTAGTTCCTTCTTTAAGCTCTTTTAGTCAAGTTGATTTGCAGACTGCGAAACATGCATTTGAGAAATTTAAACTATGGTACAAAGGGAGGTCTTTGATAAATTTAATGTTTGCTTCTTGTTTGTTGTTTATGGATGTATCAGCTGGTTTTATTTTTGATGTAACAAGATTGAAAACATTGATGAATTTCTCATTAATGATTGACCTGATATTTCTTGATCTTCCTCTTTTCCTTTTTCGTCCACTCTTCTCTTTGTGCTTCCTAGATCTTTAATACTCAATTATACTTTAGTTTTTTTTTTTTTTTTTTTTTGAATTGACCTGGGTATATTTTTGGACAATGATCTAGATTAGGAGTCTGAGAATGGCTTATAGAAAGATATTCATGTCTATCAATGCTAATTCTGTGGGTTTCAAAGAACGCCTTGCTGAACTGGTATTGCTCTCTCTCTCTCTCTCTCTCTCTTCCCCCCCACCCCCCAACAAAAAAAAAAAAAAAGAAAAAAAAATCTTACTTTATGTACACATTATACATAATATTCACCAAGAACAATAAATGAATTTTGCAGGAGCAGGATAAAGAATTGGGTAAGATTCCTGTTGTATGTTCAATGGTGCAGTCTCTTCGTGATTCTTTTGCAGAAAATCGACGTGGAATATGCAAATTCAGACATTGGAATGACTCTTGAAAACATTCTGTTGTGCGTTTCTGCTCCTCTACCTACCGTTGAAAGAATTTCCTATTTGGAAAATATACTTCATTCTCTGGATGGGTTCAGATAGCATGTGGGTTTGAAACGAATTCGGATTCAAATTCAAATTTTGTGCATTGGGTACCCTTACAAAAATAACTAATTATGTATAATTATATATTTTTATGATAATACTTATAAATTTTTAGGATATTATATTTTAAATAAACAAAATTTAAATATTTTTATAGGATTATTAAAATTTTAAAATATAAATTACTGATTTAAAATATATTTTTTATTTAAATTATTAATTAAAATATATAAAATTAATGTGTTCAGGTAGTATTCATGTAATGATAATTGGGTTTGGGATGGATGTATGTAGTTTAGCATGAATTTTAATCATTTTTTGACAAGTTCAGTTATTGAAATTATTAATTGGGTTCGGGTTTGTATAAGATGATTATTCGTTATTATCCCTACATGGTTTCACATTCAGTGTGGTTTTGTATTTTTAGTTATGATTATTTTTATTTTTTTGTTCATAGCGTCATTCAAGCTTTATTGTTATTGTATGAATTGTTTTGGTATTTGCTATTTGCAGATCTGCTGTTGTTTTTGTTGTATTTTCAAGCTGGTGTAGGTGTAGACTGGATCTCATTGTGAGAGGCTTTCCAAGTGGCTTTAGGTGGAGGTCATTATTGAAACTTGAGACGCTCAACAATTAAGAAAGTAGAAATGGATTGTTTTCATTTAAATTTTGTGCCATGGAGGAGGCAGATGTAGAACATTTGTGTGAGATGAAGCTTTGTATGTTTTGTTCAACGCAAACGTGTTTAGGTAAATTCTTCCCCTTGTGAGCATTCTGGTCATTACATTACTGTCATTTGTAATGATAATTGATGTTAACTTTTGACGTATGCCTGGTTGAAGATTGATTGATTCTTCTGATCTATTGAATATTGACCATTTCATGTTTTACTATGTTTCCATGTATTTCATTGTTATATTACGTGGTCAAACCTTATTAGAATTTTATGAGTTCCACTAGAAAAATAAAATTTAGGTAGGTATGTGAGATATTTGCTTCTCTCAAATCACCTCATACCTACCGCAGTTCCTGTGGCCTAATCAAGAAAGAGATCTAGTATAAATAATCTTACTTATCAATTTGCTTCTGCCTTGGAGAAACAAATATTAATTAAACAGCCTTACATGTTGACCTGCTTAAGAAAATGTCGATTCCATTGTCACTTTGATGTCTTAGACTGAATTTTATTTGCTTGGAGAGAACCCAAAGTGGAAAAAGAAAATATAAGCTGAAAGAGTCCATTGGAACAGTTGCCACACACAGATACCCATATCCCATACATAGAAAGCTGAAAATTAACAACCCATTGGCACTGATTTGTCTCTAAAATCGTAAGATCTTGAATGAATTTCAGTAAAAGCCAAACGGATAGAGAGAAAAAAAAAAAACTACCATATATAATTAACTTATATTCAATGTGCCATCCTTGTATGTTTATAATATCTAATTCTCCTTGTTTAATTAGTTGAAAAATGTGTTCTACAGCTTCTGGTACACTCAATTGCTCACAGGCCATGTCATTATGTCGCTTTACATTCAATCATTGTTATGAAAGTAGGATGCTAGCTAAATACAAAAGCACTTTGTGTGTGTTGTATATGTAAGATTAATTCTGCTTTTGAGAGTCCAAATTCCATTTAACATTTCCTGTATTGATAAGTACTCACTTTCCTCTTTACCTTTTCTTCTTTTTTGAATGTTTGATCTTTTCAAAAAAAAAAAAATGCCCTTTTCTTTCTTAAGAAGCAAGATGAGGAATGGAATGTCAGCTTTGTGGAACTGGGTATTTTTTAATTGCATGGGATGATGTATCAAAACTCACAAACTTTAGATATTGTGCTCTTTCACCTGCTAACACTAGCAAGAACTGCTCCCCTCCCCCACATAGCGCCTGTAAATGAGCATAATTAAGTGCTAATTATTATTATTAGCCTTGCCTTTGAGGCAACATGAGTGAATTGCTTTTAAAAGAAAGATGCAAAGTGCCTGTACATTGGACATTCCGCAACTTTGTAACATATATATATATATATATATATATATGGAAAATAATTTTTATTTTTCATGAAAAATAAGAGAAAATATGAAAAATATGTTTACCTTGCAATATTTGTACACGGAAATTTATTTTTCAATTTTCTACCAGTGAATAGACGCTAAGTTTCTCTTGATTTCTTTTCATATCCAGTAGCTGATTACATCAGCTGGAAAAATGGAGATAGCGGACCTCATGAATCGTTCATAATTGTTCATAGCAGCATCTGCACAAGCCCAAAGTCACCAAGTTCTGCCATTTTTAGATTGGAAGGATTGACACCTTTGTTTTCTTCTTTCTTTCCTGTTTAGGCTTTTGGAGTAGGTGAAAATTTAATGGATCATCATTTACAACACTATTCTATTTTGGCCGTCTGTGGATGAATTGCATTAGCATATACGTTATGAAGGTACAATTAAATTGAGCAGGATCAAGCAAATGCTTATACAACCCATGTAAAGAAGAATTAAGGAACAGCACTAACTGGCACTTGCACCAAATTACAAATAAAATTGATCAAAGTTGGGTTAGTACAAATTGTTTCTTGTAGTTTTGAGTGTTAAATCGGCTGATGTCAGAGCAAATCAGGTGCAGTTTCAGTGCTATAGGCCTAAGTTTGCACACTTTATAACCATCTTTTCTTTTAAAGTAGCTGCTTCTTAATAATGAGTTATTAATTCAATGACTAAAACGAAGAGATATTATTATAAATCAGGGAATATGAATGATTTAAATTGAATAAACAATTAGCTGTTTGGATTGAAATCCAACGATTAAAAAGTGCTTAAGCCTATACTTGATTAGAACATGACGAATATTGTCCTAGGATAATCAAAATCTCAGATTTTAGGCATTAACAAATTAGCAGAATTTGTTTCCTTAAAGGGATAAGTTTCTTTCTCCTTTACCAATCTTAGTCACCATTATCTCATATCAATTCTAACTTGCACGTTGTAGGGTTCTCACCAGAATTTTGACCTGTTTATTATTTATTTGTAAGTCTATATCCACAAGAAATTTTTATGGACCACATCAACTATTTTTATATTTAATAATTAATTTAATAACAGAGTATTTTTATTTTAAATTATTATGTAAATAATTAATTATAATAATTAATTTATAATAAAATAATTATTACAATAGTTAATATTATCTGACAAAATCTGAAAATGAGTAATTTTCTGTGGGCTAACAAAGCCTCATGATCTGGTCTAAATTCAGCAGGAATGTCAAAACAAGTATACATGAAAGTACTATTAACTTCTCAAACCCTTTTTTATTTTCTGAAAAAAAAGAAAATTCCAAGCAGTGGCTTAAAATTAACATATGTATAGCTAGTCAAAGAAAGTTAAAGAAACTTTTCTGATGGCTTTATCTTCTCTTTTTCTACAAGGGAAGATTCCTTTCCATGATAATGCCAAATGAATCCACACTATCTGGCTCAACAAGACATGACTATAATAAATTCTTCAACTTGAGCTCCACCTACATTGGATTAATATATAAATAAACCCAGTTCCTTAAAATCTCTGACAAGTTGGTCTTAATATAATAATATTAGAATAAGACAAGAGAAATCTAGTTGGGGGGAGATTTAATAATATTATTATTTCTGAGTCTCCATTGTTTACTTGTGTATTTAGGTTAAGTTACTAATCAGGAAATGGGAATATCCTCCTCCTCTCATCTATTTTATTCAAGTCTGAGTTTTGATGTATTTATATATATATTATTCTATGTGAGATGTCAAGTAGTTTAACTTTTTTTTTTGGTTTTAATGTTCTGTGTTATTTCCATTGTATAAAAATCAAAATGTTAGGTCATAGATTTAAGTCCAAACAAATTTAATTGCTTTAATCATCTAGTTTTTTATTTTAAGCTAAATAATTTTATTAATAGAATTGAAAAAAAAAACTTAGCATATACAAATCCAATTAAATCAAGTCAATAGGTTACCTCCATGACACCCAACTTATAATCGGACATGCTAAATAAAAAAATCTGAAAAAGGTATAAAATCTCTACCTTAATCATCTAGTTAACCTCAGTTATGTAACTCATCCTAAACTATTTTTTTCTAATAAATAAAAATTTATTGATAATAATATTTAGAAAAAAACTTAGTATATACTATCTGACTAAAATTCGATCATTAGACTTCTCTGATACGCTCAATATAAGACAATGCACGCTAAATAAAAAAAACCTAGAAAAATATGATACAAAATAGTTCACAACAATTCAAGATAACATGTCTGACCAAGTGAAATTAATAAGATTACAAAATCAGATGATTATTTGGATGAATAAATTAAGCCTAAACTGAATATAATTCCATTGAATGTAAATGAATAAATTAAGCCTACCCTTACAAAATTGGTTTTTTTTGAAAAAAAATGAAATGGTTGTATTTTGATTAGTAAATTTTTTTTGGAATTATTTGTTGACTTACCACAAAGAATTCCATATCCATCAAACTATGGTTAACCAACTAGAATATGGAAAATTCAAAGCAATTCTATAAACTCTCCTGATCAAGTCTTAGCATTTTTTTTTTTTTGAATGTCCTATGGAGTGGAATTGGTTGATCAACACCAACTTTCAAAATTCTCATTTTCCAAGATGCTTTAACCCCTTCTTCTAAGTCATCTAGTAACAGAACCTTCAAAACCATTGAAGGATTGTTTAAAAGATTTGTTAGACTTAATAAATATAAAAGAAATATGGGCTTAAAATATATTAAGTCTTTTAATTTTAATATTTAGATTTTAAGATTAAATTTGATTTTTAATATAGCGTTAATTAGATTCAACTCTACACTCTACATTATGCACATTTATATTACAATGTATTTACCATTTTACGCTAAGTTTCAATTTCACCATTTGAGTCCTTTTTTACTTACAATGTTTTCGGTACTTTCATTCGATTAGGCTCTTTTTATTTTGTGAAAAATAATTTATATATGAAAATATTTTTTATGAAAATTATTTTTTAAAAAAATATTTTTAATAAAAATATTTTTCATTATTTAGATGTGATGTTAAACTAATACTATATGTTTACATTGTGTATGTATAAATGTTCAGGTCTTAATAATATTTTTTTCCTTTAAAAAGATAAAGTTATTTTTCTTAAATTTGATTTATTTTTTTATTAAGAAAATATTTTTTATTTTATCAATTTTTTTAATTTCTTTAAACACTAAAATATTTTCTGGAAAAAGTATTTTTTACAAAACAAATGAAGTATTAATATCATACTCTTTATACCAAGTTCTCATTAATAAGACTTAGTTGATGTGTATTCCAATAAAAATCATGTCACGTGCTAGTCAAGTCTAGCACGTGTCAAGGAATGTTGTTATTAGAAACTAAATATCGCACATCTAATAAATATAAAAGAAATATAAACTTAATAATATTATTAGGTGTTTTAACTTTAACACCTAAATAATAAAATTAGATTTAATTTTTTAACAATTAAAAAAAATAAGAATGTATAATTTTGACAATATATATACTATATTACATACATGTAAAGAAGGATTACCCATTATGAGATAAGCCTTCCAGAGAAAGGTAGGGAAGGATAATAGAGAGATTTGTAATTGCACCCTGCATTTCATTTCTTTTGTTTATAACCCAAGTTGGCAAAAATATCCAAACGATGAACTATGTCTATCCAATCATCTTCTCTTGGTGTGCATCCATTTTCGTAAGCCCCACCTTACCCCATCATCGTATATCCCACCAAACTACTAGTTCTCTCTCTCTCTGTGAGTTTGTTATTTGTGGTTTTTGTTGGTTGTTAGTCTAAGAAGCTGAGCTTTGTCCGGAAGGAAATGGGCAGGAAGTGCTCACATTGCGGAAACATAGGTCACAATTCAAGAACCTGCACCAATTTCAGACGCACTGTTGTTGGTGGACTTAGGCTTTTTGGAGTGCAACTTGACCTATCTTCTTCTTCTTTTGCCATGAAAAAGAGTTTTAGCATGGAGTGCTTGTCTTCTTCTTCTCCGTCTTCTTCTTTGTGTTCTTCTCGAGTTTCCGTCGACGATAATCCTGATAGAACTTCAACTGATTATCTCTCTGATGGCCTCATCGGCCCAATCCAGGAAAGAAAGAAGGGTATGTTTTCAGTGTGTATATATATCCATCCCCTCTATCCATAAATGATTTCTGTCTAATGTTCTCAGCAAATTAGCAAAAATTGTTTTCTTTCTTTGGTTTCTAAAATAACTTGGAGCGTATTCAGGGTTTTTTTTTTTTTTTTTAAATCAGTTCTCTGTATCGATGCAACTCAACTCGTCTAATTTGAGTCGGCTATATGAATTATTTTTCCTCGTTAATAAGGGTACTATTAATTTTTGTGAGTTCTTGCTACCACATTTTCTAGGCCAATTATTTCTCGACTATTCTTATCTAAGACTATACAGAAAAATAGCAAAATTCACTTCAGTTTGATGATTTGATCACAACAGCTTTTGTATTTCATCTTCTCTACATAAATTCTTTATATTCATTAAAAGGAAAAAATATTTATAAATATTGGATGATTATGTATAGGAGTTCCATGGACAGAAGAGGAGCACCGAGCATTTCTAATTGGCCTTGAGAGGCTTGGAAAAGGAGACTGGAGAGGCATCTCCAGAAACTATGTGACTTCAAGAACTCCAACCCAAGTTGCTAGTCATGCTCAGAAGTATTTTCTTCGCCTTGCTAGCCTAAACAAGAAGAAGCGGCGTTCGAGTCTCTTCGACATGGTACGAATACCCATGCATATCTGATCATCTGCAGCTATATCTCTTGATCATGGATTATTAATGTTCTGATGGATTTTTGTATTTGTAGGTTGGAAGCAGCCATCAAGCTAATTATACTTGCAACTCCAAGCTAAGTGATGATCATGTTCTGAGTCATGATCAATATTTGAAGCCAAATAGCTCTCAATATGCAATACAAAATGACACTTTTCTGGCTTCCCCTCTGGTAGGCCTTAACCATTCTGATATTAATAACCAAGAAATTGACCATCCTCAATTAGTTTCATGCCACCATTCCATACCTCTGCCAAAACCTTCAAACAGATCAAAACCAACATCTTCAAATGTATCATCTGCTGATCTGGAGCTCACTCTTGCTGGTCCAACTCCTCTGGAAGGGAATAAACCTTCCCCAAGTCCGTTCCTCATCTCCATAAGAGCTACATAGCTAGCTAATTAATTGACTAATATCCATGCTGATAGTGGAGCTTTATATCTATATATATGACATCACTGTTAGTATTATATATTAATTTCCGGTGTAGTCATCATGTGTTAACAGAGGAATTAATACATCCAAAAGTTCTCTTTTGTTATAATTATCATTATTTTTTGTCAAATAAGCCTTTATCCCAAAAATTTGGAGTCGGCAATAAGCAGATCTGTTAATTTGCAGGTATTAAAGATGTAAATGAGTTCATCATCTAAATGAATGATATATATATAGAAATGTGCAAGAATCCATTAACATAATCATAAACCAGAAGAATGTAATCTTTCTCATCTCCATTTCTACTTGTACAGGACATTTTCTGCATAAATAAATTACCTAACCACTTCTCTGTTTTATTATTCTTAATTATTACCAGTTAAATCTAATTAAAATTGTACTTGATAAAGTAGTGTAATAACAGTACTAACAAACAAAATAAAAGTGGGGTTTCCATTGCTATATATTATTGTTTTTTCTGCTTCTTGAATAGCTTCAGTTCATTCCTTTCCCTTCATATCCTATATAGCTTGCTTCATGCCAAGCAGCAAATCTGTTCATCAAGAAACTGTATTTTTCTTTTGGCATGAAAATCATATGGGGGTCACTCAGCAAAAGCAGCAGCAGCAGCAGCAGCATAAATAATTGAGGGTAGCTGAATAAATAGTTATAGATACAGACAGCTCAGGCCCCAATTTTTGTCGAAACATGGCCTTATGGGACCATTCTAATGGCATCCCAGTGAACAAAATCATAAATCTGGAATTGGGGTCCTACAAATTTCTATGGAAAAGATGGATCGATCGCCCAAAGTTGGAAGGACAAAAGTTAGGCATACAAGTAGCCAACAAAGCCCACAATCACATAGCCTCTCTCTCTCTCTCTCTCTCTCTCTCTCTCTCTCTCTCTCACACACACACACACACACACACACACACACACACATACATGATTAATTAATAAGCTCTAGCTATTTTTCTTATTAGCCATAATTCATCTAACTATATACTTCTAGAATTGATTTTCACCATTTCTATCATAAGGATCTTTCATAACAAATTAAGATTTTCTGACTTTTTGAAGTCAAAATTTTCATGATGAGATTCTTCGAACTGGACCAGAAGATATAGAAATCATCAAGCTTGACCTATATAATATACAAGCAGTCATCGCAATATGGTATGTGAAACCATGCACGTCCTTGACTTCCAATTTCCTAGTTGGAAATTTTAAGCATGTTCACTTGTGAAATTGAGTAGTTAGAAAATTGAAAAAGTAAAATTTTGTATTTACATGTATCAATTTTTTAAATAAAATACTAATTTTTAAATTTTTAAAATTTAATTAATTAAAATTTAGAATTTTCCTTCATAAAAAATATATTTTTTAGTTGTTTTTAAATGAAAAATAACAATAACTTTTCATAATTAAAATTAAATAATTATTTAATAAAATATTTATTATTATGATAAAAAAGTAATCATATTATTACAAATGAAAAATACATATTAAAATTTTTTTTAAAAAATTAAGGCTTTGAATATATTTTATAATGATTTATATTTTTAGTTATAAAAAATTATTTTTTATTATTATAAGTGAACACTTTTTATATTTTCTTTTTTTAATGAAAAATAAAAATAAAAATTTTCCAAAAAAATAAAAAATAAAAAACAAAAAATAGGCCCTTTATGTTTCTGAAACTTGGATTAATGGTTTCTTAAATTTTGACCCTTTAAACCTTAATCCATATATTTCAAGCTTTTTCAAGTTCTGAAGCATTAAAAAGAACCTTGGACTGGTGTGTTTCTGTCATGTAGCTAGCCACTACACATGGCTAAATTATATCATATGAAAAGTCCTTATTGAATCTATGTTTTGAAAAAATGGGTGACTAGAAACTTGGCACATCTCCATGCTTTTTAAGCTTTTTTAGGGAACCATTTGGAAAAAGGTTAGAGAACAATTGGAGGAGGAGATGGGGACCCCTACAACAGTAATTGCACATGTTTTTGTTTCTTTTATTTCCTATTGGTTTATGTATAGTATATAGTACAGATATTTTAAAAAAAAAACAGATAATAGCCAGGTAATTCAAAAAAAAAATTAACGAAATTTATAAGAGTTGTAAAGAACTCTGTATCTGTTAAGAGCTTAATCCTTGTAAATAAAAAAAAAAAATCTTCACTAGTTCGCTAAGTGTGCTTTACCTCATAAGAGACCTCTCTGGCATCAGGTTAGGAGATATTGTGTTTTATCAAAGAAAAAAGTAAAAACAGGAAAAAAAAAAATTCACAGGGTTTCTACCGGCAGTAAATTTGATTGATATACTCATGATATCTGTCTTTGTGTGCCTGAATACTTGAACATAATTGTCTCAGTTATGGTCACTTTTAAGGTAAAGTGACCTTTCACCCAACTAGCATGTCTTATATACATGCTGTTGCTATCAATGAGGTGTCAAATAATTTGAATATATCTCTGAATCATCCCTTCTACACTATATATTCATTTTGATATAGTCTCATATACATGTATATGTTGTGGAGGATAGAACTTTGTTTCTTTTCACGCCTAGATATATCTAATTTATCTTTTACTTGTTATGAGTTTGAAGAGAAATTGTACATTCATTTGTTGCTCACACTCTTTTAATTAATTAATCAAAATAAATAAATAAATCTTTTTTTTTTTTCGGGGACTCTAACCTGACTGTATTATATCAAGTGATATGCTTTTAATCATTGAATTAAGCTAAACTCTTTTATGCTAATCCTATATACAATGACTCCAAATTTTAGTTTCCATTTTCAACTTTGTGACCTAAAGAAGATTACCTGATATAGAAGGAATTTGGAGTGACTGGGAGGTAAAAATGCAAGTCATTGTAGACAAGCTTTATTAATAAATGAAGGTTAGGCAAAAGAAGAAATTAAAAATAGTGAGTAGCATTAATTTGTAAGAGCACTACATAATACATAAATACAAAAACCTGAATGATTTTCATAAAGTGTTTCATTAATAAGAAATTTGCCCACAAGTTAGGGTGAACATTCAATTAAAATCGAATTGAACCATTCATATTAAATTAACTGAAATTCTTAATTTTACAAATTGAATCGAACCACTAAGAAAATCAAATTGAGAGAACCAAACCACTAAGGGAACCGAAATTCTTAATTTTACAAAACGCTTCAATGGCAATCGATTTGAGGGATTGTCTTCGTTAACAGGAAGACATGCAAGAAATCCTCTGACAAACAACTGACGAGATGATTGGAGGATGGAGAAGAGACACAAGATGGAGAAGAAGAGATGAGCAGAAAGGAATAAAGGAGGTAGGGATTTTGATTTGAGGTGATGTTTTCGTGGATTGAGCGAAGAAGAAGTGAGGAGAAAAGATTAAAGGAGGAGGTTAGGTGGCAAACAAAGAAAAGGAGACTCATATATAACCCTAATAATTAAAATGACTGTGTTTTAATAGGATTTCAGTTTGGTTCAATTTAATCAATTTTTTTTCTCTCTAAAGTCGAATCAAAATAAATGAAAAATCTAAAAATTAAAATCAAACTGAATAAAAATACATAAAAAATCAAATCAAATTACTTAATTAAGGTAGTTAAATTCAATTTATTCAGTTCAAATCGAATAACACTCACTCTTACTATAAGCAAAATAGTGGAGAAGGAACAGTCCTTTAGTTAATTATTGGATTTTGCTGTTTAGCTTGGAATCTATCAAGCAGCAAGAAGGACGACTCTTGTTAGGCAACCATCACACTCTTATTATTATTATTATTATTATTATTATTATTATTATTATTATTATTATTATTATAAAACCTATGCATAAATATATAGCATTAGCTATTAACAATTTAGCAAGCCAAATATGGCTTTTTGTAAAACACAGAGAATTAAATGTCTTTTTAATAGTAAAAAAAAAATAAAAAAGAGTAAATGAAGGTCTAAGATGATACAAAGAAAAAAATATAAAAAAGATTTATAAATTTTAGATATTAATAAGTGAAAAGACAAAAAATAATTCATATAACTAAGCTAATTAATTTGGAAATAAGGAACATTTTGATTATTAGATTACTCCTCTAACAATTGAGAAATCTAATAATTGAGAGTAAATGTTGTTGGTTTGATGTCTTGCTTGAAAAGGAAATGCAGGGAGTCTAAGGGCTATTATTGAAGAGAAAATCCAAAAGCAACAACAATAAAAACAAATTATCTATTTCAGGACTCGCAAAATGGATCAACCAACTCAAAAATCTCTAGGTATTTTATGTGTTAAATGGTTTAGCCTGTCCTTTTTATTGGACCAAAAAATATTAAATAATAATAATAATTTTGATATTGATGTAATTTTTTGAGAAACATATTTGATATTAAATAATAATACACTTTAATTCCTTCAATTTTAGAATCAAACACTCTAATATCTTAATTAACTTTATAAAAATTAACAAGTGATTTTATAAACTAAAATTGTATTAAAATTTTAGTTATTTTATAGGATAAAATTATATAATTCTTCATCAGTAAACAATTTTTATAAAATTGAGAATAAAAATATCAATTTCATAATTTTTATAAGTGATTTTTTTGGGTCTAAATTTAGTTTATAGTAAATTAAAAACATAAAATATATGATAAAATCTACTTATTAAATATATAAATCACATATAATTATATTTTAAATTCATAATAAATCAGACATACAAAAGTTTTTCCTATATGCTCATGATTTATGGTGACATCTGAACTACCATGCAGGCAAAGGGAATACACCATTAACTGTAACCATCAAAAAAAAGTTGCCAATTTATTATTCCTCAACAACCTCTTTATTTCTTATTTGGACAATGGAGTTGTGGTTTATATTTCATGAGCAAATTTATCAAATCAACATATGCAATTTTCATAGTTTTGACCCTGCCAAACACTACTTGAAAATCCAACCACTACCCAAATAATAATAATAATAATAATAATAATAATAATAATAATAATAATAATAATAATAATAATAATAATAATAATAAATCAATACTAATGTTAAACTAATAAATATTTAATAAAGTTTAGTTCAAGGGTATTATTATATCCACCCACTTAATTATTAACTTAAAAGTCATTTGAGGAAACGAATAATAATCCTAAATATAATCCTTATTTAACATTCTGAAATAAGTCAGATGGGATTGCCATAATATCATCCTAATTCTATTCTAAACCTAATTATTCTCTAAAAGCGTGAAGTAGAACCTTCACTCATAGCAGCAGTTTTAAAAAAACTGGTTTGAGCTCTTCTCGTCAAACTCAGAAAAATTAAATTGCTAATGTTTATGCTTCAATTTCATATTTCATTCAAGGAAACTAAAGAGGAAAATATTTTTTAAAAATAATAAAAAATAACTGGTTTAAACGTCAATATAATCATCCAAATGACAATTGGAATTAAGAATTGACTTATCGCAAGCATATTGAAATGGTTAAAATATTGCCCAGGACTCCATTAATGAATGTCAGCTGACTTTTTCTAAGGGTTTTTTTTTTTCCTATTTTATTGCTTGTTCATACAAGAAAATTTAAGTCTAATTAATAACAAATGATAAGGTCAATCTATTTCTTATTTTCAATTCCAAACACCAATTTCGTCCGGGAAGACAAAGTTAGTTATGCATATGCATGACTTAAAATTTCTCCTCATTTCCAATAACTAAAACCTCTTTCTGTTCAATCAAATTATGAATGCATTTACCTCTTTAATTTCTCTATCCTGTTAAAGTGGTTCGTTACACTGTTAACTGTAAATTTTGTCACCCCAAATAATAACCCTTATCCCATCTCATAAAGGCAAAATTGTTTCTGAAAGATTTTATTACAGAATTTTCATTTCATTCACTATTTTATTATTAACATTTTGCATTTAATTTATTCACTTGTATCCATATGTAGCAATTTCACTTTATAATTAATAATAAATCCGCTAAAATAACAACTTTTCAACCATTGTCATGTAGGATGGCAACAGATAGGATACTCTCGAAAATCACTCTTTCCGAACTCAAACACGATTAATATGATCAAAATCTGAAGTCGTCTCAAACCTGTTTAAAATTTATTCTTAACTACCAGAACTCGTCCCAAACCCAATTATCATTAAAAAAAAAAAAATCCAAACCCATTTAACTTTACATATTTTGATTAATATTTTGTATAAAAATTTATTTTAATTAATAATTTATATTTTAAAAATTTAATAATTTCATAAAATATTTAAATTCTATTTTATATGAAATAAAATATATAAAAATTTATAAATATTATTATAAAAATATATATTTTATATTTAATTAAGTATTTATGTAAATGAGTTCAGGTAACGGATACTCAACATATAAAACCCGAACCCGATCCGAACCCGTCATGGATATTATTTTTCAAACCCGAACACGTCCCGAACCCAATTATATAATGCCCAAAAGTACCCACAAAAACTCGACCCGTTAACATCCCTACCATGGGTTTACTCAACAGCACCCACAAAAAAGAGTACACAGCAGGGGAGACACACACCCAAGTCTTGCAGGGACATCATCTTTACACTGATGTTACGTATTTAATGAGATCCCAAATGTTTGGTGTAGTTTTAGAGAATAATGCCATGCTGATTATTGAAAAATAAATGAATAAATACAAAAATGTATGAATTATAAAGGTCATTATATAAAAATAAAAACTAAATAAATAATAAAATACATAAAATGGATAATAAAATGTAAAAAAATGCAATATAAAAAAATTTGTAATAAAAAGTGACACTATCAACCAAGACAGTAGGAGTCACCGTACCTAAAAAGCTCTAGACATAGGGAAAATCCAAATTTCAAACCAGAAAGTGGTATCAAATCAACACATTATATTGCTATATACCATAAACAAATATTAAGTGATAAAATCCTGTTTACATGGTGTGGATTTTTACTTGAAATACAAATTGCGAACTCGCAAATCCCAAAGTTCACTAAATACCCTGGATTTTTACTTGAAAAAAAGGGAAAAATCAAAACGGAAAAACTAAGAAAATCAACTAATTATTGTAAAAAAAAAAAAAAGAAAAAAAAAAAGAGAGAGAGAGGATGTGGGAGGAGAACATGGAACGAAATCATATTACAAAAATGGATATTTTACACAAAAAAGGTCATGTTGGAGAGTAGAGAGATGACCTGAATAAAAAATTTGAAGTATGTTGGCATATGAAGCATATCTACAGAGCTCTTGATTTCTTGATCTCAATTGGCATGATCATCTGCTCGCATTGGTCAGAATATATGTTAACGCTCAGCTGCATTAAGAGCTTTGCAATCGTAAAAGAATAGTTCACTCAGTCAACCTCCTTTGCACTCTTAAGCACCTGTCCTCCAGAGTATAGGAAGCCCATCAGGTAAATGCTGAAATTTGCATGATTCATGTTCTAGTTAATATCATGAATCATGAGAGCCTTGGACCATCAAAGTATTACGCTTAGCACTGTCTGCGCGAAAGCTATCTCCTTTATACCCAATCTGGAAGGAGAAACCATATTTAAAAATAAAAAAAAAAAAAAAACACCTCAAAACACTTGCTCTCACTGGATATGCAAATCGTTTCTCTAGTGTGAACCATAGATATTTACACATTTGCTTGAATGCACAAATGTATCCATGTATGTATAAAAGCAGATAATTACCTCTATCGGACTATCAAGGGGGAACCACCGCAATAGTACCCCGAGATGTATGACAGCAGGAATCAACTTGAAAAGCAATGGCGTGGTCACCTGTAACATTACTTAGTAAGAAATGAGAAGAGTTCAAACTCTCAACATACATGATTTGGCAAATACATGGCTGCTACACAAACTCAATAATATAAAACTATTCATGTTCACCAATTCTGTGACATCTCACATCTACAGGCTTATTAACTTAATGCATCTTTTAACACTAAGCAAATTCAGATTCTATTTCTCTATTGCATTCTCAAGAATATGGAAGTTGCTAAAGTGGCAATTTTAAACATTGCAGTACCATATGGGCAAAGCATCAATAAATGTTTAGTTTCACTACAGTTTCCACAATTTCCCTCTTCACATTGTATCTCTGCCTCGCTGAGAACATATAGCAAGGTGCATACTTACCAAACTCAAAGCTGTTGTTCCAAGAAGCAGTAAATACAATTTACCCTGTAAGAGCCACAACAAACTTCAGTTGAAATGATAAAAAAAGATACCACAGAGAGTGAATATGCCTAACAGTCAAGTGCAATTATTTGGGTTTACAGCAAGTCTAGTTGGTTTTACACTGATGAGAGACACAGAGAGAAGAGAGTTAAATATCAGAATATCTGGAAAAAGAGTACAATCAACATAAAATCATGTTCTGGTTTATATCAAACCCAAATTATGGAGTTGAATTTCTAACAGAATTGTCTGTGTTACTTTGCACAGGAGCTCACAAAATTTTCCACAAAATGAATAGGCCCAACATAAATGCACCAAATGAAAGAGCGATGCATAAACACAAAATATCATGAGAAAACTAGCCATTAGTTTAGGATGAATGCGCTAACACTATGTAAGAAAAAAAAAAGCTCAAAATGGAAGTACTAACCTCGACTAGATGAAGATTAGAAGCACGACTTAAGAGAACAAAAGCAAATTCCCCAATTTGAGCCAGAGACATTCCAACCTACACGTGTGAATAAACCTAAGGCCTCTCTGTCAATGGAGCATATAAAATGGTGAAAATAAATATAAAAACAAGCTAGTAGTTCCTCAAATCTTACAAGAAGTGATGTTTTATTGTTGTATCGAAAACCCTTGACAACAGTCGCAACTACAATGGTTTTAATGATAATCACCAATATTACAGCTGCCAGTAAAATATCAACATGATTCCATAGGAAATGAACATGTATTAGCATCCCAATGCTGGCAAGAAAGAGAGCCGCAAAGAAGTTGCGAATGGGTTCAACCTAAAAGGAAATTAACTCCATAAGAGAGCAAACAAATGAGACTTCTGTGTGTGAGGGCCGAAAAATTCAGTATGAACAGGAAAAATAAAATCAAGGCAACAAAAATTATTCTGTGTGTATTTTGTGTTGCTTTGTCCATCTATTGATTAGGATAGGAAGACATCTTATCCTCCATGTTATAATCTCTTTTCTTTCATTCCTTCTTAAGAAAGCTTTTAAAAGAAATTAAAAGAGAAGGTTACAATTACTGTGCAACATCTGAAACCAAATAAATAGAAGACTTACTTGTTCAAGTGTATGCTGAGCAAGATCAGTTGTTGATATCATAACTCCAGCAGCAAAAGATCCCAGTTCAAGGCTCAGACCCAGCTTATCACTACACTGAAATGCAAAATCAATCTATCATATGCATGTTGCATACATGTGCACGTGTCTAGTTGAAGACGGCAGGAGCAATGGTAGACAAGACATACAAATAGGATCACTGAAAAATGTTTTCCTTTTTCCTTTTTTTTTCTTTTTCCTTACTTCTTGAGAAACTAAATATCAAAATAACTACACAGAAAAAATGAATAAATCAGTCTGTTACTTCTGAACATAAATTGGATTGCATTAAAAATGCATTAATAACAACAAAAGAAGAATAAGGAAATGAGGCTAACCCAAGCAACAAGTAAGCAGAATGCCACTGATGCCAATTGATAAAGTTCATTAGTCTGCACAAAATAGAACCTCATTCAGTTGGTCTCCATCATAAAGTATAATATTAAAGCAAAAGGTTTAGGTTTTTGCCTGTGATGATAGGCTTATCATAAGCTTCAGAAACCATGGCACACAAGTACGAGACAATATTGTTAAGATAGCCAAAAATGTTCCTAGCAGCACCAACCTGAAATATAGACATGTTGCACATGAATAGGAGAAAATGAATCTGATGGTTAATACATCAATTAATGTACAATACACATGCGCAAATGTTTAATTTGAATTCTGCAGTTGCATAACCTTGAAGATCCTGCAAATATTGTTAATAGCATCAGCATGCCTAAATGTTCTTTTTCAAGACATTCTATCTACATATCTTGAATCTTCATAGTGCATATTCTCCTATCAACATATTTCATCAACTAAAGACCAAAAAAATAAAATACAATTCAGAAACCAAGGACAGGAAGGGTTGATGTTTAAGTTGTGAAAATTGTTGATATCAAATGCATAAACAGATAAGTTGTTTAGATTCTTACGATTTAGTCATGGACATGACTCCTTGAAGAACACCAGAAGTGCCACCAAGAATAGGAAGCAAAGCAAACAGCAGACCAACTGCACAATCCTGGCAGGGCATAAAGATCATAATTAATAGCAAATGTCTACACGAAATATATCATTATCAAAATAAATATTATAAGTGAAATGTTTTCTTTTAATTTTTCTCAACTATTCAAATATGATATAGCAGTAACATAGCATCTTTTAACACACATTTGATGAGTAAGCGAAAGAATACCTGCAAGATAAGGGTGCCAATAGTAACTTGACCATAAAGGGTATTAATACTATTCTTCTCCATCAAAAATTTCAAAACCTGTAACCAAGGGAAACAATATTTAACTATAAAAAAAGTTTGAATTCTACACATAAAAATTAGCAAAGCAGCATTGAACAATATAGCTAGAATAAAAAGATATATGCTACCTATAATAGGTTCAAGAGACAACTAAGTGAACACAAGGGCATTTATTTTTTAAATGGCGATGACATGGCATGCTAATGTGGCACCATATATGACATAGCGCTAACATGGAATGTTGATGTCAATGCCACATTAACAACTTTTATGCCATTATTCATTGTGTGACTTAAGAACAAAAGATGAAACTACATGTCCTGAATTGCCAAAAAAATAAAGTTCAAGTCCTAAATGCTGAAAGCAGGAAAATTTTTAAAGTATATGAAAAAATAAGGAAAGAGAGCGAGAGAAATTGGGGGGTGGGGGGGGAGAGAGAGATATGGAGAGAGAAGGAGACACAATGAGAGAAAGAAGGAGACACAGTGAGATAAAGAGGGAAAGGGAGACATGGCATAAAATTTTTCAAGTACCTTCGAAATTTTCACGCTTTTAGCATTTAGAGCTTAAAGCTTTTTTCTTTTTTTCTTTTTGTAATTCAAGACGTACTTTCAACTATGCACTTAAGTCACAAAATGAATAATGATATAAAAAAAAAATTGTTGACGTGGTGCTGACATCAGTGTCACATCATACATGTCGTCACATCAGAATGCCACGTCAGACATGATGATGACGTTAGCAACACCACATTAGCAATACTTAACGCCATTAGCCCCTTGTCCTTAAAATGCTAACGGCAATAAAGTTCCTGTACTCAATTGCAACAAAAGAAAGTACATGTCCTCATTACTAAAAGTGCCAAAATAAAGGGTACTAAAGTTACTTCCACCCATTTTTAATTCCATTGTTTCAGAAATTTTACTCTGAAGTATGTTTAAAGAAGAACCAAAATCAGACACAACAACCATGTTTACAGTAGGACGTTGATCCTAGAGGCCTAAAGTCTTCATTAAGCATATGCTACAAGCACTCTTTGCTCCTTAAGAATAATTATACTGCTAAAAGAACAAACTTGTGGATGCAGCAAACAGAACACAAAGATTAAAATAGACGTGATAACTGAAACTATAAACAGAATGAGAAGTATAAAAACAGAAAGGATCATCTGGCAAAACAGTCAAAGAGAACAAGCTTCAACGCAATGATATAAACACTAGAAACTAGTTAAAAAATTACCAGTTTTGACCTGTCAAACATACAACAAGATATAAAAACAGAATTAAGAACACCTATGATTAGAATTTTACCACTGCAGTAGATGACATAGACAGGAAAGCACCAACAAACACCCCCTCTGAAGATTTACCACCACATAACTGCAAAAAGCATGCAGCTAGGCACATCAAAAACTCGTAGCCAGTATAATTTGCATCGGAACAGAATAATTTAAATTTAAGCAACTAAGCTGTGCTCTTTTCTTCAACTCAAATTTAGTAAAATAAGTCTCAGAACATCAATGCAAACTCTAGATTGTGATGTAGAACCAATAGAACAAAGGAGAAAAGAAACTAACTATCAAATTAATTGTCAGTCATAGAAAAAGTCTCTCTAAAATGCTAGAAGACAAGTATTCATATGCCATACTTGGATATCATAGCCAGACTTTTACTTATATGCTATGTCTGGATATCTAAAACACCCAATTGATCCTTATGGCAGCCAAACTTGTACTGCTGGAGTCGCCTATGGATTGGCGGTGGCAGCGCTGAGTGGTGGTTTAGCGAAAGGCAGTGGTTGGCTTGTTTCGTGATGGCTGGGGAGGTTTCTTTTTAATAGTGAGAATAACAGTAATTAAGGGAAGGAAATTTCATAGGAAGCAATGGAGGTTTTGATTGCTTACAGGCAACATGTCAAAAAAGGCTCTGAAACCAAATTGACGTAGAACTAATAGAACAAATGGAAGTGAAACAAATTCTTAATTTTATTAATTCTCAAATCAATTCTCAATCATAGAAAAGGTCTCTCTAAAATACCAATGAGACAGGTATTTATAGAGTATTTATAAATTCTAATCCTACTAGTATTAGGATTTAGAATTCTAAACAATAAACTACTAATCAAATACTAATCAGAAATCCAAAATCAACTAGCTTCCTAAATAAAATACTACTCCCTAAATAATAATAGAATTCTTAAATAATATAAACTTCCTAATTAATAAAAATCTAGACTTCTTAAGTTTACAATGAAAAACTTTCCTCCATAAAAAAGTTTACAGTGAAAAATTAAACCAAAAACAATTCCTTTTCCTTGACTGCGTCTACCCAATCCACAGAGTAACCGAGCATTGCCCTCCAAAAACAAACTAAAGTTTGAATTGGATTACCCATACCACAAGTTCACACATACATATCAGTCTAACATCTGCATTTATACATGTGTTAGTTCTCTACTTGTGTCAAATGTCAGTGGGTATTAGATTAAACTAAGCCACATCATACACTGCATCCTTAGATTCTTAATTTCCATTAATTAATCTTTTAATCTTATCCCCATCGAATGAAGGCAAAAACAGAAGCATTCATCATTTGAGGTGCCTCCCCTCCCAAACCCCATACACAGACCCCCACCCACCAAAATCACACAAAAGATGACATTAATGCTGAGCAAGAATAGAAAAATAAATTTAATTCACCATCATAAGATCTACAGATAAAACCTAAGCTTTGAAATAATTCACACATGCACACACAAACTTGAAGCTAAATTTAATATTCTTGAACATTATCACATATCATGGTGAAAAAAGCAATATTTTGAACTTGAAAAAGCTTCTTTTGAAAATTAACATAGAGATCCTTCAACAATTCTCAAACATCACAAAAAAGCTAACAAAAAATTCTACTCTGCATTAGTGTTTTAAATGGCTTTTTCTATACAAGGAAAGAAGTCTCTATTCTTACAGAAATAATATAAAAACTGATCTTCTTGTAAAAGAAAATACAAAAAAACCCAACCAAGGTATGTAATAAAAGATTTCCTCTTCTTTTATACAATATGGACTTAAATAGAAACTTCCAAGTAATACTATACTTGAGTATAAAATTCAAAGCATTACAGTAACATACTGAGACTGTTATTCCACACAAGCACATAAATAGGAAAATCTGGAGAAGACCACCTAGAACTGCAACGGCTCGAACAACGCGAAGCTGCATTTTTGAAAAGCAAATAATTTCATAGCTTAAGTTTGTTGATTTAAAAAATAATAATAAGAAAAATGAAAGCAGGATCGAAAACACAAGCAAACCTTTGTTGTGGAGAATTCTAGGCCCAATGCAAATAGAAGAAATATCACGCCAAACTGAGCCACTGTTTCGACCTAAACTTCACATCCAAATCAGAAAATGAGTATGTACACCTAACATGAAATATTACTGTGAACTATCCTGTGAAAACAAACTAACCAAAGGCTAAAACAGGCAACCAAGCATAAGATGCCCACATGTACATCTATTTGCTTCAGTGTTATACAAAAACTTGCTATAACCCATTAATATTTGAACCCATGAAATGACTGATAAAGTTCAGAGTCACATTTTGACCTAAGTTGACCTCTGAAAAAAATATATATAAAAGAAAAAGAAAAAGACAAACAGAAACATCAAAGTTCTGGTAAAAATTCCCATATCACTTATTCATTACACAAAAGTAAAGCAAAGGATAAGTGTTCAATCAGTATAGATGTAAAAAATTCATACTTGCACCATTTCGCTAACAAAGCTCAAGCCCCCAGGCCCAATAATAGATCCTGCTAACAGATATCCAGTGATAACCTGCAAAATTCAAAATGGATGAAAGAAGTTCAGAACCCATAAAGCACTAGTTTATCATTTACAAAGCACAGAAGCAATAAGTCTAACCGGTTGTCCAGTACAAGCAAAAGCAATGCCACCGCAAGTTGCTGATACAATGACAACCACCAGATCTGATATCAATCTGTAATAATAGAAATCCAAACAGGTAAGATCAGTCAAAAGATTAATGTTAGTTGGTCTGTGATGGAATCATGAATCTGAACAGGTAAGATCAGTTAAAAGATTGATTTTAGTTGGTGTGTGATGGAATCATGAGAATAAGAAGAATTGAGTAAACCTTAAATCTAATTGCAACACAGGGTACTTGGATTTTGGGTTTGATATGATAAAGACATTGTCCTGTAGATAAAATTACCAAAAAGGTCAGAATTTTCATCAGCATAAAATATTTGTTCAAATATTGGTAATGCAATACTAGTTAACACCATCAAAACAGTAGCATAAAGTGAGTTTCTCATGGTGTCTATTAGACATACCTTTCTATCAATCAGCGTTGGCATATCCTCTGCTCGATTCTCATTGTCCAAATTGAAAACATCATGAAACTGAAAAGACCTAGCATGTGGTTCACAAATGGGTCAGCAGTTCTAAAATTTGAGTTGGTGAAGTTGAATTCAATATTCGTGAGACTACTTCTAACTAAATGTTTAAAAAGAATATCAATCGAGAATAAGTATGTACTTCTCCTCCTTCGTGTCATTTTTCTTTGACTTAACTCTAGCAACAGTTTCCAAAATTGCCTGGTAATATCAAACAAGTTATATTCAGCATAGGCTTGTTCAAGAGATACAAAAGGTAAAGAATCAGAAACCTCATTAACAGACATATCCATTAAAATATTTAAACCACCAGCCACACGGATTTTCTTTTCCCATTGGTGGAATGACAAAACTTTCATTACACCCAGAATTCAACAAACAATTTTTGCCCTATCATAACTTCTTTTTTGAAGCTGCCTTATCATAGCTTAATGTAGCATAGCCTTATCATAACTTAATGTAGCATAGCAACTCAGGGGCAAAAAAAAACCCTTGATCTAATGGGTGGTATAAGGTCCAAATGCTCTTCAATTAAATCTGTGCCCAATTGTATAACTTCAGACCAGTCTATTTATTAATAACTGTCACTGGACTTTAACCATGGCCTATTTGTCTCAATAGCATTTTCAGTCTCACCATCCTTAAAACCACATATGACCAGGCAAATGTCTGTTTGCCCAGTTGCACAAACTCAAATTTATTAAAGAATGGTAATTGGAGCTATTGCCTCACAAATTACACTGAACAGCTCTTGTGATTAACCCTCACAAAAACACAACTCTAAAAGAAGTCTAACTAAATTCTGAAATCTTAACTTTTAAGTTTTAACCGTACAATTAGCAATCATCAATTTGATGTTGAAAGGAATTCAATTTTATTTTCCTTAATTGAAATGAATTATTTCAGTGAAGAAACTAGAACATAAGGCTTTCTTTTTGCCTAGATAAGTGAATCCTAAACTTTTATCCTCAACCATTCTGTATTTATTTACCAGCAAGTCTCTAACAGCATCAAAGTACATGTGTACAGTATTATTATAAGTTTTATTAACCTACAAATGCTTTACATACACCGTTCTACAATATTAGTTAGTTAGTTACATATCTAACATTGTAGGCATTAGGGGTGTTCGGTTCCAATTCAGTTCGGGATTTGCCTAAGAACCGGAACCGAACCGGAATTTCAAAATTTCGTTACGGTTCCAGTTCGGTTCTTCATTGTTTCGATTTCAGTTCGGTACAGTTCTAGGTTCTTCGGTTCCAGTTCCAGTTCGGTACGATTCTAGTTCGGTTCTCTGTTCTTAAAATAATTTTATGTAATTATTTTCTTAAAAAGTAATTCATGAATTAGCATTTAAGTTTTGAATTGAGTTATTAATACATAATATATCATATAATACACATTTTAACTATTTATTAATCATATAATATTTAACTATAAGATACAAATATAATTAATATATATATATATTAATATAAGATAATAGTATATTTTTATAATTAAGAATGATAAGGTAGTTTAATATATTTATAACTAAAATTATTAAGAAAATATAGAAAAATAAAATATCATATTAAGTTATATTTAGTTCATAATCATATATACATACATAAGTATATATAATTATATTGAAAGTATATAATACATCTTAAAAAAATATAGAAAAGCATATATATATATATATATATATATATATATATATATATATATATGTTCGGTTTTCGGTTCAATTTCGGTTCGGTTCTTAGTGAAAAACCAGAACCAAACCAAAGTATCAAAACGGTTTATGTCGGTTCAGTTCAGTTCAGTTCTTGGGATCGGTTCAGTTCCTCCAAGAACCGTGGACAGCCCTAGCAGGCATCCTCAAAGGTTTCATACCTGCATGAAATGTTAGCCAATTCCTCATTCAACATAATTACTCATAAGTCAGTAGTTATAAAAAATTAAAAAGAATATTGCAGGAAAATGTAGTGCAAAAACAATAAGTCGAGAAGACAATAACCAATCCGAATTTAAAATATGTGAATAATGTAGAACGCCAAACACCAATTGCTTTAAACAGCCAACAGAAAACGAAAAGAAACATCAGAATTTATAATAAATAATAATAATATAAAGAGTTACGAACCTGCTGTCCAGCAACACTGTTATTGAAGCTACCAGGATCAGTGGCTGCAAGAGAAAATATAAGAAATAATCCTAATCTGTAATTTGCCGCTCAAACCTTCCACAAGATGCTTTAAATATGTAATCTCTAGCTTACGTTTCATTAATTACAGTTCTAAAAACAAAAATAGCTTCACATTGCTATTACACTTAAAAATAATAATAATTTCAATAAAGGTAGCAAAGGCTTAGTTACCGAAAATTTTCTTGGAGAAAATAGTAAAATTAAGAGGAAAATCACTTATTGTTAAATTTCCGGAAATTGAGCAATTCTGAGTTGATCCACAAACTGAAAATCCAACTTTCAACAAGTAGAGGAAATAAAGCCTCCAAAAAACCGAAATGCGGATGCACATAGAAACAGAAAGAAAGAGAGCTCAGATCTAGTACGAACATTCATTCTGGTCGGTCTCGTTGAACTCCTTCTCCAAAGCCCGATCAATCATGTCAGCGAAGCTGTCCTCGCTGGATCTCGAACGAGTCGCGTTCGACTTGGTTGTTGCATTCATCTCCATCGCCGAGTCGGACTCGGTGACCGAGAGCGAAAGAAAGAGAGCAGAAATGAACAACAGAGCTAAAACTAACCTCATTGCAGAGAGAAAGCTCGGAGAAAGAAAAGGAAAACCACGGCGCGTCTACTGACACCGGCAAGTAAGCGAACCAGCTATATGGTCATTGGATTTTTCTTCCACCGTATGAAGAACGAGAGGGAAAGTTTTTTTAGTTAGCTTTGGAACTGGAGGATCGTACAAATACAATAAAGGTCACTGGTGCGTATTCCGTGAAAATGTTCTGTGTAGCTGCGGCCCAATGTATATGAGAGTGTCTCTGGTTGGGATTTAAAGGCTAAAGGAGGGTATACACATTTGACGGTGGCGATGATTTGATTATGTTGAGGTTGCCATGTAAGACAGATTTGGTGGACAAGTTTGAAGCCCCCGGATCCGTTTGTGACCCTGATAGTGGTTGGGAAATAAAAAACTGATTAATTCTTAACAAACAAAACTGATTCATATTTGTTGAAAAAATATTTTTTAAAATATTGAAAAATGATAATTTAAATAATATTAAAATTTTATTGACATCACAAAAATTTTTAATTTTATTTTAAAAGTTAAATTTTATTTTGTGAAAAAAATATATTTTTTACTATCTTTAAAAATTAAATTATTAAAATATTATAATAGTGTTTAATATTATAAAGTTTTAAATTTAAGTTTTAAATAAAATTTTTTAAAATATTTTATTATTTTATAATTTTTATAAATAGAATTTAAAAATTTTTAAGCTAATATTTTTTTTAAATAACAGCCGAAGCAGACTTAGTGGCCCGGAACACTAACTCAGCACTGTTAATTGGTATTCTAATTCAGCCTACCCATTATACTCTGCGAAGTGGGATGTGCCAAATCAAAATGAGTTGATAAATTTTCCTTATATGAAAAAGTATGAAAAAAATATAATATTCTCCTTATTTAAAAAAATATATATATAATTTATTTATTTGTATCAAATTATAAGTTTTTTTATTTTTAAAATAATAATTTATTTATTAACTTATTAATATATCTTTATTTAATATATATTAAAAAAGTAAAATTTATACGATCCAAATTAAGTCTTTAATTTTAAAAAAAAAAATTAAATTATGAATGAAGTATATCCATCATTGATTTATGATTTATTCATTAAGCTTTTAATTTTAAAAAAATTTAAAAAAATAAATTCTAAAACTCTTAAAATATTTATCATTGGCTTATATTCTAAATTAGTTTATTGGCCCATATTCTAAAATTTTTTTAAATTAATAGTCTTTAAATTATTAGAATTTAAAAATATACCCGATATTATTTGTCATTGATCCACATTATTCACACATTAGATTATTGATTGATAGTTTTTATGTCTTTACTTCTAATAATTGTGTATTTAATGGGCCACATTTAAATGTGTATTAAATTATGAGCAAAAAATATCAATTAATTTCAGCATTAATTTTGTGAGAATTAAATATACTATCGATCATTATTGAGATATTAGTTTATTAATTTTTTTATTTTGTGAGAATTAAATAAATAAAAAATTATAACATTTAGATAAATGAAGTCAAAAATTAATATAATAACTTGACTTAGTAATATTTAAATGAACTTAAATATTGATCTAATATTTATTAAATTCTTGGTTAAGAATTTTCCTAATAAATATTAAAAAAATCAATTGATTAAAATTTTTCAATGATCAAAAAATATTTTAAAAAATTACTCACAAAATCTTTTTTTAATCATCACTAATTTAATTAGCCCAATCAGCTATTTAAAACGATAATTTAATAATGATAATAATTATTTAATTTTTAATGTACTAATATAGATAAATAATATATTAAGAAAAAAACAAAATTTATTATTTTAACTTTAGTAATTATATTTTTTTAATATATATAAATATAAGTAAATTTATTTGACGTGGATTTTAAATAAAGGAGGAAGTTCAGTTTATTTTTTTAGTTTCATCAGGATTCATAACTCTATTTGTTTTTTTTAGATAAGTTTATATATTATTCTTAGTTAATTTGTATCTTTTAATTTATTCTAATTTTAGATAGAATTTAGTTTCTAATTTTATCATTTTTACTTTTCCTATTATATATATATATATATATATATATATATATATATATATTACATTTATTTCCCTATTAGAATTAGGGTATCAGAAATAAATATTCATGTATTCTTGTATTTTATAAATTTTAATGGATTTTGAAAAAATTTTCTTCAATAAAATTATATTTAATTTATTTTATTTTTAGATTATGAATTAAATTTTATATTTATTTTAAAATTTTGAATTAAAATAATTTTTTTTAAGAATTTGAAGAACCTTTTTGCTCCGAATGTTACGTCATTATCCTTGTGGAACATGAAGAGTAACTTGGAAAAATAAGGAGTAATACATTTTTTTTTTGAAACTCATTTGATTTTTTAATTTAGAGAAAAAAAATAAAGAAAAGATGTAAAATATATATTTTATTTGAAAATTATAATAGAGAAGTCATGGAAATATAATTATTTATATAAATATAATTATTTTCTTTCCTTTTAATAGAAATATAATTATTTTCTTTCCCTTTTAATAGAAATATAATTATTTTCTTAATAGAAATATAATTATTTTCTTTCTCTTTTATGTCTTTTTAAATAAGGAAAAGTAATAATTTTTTTATTTTCTATTTATTTAAATAAAAATATTATCAGTTTATATCACCGGTGCTTTTATTTTAGCACTGAATAAATTTTAAGAGTTATCATTGAATTTTAGAAATTGTAATAGAATTATTTCTAAACTTAAAAATATAACATAAAACTCCTTGAACTTTAAAATTTTACACAATAAAATCTTTCTAATTCTCAATAGACAGTTTATATAATTAAGAATAATGTGACGTGAATAATTCTCTCCCTTATGTGATAGTGACAAAATTAATTATGATTTTATTCACAAATTAATCATAAAAAAATTTCAGCAGTATAAAATAATGAAATACTAATAAGTAAAAATATATCTTAAAAAAAATAATTCACGTTATCGTTATTTTTTATTGTCCACATTAATTTATTACTTATAAACTGATTTTTGAGGGTTAAAAAGATTTTATTATGTAAAATTTTAAAATTTAATAAATTTTATATTATATTTTTAAATTTAAAAATAATCCTATTAAAATTTCTAAAGCTCAAAACACGAACTGTTGAAATTTGTCCTCATACCACCTAATATTTTTTGACTTCTAGAAACACAAATTTCCTCTTTCCACTTTCTTCATTCTCAAGCATCATTCATCGGTTCAAATTCTCCACTTTTTTTTCTGCATTTGATGGTTTTCATTCAAACTTGATTTTGTGGTGACCCATTTATACAAGCAAAACACCTATTGGAGGATTAAGAAATCTGACTTCTTTTATTTATTTAATTCAGTTGAACACTTTTTAAAAATGACTCTTGTATTATTAAGTTAAAATGACTTTAATTCTAAAAAAAAAAATAAATAATTTATCACATGGATTATGCCAACTCAATATTCAATAAGTCAATAATAAATTGACATCTGGTATATTGGATGAATTTATAATTTTAAAATATAAAAATAATTCCTGCGTAAAGAAATCTGATCTTTAATTAATCTCAGAATATAAAATTATAAAACAATTTGTGCTAAAAATAATTACCAAGGAATAAGCATATTTCACCCTATATATGCTACGTGTTGATTTAATATTTACTTGTTATATATTGAGTCGGCACAATTGATGGGTCAGATAATTTATGGGAAAAAAGATATCACAAAGAGATAGATAAAATTTCTCAATGAGATTACTATTGTTGCAAATATGGATTTAAAAAGGATGATAATGACCCAAGAGAAACCAAAAATTCTTATAGATTAGACACAAGAACAGAATGTAAAGGCTTTTATTAGGTTAACAGCAAAAGATGGAGAATGGATTGTGACTCATCTCCATGCTGAACATAATCAAAAGCTTGCACTACCATCAGAAATACACTTACTAACGTCACTGAGACAAATAGCAAAGGCTAAAGCTGGAATGATAGACACTATATGGGGCAAATGATGGTATTAAATCCAAGCATATTTCTCTTACTTATGTGAAGGCATATTAAGAAAGTGCACTTCTGATGTGATATGAAAGAAAGTGCATGATTCTTCGAGAAATTATTAGGTACATATGGTGCATATATATCATCTCTTATAATTATGTGGGATCCACTCTCCATATTATAAGGAGATCTACTTTCCTGTGAGATAAAGAACACTATTTTTTAGTGTTCTCAGTGTACCTGATTTTTCTTGGATGAATTATCATCCAGTTGAGCTGGTTTGGCGTAATAGCACCATATGATGTCCTTTGCTTGCAATATCAATGACAAGAGAACAGCAAATAAAAGGAGATTGCTTATCAAAAACAAATATCAAATATCAGTTAATAGAATAAGTGGCCACTCAGCTCATCATATTTACTTGAAATTAGTTTAACGTTGGATTCATTCTCTCTCTACTTTAGGGCTTTGAGTAAATTTTAACTTACAGATTCAATGTGTTTTTGTTCTTCCATGAGCATGCTAATATGTATGATGCAGAAACGACTAATAGTTTTAGCAGAGAAGCTCACTCAGGCAACCATATAATTATTAATATATTAATCTAACATATGTATAAACCTTTGTGCTTTTGGTAGAACAAGTGTGCCTTTAGTGGCCGACATAGGAATTTAATTTAAAAAATTTAATTAAAATATGTGATTTGTTAATCACTTTTTTAAATGTTGATTGAATAAGCTGATTTATTGATAATGATAATTTTGCAATAATTAATAATCGGTATAATCGTTCCATGACTATTAGAACAAAAACATTCAAGGACTATAGTAACAAAGATAAACACTTTTTTAATGAAATTAATTTGTTAAAAATTAAATAGAATAGCTACTAATTTAAAAATACAATAAATATTTAATATTATAAATTAGTGAAATTAAAAATTTAATGATTAAAAATTAAAAAGTTTGTTCAATTTATCTCAAATCTAACTTTAAAATAACCATAAAAATAAATTTAATTAAAATTATAGATTAAATAAAGTAAATTGCATGATTCTTTTCTAATATTATGAAAGAAAAAAAAATTCTAGCTTGAGTATAAAAGAATTTTAGAAAGAGAAATATTCCAACAATAGTATTGAGATTATAAAAAGAAAATACTAAAATTTTAAATTAATGAAAAAAAAAATTGTAACAACCCAAACTCTACATTACTCAATTTTTGTCTTATATTAGGTTAGAATAAAATTCATAAAATATTCGTGGATGATCAAAAAATTTTGATTCCTTTTGCAATAGCCTTATATCATTGCTAAGGACCGCAGAGCAAAATTTTAAAATTTTTAGAGCTTGTTTGAGTGGATTTTTACAAAATGTCAATTATAGGGACTAAAACGTAATTTTTAAGATTGTGAGTATTGGCTGGTTTGGAGGGCCCAGGAGGGGCCATATAATGATGATGAGATATTGGTTGAGTTTAGAAGTGTTATTTGAACCATTTTCACAAGTTGGGTAGGTCTCAGGTATAGGGGAAATTCTGTCGAATTTTCGGCATGAATTAGGCTCTTTGTTGTCTCTTTAGAGTTTTATTTTGACTTAGTACTAATAAATTTATAATTTAATTATGTAGGTGATCGATGTCAGCCATTTTTCTCCATTCAGCAGCCACAATAGTCATCAGTATACTGTGAGTAAAATATTAATTTTAATTATAATTTCGATATTATTATATGTTCAGGCATGCCCATGCATCACTTATAAATATGTATCTATGTAGTTAAACACTAGGCATGTTTTATATTGCATTCATAATTGATGAAGTGCTATGGGTGTTGTTTGTGATAATTTGGAGCAGTGTGTGTGCGTTGGCGTGTGTGTGGTATGGTATTGGATATGGACAGGACGGGTAGACACGGCTTGAGAGACACTCGCTGGGACCCCGCACTTGGTTTATTAAGTGAAAGTCCGGCTTGAGAGACACTCACTGGCAGAGGTTGGATTAAGAGGGCTATATAGGGGATCAGCTCCCATATATGTATTACTTGACAGTGTTGGGTGTGTGAGTGCTCCAAATTGCCTTTTTGCTGTTATGATGTGAATTGTATGAAAATTATGATGATATTGCATTTCATTCCACAGGGTGCATTAGCTTTAGATAGCTATAGAAATTGTATTTAAAATTAGTATTTTACTCTCTAAGTCGAACGCTCACTCCTGTTTACCTATTTTTCCAAGCTACAGGAGGAGTTCTTTTACAGAGCAACCTATTTTCTTCCTTGCAGGTTTAACGTCGATTACTTAATTGTTTTTATTTTTTTTTTCTAAATTTGAAATCTAGAATGCCACATGTGTTAGCAATAGTATAGACCCCATTAGGAATTGTGTTAATTTAAATTTTTGAGGTTAATAAATAAAGATTTGTATGATACTTAAACAATTTGTAAATGATGTAACCGGGTTGAGCTGGGCTCCTCTAATTTTAGTTTCTGATAATTACTGGGTTAAGTTGGCCCGAAATAAAATTATAACAGTTTAATTTAAATTATTTTATATGCATATTGGGCCTAAATTGTGGGCCTAGTCATGGGTTTGAGAACAATAAGGTTTACTATGGGTCTTGGGGGCTTTATGTCGACCTAGGTCCTAGTGCCAGTTTGGCCAATAGGTTGGGTCATGACAAGAGTGTTATCAAAGCTTATGCTCCAGATTCATGGGAAGTGCATGTCTAAAGCTTTAAGAAGAGTCCAATTAGGAGTTCACATGAGGAGTATAGGATTCTGTTTCATTTTCTTCTGTAAATCCTTGTTTCTAGATTCTGCGTTATTCCTTGATTAGTATAAGAGTGCTTCAGTTTAGCACCTCGATTTTGTGAAGTACATGGTGATGTGAAATAGATTTAGCATACGTATTGAGGTCTACCATGAAAACATGTACTCCAATAAATACTATATATTTGTCAGTATGGTTTTAAGTGGTGTGCCCATTTCATGCAAGGCACGAGTACATAAAGGTGAGTATTGAAAGTACAGTTGCCCTAGATAAGGATGAGGATACCACTGCTGGCAGTCATCAGTAGATGACCCAGTCAGAATAAGTTTATGATAATAGTAGATTCGAGAGAGATAAGAAATTAGTTTAGACCTAGTCTATCAGGATGTACCATGGTAACTATGCAATGTGCTCGATATTTGTGCTGTAAGCTGCAGATTATAGTATAGACATGGGATTATTGTGTAGAGCTACGTGCATCCCCATGGTGCTCCATAATGAGGGTGTTTGCGGATGGCCTCTATTTTGGTACAGTTATGCCATAACAGAGTTCTATATCTGTAGAGGAGTTGGGAACTCCTGGTTAGGGGTCTAGAGTTAGAATATTGAAAGGTCACAGTTGGGTGATAACTAGAGTCAGTGACTCGGTTATCCTAGCATGAGCTAGAGTTACATCAAGAGTTGCCATCAGACTAGAGGTTGTGGATTAGTTGCAAAGTAAGGGTGATATCTATAGAGTGAGACTATCTGGTCTTCAGTATGGAATTTTGGATGGTTTTTGTAGTATGACATACGTTTTGCTTAGAGCTTAGTGAGAATAATATACCTTGTGTTTATCAGTAAGGTGTAAAGTACAACCCTACTACCTAGAGAAGGTCGAAACTATGAATTGATGATTTACAGAGCTATGATATGATAAGAGAGTCATTAATTCGACATGGTTTTGGCAAGGTGGAAGATGTAGTACCTTTTTCGCAGTCAATTATGATGTAAAGTGGTTTCATTCTTTCAAGAGGGATAAGGGTTTATTACTAATAATGGTGACCAACAAAATAGTGCCCCAGATGGGACTGTAGAGTGTGGTTGAGAGTAGTTGGCTCGGGTATACTAGAGAGGATACAAGTTCCATTATAGAAATCATATACAATCAGATCATGATGGATGTAAATCCTTTGAATTGGATGACGGGTTTGGGTGCCCAGTATCTTAAGTTTTGGCTAATTGAGTAAACATGGAAAAAAAATAATAATAATAACAAATAAATAAAATTGCTGCAGAATCAGTTCTCGAGGTAGTAAGGGTATTATATAAGCTAAAGGATAAGAATAGAGATCATACAATAAAAGTATAACTGCAATTTCCTGAGTTCCTTTCTAACTTCATATTGTTCAAAACAATAGTATAATCTAATTATAATAGTGTTAAGAGTAATAAATTAGCGAAAATAAATCACAGAAGGCCAATGGATAGAGAAAGTGTAAAATGAAAGTTTGGACAATTGATTGCAGATGCAATATAATCTAAAAGTCAGTGGAAGTACTAGCTAGAGTGGTCAAATGACCAAATCTGAGTAGCACAGATATGTGATAACGCGGTAGAGACTGTGAAAGAAATAGTTAGCAAGTACAGCTATCATGTTAGGAAGAAGAATGGAACTAGAGATAGAATAGTCAAGTTCTATTGTGGGTAAGACAAATGAAATAAATGAAAGGACAACCTGAAGGGCACATAAAAAAAAGGAACAAAGTTAAGATATAGGGTAGGCTAAGTGTTATTCTTGGCAAGGTGAATGACAAGGATGGAGAACCCAAAATGGGACCACATTAGTGAAAATAGTGATAGAGGTATGGAATCTAGTAATGTGATACTCATAGCATGATGTAGTTGAAGTAGTGCCAGGAGCTAAAATATAGTGCTTTGAGTTGTATGATTGGATCATACTCTATCTATTCCCTATTCCTAAAGTGAAGTGGATAGCAATGGGGCAAGATTCTTTTAACTTGTTAACAGTATCAAGAAAATTAGGCGAGGAATATAATAATAATGAGCAAAAGCTAGAAGGTGTGCGATGGTATTGCGGACTATCTAATTAGGCAGAGAAAAAGAAGTTAGTAAGTAGTAAGTTGAATAAAAGTCAATCTAAGGGATCAAATAGGTATGATGAGAGGTGTCGCAAGGTATTTTGCGGTCGCCTGGATGAACACTCACCGAAGTGGGAAAGAGTGAGAAGTCGCCACTTTAATTTTGAGGGAAATTAAAGAGAACCATTTGTGAAATGTAAATCAAAATGAAACCACTTCAAAAATAGAGATTCTAGGCACCCCGCCTTGTCCCTTTATGAAGGCAAGCAGATTTAACATTATGCTCTTCATAAATCAAAATCGAAAGTTAGGGGAGTTAGGATAAAGATGTTAATCCCTTTGATAAAAAGGAATATTTAATTTTTCACTAATTCGGGTTACCCAGGTACATAAGTAAATGAGACAGCCCTTAGTGAGTTGCGTATCAGTTTTTGTATAGGGGGTTATTTGGAGTACTATGCTATTTTAGTTTGGATTTGAGAGAATCCGGGTAAAAGCTTTTCCCGATCTCTGGGGATAATCTGTTTAAAGTTTAAGTAAAGAATCTCGGATAAGAACTCTCCTCCGATCTTCGCATTAAAATTTGACTGAGAATCGGATAAGAACTCTCCTCCGACCTCTTTAAATAATTATTAAAAAAATTTGGATTGAGAATCGAATAAGAACTCTCCTCTGATCTCTTTAGATTATTATTAAAATTTTGGATTGAGAATCGGATAAGAACTCTCCTCCGACCTCTTTAAATATTAAAAATTTGGATTGAGAATCGGATAAGAACTCTCCTCCGACCTCTTTAAATATTAAAAATTTGGATTGAGAATCGGATAAGAATTCTCCTTCGATCTCTGTAGATATTTATTAAAGTTTTGGATTGAGAATTGGATAAGAACTCTCTTCCGATCTCTTTAAATAATTATTAAAATTTTGGATTGAGAATCGGATAAGAATTCTCCTCCGATCTCTTTTAAATAAGCAATTTTAGAATTTTAATGAAGGATCTCGGATAAGAACTCTCCTCCGATCTCCTTTTGTTTGAATGAGAGTTGGGTAAGGACTTTTCCCGACCTCTTAAAATTTGATTACAATTACTTATCATAAGAACCTACGACTAAGGGTTCTGGCATCTGAAGACACCGGGGACCCGAACAAGGCTTTCTCTTAACCCATTGGTACCTTATAGCTAAGGAAAGGATGCTAGACTGAATTTTTCCAATCTCCTTTGTGATCGCCTTACTAGTACTTTTGGCGAGTGATGTCCGATCTCTCTTCGCCTTCTGGCCCAGATCTGATCTTACCTCAATCCTCCATCATACCAGGCTAAATCCTGAGCTTATTTAACAGTTCGACTCCATGACCTTTCCTCCGACTTATTATCCAAACTTTTATTATTCTAAAGAAACTCTCGTATCAAAATACGGCTATCAATCTTTATTAAACTACCTATATATTACCAGTAACCAGAGCACCCATATTTGAAAGATAATAAGGCTAAGAACAAACAAATAACATGAACTGATGAAATAAAGGTAAACTCAAAAGAATAACCACCCTCGTGAAACTCTTTAACATGAAAACAAATAAAGAAGCTTGATAGAGCAACGGTTCAGACGCTCACCTGTGGGGAGTTGAATCTATCGAGCTAACTATGGAGTCACAAATATGGTAGAGTTATTCGCTAATAGCCTGGGGACTAATGCTTGCCTTGAAATAAAGGATACCAAGTCAAAATGCAGTCGAACCGAAGTAACAATAACCGAGCTCGAATGAGATTGAGCTTGTAAAATAATAGTGGATATAAAGATGATGAAAGCAGAACTGAAACTAAGAGAGGGTATCGCAGAGCAATGAACAAACTAAAAATAAAGAGTTTCAGTGTCCAACACTCCTTCAAAGAAAATACTTTAGAAAACTGGTTTCTGAAGTTTTTTTCTATTTTGAAAGCTTAAAAATAGCAGAGTGGCAAAACTGAATTAATTTACAGAGCCTTTCCACTATAATCACCACCCTTTTTTCCGTCCTCCCCTTCAACAGTTTTCATACAGGTATTTATAGGGAACGGGTGCTCCCAATGAAGGGTCAGGATTTTCTTTGAGGGAGATGGAAGGTTTGGATTTTAAAGGACACGATCTGATGCTTAAGAATTAAAGAGAATCAAAATGAACGGCTGAGATCTTTTTCAGAATATTTATCCTTTCTCTTTTCTAATCTGATGGCTCAAAATTTTCTTGTCAAGGGAGATCCGAGGGCTGGGAATAAAAAGCGCCGGTCTTGTCGTCTTCATCTTTGATCCAAGGGCTCCGGACTTGTCCTTATAAGTAAGATCAACAGTGGAGATCGAGATGTACAGGACTGCCATGACACGTCCTGGCGCCTGTCAGTAACGTGGGCGATTCTGCAAATGAGGGGTGCGGTAGAGATTTGATCTCGTCTGCAATGCTTTAACTACCTTGCTCTGATTATTACAACAGTTATTGGAAGTTGTCTTATTCTCTTTGCTTTCTGATCTCCCATCCCTTCCAATATTTCGAATACGATCTCTTTTCGATCTCTCATGCCGGGCTCCTCTCCCGATCTCTCCCATTCCAGGCTCTTCCACTCTACCCAAGCTGGTTCAGTCAAAGCATTTATTCCTTCGATTACCAAGGCATCCGCTTTGTTTTCCGCTAGCAATAAATGCTCAGACCCCCCCCTATATAGATGCCTCAATTGGGGAATTTCTTTCACATTTCATTCCTTCCTCCTTCCATTTCTCTCTTCTTTCGTTCAAATTCCTCCAGTGACATTCTGGCCATGGTGACTGTTTTTGATCTTTTTCCGACTATTCTCTTAGCTCCCCGGCTGAAAATCTACGACCCCGGTGATCGAAAAATTATGATAACCATATTTGATGACAGTGAGAGAACCGGACTAATTTACCGATCCAGATCGAGAATATCGGTCGTGTCGATCTCGAGTCGGTCGACTAATATAACCGGCAAACCGATTTCGGGCAAGAAGACTACTAATTTCCCTCTTATCATTGGTGACTGCCCTTCGACGTTTACCTGGCTCCTCACCACATCGGGTGTCCTGACAGCGGTTCGGTTTCGAGCGATAACATTGACGATGAACTCTCCTATCACCATGAGAGTCATAGTCACCCCATCTGAGCTGTACATCTATCCGATGTCGATGGCTGGTTTCCTGATCAAACACATCTTTTGATTCAGCCACAAGACTAGGCATTGACATAGGCCTTTGCTAGGTAGGATGTACTGCCGATCTCTTGAGATCGCCCAAATGATGTAATCTGACCTTTAATGTAATCCGATCTCTTGAGATTGCCCAAATGACGTAATCTGACCTTTTGGAAATGGAATCTTATTTTGTTAATTATCATTTTATTATTATTGCATTGGTTATTTTTCGATCTCTCATGTGTTTATCCGATCCGATTCCTAACTGAATAGCCCTTAGACGATCTGTAATTCTAAACACCTGCCTTAATTCTCCGATCTTTAACTAGCCGATCTTCCCTTATTTAATTATGGGGTTTCTAGAATATTCGTGCGACGTGTTAGAAAAGTTGGCGAATCCCGCTAATCGATGCGCCGCTTGGGATACCGTGAGCATTAAATGCTCAGACGGGTATAAATAGGGGATGGATCAGCCAGTTGCTTCCTTATGTCATTTTCAGCATCTCGCGAGCGATTCCAAAATTCTCTCGCTTTTTCCAAGTTCTTCCGACATCGATCACACTCCGGTAAGGGTTTTGATACTTCTTTTAGTTAAATTTTCTCTTTTCTTTGAAAATGAGCGGCGATCCCCCCTTCCGTTCATGTCTAGTGGTCGTCAGATGAAGTTGAAGTGGTCGGACCAAGCGGACGATCTGAACCTCCTACAACCTCCGTTTCAGCCCGTGGTCAAGTGGCACCCTCGAGGCAAACGCATTCTTCAGGGAGAGAAAACCTTCCCGTGGATGAGCTACCGTCAATCCTTCAGGAAACTGACCTGCTGTCGTTTAGCCAAGAATATAACCTTCGGACCGATTAATACGAACTTATCAGGTGTCATGGCGATCTCCGAGCCGATCACTTCTTCAAAAAAAATGATATGATCATGGTATACGAAGAGCAATTAAAAGTCGGGCTGTGGTTCCCTCTTAATAACTTCTTTAAGGAAGTTCTGAAATTCCACCAAGTATGCATAGCCCAAGTACACCCGAACTCATGGCGGATCCTGGTAGCCTTCAGAGGCTTCTGTCGAGCTAAGGGACTCAGTCCTACAGCGAAAGTGTTCGCCGAGCTACATAGGCTAACTTGTCGAAAGGACGATAAGTACTGGTTCTTTCATGCAAAACCGCATTGTGGGCTTTTTACCGACCTGCCCTCCTCCCTGAAGAATTGGAAGAACCGCTTCTTTATTCTGAGAGTAAGATTCCGAATGGTTTTGAGGGTTTCCCGCGTAGCTGGATGCATATGGGCCCATCACTTCTGAAGCATATCGCCCTGAGTAGGGAAGAGGGTGCAATGGTGATGGAGTTAAAAGATCAGGCGGCCAGTCAGAAGTTCTCCTGTCTAGATGCGGTGATGGCCGAACTGCATCATTGGATGATGCGGTTGGTTACCGGGGAAGAACGCGGGCTTCAACTCTCTGACCTCGGCTTCAGTACTTTCTATATCTCTGATCTCTGGGCCTTAGCGAACTCACTGACTTTTCCTTTGTGCAGGTATGGCGAGCGGCGAGGCTTCCAAGGAGAGCCGAAAGCGGAAGAGAGAGGTCTCCAGAAAAGTGCGGGAGATGAAACGCGCCGAGGCTTCTTAGACGCCCAGGCATGATTCAGTGGAGATGCAAGGAGGCTCATCTCGGCCCTCAGGACCACCGGTTCCTGAAATATAAGTGGTTCGGTCTACTCCTCGACATGAAGAGCCGCCACCACCTCCACCAGTTGCTCCGAGTGCGGAAGGGGGTCCTTCTCAACCCGCTTCGAGGACCCTTTCTCGCGGGGCTCAGGTCTTGATCCATTCCCTGGAGAAGAACTGAACTATTCGAGAGAATCCGGGTTTAGCTAAGGTTTTGGGCCTCCATCTGCCTTCAGGAGGATCGGAATAGGCTGACCTCGAACAGTCTCGACGATATCCTGACCCAGACTATGAGCCTGAGCGTGGAGAGTTTGGTGAACCAACATATCATCCGGGAAAAGGCTCATCATTTGAGGCAGGAGATCCAGAAGGCGGGCCAGGAGGCAGCTTCCGTCCGAGCCCAACTTTCATCCGCTCAAAACTACATAGCTGAAATTGAGGGGCGGATGAAGTTCTACGAGGATCAACTGGCGGAGCGGGCTCATGCTCTTGAAGAGGCTCGGGCGCTATGAGCTGCTGATGTTGCTCGCCTCACTGAAGAACTTAGAGCAAAAGAAGAAGAGGCAGTGACGAGGGAGGCCGGTACTTATGTGAATGCCCATAGGGATCTTTTGGCCGAGCTCAAGAAGCGTTATCCTGAGGAGGACTTTTCCTGGATGGTGAACCTGGCTCCCCAAGATGAAGAGGATAGCGAGGAGGAGGCTGAGGGTGATAGAGAGGGTGAGCAAAATGTAAAACAGGCTGGGGGTGATCCTCCAGCCGAATGACTTGTATATATTTTTACTTTGAAATGAAACGAAGTTCTTTCTTTTGTTCAATGACTTGATGAGATCGAAAAGTATCTAAATTGCACAAACGCCTGACTGTCTGAACCAATTAGAACATCAAACTTATAAGTGATTATTAGTCCAAGTATAATAGGTCGGAAAAACATTGTAAGCATAAGATCGGCCGAGAACAAACACCGAACGGGACTTGAGATTATTAAAATTGAAAACCTGATTTGAACACTTAAGATCGGAAACATCATTAAATCGGATTAAAACCTTAACTTTATCAAATGATTATCTACAAAATTTAAAAAGGGAGATCGGAAATAAGACTGGATGGCACAAAGACCCAATGTTGGTTTGATTTCGTTTGACGAGAGGTCGGAAATGTGATTTACTAGCAAGGAGACTTGATAATTGGTTTGAGAGATCGGTAATGTGATTGACTGGCAATGAGACTTGGTGTCGGTTTGATCCCTATGAAGAGAGATCGGAAATGAACTGAATGACATGGAGACTTGGTGCTTGGGATCGATTTCAAAGTCTGTTGATTTCGGGGATCGGCCAAAATATGGTGTCGACAGCTGCCCCTCTTTACATAATTTCTATTAAAGGGAAAAATTTTTCTGTGTAGGAATTATGTAAAGATTCAGACCCATATTTTGGTCGATTAAAACTTTGAAACTCAATAAAAACTAAAACCCACTTAGGTTAGCGACCCAGAGGTTGGTAACGGGGATTTAAATGCTGGAAAATTAAAATCAACTTGGATTAAGGAACCAGAGGTTGATAACAGGAATTTAAATGCGAGAAAATTAAAATTAACTTGGATCAAGGAATCATGAATTTAAATACTAGAAAATTAAAATCAACTTAGATCAAGGAACCAGGAATTAAAATGCGAGAAATTAAAATCAACTTAGATCAAGGAACCAGAGGTTGATAACAGGAGTTTAAATGCGAGAAATTAAAATCAACTAAGATCAAAGAACCAGGGGTTGATAACAGGAGTTTAAATGCGAGAAAATAAAATCAACTTAGATCAAGGAACCAGGGGTTGATAACAGGAGTTTAAATGTGAGAAAATAAAATCAACTTAGATCAAGGAACCAGAGGTTGATAACAGGAATTTAAATGCGAGAAAATAAAATCAACTTAGATCAAGGAACCAGAGGTTGATAACAGGAATTTAAATGCGAGAAAATAAAAATCAACTTAGATCAAGGAACCAGAGGTTGATAACAAGAATTTAAATGCGAGAAAATAAAAATCAACTTAGATCAAGGAACCAGAGGTTGATAACAGGAATTTAAATGCGAGAAAATAAAATCAACTTAGATCAAGGAACCAGAGGTTGATAACAGGAATTTAAATGCGAGAAATTAAAATCAACTTAGATTAAGGAACCAGAGGTTGATAACAGGAATTTAAATGCGAGAAAATTAAAATCAACTTAGATCAGGGAACTAGAGGTTGATAACAGGAATTTAAATGCGAGAAATTAAAATCAGCTTAGATCAAGGAACCAGAGGTTGATAACAGGAATTTAAATGCGAGAAATTAAAATCAACTTAGATCAAGAAACCAGAGGTTGATAACAGGAATTTAAATGTGAGAAATTAAAATCAACTTACAAAATAAGGCTAACTCGACGCGAGAAGTCCTTCCGTGACGAAGTGTACTTAACAGGATCCCGAGGGTCAATGATTAATGGAGGACGAGTTACAAGACTTGACCTACAACTTCCCTTTCCTTACTCACTTCCCCGGATGCCTCCTTTTCTTGTTCTCGACTTTCTTCTTATTTTGCGGAAAGCGCCCTTGCGGGTTTTCGCTTTCCCTTCCCCCCATTCAACTAGAAGCGCACTTTCGGGTTTTCACCACTAGTTTTTTTTTTTTTTTACTATCGACCATTCCCTGCAAGTTTCTTAGCAAAGTACACGAGGTTATCAACACCCAAATCCTAATCTTATAATAAAATTTTAACAAATTAATAGCGCACAGAAAACAGCATTAGAGCGTGAGTATATGAGAAAGGTAAAGCAAAAAGACAAATTAAAATGCAAATGTGCGAAGAGGATAGATCAAAGTGAAAGGATGACTTTATTATGGCTTTATTACTGCTTGAGAAATAAAGGTACAGTTTCAAAGAAAAAGGATACAAGGATAGATTTCACAGATTCCTTATAGTTAGCTTTGAAGTCTCTTAACTGCCATTATTTCAAGTATCCTATTGACGAAGATTCATGCCGCGATGGTTTATTTTTCCTTCCTTGGTCCCATATCTTCTTCCTTATTTCCCAATTTTCTGGTTCTAAGGGCGCCCTTTCGGGTTTTCACCCTTAGATTTTATTTATTTTTTTTTTCAGGGTACCCTTTCGGGTTTTCGCATTCTTTCGCACATTTTGCTAGGAGCGCCCTTTCGGGTTTTCACCCCTATCACTTTTTTTTTATTTTTTTAGGCATAGTACCTTTTGACGGTATCAACATTCACGGGTCTTGGAAATTCTTCGCCGTCCATGTGGGACAAGATCAAGGCCCCACCAGAAAATGCCTTTTTGACCACGTAGGGTCCCTCATAAGTTGGTGACCATTTACCCTGGGTATCATTTTGATTCGGAAGCACTTTCTTCAGGACTAGGTCCCCGGGTTGAAATTTGCATGGGCGAACGCCTTTGTTAAATGCCCTAGCCATTCTTCTCTGGTATAACTACCCATGACATGCTGCCGCTAGCCTTTTCTCATATAGCAAATTTAATTGGTCCAACCTTGACTGGATCCATTCCGACTCATCAATCCCTGATTCCTTCAGAATTCTAAGGGAAGGAATTTCCACTTCAATAGGTAGTACAACTTCCATCCTGTAAACCAGTGAGTATGGAGTTGCCCCAGTTGATGTCCTTACAGAGGTCCGATATGCATGTAGGGCGTAGGAAAGCATATCATGCCAATCTCTATAGGTGACTATCATTTTCCGGATTATTCTCTTGAGATTTTTGTTTGCGGCTTCCACCGCTCCATTCATCTGGGGACGGTATGGTGAGGAATTGAGATGTCGAATCCTGTATTGATCACATAATCTCTGAATCTTTGGACCATTCAAATTCTTGGCATTGTCAGTGACGATTTCACTAGGGAGGCCGTGTGGGCAAATGATATTATTTTTGAGGAACTTGAGAAATGTGTTTTGCGTGATGTGGGCATATGATGTCGCTTTGAACCATTTAGAAAAATAGTCAATAGCTACCAAGATAAATCTATGCCCGTTGGATGCCTTGGGGTTGATGGGACCAATTACGTCGATGCCCCACATTGCGAAAGGCCATGGTGAAACGAGATTGAACAATTGGTGAGGCGGGACATTTATCGGATCCGCGTAGATCTGACATTTATGACACTTCCAAAAGTACTCGATGCAGTCCTTCTCCATAGTAATCCAGAAGTATCCCCGTCGCAAGATTTGCTTAGCCATCATATGCCCATTAGTATGGGTAGCACAGTTCCCCTCATGAGTTTTGAAAAGGATCCTCTTTGCTTCTTTTGCATCCACGCATCTCAACAATTCGCCGTTGGAGCTCCTTTTGTATAGAATTTCTCCACTGGGGAAGTATCCCAAAGCTAATCTCTAGATCATTCTTCTTTCTTTTCTACTTGCCCCTGGAGGGAATTCTCTGGTTTTGATGTAGACCTGGATGTCATGATACCAAGGTTTGCCATCTGTCTCTTCCTCGATCATGAAGCAGTACGCTGGTTCACTCCTTACTTTGATTTGTAATTCCTGAGTCGTCTGCCCTTCTTCTATTTGAGCCATGTCAGCCAGGGTGGCTAAGGCATCCGCGAATTGATTTTTGCCCCGACTGAGGTGAGTGAAAGAAATTTCTTCAAATTTCTTGATCAATTCCAGTAGGTACTTCTGATTTGGGATTAACTTCAGATCCCTGGTTTGCCATTCTCCCTTGACTTGATAAATGATCAAGGCTGAATCTCCATATACCTCCACCTTCCTAACTTTCATTTCGATAGCAGCCTGTAATCCCATCACACAAGCTTCGTATTCTGCGATGTTGTTGGTGCAGTCAAATCTCAATTTGATAGCTATCGGGAAGTGTTTCCCATCCGAGGATACCAACACAGCTCCGATTCCATTACCGGACAAATTGATAGCTCTGTCAAAATACATTTCCCTTACATCAGTTGATTCTTTTTCCCCGTTCTCCACTTCGTTAACATGCTCATCAGGAAATTAAAAATCCAAAGCTTCATAATCTTGGATAGGGTTCTCTGCCAAAAGGTCAGCGATTATGCTACCCTTTACTGCCTTCCGGGTCATGTAGACAATGTCATATTGGGAGAGTATGACCTGCCATTTTGCTATCCTCCCCGGCACAAATGGGATTTTGAATACATACTTAATAGGATCCATCCTAGAGATGAGCCATGTCTTATGATTCAACACGTAGTGTTTAAGCCGATTTGCTGTTCAGGCTAACGCGCAGCAAGTTTTCTTTAGGAAAGAGTACCTTGACTCACAATCGTTGAACTTCTTGCTCAGGTAATAAATGGCCCTCTCCTTTCAGTCGGTATCATCATGTTGCCCCAAAACACATCCCATTGAGCTTTGTTGGACTGCCATGTACAGAATCAGCGGCCTTCCCGCCACTGGAGGAACCAATACTGGTGGGTTTGACAGGTACTGCTTAATTTTCTCGAAAGCCTCTTGGCAAACAGAATCCCATTGAGTGGTGTTGTTCTTTCGGAGTAGTCTAAAGATAGGCTCAGCTTTAGCAGTGAGGTTGAAAATAAATCTTGAGATGTAGTTCAACTTCCCCAGGAAACTGCACACCTACCTTTCTGTTTTTGGGGATGGCATCTCTTAAATAGCTCGAACTTTGTCTGGATCTACTTCTATTCCCTTCTCACTCACTATGAATTCCAACAACTTCCCAGATCTAGCTCCGAATACGCATTTGGCAGGGTTCAGTTTCAGCTGATACTTCCTGAGTCTCTCGAATACTTTCCTCAGCACCTACACATGGCTTTCTCCTCCCCTGGATTTGATGATCATGTCATCCACATACACCTCCACTTCTTTGTGCATCATATCGTGGAATAATGTGACCATAGCGCATTGGTAGGTAGCGCCAGCATTCTTTAACCCAAAAGGCATGACCCGGTAACAAAATACCCCCTATTGAGTGATAAAAGCAGTTTTTTTCTTGTCTTCCTCATCCATTGGGATTTGATTGTACCCAGATGCCCCATCGATACACGAACATCTGCCCAATCTGGCAGCATTGTCTACTAACACATCTATGTGTGGGAGAGGGAAATCATCTTTCAAGCTTGCTTTATTAAGATCCCTGTAATCAACACACACCCTGACTCTCCCATCCTTTTTCATTACCGGGACCACGTTAGCTATCCATTAGGGATATTTGACTACTTCCAGAAACCCAGCATCATACTGCTTTTTGACTTCATCCTTAACTTTGAGCAGCGTGTCAGGGTTCATTCTCCTTAGTTTCTGCTTTACCGGGATTGTCCCCGGAATTAGGGGAATTTTGTGCTTCACTATATGAGGGTCTAAGCCAGTCATATCATCATAGCTCCATGAAAATACGTCCAGGAATTCTTTGAGCAAACTGATCATATCTTCTAATTCTTCACTCTCCATAACCTTAAGCTCCCTTTTTATTTCTTCTGTGCCTAAATTCACGGTGTGCGTTTCATCCCGCAAGGCACTAGGGAAGGTTCATCTCTTTCATCCCTTTCTTCTATGAGTTCTCCCTCAGAATTGCTTGAAGTAATGGCAGTTATGGGGATTTCAAAATTAACCAGAGGAGTTTCTGAGTCTATTGGATTATTAGGTGTTAATTGATGAATGGTCCTGAAGAAACGAAAGCGGAACATATGATAAGAATAGATTTCAAAAGGAAAGGAAAATAGAATTGGATATAAAATGCACTATTAATCCATTAATATTTATAACATAAGAAAAGGGTCCATTTACAGTATTACACTTGTCACCATGGACAAAATGATCCAGTGTTGATAACCAAAAGTACTTTACTCGAAATTGAGTATAGGAATGTCCTCTACCGTCCAGTTGTCCAGTTCTTACCCTTCAGCTGTTGGCGAGACTAGAGCTTCATACAAGGAATCTAGATGGATGACATCAATGGATGGTTCATCAGGTGATTCTTCAGTTTCTGCCGGATTTTCAATGACCGGCTTGGTGAGGACCTCTGTGATTTTCGGGACTACCTTCATTTTCCCGATTTTCTGATCAAATCTTTGATCCCAAAGCATACTTCTCATCCAGAATCGTCCATCCATGAGGGCGTCTTCCTCATAACCCAAATCGCAACTGCCAACCTTCTGGATAGCTGGTATAGGTTCAACAATTCCCTGTAATGTGGCGCCTAACCCCTTGCCCTTTTCATAACCACTCTTCAGCATTACCTTCGCTACCATAGCCGTGGCCCCTTCATTTCTCGAAGTGGTTTCTTGCAATTCAAGGGCCTGGAAAGAGCTTTCCAAAGATTCTTCAGCTGCTTCCACATAAGGAAGGGATTGTGGTTTGGTGACCAGCATGGCTTCCTCCCCCTTCACAATGATGATCCTGCAGTCCATGATGTATTTAATCTTCTGATGCAAGGTTGAAGATACGACATTTGCTGAATGGATCCAAGGCCTTCCTAGCAACATTGTGTATGCAGGTTCAATGTTCATCACTTGGAATGTGACATTGAAAGTGCATGCGCTGATTTGGAGCGGCAAGTCAATGTCTCCCGGTACCTCCCTCTTCGTGCCGTCAAAAGCTCTTACCACTATAGCACTTTGACGCATGTTTGACCGGTCGACCGGTAGCCTGGCCAGGGTGGCATTGGGCAAGACGTTGAGCGCGGATCCATTGTCAATGAGGACCTTGGCAACTATGCAACATTTACATTTTACTATTACATGCAGAGCTTTGGTGTGCTTTAAGCTTGTCGTGTAATGGCTCGACCCACTAGTGATATTGTCCACTTTGGGTCGAAGCCCTCACGGTTTTAAAATGCGTCACTAGGGGTTACGAACCATCAACTTATAAACCCAGCATCTCTCCCGTGTTTTGTCGATGTGGGATTTGCCTAGGGTGTTACAATCCACCCCCCTTATGGGACTCAGCGTCCTCGCTGAGGTTTGCCCCACCATCGCTCAAGGTTGCACGCGGAGCAGCTCTGATACCACAAATGTAACGGCCTGGCCCACTAGTGATATTGTCCGCTCTGGACTGAAGCCCTCACAGTTTTAAAACGTGTTACTAATAGTTACGAACAACCAACTTATAAACCCAGCATCTCTCCCGTGTTTTGCCGATGTGGGATTTGCCTAGGGTGTTGCAATAGCGTCCTCACTGAGGTTTGCCCCACCATCGTTCAAGGTTGCACACGAAGCGACTCTGATACCACAAATGTAATGGCTCGGCCCACTAGTGATATTGTTCGCTCTGGGTCGAAGCCCTCACGGTTTTAAAACGTGTCACTAGGGGTTACGAACCATCAACTTATAAACCCAGCATCTCTCCCGTGTTTTGTCGATGTGGGATTTGCCTAGGGTGTTACATGCCGGGTCTATCTCTTCTTCTGAGAAAGTGATAAAACTGGATGCCTGAATTTGTCCCACTATCTTCTCGAATTGCCCCGGTGTGATGTTGAGGTTTACGAAGGCCTGATCCAGAATTTTCTACAGGGCTTGACGGTGCACCTCTGAGCTTAGAATCATTGACAATAGTGAAATTTGAGCAGGTGTCTTCCTTAACTGTTCGACCACATCGTACTCACTTTGCTTCACTATTTGAAGCAACAGTTGTTCCTGTTCTTTTGGTTCCATAGGTTTTTCTTTCTCCGCTTTCTCAACCTCCTCTTCTGTATTCTCTCATGGCTCTCCCATTTTTACTTTCCCTCTCTTCTTTTCCTTCTCTTCACTTCCGTAACATCTCCCATTTCGGGTTATAAACTCAACTTCTTGCTCAAGTGGGGAGGATTTTGTGGTAGTGACAGGCTGGGGGTTTGATTGGGGAGTAGCATTGCTAGAAGGTCCGGCATAAGTCATCTTGAAGTGTTCATGAGGAGTGAAGCACGGTTTAGGAGGTGCTGAGGGTGAAGCAAGGCTAGGAGCCAGTGTATTGCTCAATGCTCCTTGGGTGAAAACTTGGAAATTATAGTTCCAAGGTACAACATGGGTGTTTGTGACTGGGAGCTGGGGCGGGATTCGGATAATTGTTACTAGTGGTGATGATGCTGGGGTGGAGAAGGTCATTCGGTGATTAGAAGTGGAGGCATTCTGGCCGAATCGGGCTGTATTTACTCCGCCCTCCATTTTCGACCTTGCTTGGCATCTTAAGACTTTGAGGGATAGTAAGTTCTGGACCTCTTGTTTGAACTCTTCACAATTTTACAGCTCGTGGTTAGCTGCTCTTCCATGATAGGGGCATCCCGCATTGTCTTCAGGTTCTAGCGTTTGAGGGTAGAGATAACCTTCCCTTACTGCCGTTGTAAAAATTTCTCCAAAGTGAGGAATCAGTTGATCTACCTCCAGGGTTAACCCTTTTCCTTCCGAATCTATCATATTCACGCTATTGCCCGTACTATGATTGGGCAATGGGTTTGAGGTGACATTGGGGAGGGAGCCATTCCCTTCGATTTTCAATCACCCGTTTCTAATTAGAGCGTGCACCCTTCCCCTGAGTGCCCCACAATTATCAGTAGAGTGCCCCTGTGCCCCTCCATTATACTCACACCGGGCACTGGCATCATACCACTTGGGGTATGGCGGCTGAATTGGGTCAAGGGGAATTGGCACTATTTGATTTATACCGACGAGGTATCGGTATATTTCACTAAGTGGCAGGGGAAGAGGTGGATCAGGATTTCTTTGTGGTCTCGGGTTATTTTGAGGTGGTCTGGGTTGAGTAGGTTGAGGAGGTGGTCTGGGCTGGTAGTTTGTCGATGGTGGATACTATGGGCGTGGATGAGGATAATTTGGGAAAGGGGGTGGAATGTTGGCAATTGTTGGGCCATGAGAAGGTGGATATGGCCAGTAGTTGTTCTGAGGAAGTGGGGAGTGATTGTTCTGCCGGGTGATGGAATGCACATCACCCTCTTTCTTTTTGCCAAAGCTGGCATTTTTCTTCGCAGGATTCTCAGTCATTTCCTACAATCGTCCTAACCGGAGATTAGCTTCAATCCTCTCTCTAGCTTGAATAATGTCTGAGAAGCTGTTGGAGGTGTTCCCAATCATCAGATTGAAATAAGGAGCCTTCAACGTCTCAATGAACAAAGAGCATAGTTTATTGTCAGTCACTGGAGGATACACTTTTGCGGCTTTCTCTCTCCTCCTCCGGGCATATTCTTTTAAACTTTCTCTGTCTCTCTGCACCAGGTTTTGGAGGTCTCTCCTTTTGGGGGCAACGTCGTAGTTGAACTTGTACTGTTTCAGGAAAGCGTCGGCCAAATCTTTCCAGGAGCGCAATTTGCTCCTGTCGAACTGAATACACCATCTCAGGGCTGCCCCGGAGAGACTCTCGTGAAAGAAGTGAACCAGGAGTCTATCGTCTTCCATCAGGGCGGACATTTTGGAAATGTAAGTAGCTAGATGGATGCGAGGATCTGAATTCCCGGTGTATTTGTTGAAGTCCGGGACCTTGAACTTAGGCGGCACCACCACATCTGGCACCAATCTTAATGATGCTACATCAACTGAACCATACATGTTTAGGCCCTCTATCGCTCTTAATCTTTTTTCTAGAGCGGACAGTTTCTCATTTTCTCTTGTTTTATTTTCTCCTCCCACTGCAAGAGATACTCCCCCGGTTGGGAAATGAGGGACAGAATGAACCGGAGGGATCAGGATTGACGGGTATGGTTCGCCATTCGGGACAGCCGGGTAATAGGAGAAGGGTGGGTCATTATTCAGGGGAGCCGGATTAATGGTGATTGTCGGATCCGGGATTGGTGGCTGGAAGGTGAAAGAAGTTGAAGCATGATGAGAATCAACCATTGTAGGAGGTGGGGGAGGTAGTGGTAAGTTGGGCTCTGATGCAAGCTTATTTTGGGACATCTCCCTCATTAGTCTCATGAGCTCTGAGACCTGGTCTTTCAACTCGGACACTTGTCCTTGTAGGTTCTGGACTTGTTCCTGGTCTTCCATTAGCCTTCTTGTTCATGACCTTGTTAAGTACACTTGTTTGGGTTGAACTGCGTGTGTGGTCAGGCTTACTTTGCTTAAAGCAATGTTGATTTTCTGTGGGGAGTAAAAAGGAAGTCTTTTAGTGAATTTTGAATTTTGTTAAAAATTAAAAGGGTCCTGGTTTGGACAAAGGATACGGTGGCATCTAAGAGCCAAAATGAAATCTATAGAAGAATAATTGCATCAATTTTATCATGGCATTGTTTGATAGTCCGACAGTGAATGACTGGATTGAATGCGCATCTATGATACCTGTCCATATGGCGCATCCAATTTTTCGCATAACCCTAGCGAGGGGGTTCCTACGGGAGTCATATTATTCATTCACAATTTTGCTAAACAATGGCCCAAAGTTGTTCCATTAATCGAATAATTCATACATGGCATTCTTTACATTGGCCTAGGCTCAGGGAGACTCTTTATAATGTAATGACATTTCTGAGATATTCATAAAGCCTTTCTTCTTGTCTGGCGGGGTTGAATATCCTCAGGGCATACTCAGATTCAGGTAAGAGTTCTTGTTTCCCCTATGCTATCATTCTCTCCAGCTGGTCAACATTTTCTTTTAGCTGTTGATAGAGAGCGGCTTGTCTTTCTTTTTCCTTCCTTTCTTAGCACATTCTCTCAGGATATCATTGATAAGCTGTGCCTGCTCCTTCAGTTCAAGCTTCTTCTTTTTGCTTTCTTATTTATACTCTTCCTTGAGTATCTCCTGGTATTTCATTTTCTCCTGAAGCTTGCCATCCTGTACTTCTGCTTCTTTTATTGTAGCTTGGAGAGAGATCTTTTCCTTTTCCCACCGCATTTCTTGTTTCTCAAACTCTGTCTTTTTGGCGATTGCTTCTTTCCTTAGCCTTTTTACTTCTCTTCTGAGGATGTGCTATTGGTCCCCCAACTATTTTATTTGTTCTTGTAATTGCCGATTTTCGGTATCCGCCTTTTGTAGAGAGTCGGCCAAACGAGCACTAGCTTCTTCTGAAAGGATGTTTCGACAGGGGTCGCTACCTTCAAATTTGGTTAGATCTGCAGTTAGGTATTCTTGATCCCTGCCGACCCTCCATTTAAGATAATCGCCCGTGACATTTGGACTTTTAGGCGACCTTTCCATCATAGTGATGTTTTCCCAGGATTTGCGAGCTATTTTCAATTCTTCTTCATTATCGAGCTCATGATAGAAATGACCTTGTTGGTATTCTTCAATACCGATTGCAGACTGGGTCGAGCCGAACTGTCTCATTACTAATGCTGGGATGTAACTCGTGTGTCCGGTCACTCCAATTAGAGACACTGAACAATTACCCCCTGTGCTGAACAAAATGGGTTGACGCGATGTCCACAATTTCTTCCAACAGTAGTCATGGCTGTTGAAGCTCAAAATCCGTTCTTACCATTGTAGCTCATCTTTTGGGCTGATTACTAATCTGGTCATCTTCTTGATAAGAGGCTGGTCAAGATACCAAGTTAACCCCTTTGTCTCTACAGGACACATGTGACTGATGATCCAGAGGTGCAACAATTGAGAACAACACTTGATGGACCCCTTGCCTTGTTGTTGACAGTAAGTAAGAGTCAATAAAGTCTCTGCAAGAATTGCCAGTATTGGGTTGACCTTATGTTTTTCTACTGCCCAGAATATCTCCGCAACGCTGCAGGTTATAATTCCCGAAGGCCCAAGAAACAAGATCAGGCCATAGATCCCCAAAGCAAGTGCCAATGAAGCCTGCTCCCATTGTTCATCCTGGATGTATCGATCCAACCACTTCTTGAGGTAAGTCCAATACCAACCATGTGTGTTTCCTTTGACAGTCTCCCTCGCTTTTGCCTCTTCCGGGGGAATCCCCAACATGTGTGTGAACCGTTTCCAGGTCTGCCTATGCTCAAGGTGTAAGTAGATCCGATTCTGTGCCGCATAAGGAATTTCTAACAATGCCTGATATTCTTCCATAGTGGGGGTAGTATCGATATCGTTAAAGGAGAACACCCCATACTTGGGATTCTAAACTGACAGCATGGCCTTTAATGCCAAACCTTGGACTTTGACTCATATCAGGATCGCAATCCTTCCATATTTTTCTTCAAATTGTGCCTTGACATGATCGGGAAGCAACCTCCAACTACTGGATAAGCCCTCGAGACAAGCGCTTTTGACTTCGACTTTGCTTAGGTCCAACGAAGGTAACAAGTTGGCATCTGCCCTGGTACATCACTTCGTGGGGGTACTGAACCATGAGGCGATTTGGACCACGGTTTAGCATGCTGTTCCAGTCTAGGAATTTCTTCTACCGACTGACTCGAGGATGCCATGTTAAAAATGATATTTATTCTTTTACAGACCTTAATTCGGGGATGCCTGCAGGAAAAACTTGTTAGTAGGATAAATTCAGGGAATTTTGAATTATACTATTGGCAGGGTGACACCTATACATTTATCAAAGTAGGAAAGTGTGTAGGTCCCCCTAACAGTATGATCCAAGATTACCCTCAGAATAAGAACATAAGAAAACACAAACAGAATAGGGCGAGAGCAAGTATGTCCCTTTTGTCCTAAAATAAGGAGAGTCCTGGTACCGGATGGGTGCTATCCAATTGGATCCCTTTGATAAAAAGGAATATTTAATTTTTCACTAATTCGGGTTACCTAGGTACATAAGTAAATGAGACAGCCCTTAGTGAGTTGCGTATCAGTTTTTGTTTAGGGGGTTATTTCGCGTACTATGCTATTTTAGTTTGGATTTGAAAGAATCCGGGTAAGAGCTTTTCCCGATCTCTGGGGATAATCTGTTTAAAGTTTAAGTAAAGAATCTCGAATAAGAACTCTCCTTCGATCTTCGCATTAAAATTTGACTGAGAATCGGATAAGAACTCTCCTCCGACCTCTTTAAATAATTATTAAAAAAATTTGGATTGAGAATCGGATAAGAACTCTCCTCCAATCTCTTTAGATTATTATTAAAATTTTGGATTGAGAATTGGATAAGAACTCTCCTCCGACCTCTTTAAATATTAAAAATTTGGATTGAGAATCGGATAAGAACTCTCCTCCGATCTCTTTAGATATTTATTAAAGTTTTGGATTGAAAATCGGATAAGAACTCTCTTCCTATCTCTTTAAGTAATTATTAAAATTTTGGATTGAGAATCGGATAAGAACTCTCCTCCGATCTCTTTTAAATAAGCAATTTTAGAATTTTAATGAAGGATCTCGGATAAGAACTCTCCTTCAATCTCCTTTTGTTTGAATGAGAGTTGGGTAAGGACTTTTCCCGTCCTCTTAAAATTTGATTACAATTACTTATCATAAGAACCTAAGACTAAGGGTTCCAGCATCTGAAGACACCGGGGACCCGAACAAGGCTTTCTCTTAACCCATTGGTACCTTATAGCTAAGGAAAGGATGCTAGACTAAATTTTTCCGATCTCCTTTGTGATCGCCTTACTAGTACTTTTGGCGGCTGATGTCCGATCTCTCTTCGCCTTCTAGCCCAGATCCAATCTTATCTCAATCCTCCATCATACCAGGCTAAATCCTAAGCTTGTTTAACAGTTCGACTACATGACCTTTCCTCCGATTTATTATCCAAACTTTTATTATTCTAAAGAAACTCTCATATCAAAATACGGCTATCAATCTTTATTAAACTACCTCAAAAGAATAACCACCCTCGTGAAACTCTTTAACATGAAAACAAATAAAGAAGCTTGATAGAGCAACGGTTCAGACACTCACCTGTGGGGAGTTGAATCTATCGAGCTAACTATGGAGTCACAAATATGGTAGAGCTGCTCGCTAATAGCCTGGGGACTAATGCTTGCCTTGAAATAAAGGATACCAGGTCAAAATGTAGTCGAACCGAAGTAACAATAACTGGGCTCGAATGAGATTGAGCTTGTAAAATAAGAGTGGATATAAAGATGATGAAAGCAGAACTGAAACTAAGAGAGGGTATCGCAGAGCAATGAACAAACTGAAAATAAAGAGTTTCAGTGTCCAACACTCCTTCAAAGAAAATACTTTAGAAAACTGGATTCTGAAGTTTTTTTCTATTTTGAAAGCTTAAAAATAGTAGAGTGGCAAAACTGAATTAATTTGCAGAGCCTTTCCACTATAATCACCACCCTTTTTTCCGTTGTCGCAATGGGGTTTTGCGGTCGCCTGGACGATCACTCACCGAAGTGGGAAAAAGTGAGGAGTCGCCACCTTAGTTTTGAGGGAAACTAAAGAAAACTATTTGAGAAGTTAAATTAAAAATGAAACCACTTCAAAACAGAGATTCTAAGTTCGGGGTCCGTAAACGGGTGGGGAAGGTGTTAGGCACCCCACCTCGTCCCTTAATAAGGGTAAGTAGATTTAATTCTGCGTCCTTTATAAATTAGTTAGGAGGGCTTAGGCGGCAATGTTAATCCTTTTGGTAGAAGGAATATTTGATTTTTCACTAAATTTGGATCACCCAGATACATAAGTAAATGAGACAACCTTAGTGAACGGGTGTGAGAATCGGATAAGAACTCTCCTCCAATCTCTTTTAAGTTATTTATTAAAATTTTGAGGGGAGACCGGATAAGAACCCTCCTCCGATCTCTTTTAAGTTATTTATTAAATTTTTGAGGAGAGGATAAGAACCCTCCTCCGATCTCCTTTAGAGTTATTTATTAATGTTCCGAGTTGAGACCGGATAAGAACTCTCCTCCGATCCCTATTTAATGTTTATTAGAATTTTGAGTTGAGACCGGATAAGAACTCTCCTCCGATCTCTTTTAAATTAGAATTTTGAGTTGAGACCGGATAAGAACTCTCCTCCGATCTCTTTTAAATTAGAAAGGAGCCTTTACGGGATTTTTCAGATCTCCCGATTTTTGGTGTCCCAAGAACCTAAGGATAAGGATCCTTAAATTTAAAGAGGTTGGGGATAAGATTTCTCGATACCTTTTGGCTAGATGGGGAAAACTAGACTTGATTTACCGACCTTCCATGTATTCATTTTACCAATATCTATTAACATCCGATCTATTCTGTTATGTTTACTTTGGTTCTATTTCGCTTTGTGACATCTTGCCGAATTGCTGTTTACGTCAGCCTAATAGTTTGGCTATCTTCCTGACGTGTTATTCATGTTCTCTCTTTTAAAAGAGACCCCTAAGTTGCAGCTACCTACGTTTACCCAACCATTTACATACTACTAGGAGTTAGAAAAACTTGTTTTTAGAAATGACGGAGATCAATAAAATGAACTGATCACTGAAAAGATGATTTGAGATTGACTTTCTTTGGGATTGCTTGTGCAGAAATGATCTTGAAGAAAATCGCAGATGTGAGAAGAACAAGGAAAATGCGGGAAATAAACGTAGACACTTAATAAAACAGTAGCATGAACTCTTACAACAACATTTTCTTGGGTTCTATTGTACAATATAATCTTGAAGAAAGTTGCAGATTTATTAAGAAAAAAAGTAGTGCGGATAATAAACGTATATATCAGTATGAACTCTTACCTGTGAGGAGCAGGGTCTACTAAAATAGTTACTGGGGTGGCAAATAGGGATAAGACCGTGGTGATTAGCTTTGAGAGTGGTGTTCTTCAGAACTGGAGGGTGCTTAGCTAAAATGCGACCAGATCAAGATGAAAAGAACCGAATAGAATGAAGTTGAGCTTGGACAGAAATGATAAAATGGCAGAAAGTGAGAGTGTGACCAGATAATGAACAAACTGGAAATGTAGAGTTCCAGTATTCAGAATCTTTTCAAGAAAAACACTTCAGAAAACTTGTTTCAAAAGTCTTTTTGATTGACACTTCTAAGTAGCAGAGTAGTAAACCAAATGAAATTTCAGAGTTCCTCTGCTATAATAACAGCCTCTTGTCTATTTTTTCTTGCCCGTCCCTTCCTTGAACAGTTTTTATGCAGGTATTTATAGGAATCGGGTGCTCTTCGTGAAGGGTCAGGATTTATTTTGAGGGAGATGGAGGGTCAAGATTTCGAAGGACATGATCGGAGGTTCAGGAATTAAAGAGAATCAAAATGAATGGTTGAGATCACTCTTCATAATATTTGTCATTTTCTTCTTTCCATCTGACGGTCCAAATTTCCTTGTCCGGAACGATCCGAGGGCTAAGAGCGAAAGACGCTGGTATTGTCGTCTTCTCTCTTGATCTAAGGGTTCCGGGTTTGTCCTTACAAGTGGGATCAACGCCCTGGCACCTGTCAGCATTGCGGGCGATTCTTAGGCGTGCGGTGGAGATCTCGTCTGCAACGCCTTAACTACCTCGGCTCTGATTCTGACGACGGTTATTGGAATTTGTCTTATTCCTTTTGCCTACCGATCCCTCCTCTTTCTGATCTCCTTCACATGTTCTTTCCGACCTTTCATGCTGGTCTCCCACCTTCCGATCTATTATTCCGATCTTTTCCCTTCTTCAGGTCCGGTCTTGTCAAAGTATTAATTGTCCCTCGATTCCCGAAGCGTTCGCTTCGTTTTCTGCTCAGCAATAAATGCTCATTTTCCCCTATATATACTCCTGTTGACAGAGACATTTCTTTCATCTGATTTTCCTCTCTTCCTTTCTTACTTTCCCTGTTCTAGCTGCTCCGGTGGAAGTTCTGGCTATAACTGTGGCTTTGATCTTTTTCCGATGAACTTCTTTACTCACCGACTGAAAATTCACGATCCCGGTGATCGAATGACCTTAACTGACGATGGTGAGAGGCGGATTTGACCGATCTGTATTGCGGACCTTAGTTGTAGCGATCTCGAGTCGCTCAACCGAGTTCATTCGGTTTCTCATCACATTGAGTGTTAACACGGTTTTCCTCCACATTGGGTGTTCGGCAATGGTCGGTTTCGGTGGTATCATCTGTGACGATGTCTCTCATCTTCTTGGGATTCATAGTCACCCCATCCGATTGCACATCTATCCGATGCCAGCAGTAGGTCTCTGGTCAAACACATCTTTTGATTCACCACAAGACTAGGCTTTGACATAGGCTTTTTAGATAGGATGTTCCACCGGTCTCTAGAGATCGCCCAAATGATGTAATCTGAAATGTAATCAGAACTATAGAGATCGCCCAAATGATGTAGTTAGATCTTTATTGTAGTCCGATCCCTAGAGATCGCCCAAATGATGTATTTTATTTTCAATGCAATCCGATCTCTAGAGATCACAGAAATGATGTGATCCAATGTTAGTATAATCCGATCCCTAGAGATCGCCCAAATGATGTAATCCGATCTTTTGAAAATAAAGACTTTATTTTATCGGTTATCATCTTATTATTTTTGCATTGATTATTTTTCCGATCTCTAATGTGGTTATCCGATCTGGTTCTTTACCTGAATGACACTTAACTGATCCTTTATTCAAAATATTTAACTCATTATGCCGATCTCTAATTAACCGATCTCTGAACATTCAGATATTTGAGAGAAGTGTCAGAACAGCTGTCGAGTTCCACCAATCGGTGCGCTGCCTAGAACCTCGCGAGCATTAAATGCTCGGACTAGTATAAATAGGGGTGGGAGGGTTAGCCAGTTGTTCTCTCATTCCATTTTCAATCCCCTGCTCACAACTTCGAAGTTCTCTCGTTTTCTCAAGTTCTTCCGACGCCGATCAGACTCCGGTAAGGGCTTTGATCCTCTTTTTAATTTAAATTCTTTGTTTCTTTTGAAAATGAACGGTGCCGAAGGTCAGAGAGCGGCGAGCCCTCCTTCGATTCAGTTCGTGGTCATCGTCGAAGAAGAGGCGATCGGGCCAAGCGTTCAACAAGAACCTCCTGTGGTCTCCGCTCCAACTCGGGCGGGTCATACCATCGAGGCTCGCACCTTCTTCAAGGAGAGACCCTTCCTATAAACGAGCTTCGTCGGTTCTTCGAGAATCCGATCTGCAATCGTTTGTTCAAGAATACAATATTTGTCTGATTCATATGGTGATCAAGTGCCATGGCGATCTTCGTGTCGATCACTCTTTTGAAGAGAATGACATGGTCATGGTGTACGAGGAACGATTAAAGGCCGGTCCGAGGTTCCTCTAGCCGATTTCTATAAGGAGGTCCTAAAACTTCACCGAGCATCCATTGTTCAAATTCACCCCAACTCGTGGCGGATCTTGGTAGCTTTCCGAGGTCTATGCCGAGCTAAGGGAATCAGACCTACGGCTAAGGTGTTCGCCGAGCTGCACAGACTAACTCGCCGAAAGGATGACGAACATTGGTTCTTTCAGTGAAGCCTCATTGCGGACTCTTTTCCGATCTGCCCTCATCCCTTAAGAATTGGAAGAACCAGGTTCTTCATTACGAGGAGTAAAGATCCGAAATGCTTTGAGGACTTTCCTCGTATTTGGTGGTACCAGGGCCGCTCAAAGCACATTACCACGAGTCAAGAGGAAAGCTTAAGAGTGATGGAGTGAAAAGTCGGGCCGCCAGTCTAAAATTTTCCTGTCCAAATGCGGTGACTGCCGTAATGCACCATTGGACCATGCAATGATCACCGGCCAAGATCGCTAACTTAGCTCTCGACCTCGGCATTGGTATTTTCTATATCTCGGTTCTCGGGACCTTAGCGATCTCACTAACCTCTTTTACGTGCGGTATGGCGGGTGGTGAAGGTTCTAGGAAGCGAAAGAAAGAAAGAGAGATCTCGGAAGATAAAGGAGATGAAGCGTTGAACGACTTCAAACACCAGTCACGAACACAGGGAGATACAAAGAGACCCGCCTCAACCTTTGGATCTGCCGACCAGAAGGCTGTCCGATCACCTCCTAGATCGGAAGAGCAGCCTCCACCTCTCCCAATTGTTCCAGAAATGCAGGGTCCTTCTCAATCTTACGGGAGGACCTCTTCTCGTGGCGCTCGAATCTTGATCGATTCCTTGAAGGATAACCGGATCATAGGGAGAACCCCGATTTTGCCAAAGTCACGGGTCTACCATCTTCTTTCAGGAGGATCAGGACAGGCTATCCCGGAATGGTCTCGATGATATCTTGACTCGATCAATGAGCTTGAATGTGGAGTGTCTGGTGAACCAGACCATGGTTCGGGAAAAGATTCAACGTGCAGGTAAGGAGGTCGGGAAGAAAAATCAGGAATTGGCTTCCCTCCGATCCCAACTCTCATCCGCCGGGATTATATATCTCAAGTCGAGGGACGGGCGAAGTACCATGAAGACAAGCTGGCAGAAAAGTCTCGCGACCTGGCTGAAAGAGAACGGGCTCTCAGAGAAGTCCGGGCACTTGAGGCCAACGGCCGCTCAGTCGCTCAACTTATAGAGGAGCTTAACGCGAAGGATAAGGAGCTTCTGAGAGAGAAAGACAAAGAGCTTAAGGAAAAGATGAAGAGATGGTGTCGGGAATAGCGGAGCCTATGTGAATGCTCATAAGGATCTCTTGGCCGAACTCCAAAGCGCTACCACGAAAGGACTTCTCTGGATGGATGACACGGCTCCGAGGGCGGCAGCGAAGATAGTGAGGAGGAAGCCGAAGGTGAGGGAGAGAGGAGAGTGATCCAAATGTAGATCGGTGGGGTGATCCCCAGAATAACTTGTCTGATTATGACATGAAATGGAATGCCTCTTTGTTCAATGAATGATTGTGATCGGAAAATTTTAAACCATTGTTTGTCTGAGTATTTGATTGTATGAGCACAGTAAAACAAAAACTAAACGTGATTATTAATCTAAGTATGAGAGATCGGAAAGCACTTTAAGCATGAGATCGATAGGGAAGAAATGCTGAACGGAACTTGATTGAAAATTTAACTCGAACACTTAAGATCGGAATCCTCATTAAATCGAACCAAAACTTTAGCTCTTAAACCTTCGGAAAGGAGGTCGGCAATAAAACTGGTAGGAAAAGATCTAGTGCCAGTTCATTTTATTTATCAACAGAGATCAGGAATATACTTGACAGTGTCCTAAATTCGACAACGGGTTTGAGAGGTCGGTAAATGATTTGAGAGATCGGCGAGGCTTTAATGAATGTGAGGACTTAGCATTGATTCAATCCTTTGTGAGGAGAGATCGGAAATGTGACCGCCTATCAAAGAGGGATCGGAAACGTGATTAGCTGTTCAAAGAAGAATTTTTATTGATTCTAGGGGTCGGCCAAAATATGGTGTCGACATCCGTCCTCCCCTTCAACAGTTTTCATGCAGGTATTTATAGGAAACGGGTGCTCCCAATGAAGGGTCAGGATTTTCTTTGAGGGAGATGGAAGGTTTGGATTTTAAAGGACATGATCTGATGCTTGAGAATTAAAGAGAATCAAAATAAACGGCTGAGATCCTTTTCAGAATATTTGTCCTTTCTCTTTTCTAATCTAACGGCTCAAAATTTTCTTTTCAAGGGAGATCCGAGGGCTGGGAATAAAAAGCGCCGGTCTTGTCGTCTTCTTCTTTGATCCAAGGGCTTCGGACTTGTCCTTACAAGTAAGATCAACGGTGGAGATCGAGATGTATAGGACTGCCATGACACATCCTGGCGCCTGTCAGTAATGTGGGCGATTCTGCAAATGAGGGGTACGGTGGAGATTTGATCTCGTCTGCAACGCTTTAACTACCGCGGCTCTGATTATTACGACAGTTATTGGAAGTTGTCTTATTCTCTTTGCTTTCCAATCTCCCATCCGTTCCAATCTTTCGAATACGATCCCTTTTAGATCTCTCATGCCGGGCTCCTCTCCCGATCTCTCCCATTCCAGGCTCTTCCACTCTACCCAGGCTGGTTCAGTCAAAGCATTTATTCCTTCGATTACCGAGGCATCCGCTTCATTTTTTGCTAGCAATAAATGCTCAGACCCCCCTATATATATGCCTCAATCGGGGAATTTCTTTCACATTTCATTCCTTCCTCCTTCCATTTCTCTCTTCTTTCGTTAAAATTCCTCCGGTGACATTCTGGCCATGGTGACTGTTTTTGATCTTTTTTCGACTATTCTCTTAGCTCCCCGGCAGAAAATCTATGACCCCGGTGATCGAAAAATTAAGATAACCATATTTGATGACAGTGAGAGAATCAGACTAATTTACCAATCCAGATTGAGAATATCGATCGTGTCGATCTCGAGTCGGTCGATCGATATAACCGGCGAACCAATTTCGGGCAAGAAGACTGCTAATTTCCCTCTTATCATTGGTGATTGCCCTTCGACATTTACTTGGCTCCTCACCACATCTAGTGTCCCGACAGCGACTCGGTTCCGAGCGATAACATTGACAATGACCTCTCCTATCACCATGAGAGTCATAGTCACCCCATCTGAGCTGTACATCTATCCGATGTCGATGGTTGGTTTCCTGATCAAACACATCTTTTGATTCAGCCACGAGACTAGGCTTTGACATAGGCCTTTGCTAGGTAGGATGTTCTGTCGATCTCTAGAGATCGCCCAAATGATGTAATCTGACCTTTAATGTAATCCGATCTCTTGAGATCGCCCAAATGATGTAATCTGACCTTTAATGTAATCTGATCTCTTGAGATCGCCCCAAATGATGTAATATGACCTTTTGGAAATGAAATCTTATTTTGTCAATTTTCATTTTATTATTATTGCATTGGTTATTTTCCGATCTCTCATGTGTTTATCCGATCCGATTCCTAACTGAATAGCCCTTAGACGATCTGTAATTCTAAACACCTGCCTTAATTCGCCGATCTTTAACTAGCCGATCTTCCCTTATTTAATTATGGGGTTTCTAGAATATTCGTGCGACGTGTCAGAAAAGTTGGCGAATCCCGCTAATCGATGCGCCGCTTGGGACACCGTGAGCATTAAATGCTCAGACGGGTATAAATAGGGGATGGGTCAGCCAGTTGCTTCCTTATGTCATTTTCAGCATCTCGCGAGCGATTCCAAAATTCTCTCATTTTTTCCAAGTTCTTCCGACACCGATCACACTCCGGTAAGGGTTTTAATCATTCTTTTAGTTAAATTTTCTCTTTTCTTTGAAAATGAGCGGCGCCGAGGGTTAGAGAGCGGCGAGCCCCCCTTCCATTCATGTCTCGTGGTCGTCAGATGAAGTTGAAGTGGTCGGACCAAGCGGACGATCTGAACCTCCTACAACCTCCGTTTCAGCCCGTGGTCAAGTGGCACCCTCAAGGCAAACGCATTCTTCAAGGAGAGAAAACCTTCCCGTGGACGAGCTGCCGTCAATCCTTCAAGAAATCGACCTGCAGTCGTTTAGCCAAGAATATAACCTTCAGACCGATTCATACGAACTTATCAGGTGTCATGGCGATCTCCGAGCCAATCACTTCTTTGAAGAAAATGATATGATCATGGTATACGAAGAGCAATTAAAAGCCGGATTGCGGTTCCCTTTTGATGACTTCTTTAAGGAAGTTTTGAAATTCTACTAAGTATGCATAGCTCAAGTACACCCGAACTCATGGCGGATCCTGGTAGCCTTCAGAGGCCTCTGCCGAGCTAAGGGACTCAGTCTTATAGCGAAGGTGTTCACCAAGCTACATAGGCTAACTCGTCAAAAGGACGATGAGTACTGGTTCTTTCAGGCGAAATTGCATTGTGGGCTCTTTACCGACCTGCCCTCCTCCATGAAGAATTGGAAGAACCGCTTCTTTATTCTGAGGAGTAAGATTCTGAATGGTTTTGAGGGTTTCCTGCATAGCTGGATGCATCTGGGCCCATCACTTCCGAAGCATATCGCCCTGAGTAGGGAAGAGGGTGCAATGGTGATGGAGTTAAAAGATCAGGTGGCCAATCAGAAGTTCTCCTGTCTAGATGCGGTAACGGCCGAACTGCATCATTGGATGATGCGGTTGGTTACCGGGGAAGAACGCGGGCTTCAGCTCTCTGACCTTGGCTTCGGTACTTTCTATATCTCTGATCTCTGGGCCTTAGCGAACTCACTGACTTTTCCTTTGTGCAGGTATAGCAAGGAGAGCCGAAAGCGAAAGAGAGAGGTCTCCAGAAAAGTGGGGAGATGAAACGCGCCGAGGCTTCTCAGACGCCCAGGCATGATTCATTGGAGATGCAAGGAGGCTCATCTCGGCCCTCAGGACCGCCGGTTCCTGAAATAGAAGTGGTTCAGTCTCCTCCTCGACATGAAGAGCCGCCACCACCTCCACCAGTTGCTCCGAGTGCGGAAGGGGGTCCTTCTCAACCCACTTCAAGGACCCATTCCCGTGGCGCTCAGGTCCTGATCCACTCCCTGGAGAAGAACCGAACTGTTCGAGAGAATCCGGGTTTGGCTAAGGTTTTGGGAGCCTCCATCTGCCTTCAGGAGGATCGGAACAGGCTGACCCCTAACAGTCTCAACGATATCCTGACCCAGAAAATGAGCCCGAGCATGGAGAGTTTGGTGAACCAACATATCATCAGAGACAAGGCTCATCATTTGAGGCAAGAGATACTGAAGGCGGGCCAGGAGGCAGCTTCCGTCCGAGCCCAACTTTCATCCGCTCAAAACTACATAGCTAAAATTGAGGGGCAGATGAAGTTCTATGAGGATAAACTGGCTGAGCGGGCTCATGCTCTTGAAGAGGCTCGGGCGCTCTGAGCTGCTGATGTTGCTCGCCTCACTGAAGAACTTAGAGCAAAAGAAGAAGAGGCAGTAACGAGGGAGGCCGGTGCTTATGTGAATGCCCATGGGGATCTTTTGGCCGAGCTCAAGAAGCGTTATCCCGAGGAGGACTTTTCCTGGATGATGGACCTGGCTCCCCAAGACGAAGAGGATAGTGAGGAGGAGGCTGAGGGTGATAGAGAGGGTGAGCAAAATGTAAAACAGGCTAGGGGTGATCCTCCAGCCGAATGACTTGTATATATTTTTACTTTGAAATGAAATGAAGTTCTTTCTTTTGTTCAATGACTTGATGAGATCGGAAAGTATCTAAATTGCACAAACGCCTGACTGTCTGAACCAATTAGAACATCAAACTTATAAGTGATTATTAGTCCAAGTATAATAGGTCAAAAAAATATTGTAAGCATAAGATCGGCCGAGAACAAACACTGAACGGGACTTGAGATTATTAAAATTGGAAACCTGATTTGAACACTTAAGATCGGAAGCATCATTAAAGCGGATTGAAACCTTAACTTTATAAAATGATTATCCACAAAATTTAAAAAGGGAGATCGAAAATAAGACTGGATGGCACAAAGACCCAATGTTGGTTTGATTTCGTTTGACGAGAGGTCGAAAATGTGATTGACTGGCAAGGAGACTTGATAATTGGTTTGAGAGATCGGTAATGTGATTGACTGGCAAGAAGACTTGGTGTCGGTTTGATCCCTATGAAGAGAGATCAGAAATGAACTGAACGATATGGAGACTCGGTGCTTGGGATCGATTTCAAAGTCTGTTGATTTCAGAGATCGGCCAAAATATGGTGTCGACAAGAGGAAAAGAATGATAGATAATAACACATAGGCTTTAGGTTAGACTTCTGAGATGGTAAGAAGGTAGTTAAAGGTTCATTATGAATGTCAGGCAAACATTTTTAGTGTGATCAATAGAATCACTTTGCAGTGAAGCAATAACGATAGAACAACAATAGGGTAGAATGAAAAGTGATAAGTATGGGTGGTTATAAATCACTAGAAAGTTCAAGGATCAAATTAATGACCATAGATAAGGGTGGAATTAGTGTTGGAAGAATCTATTAGTGAGAGAAATCTTTCAGGATTTAACAAAAGTTAAGGGCACAATATAAATAATGATAGATATGAATCATAGGTCGAGTATAAGTAAAGTTAATAAATTATAAAATATTATGCCAAGAAGGACAATGGTACGGTAAAGGGTTGTAACGATCGGGCTCCAACCACTAGATGAATTGTCCACTTTGGCCATAAGCCTCACGGTTTTGTCCCATAGGTCGAATGGAGAACTTTCCAGGAGGCCGCCCATGCTAGGATTTCTCTCGAGTGAGCACACTTAACCCTGGAGTTCTTCCAACTCTCCAGGCCATTCCACTAAAAGGCGCCTTTAGTGATTAGTTCCCCTATCTTATATATCATTACTTTTTGAACCCAAGACCATCTCCGTGCTTTGTCGATGTGGGATTTGCCTAAGGGGCCTTTCTCCCCCCCCCCCCCCCTTTCAGGACTCAGCGTCCTTGCTGAGGTTTGCCCTACCCTCGCCCAAGAGGACACGCGAGCGGCTCTGATACCAATTGTAACGATCGGGCTCCAACCACTAGAGGAATTGTTCGCTTTGGCCATAAGCCTCACGGTTTTGTCCCATGGGTGAATGGAGAACTTCCTAGGAGGTCACCCATCCTAGGATTTCTCTCAAGCGAGCACGTTTAACCCTGGAGTTCTTCCAACTCTCCAGGCCATTCCATCGAAAGGCGCCTCTAGTGATTAGTTCCCTCATCTTATATATCATTACTTTTTGAACCCAAGACCATCTCCGTGCTTTACCGATGTGGGATTTGCCTAAGAGACCTTTGGACAATTCCTCTAGTGGTTGGATCCCTATCGTTACAAGGGTTTATGCAGATGATACCTTATGGGTAGAGCACAATTGTGCTAGGAGATGATGAAATTTGAAGAGAAAGACCAAAAAACATAGGTTAAACATTATTATATGGACAATCGGGCATAGTTGAATATAAGAGAATATTTTTCTTTCTTTTCAAGTTTAACTCGTGCTTTTGGTTCTAGAGGGTTATATAAGGAACAAAGACTGAGTCAAGGAGACCTAGTTATTTGAGAGTTTGGTAGGCACCAATTCATATACAATTTCCTGATATGAGAATGACAGTAAGTGCATACCTAGTGTTAAGTATGAAAGGACGATCAGAGTAATGACAGAAGTTAAATTGAGTTAGCTACTAAGGCTTGCAACTGTCTTAAACTATGAGCTAGAGGAGATACTAATTGTGGATGAGTTTCAATAGATGAAATTGTTGCTAATGGGAAAAGTTGAGGCTGAAGTTTGGAAAGCTATGGGCAGTATATGTGATTATATTAAGGAGAATGAACACGTGAAGTATCTTGTTTAGAATTAAGGCATGACACACATTTCCCATAGCCGTGTTAGTTCAGATGGAACTTATAGTTTCTGGGGCTCCTATCCATCCAGGATGAGCAATTTCCTACTAAGGCTGGTAGGGAATGATAATGTTCTGATAGTTAAGTTGGAAAAGGGGATACAAAAAGAAATTTCTATGGTTAATCACAAGTGTTACATAAGGTAAAAAATGTGCTATTAGGAGTAAATCGTAAGATTAGAATTCCCGAAATAATGGAACTAGCAATCAAGATAAGACTAAGAAATAAAATGAAAGTTAAAGTTGATGATGGGATGGACATCCTTGAAGGAAAAAGGTGTAAGGGTGAAATAGGACTAAGATTAAAGAATAAGTGCAGCAGGTTGAAAAGATATCAACAATAGTAGAAATAGGAAAAGGAAGTGGATAAGATCCAAAGGACAGGGAAAAAGCTCGATAGAGCTAATTATAATGATAAGGATAAGAAGGAATAGGTATGCTAGGAACACACTAAGAGATGTTTGAAACAAGTTGTTATGAGATGATAGACTAAAAGAATAGTGGAGCTTCGATCTAAGTGCTAATGTGTCAAAAGTAGGCCACATACTAAGAAGCTTTAGGAAGAAGTCTAAATATTTCCATTCCAGAGAAGGAGTGGGAAACGATAAAGTTGCACTAATTAGGTTGTCAGGGAACACAAACACTTTTGTCACCTAGAAGGAGAGACCCAGTTCACTTTCCAATGTTGATAAATGATACACTTGGCCCTTGGAGGAAACTCTACCTGACTAGTTACATAAGATGGACAGAGGTTAGTCTAAGTACTTTAGTAATGACATAAATAGATTGGAAATTTGAAGTATCATGAAAGTGAGAAGATGCATTGGTACTAATCATTAAGGTCAAAGGACAAGTAAAGTTTTAGAATAAAGATGCCTATGATAGGTGCTACAGAAAACATCTTATAGAATATTATAAGATAAGGAACATAAGTCATGTTCTTGGGAAACAGAATTGTTGAAAAAGGAAGAATAAAGACAAAAATCACTAAGAGGCGTGTTAGGAAGCAACATAAGAGAGATAACCACCAAGTTGATTGAAGTTATGAGACATCAAGTCAAGAGCAGTGAGGTATAGCGAATACTTGAAATGTCAGAAAAATGGTCAATGAATAGTTACAATATAAGAGCCCTCTAGGAAAAGATGATGACAGTTTAGACACTATAGTAGAATCAGAGAGCAATAGAATGTCATTTATAATATATGAAGAGTTTGAAGAATAAATGTTTTACCAATCTCTGCATAGTTAGAGGAGTAATGATTGCACTTGTTCTAATAATCTTCTTTTCCTTATCTCTTGATTATTCAAAAATTCGAGGAAGAATTTTTCTTAAGAGGGGAAGAATGTAACAACCCGAACTCTACATTACTCAATTTTTGTCTTGTATTGGGTTAGAATAAAATTCATAAAATATTTGTGGATGATAAAAAAATTTTGATTCCTTTTGCAATAGCCTTATATTATTAATAGCTAAGGACCGTGGAGCAAAATTTTAGAATTTTTAGAGCTTGTTTGAGTGGATTTTTACAAAATGTCAATTATAAGGACTAAAATGTAATTTTTAAGACTGTGAGTATTGGCTGGTTTGGAGGGCCCAGGAGGGGTCATATAATGATGATGAGATATTGGTTGAGTTTAGAAGTGTTATTTGAACCATTTTCGCAGGTTGGGTAGGTCCCAGGTATAGGGGAAACTCTGCCGGATTTCCGGCATGAATTAGACTGTTTGTTGTCTCTTTAGAGTTTTATTTTGACTTAGTATTAATAAATTTATAATTTAATTATTTAGGTGATCAATGTCAGCTATTTTCCTCCATCCAGCAGCCACAATAGTCATCGGTGTACTGTGAGTAAAATATTAATTTTAATTATAATTTCGACATTATTAGATGTTCAAGCATGCCCATGTATCACTTATAAATATGTATCTATGAAATTAAATACTAGGCACGTTTTATATTGCATTCATAATTGATGAAGTGCTATGGGTGTTATTTGTGGTAATTTGGAGCAATATGTGTTCATTGGCGTGTGTGTGGTATGGTATTATATATGGACAGGACGGGTAGACACGGCTTGAGAGTCACTCACTGGGACCCGGTCCTTTATGGATAAGTCGGGGTAGACACAGCTTGAGAGACACTCGCTGGGACCCCGCACTTGGTTTATTAGGCGAAAGTGTAGCTTGAAAGACACTCGCTGGCAGATGTTAGACTAAGAGGGCTGTATAGGGGATCAGCTCCCATATATATATTGTTTGACAGTGTTAGGTGTGTAAGTGCTTCAAATTGCCTTTTTACTGTTATGATGTGAATTATATGAAAATTATGATGATGTTGCATTTCATTCCACAGGGTGCATTAGCTTTAGATAACTATAGAAATTATACTTAAAATTGGTATTTTACTCTCTGAGTCGAACGCTCACTCCTGTTCACCTATTTTTCAAGGCTACAGGAGGAGTTCTTTTACAGAGCAATCTATTTTCTTCCTTGCAAGTTTCACGTCGGTTATTTAATTATTTTTATTATTTTTTTTTATAAATTTGAAATCTAGAACGCCGCATGTGTTAGCAGCAGTATAGACCATATTAGGAATTGTGTTAATTTAAATTTTTTAGATTAATAAATAAATATTTGTATGATACTTAAATAATTTGTAAATAATGTAACCCGGTTGAGCTGGGCTCCCCTAATTTTAGTTTCTGATAATTACTGGGTTAAGTTGGCCCGAAATAAATTATAACAATTTAATTTAAATGATTTTATATGCATATTGGGCCTAAATTGTGGGCCTGATCATGAGTTTGAGAATAATAAAGCTTACTACGGGTCTCGGGGGCTTTATGCCGGCCTAGGTTCTAGTGCCGATCCGGCCCATAAGTTGGGTCGTGACAAAAATAATGAGAGAATTGTGTTAGACTTCATTTTGATAATTTTGTTTAATAATTTAAATATTAAAGAATAAAAATTAGTGAATATGGCTTTATTGATAATGAAAAAAATGATTTTTTTCAAAAGAGATAATATAAATTTTAAATCAATGACTATTTTAATAAAATAAAACCTCGTAGACTGAATTATTTTATATTGAAAATGTTGTTTATGTCATTTTAATTATTTTTATTATAATTAATGGTAAATTAGATGAACGAACTAATATGTATGTATTATAAAAAATTAGAATTAATTATTTAATTTGAAAAAAATAAAAAATAAAATATTAATTTTTTTAGATTATATTTTAATTTATTATAAAATTACCATTATACCCTTAAAAAATTCTTAAATTTCAAGGGCCGATGCCTCCGTATGTGCATTATGCAATGGGATAGAAGTTGGCATGTTGGTGATGGGGAAGGAGAACCGAAGAAGGAACAAAGAGAGGGGTATACATGGGAGAAAAGGCAAATCTTTTGTTTTCTTCTGTGATAAGTCAAATTAAGATGCGATTTTTACTGTAAAATATTACAAAATTATTTGTTTTTATTGCATTATATATATATATATATATATATAGGAGGATAGAGATCGGATCAGGATGGATCAAAGGAGAGGATCACTTCCATTCATGTCCCTATAAAATCAAAATCATGCAGGAACATTCCACGTGAAAAGTAATGACAAGATTTCCATTGTTTCATTCAATTCCAATGGATTTCCAGTTTATGCAGATATTAGGTCAATGTGATTAACTGCTGCGGCTAAGCAGAGGAGGAAGGCTGTCCCGGCTCACCTGACAAATTTCATTACAATTTTTAATATATTTGACTCAATACAAGTTTGGAAAAGACCAAAAACACCCTAAGTCGTATCGAAAATCCGGCAGAGTCTCCTTATACTTAGGACCTACCCAACCTGTAAAATGATTCAAAATGCACTTCTCTATCCACAAGTCACACATCCACAACTCAATCACATCACATGGCTCCCTCTGGGCCCACCCAAATAGTCAACAATCACAATTTAGAAAATTATAATTTAGTCCCTATAATTACCTCTTTTTGCAAAAACTACCCAATTGAGCTCTAAAAATTATAAAATCCTTAGCAATATTATTAAGTTAATGCAAAAGGAATTATATTTTTCTAACCTACCATGAATATTTCATAGATTTTTAATCGAAATCAGGCACTAGATAATTAAGAAAAATGAGAGTTCAGGTTTACCTATGCCAATTTCGACCCTAAAGACGCATCTAGGACGTATGAAAATGATGGGGTAGCCTATACTCTCAACCCGGTTTTGAAGCTTTCTCGGTAGTCTGTATGCTCAGCCCGAAATTGCAGACCCAAGCAACCATCGAATTTTCAAGAATTGAATGTACCTACGTGAAGCCCACAATACGGGGGTTAGTATATAATTTTTACGAAATTTTCTGAACTCATTTAATGCTCGGAAAAACACTGTGAAATTTCGTGGGATCCACAGGAAAACGATGTCAGAAAAATTTGAAATGTGTATTTCCGCGAAGCTCTCGATGAGTGGAGCACTCTGGCACTCTCGGATTTTTGGTGGATTTTACAGTTTTCGAGAAATCTAGCCCAAAAGTCAAAATGGGCTAAAACTTTTCGAGCAAAAATTGGACAAACTGCTCAATGGATTTTTATGTTCTTGGTGTCTATGAAAAGCTCTCGAGGTGTAGATGTGTTTTGGGATAAGACTCGGTCTGATTGATGGCCGGATTGGCCAGAATCGGCCCGGGAATTCGAAGCATCGCGCGCTCATAGGGGAGGAGTTTGGCGTGATTTTCCGGCGGCCTGGAGGCTTGCCGGCGGCAGGGGAAGGGTAAGGGAGGTCGGCGACGACGCGGGGAGGAAGAAGAAAAAGATAGAGCCGGTCCGATTCTATCGGTTCGACTCGATTCGATTCGATTCGATTTGACTGATCCGATTCAGGATATCTGAAATTGAATTTTTACTCTGTTCTGGGATAAAAAAAAAAAAGAGGCCTAAAAATTTCAAATAAATTCTAGAAAACTCATAAAAATTTGTAGAGTCTAAATATATTTTTAGTTTTGCCACATGATCTTTAAGTAAATTTTTTAAAAATCACCAAAGTTTTATATTTTTGAAAAATCGAACTCGATTTAAAAATTTTGAAAAATTTCAAATAATTTTCCCAAAATTTAAATAAAATAAAATATTAATAGTTACCCATAAAATAATAAATTTAAAAATTAGGGGTGTTACATTCTTCCCTCCTTACAGAAAATTCGTCATCAAATTTTTTACACAAAGCAGAATGAAAGAATAGAATTACACATTGAACAAATAAAGGTACGTGCTATGCATGTCTCGCTCTGACTCCCAGGTGCATTCTTCTACTGATTGGCTCCTCCACAACACCTTAATCATAGGGATCTGTTTCGACCTTAGTTGCCTCACTTAGTAGTCCACTATGGCTACTGGCTGGTCCTCAAACGTTAAGTCTTCTTTCAGCTCCACTCTATCTGGTTGTAGCACATGAGAGGGATCTAGTATGTATTTTCTGAGCATGGGATGTGAAATACAGGATGAACATAAGAAAAGTTGGGTGGTAACTCCAACCAATAGGCAACTGCTCTAACTCTATCAGTAACCTCATAAGGTCCAATATACTGAGGTGCCAACTTGCCATTTTTTTCAAATCTCATGACTCTCTTCATCGGATAAACCTTCAGGAATACGTAATCGCCTACTGCAAACTCTACATCCCTCCGTCTGGGATCTGCATAACTCTTCTGCCTACTGAAAGCTGTTTTCAATCGTTCCCTGATTAAAAGAACCATCTCTAAAGTGTACTGCACTAGGTCTATATCATGCGCCTTTGCTTCTCCCATTTTCATCTAACACATAACAGACCTACACTTTCTGCCATATAGCGCCTCATAGGGTGCCATTCCGATACTGGAATGATAACTGTTATTGTAGAAAAACTCCACCAAGGGTAGCTGATCATCCCATTGACCTCCAAAATCTAGAACACACATATGAAGCATATCTTCCAGTGTTTGAATTATCCTTTTAGACTGCCTATTTGTTTGAGGGTGAAAAGCAGTACTAAAGTTAAACTGCGTGCTAAGTGCCTCTTGCAGCTTTGTCCAAAACCTAAAAGTGAACTAGGGCCCTGTGTCAGATATTATGGAAGTAGAAACTCCATCCAATCTGATTATTTCTCGAACATAGAGCCTAGCATATTATGCAACAGAATAGGTGGTTCTCACAGGCAAGAAATGAGCTGATTTAGTCAAATGATCTATAATTACCCATATCGAATCATATCCCCACGTGGTACGAGGCAACCCAGTTATAAAATCCATAGTGATCATTTCCCACTTCCATTCTGGGATAGAGAGCTATTGCAGCTTCTCTGATGACCTCTGGTATTCAAACTTCACCTTCTGACAAGTCAAGCACTTAGACACAAAGTCTGCAATCTCTCTCTTCATGCCATTCCACTATTAGCTATCTTTCACATCATGGTACATCTTGGTGGAGCCTGGGTGGAAATTGTACAATGTATAGTGTGCCTCTTACATGATTTCATTCCTGAGATTATCCACGTCGGGCACACTTATCCTAGAACCTTGCATAAGAGCACCATCATTGGCAAATCCAAACTCACCACCTTCACCCTACTGTACTTTTTTTTATAATTTTCATCAATTGCAGGTCTCTGTGCTGGAAAACTCTAATTCTATCTATAGGTCTGGTCTCACTGAAAAATGGGCCAATAATTCCCCCTCATCTAAAATATCTAAGATCAGATCTTGATCCATCAACTCATGTATTTCTTGAATCAACGGTCTCTTCTCCGCTGATATGTGCGCTAAGTTGCCAGAAGATTTTCTGCTCAAAGCATCTACTACTACATTGGCCTTTCTAGGATGGTACTGGATGGTACAATCATAATCCTTCAGAAGCTCTATCAATCTCCTCTATCTCAAATTTAAATCTCTCTGTTGGAAGATGTACTTCAAACTCTTATGATCGGTGTATATCTCGCACACTTCACCATACAGGTAGTGTCTCCAGATCTTTAGTGCAAAGACTACAGCCGCCATTTTCAAATCATGGGTAGGGTAATTTTGCTCATGCCTCTTTAGTTGTCTTGAAGCATAAGCCACTACTTTTCCATGCTGCATCAAAACACACCCTAAACCAACTCTGGAGGCATCACAGTACACGATATATCCTTCACCACTCATCGGTAATGTCAACACAGGGGCTGTAGTTAGACATTCCTTAAGCTTCTGGAAGCTCTCCTCACAATCATCTGTTCAAATGAATGGAATATTTTTCTGCGTTAACTTAGTTAGGAGAGCTGCTATCCTAGAGAAATTCTGTACAAAATGCCTATAGTAGCCAGTTAAGCTCAGAAAACTTTGCACCTCAATGACTGTTGTAGGACTAAGCCAATCAATTATCACCTCAATTTTCTTGGGATCCACTTGAATACCTTCACTAGAAATCATGTGTCCAAAGAATGAGATGTTTTTTAGCCAAAATTCACATTTTGAAAATTTGGCATATAGCTGGTGCTCCCTCAAAGTCTGCAACACCATCCTTAAATGCCACACATGTTTTTCCTCGGTCCGAGAGTATACTAAAATGTCATCTATGAGTACGATGATAAAACGGTCCAGGAATGGCCTGAACACCCTATTCATCAAGTTCGTGAAGGCCGCTGGTGTATTAGTGAGTCCAAAAGACATCACTAAGAACTCATAATGACCATATCTTGTTATGAATGCTGTCTTGGACACATCCTCATTCCTGATTCTCAACTGATGGTAGCCTGATCGTAGGTCTATTTTAGAAAAGAATCTAGCCCCTTGGAGCTGATCAAACAGATCATCGATTTGAGAAAGTGGATACTTATTCTTCACAGTCACCTTGTTCAGTTGTCTATAATCAATACACAACCTTAAGGAACCATCTTTCTTTCTCACAAATAGAACAGGAGCGCCCTAGGGGGAGATACTTGGACGGATAAAACCTTTATCTAGAAGCTCTTGTAGTTGCTCCTTCAGTTCCTTCAATTCTGCTGGGGCTATTCTGTAAAGCGGCATTGATATGGGGTTTGTACTCAGCACAACATCAGTGCAGAACTCTATATCCCTTCCTGGTGGTAACCCTGGAAGTTCCTCAGGGAAGACATCGATAAATTCTTTGACAACAGGAACATTCTCAATGTTAATACCTTCTACAGATGTATCTCTCACTAATGCCAAATACCCTTGACACCCTTGCCTCAACATTTTTCTAGCGCTAATTACTGACACCAAGTTATATGGAGCCACGCTCCTGTCACCATCAAAGCTAAACTCTTCCACACTAGGTATATGAAAGTATACCCTTTTGTTTATGCAGTCTAAAGTGGCATAATGAGTTGCCAACCAATCCATTCCTAAAATTACATCGAAATCCATTACTGGTAGAGGAACCAAGTTTGCTGGGAGGACCTTCCAACCACTATCACTGGACTACCCAGAAAAATCATATCCACATTTATGTTGTCACTAAGAGGGGTAGATACAGACAAGGGGCATTCTAAAGTTGTAGGGTTCCTACCCAATCTCATGGAAAAAATAGGGGAGACAAATGAGTGTGTAGCACCCGGATCTATCAAAACACGAGCCTCATAGGAATAGACTAGAAGAATACCTGCCACAACTGCATTGGAAGCCTGAGCATCCTGGTGGGTCAAGGTGAAAACCCAAGCTTGACCCCTACCCTGTATTGCAGAACCCTGAAATTGACTTCTAACTCTTGACCTACCTCCAAATCCACGTCCTCCTTGTCCTCGGCCCTGTTGGCCACTGAATTGACTGCCTGCCATGCTGGAAGTACTAGGATGTAATTGACGAGGAACATTTGCAACAGAGCCCTGTGACCCCATCTGTGGCTCGCTGAACACGGGACATTCTCTAGCAAAGTGACACTGCTAGCTACACCAAAAACATACTTCTAAACCCATCATACAAGGTCCTGAATGTCCTCTTCCACACTGCGTGCAAGGTGCCAAGGAGGATCTTGAACCAGACCCGGAACTGCTTTAACCCGAACTATGACCACTGCTGGATTAGTACCTTGGTCTGAATCCTCAAGATCTATGTTTAAAACCACCCTTTTGGTTGTTTTTTACTCCTTCTACAGTAATTTTGGCCTCCACTATCCATGGTACCCATGTAGGGAACACTTGAAAAACCCTATGCTCTATTCTTTTTTGCCCTTCTACTGTCATCTCCTGTATAGCTAATTTCAATTGTCGTGCTTGATTAATTACCACATCAAAAGACTGATCAGACATCATGGCCAAGTTTGCATACCTCTTGTCGAGCCCCTTTAGGAACCTCTTTACCTTCATACTTTCTGTAACCACTGTTGTAGGAGCATACCTACTCAGTTCCAAAAATTCTATAGCATATTCATCTATTGATCTATCATTCTGCCTTAAGGCCTCAAAGGCCCACTGTTTTTATCTTTAAAGCTTTCTGTCACGAACCTGTTGATGAACAGTTTCACAAACTAGGTCCAAGATAATCCCTCAATATGAGGTAGTTTGTAGTCTGTCATCCACTGCCTTGGCACTGGCCCTAATACATGCTACACACACTCTATAAGTTTCTTATCAATCAACTGCAACTCCATCTTTGTCTCTTTATAGGAGTCCAAAAATCGATAGGCATCATCTGACATATCATAAGTACTAGGCACCAACTTCTTGAAATTAATTATTTGTTTGTAAGGTTCTCCTCTTAGTGCGGTGGGCTGCTGCTGTTGTGGAGGGTGGACCATATATTATGTCATCATATCTATGGTTCTCTGTAATCTAGCCAGGGTAGTTGCCATTGGGTTCATGGGACCCTGGGCCACAAACGACTGTTCCTGAACTGGTGGCGGCTGCTCTCCTACTTGAGCAGCTCTAGGTCTCCTGCCCTGCCTCCTTGGGGTAGGCACCTCATCCTGTGCTGACACCTCATCTGGCACATCCCGTTCTGGTTCAGTGGCAGCTCTTCTACTTCTATGCATTTTCCTGAAATTCAACAACATTAGCCCACAAAAATTCAAAATGGCATATTACACAGCTCTATAGACTCATATTTACACACAATTATATAAAGCAGAAACTAGAAGCAAAGATGATAATGCAAGGGCGAATGGGGACCCTATTCTCCGCATGTGACTCCTATTAGACTCTTCCCAAAACTTTAAATATATACTCCCTATGAATCTGGAGCCTAAACTCTGATACCACATTTGTCACGACCCAACCTATGGGCCGGATTGCCACTAGAACTTAGGCCAGCCTAAAGCCTCCAAGACTCGTAGTAAGCCTAACTATTCCTCAACCCAATCTTAAGGCCCATTTGGGCCCAAATTCAAAAATTCAAGTGGACAGAGTTTGACCATAAAATGGACCATACAATGGGGAGTTTTTTACCCTCCCGACCTGTAAACATAGTATGTAATAGTTTAGAGAGCTCAGCTCACCCTCCATATAATCATAACGCCATAAACTCAATTGGGAGCTCAGCTCCCTCATTCAATCCCATCAACATACATCTAACAATTTTACAGATCCAACACTGCAATTATAACACAGACCCAAATCAATTAAGTACTTCTAACACATGCAGAATTCTAGGAGTTAGTAAAATTATACAAACATCATAAATATTAATGGATGACCTACGAGGGAGAGAGGCAGGTTAGAACTCAACAAGAAATCTTCTGTATCCTAGAAAAATAAGGTGAACAGGAGTGAGCGTTCGACTCAGAGAGTAAAATACCAATTTTAACTACTATTTCTATAGCTACCTAAAGCTAATGCATCCTAAAAAGTGGAATGCAATACTATCAAAATTTTCATACACATCACATCATAACTGCAAAAAGGTAATTTGGAGTACTCACACACCCGATAATGTTCAAACAATACATATATGGGAGCTTATCCATCCCCTATACAGCTAGCTTTCTTAATCCAACCTCTGCCAGCGAGTGTCTCTCAAGCCGTGCCTACCTCGACTTATCCATAAAGGACCGAGTCCCAGTGAATGTCCCTCATGCCGCGTCTACCCGTCCTATCCATATCCAATACCACACACCACACACACACCAACGCACGCACACTACTCCAAATTACTATAAACAACAACTATGGCACTTCATCAATTAAGAATATATTATAAAACGTGCCTAGTGTTTAACTACATAGATACATATTTATAAGTGATGCATGGGTATGCTTGAACATATAATAATATTGAAATTATAATTAATATTAATATTTTACTCACAGACTTGAATCGAGGTCACTACGACAGCTGAGCGGAGGAGGAAGGCTGTCCCGGCATACCTGACAAATTTCATTGCAATTTTTAATATATTTAACTCAATATAAGTTTGAAAAAGACCAAAAACACTATAAGTCGTGCTGAAAATCTAGCAGAGTCTCCCCTATATCATGGCTAGAGTCTCCCCTATATCTATGACCTATCCAACTTGCAAAAGGATTTAAAATGCACTTTTATATCCACAAGTCACACATCCACAACTCAATTACATCACATGGCCCCTCCTGGGCCCACCCAAATAGTCAACAGCCACAATTTAAAAAATTATAATTTAGTCTCTATAATTACTCCTTTCTGCGAAAACTACCCAATTGAGCTCTAAAAATTCTAAAATTTTGCCCCGCGGTCCTTAGCTATATTATTAAGTTAATGCAAAAAGAATTATATTTTTCTAACCTACCATGAATATTTTAGATATTTTTAATCGAAATCAAGCACTAGATAATTAAGAAAAATGAGGGTTCAGGTTTACCTATGCCAATTCCGACCCTAGAGACGCATCCAGGACGTCTGAAAATGATAGGGTAGCCTATACTCTCAACCCGGTTCTGAAGCTTTCCCGGTAGTCTGTCTGCCCAACCTGAAATTGCAGACCCAAGCAATCATTAAATTTTCGTGAATTGAATATACTTACATAAAGCTCACAACACGGGGGGTTAGTATATAATTTTTACGGAATTTTCTAAACTCATTTAATACTTGGAAAAACACAGCAAAGTTTCACAGGACCCACCGAAAAATGGTGTCAGAAAAATTTGAAATGGGTATTGCCGCGAAACTCTCAACGAGTGGAGCACTCCGGCACTCTCGGATTTTTAGTGGGGTTTACGGTTTTCGAAAAATCTAGCCCAAAAATCAAAATGAGTTAAAACTTCCCGAGCAAAAATTGGACAAATCGCTCAATAGATTTTTGTGTTTTTGGTGTCTATGGAAAGCTCTCGAGGTGTAGATGTGTTTTGGGACAAGAATTAGTCCGATTGGTGGCTGGATTGGCCAGAATAGGCCCGGAAAGTAGAAGCGTCGCACGTGCATAGGGGAGGAGTTTGGCACGGTTTTCCGATGGCCTAGAGGCCTGCCGACGGGCCGCTGGGGCGATGTCGGAACGGCGTGAGGAGGAAGAAGAAAATGATAGGGCCAGTCCGATTAGATCGATCTGACCCGATTCGGTTTGATTCGGCTAGTCCGATTCAGGATATCCGAAATTGAATTTTTAATCTGCCCTGGGATAAAAAAAAAAGGCCCAAAAATTTCAAAAATATTTCAAAAAACTTAAAAAAATTCGTAGAGTCTAAATATATTTTTAGTTTTGCCACATGGTCTTCAAATAAATTTTTTAAAAATCACCAAAATTTTATATTTTCGAAAACTCGAACACGATTTCAAAAATTCGAAAAATTTCAAATAATTTTTCCAAAATTTAAATAAAATAAAATATTAATAGTTACCCATAAAATAATAAATTTAAAAATTAGGGGTGTTACACCGATCCTCTATGGATTAGATTTAGGAAATAGAAGTATAGGATGGGTTGGAGGCCTAGATCATCTTCAATATCCATGAGATCGAAATGTGGTAAATCAGTAACAAGGGAGATTAGCTCTCTTGATATGAGATCGGAATGATAAGGAATAATGTAGCTCCAAAACATACGATTGAAATCAAGCACACTAATGAAGGTGCATGCCACTACATACAAATAAGGAATTGACAAAAGATTTAACTGTGATTTACATTGATTGCTTCTGACTCTGCATAAATAGGTTTCAAAGTTGTACCTGCATACGTTTATACGCTATTTGATTAATTTTGTTTCCTTGTCATTATCGATAAACCCCATTACTGACTTGAACATCAGAGTGACTATTAGATATCAGAGTGACTATCAGATAGCCTCCGAGACTCGCATTGTTCTTTGATTTTTGACAATCTAGGCATCTGATATTCATCATTCATAGATCCAAAGAATCATAGCAACATTAACGAATCCAGAGAATCACAGCAAACATCATCATTAATTAATAAAGGAGACATTGTCCAATGAGCAATTAAAATTGATAAATTAAGCTTTATACTATGCATTATTTTTCATAATGGCTCGACTATGGGAAGGGTAGTTGAGTGAAGATATAAGAATTCTGTATTTGGTTGGTTAGAGTTCCTCAGCTGCTCAGCCATTTTCCGGCAAAAGAAAGATATACAAACATTTGAGCACACAGAAAAAGAGAGATTAGCAGTTGACTTTTGCATCCAAACTCATGTATGATGTATTCATAATTAGAAAATGATAATCAAACTAAAAGATGACATTAATTAATGAGTTTTTATTTAATAATGTTAAAAATCTAAAACCCAATTCAATTTTTTTATATTCAATTATCTTCTTCCCTTTCCCAAGCTAAAGATATATTTAATATTTTAGGGTATTCTATAATTTAATTTTTTAATATAACAAAATTATAATTTAATTTATTTATTTTTAATGAAAAATAAGTTAATTGATGAATTAGATGAATGTTTCAATTAATAAAATAGTCATTCTGTTAAAATTCATCATTAATTTACCATAAATTAAAATGGTCAATACAAATCTAAATAACTAAATTATTATAAATATTAAAATTGTATAAACTAAACTATTACAAAAAGTAAAATGTAACAAAATAAATTATTAAAGCTTTCAATCCACTAAAGATAATTTATAATTAAATGATTTATTTATTAAAAAAATATTTTGAGATTAATTTATTTTTTCTTAAAAATAAAAAGTTAAATTAAAATTATATCTCGGAAACTCAATTATAAATTAATATTCTAATGACAAAAAGTTCATATCGCATGAAGGATTTTAAAGGTAACCTTGCTTTTTCTCCTACAAGGTAAAGTCTAAGTTATTGACAACGCCTTTTTTGAACTGAAGATTACGTTGTCCGATACTTCAGATTCTGTGACCCTTTAATATGTCAATAGGATAAGAAACTCAGCTGGCGTATTGCTTAGCTAGAAAATTCCTGCGTGTACCGTAATCCGTTTACTCAATTCAACCTTGCAATATTCTTTTTATCTTATTGGGAATTAGTAATGAATTATATTTTTCGGAAAAAAATATTAACACTTTATTTTAATTGAGTACAGCATAGTTAATTACTATATTATATTATATTATATTATATAATTTTTATTGTTAATATATTTGAAAAGATAATATACTATAAGATAATTTAATAATATTTTTTTATTTTATTAAATAATATGATATGATAAAATAAATATAAAAATTATTAAAATATTTTTTATAATTTTAAATATATAAATAATTTAAAGATAATTATTTAAATAAAATATTAATTTCTAAATAATATTATTATAAAAATAGTTAAATACTCATTTTATTTTTTACTTAATTATTAGATATACCTTCTAAATATATGTTAATTTATTTTAATTAATGAAAAAATACTAATAATGTAGAATGTAAGTATATAAATTGTACAAGAATAAAATGAGAATATAAAATTTTTAAATCATCCCAACCCATCAAATTGGTAATTTGAAAATCTGTGGTAAAATGATGAAACCAACAATCTTCAAAAATAAAGAGAAAAGCCATACCATACATTATGAAAACAAGGCAAATTATAATGATTCAAACGGAGGATAAAGCGCATTAGAGGTAGAGATATCTAAGAGTAAAGTGATAATTGGAATTAAAAATTAAATTGGTAATCATAAGTCGATTATTTGACATAATTTTCAATTTAATTAAAATAAATTAATAAAAAAATATTTCTAAAATGGAACATAATGAAACTTGTTCAGATTTATATTCAAAATTGCCAACATTAAACAAGAAGTATAAAACAAATACGGCATATCCCTGTCCAGAGCAATAAAAAAAATTGATAAATCACATGATTGCTCAGTTTGTTTCTACTTTCTATACTAGTTTGTGTCCTTCAGAAATCCTTTAAAAGACAGCAATCTAGGATCAAAAGTTGCAAGAAACCCAAGCAGCAAGAATACAAACTTCTTCATTTGGAAAAAGAATCAACTTTGGATCGGAAAATTCATTTTCGATAACTAACATAGGACAAGCAGCCAATAATGGACAAAGATGAAGCAGACGCAGACCACTACCAATATCTCAGTGGAACAATTTAATTTCCAGGGAAAATCGCCCACTGGTAGCCTTTGTGGGATCCCATCCCACGGTTTCCCTTTGGCTGTTTTGAGATCAATAATGCCTCCATTGCCCACAGATTTGCCCAAACTAATAATGATTAGAAGGTGAGAATTACAAGGGGCCGGATCGACCCTATTTGGAAAGTCTAACGCTTGGTTTGCAAGTCATCTTATTGACTCGTTTAGATCATCAGAAATAAGTTAAAAATGAACAACATCACATGGTAGTTATCATGAATTGAACATAATGCGTTTAATAATCTTCACAGTTTCCAACCATTTCAAACTATGGTTAACTTACAACTTAACTAACTATTACACTGATTAATACAATATTAATTAACAGATTATCAGATCCCCATTATGCCCTCAGGTCTTAAGCCTATATATACTTCTCTAACTTGCCTATTTTTTACAATCTAAACTAGAAAGAAGAGAAGGAGAAGATGGAGATACCAGTGATTGATTTTAGTGAATTCAATGGTGAGAACAGGAGCAAAATGATGGGACTTCTGCATGAAGCTTGTGAGAAATGGGGTTTCTTTCAGGTACAAATAATGAGAGTCTCTTTATATAAAATCAAATTAATGCTTTATTTATTCTAATATTACTGAATGTATGCAGGTTGAGAACCATGGAATTGATAAGGAATTGATGGAGAAAGTAAAGCAGTTGGTGAATTCTCACTATGAAGTAAACTTGAAGGAAAGCTTCTATGAATCAGCACTAGCTAAAAGCTTGAATAATGGTGATAATACATCTGATATAGACTGGGAGAGCACTTACTTCATTTGGCACCGTCCAAAGTCCAACATCAATGAAATCCCAAACCTGCCACAGGATTTTTGGTAAGTCATGGGATGCTGAAACTACTTAAACTTTTACCTTATTATACTACGTTGACTCATAAATAACTTATACATTCAGCAAATCAATGGATGAGTACATAACTCGACTGATAAAGCTAGCAGAGAAGATTTCTGAGCTCATATCTGAGAACCTTGGTTTGGAGAAAGATCATATAAAGGACGCATTCAAAGGAGGTAGAGGTCCTTCTGTGGGAACAAAAGTGGCCAAGTACCCACAATGTCCTCAGCCAGAGCTTGTGAGAGGACTTAGAGAGCACACAGATGCTGGGGGGATCATACTTTTGCTCCAAGATGATCAAGTCCCAGGTCTTGAATTCTTCAAGGATGGAGAATGGGTAGAGATCCCACCATCCAAGAACAACAGAATTTTCATCAATACTGGTGATCAACTGGAAGTGTTGAGCAATGGAAGGTATAAAAGTGCTTTGCACCGTGTCATGGCTGACAAGAATGGAAGTAGACTCTCCATTGCCACCTTCTACAATCCTGCAGGCGATGCCATTATTTCTCCAGCACCCAAACTTTTGTACCCTAACAGCTACAGTTTTCAAGATTACCTAAAGCTTTATTCCACCACAAAGTTCATGGATAAGGGCCCCAGATTCGAATCCATGAAGAAAATGGCCAATGGGCACAACGGTCTCTATGTCTAAAAGTACAATAACTAGTACTCCTATACAGGGGTTCTCTGCCATTCTGTAATAGTATTTCTACATAAGAAATGGCAATTTTACTCTAATTGCCAATTTTAGTTGGATTCTCAAGCTCCAATAATTCTTCCTTATTGTCTTCTAATTCATTTTTGGTAGCATCATTAAAAATAAAATGACAAAAAACATCAGATACAGCTATTATATCAGCAAAAACATTTACCCGATGTTAATTAGTTTACAATCAGTCTAGTGGTTCTGAATCTTACCCGATGGTCTGCTTCGATAATAAAAAGAGAGGGTATGGTCTGCTCAACTGCATCTGCCAATAAGACCTTATGAGACTTCAGAAACTTCAAATAGAGGGGCGCAATAGTCGATTCAGTTCCAAACTCAATATGCAAAATCGAAAATTTGAAATATAAAATTATATAAATGGAACTAAATTGAATAAAAATTGAAACTGAATCAATCGATTTTATTTATTCGATTTGGTTCATCCATTTGAGTCACTCTGCAGCTAATTTCAAGTTTTCAACCAATTCATCGGTTTTTTCAGTAGACAGCAACCAGGACAAATTTCAACCAGTTTCATTAACAATCAGCAACTACACAAAGTCACAATTCACAAACAATCGCAAAACTGAATCAATCTTAATGGTAAGCCACAGGAGATTCCACAAGCACAGCCGTCGCCCATCGATGTTCATAGCACAACACGGCATGCAAGCCTATTACAGCCGTCGCACAACACGGATATGGAGGTAAACCCACCCATTAACAGCAGCCATTGAAGAACCAGAAATGGAGAATAACAATAGTAATAACAATAATAAGAAGAAGAAGGGGAGACGAGCCCATTACAGCCGTCGAACAGCACAGATCTGGAGGTGAACCCACCCAGTATCAGTGGCCATTGACGAACCAGAAGTGAAGAAGAATCGGGTAAATAGCTCCAATAAAGAAGCGGGAAAATGTTTGGCTACTGAAGAAGAAGAAGAAGAATGGGCTTTGTTTGGGACTTAGGGAATTTGAAGAGAAGCTCGGCTGGGCCTAATTGGACATAAGAAGAGAAGAAGCTGGGACTAATTGGGAATTACATAAGTTTATTTAATTCTTTAAAATTTTGATTTAAAATAATCTTTTTATTTAAATTTATTATTAATTTAATTATTTTTTATTTTAATTTAAAATAATTACATTATTTAATTTTTATTGATTAAGAAATGATGTATTTATATAAATAATTATTTATTCTTAAATATAAAATATAAAAATATGATTAATTAGACAATAATATATTTTTAATTTACAAAATAATTAACAAATAAATAATATACATTCCTAAATTTTTAAAAATTTTCATATTATGGTACATAGTTTTTTAAAAGAATAATTTTATTTAAAGTGACATTCTCAATAAATCTTTCAGTAATTTTTTAAAAATTATAAAAGAATAATTTAATATAATTTATTTTAATAATTATCATCTAAAGTTATAATTTATAAATATCTTTAAAAAATTATATTTTGATTTATTTTTTATTTTATATAAATTATTATTTATATTTATTAATAGTATTAATGAATAATTATTTTTTATTTAAAAATATATTTTAAATTGTTCAATAAATAATTATTTATATTTTTATAAATAATTTATATTTAAGAAAATTTTATATTTAATTTTAAATATTATATATTATAATAAAGTATTACAATTAAAAAATATATAACTATTTATTTTTAAAATAAATAATTATTTTTCAATTAACCACGTAATATCTTCATTTGTAATATTTTATTAATAAAATAAAATTTAAAAAATATAATTATTTTAAATTAAAAGTAGAATTATTGCCCAGCTCCTCCACTTTTGGTCTTGGGGATTCGAGTGGGATATGGCTTTATAGCTTTTTTATGACGAAACGCGTCACTTTCAAGGTCGAGACGTGGACGGCCACCGCCACATAGCATTGCTGCGGTGGAAGCCTCGGGTCACGCGCTTACCGTCACACCCGCAAGCTGAAATATAATTATTGTCCTCTTTTTATTATTATTTTTAGAGTAATTATTATTATTATTATTGAATTTTACATAAATTTTATTTTAATTAAGTCATTTATAAAATAAATATAAATTAATTAATTTAAATTTATAAAAATTTAAAAATTTTAAATAATTATATACTTAATTAAAATAATTATATGTGATTAATAAATAATTAATATATTTAAAAATAATTTATAAATATATTTATTATTAAAATAATTAAAAAATATTAAATAAAATATAAGATAAAATTTTAAAAATTAAATAAAAATATTATACTTATAAATTTAAAAATATTATAAATAAATATATAAATTTAATTTATAAATTAATTTAATCAACTTATTTTATAAATCTTCTAAATAAATTCTCCATTCTCTAAACCTTGCAAAGTTGAAAATTGAAATGCAAATTACAATTAAAAACGAATAAAATTATTTCTTTAAATTTCACTTTATGACATCATAAAAGGAATCAATTTATATAAGATGGAATTAAATTAATGTCTTGGTAAATGTGAAATTTATTAAGGAAGAAGGGATGATTTCTTTTATAATAATGAAAGTGGGAAAATTTGTTAATAAGAATGGATGGGAATGGGATGATACAAAGAAAGTCAACAAGAAGGTAATAATATAGTCAAGAAACTCTCCAAACAAATCCTCAGCCACAACTCTCAACGCATGCCACATGCCTTTCTTGGTTCCTATCTTTCTTTCACCCAAGTTGAAACACTTCTTCTTGTTGTGGTCCGAGTCCTAGAGCTCAAGACTCAGTTACTCTACTCGATTTCTCTCTTCATCCACCATGGGAGTAGCCAATAACATCACAGCAGTTCTAAACTTTGTAGCCTTCCTCTGCTCAATTCCCATAATTGCCTCTGGTATCTGGCTTGCCTCCAAACCCGACAACGAGTGCATCCACTACTTCCGTTGGCCTGTCGTCCTGCTTGGAATCCTCGTTCTCCTTGTCTCCCTTGCAGGCTTTGTTGGTGCTTACTGGTATAAGGAAACACTCCTCGCATTTTACCTCTGCTGCATGGCCATTCTCATCGGACTTCTCTTGATCCTTCTGGTTTTCGCTTTTGTTGTCACGCGCGCAGATGGTGGGTATGATGTCCCTGGAAGGGGTTATAAAGAGTATAGGCTTGAAGGATTCTCTTCTTGGCTCAGAAATCATGTGGTGAATTCTAAGAATTGGGTCAAGATTAGGAATTGTCTGGCAGAGAGTGATGTTTGTTCTAAGCTGAGTCAGAATTATCTCACTGCTGATCAGTTCTTCATGTCCCATATATCCCCTCTTCAGGTAACTTGTTTTTCTTTCTTCAATTTACCAATTCAAATCTAAGATTTCTTGCCATCCTTTCTGAACTTCACTATAAGGATACAAAATCCATTTCGTATTCAAGATAGATTTTATGCTCATTCAAATATCCCACACTCCCACTTAGATGAAACTTGAAAATGGGCACAATTTCATGGGAATTGAATCTAAAAGTTAGAAGTTTGAGCAACTTTTTTCTGTGTTTTTATTCTTTGGTTAAACTCTCACATTTGAGGTTCATTAATTGTTAGCCAATTCTCTTCCCCCTGTGCTTTTCTTTGAGATGGGGAAAGAGTTTAAGCCTTATTAGGGTGGTTGTTACACGAAGCTGCTGGTGTGATAGGACAGAGCTAGCTAGGTGGGAAGGTGCAAGGCGGTTCAAGTCAGGACCCATTTTTCCCTTAAAAAACAATTAGTGGGCCCATTTTGGGATTATGATTGTTGAATTACGCTTAAATTGGATCTGTGCTGTGTGGTCCATATAACTAGATAAGGAACTTTTAAAATTTTCAGATCTTTAATCATAATCAGCGTGACTTGATAAATTAATGATGTATTAGAAAGAAACAGTGACAGGCCATGCTGCGTGGGGCATTCTTGATGCTCTAATGATAACGAAAACGGTTCTTGGAAATGAACCCAAGAAAGTTTGTGCCTTTAGATTACCTACCAACTCATGGAATTTAGATCAAGTAAAGTAATCCTTTGCAAGGTTTGTCCTTATTGCAGAAGATAAAAATGGACATTATGGCCTTGTATGGTTGCCAGCTGTGTCAAGTATTAGTGTCTGGTGAGACAGTTTGGTGGTGGGATGCTTTCTTTGCTTTGCTTTTGTTTTCCCTTTTTCTTCCTTGTTCTTGTTTTAATTTATTTGCTGTAAACTTTATGTTACAGTCAGGGTGTTGTAAGCCCCCAACAGTTTGTGGCTACAATTATGTGAACCCAACACTGTGGTTAAACCCAGCAAACCCAACATCAGATCCAGACTGCTACTTGTGGAACAATGACCAGAGCCAGCTCTGCTACAATTGTAATTCTTGCAAAGCTGGTTTGTTAGGGAATCTTAGGAAAGAATGGAGGAAAGCCAATATTATTCTCATTGTGGCAGTTGTTGTCCTTATATGGGTCTATCTAATTGCCTGCAGCGCCTTCAAGAATGCTCAAACAGAAGACCTTTTTCGCAGATACAAGCAGGGTTGGGCTTGATCTTGCCAAAAACACCCCCATTCCTCGCATTGTTGGGTCTGTGGTTGTCTTGCTCTCTTTGATATTTATCCTGTTGTGTACGTGTCTGTGTCTGTGTCATTAGTGTATATATCCTTGTTATCTAGAATTGTATGGACTGACAGTGAACACTCGTTGGGGAACCAGTTTTTGATTACTTGTGAAAATGATAATAGAATTGGAATCTCAATTATCAGCTTTTCACGAGAATTGGATTCTTCTATTTCAATGGTTGTGGCAGCATCTTGGAATCAACATTTATGTTTTTATATCTGTCCATTTGTTTGTTGTCAGTGTCTTTACACATGCACACGGTGTTTATGAAATAAAGGCACCGACATCACTGGCCTGCAAAGCAGTACCTTTTCATTTTCCAAATCTTCTAAAAGCTATTAATATCTTATGGTTGTAAATTAATTTCACATGATTTATTGTCTACAATAATGGAAAAAACATAGATAGATACCCACAAAATTTAGGGCATTGATAGTCAACCCGTCCGCTTGAGCTTAAGCTGTAGATGCCTTTCTAGAGTAAACAATGTACATGGGATCAGATCGTCCAGGGTTGGGAGATATGTCCACAGCCTGTAGGCAGATGCAAATAAGTCAGGCAACTCCACAGTACCACCAACATAAGGATACACCATGGAAAGAACCAAAAAAGGATTGCTCCTCATGACACTCTCACAGAAAAAGAACGCTTTCATTAAATAAAGTGGAAATTACCGAAAAAAAATCTTAAACTTCTAAAATTTTTGCAATTCTATCCTAAACTAAAAAAATTATCAATTAAACTCTGTGTTCTTTATATTTGTCTAATTACAATGACTTAACAAAAATGCCATGTGAGTCGTCTTTCACTCCAATTAACTCAATTTAAGCCCTAATTAAGTCTAATTAAATGTCCAAATTCTCAATTTACAAATAAAAAAAAAAACAGTTTGTTTTTTACATCAATTGGCAACATTTTGAGTTGCATGCTGGGTGAGGACTAATATCTGACTGCATATGTTGGCCTGGTCAAGCTCTTCACCAAATGCATCCCTTCCTGCTCTCCCATCTCTTCCACCTCTTCCTTTGGACTGATCTTCCAATCATTTTATTTTTTATTATTTCAATTAATTAGACTTAACTAGGCTTAGTTGGGTTAATTAGTGGGTGAAGGATGTTTGAAGTGGCGTTTCGATTAGCTCATTAATGGCCTTGTTGATGGTAGAATGTAATTGGACAAATATAAAAAATATAGAGTCTAATTGGTAATTTTGTTTTAACTTTAGGGTAGAATTGCAAAAATTTTTTAAGTTCAGGTTTTCTTTCTTTCCTTAAAATAAAACCAAAAAAGGAAATTGCTTACCTGAGGAGGTTCAAATCCTCCAGCATAATGGAAATATGATCCAACAATCAAAGCGTGGTCAGCATCTCCAGTTGATGTCCATATAGAGATTGCTTTTGTCCAAAAGCAACGATTAGAAAAGCTGACATACAAAGGCAATTCCCCAAGTTAGAAATGGTAGGATAAGGGGAGTTGGGGGTAGGAGGTATCTGAGGAGGAGAATGAGTTCAATATAATTTCTGCATTTAGTGTTCCTCAATTCAACCAAACCTGAATTCTCAACTCCACATTCCTCTTCTAATAACCAAAAAATGCCCTACAAGCTATAGTGTAGTTCTTTTTTACTTTGTTTGATTGACATTTGTGTGGTTCGAATTCTGTTTTAAGCATTTTGAAAATGATAACTAAATATTTTTGTTGAAATCTTTTGAAAGGTCAAGGAATTGCTTCATGGAAACAACCATACATTAAACAGATGACAAGAGGTTGGCAATGAAAAATAATTTCTTCTAATAAATTGCAAGTGGACAAAAGTTCTCAGTTCTCACCTCATTATAGCCTGCCCGCCAGGCTTAAGTATCCGGCGCATCTCCTTGAAAATATCAAGAGGCTTTGTTAGGTAATCCACACTGACCTGCAAAAAGTTTCAGAAAGAGTGAAAAAGGGGAAGTCTAACCATGCTGCACTATACTTATATTCAAATCTTAATTTTTATAAACAACAATCAAATATCCAAGAGTGGGGAAAAAAATGCACATACCACATTAGTTATGACATCAAAGGAATTATCTTCAAATGGAAGTTCAGGATTCAAATTTAAGTCTTGAACTATGTACTCAGTCAGAACCTATAGGAAAAATAACTCAATCAACATATTGTTTTGATCAATAGAAATATCATACGTAAAGATGCAATGAGAATTTGTTGAGTAGCGACTACCACTCTGGGCAGAAAAGTAAAAAAAGAAAAGAAAAAAAAAGATGACTTTTCAATTACTATATTCTTTCTCTCATTGTCAGCACATAACATCACAATATAAAGGACTAGGACTCCATTGTTGAAGTCATAAGCCCTCAACAGGGTGAAAAAAAAATAATATGGGAATCATTTTTATAATGCTCATAAAACCAGTTGCAATTATGCAATAAGATCCTTAATCAACAGTTATCATATTCTACTGTAATAGCAAAAATATGCAGTAACTGGCAACAATTTGCAGTCTTGGAAAGTATATTTTAAGGTCATTGTTTAAAAATAATTGGCTAAGAAAATAACTAAAAACGTACAAGAATCGGATCTTACTGGATTCTGCTTGAGTTCATCTTCGTTCATGCCCAGTCCAACTATTCTATCTTGCTTGTATCCTTGTGGAAAATGACTGACCTACATATAAATGCCAGGAACTTGACTCTGTTAACACAAATATTCAACAAATAATGAGGCAGGAAACAAATTAGAAAAGTCTTACCCAACTGCTACACATGTCCAAAATGCTAACTCCTGGAGTATTGCTGGGGGGGAAAACCTCTGAGTAGTACTTTGTCAGTGCAGCAATGGCTGGGTCATCAATGTGCGTCACAAATCGAGGAGCTTCATAGAACAATGAGTCTGGTGACCTTAAATTGTCAATTTTTGAATTTTAGATTTAAAAATTACAAAATCAGTTCTCAAGATGAATATAGGGTGATTGAAAATCAAACAGATTGAAGCTGCTTGGAGTTGGAGAAACTAAACAACAGTTAGCTAAAACAAACTCTACTCAGTTCAACTGCACCATTAAGTCTGATTTTAACAGATTATGCCATAACATATGCAACAATATATTCCCCTCGAGGATAAATTATAGCATGGGAAGCTGAAGGGACAAAACTGATAATTCTTTAAGTGAAGCAATTGTAATCAACCTAACCCAAGATTGTCCTAAATTTGCTTCTTTTAACCATAACAATTCAGTGAAAACAATGCACATCAACTTTCAGTAGACGGTCGTGAACTAAAGGCATCCATGTATACAACAAAGTCATAGGCCAAGAAAAAACCTAAAGGAAAATATAATGAACATAGAATTTAATGAAAACATAAAATGTAGAATAGAGCATTTACTCATCAAACCGCTGGAAATCCTCCTCCTTGAAGGGAAACTGCTCTGGCCATTCAACATTCTTCAACGCCTATGAAGTTGAAGGAAAGATAGAAAATTGAAAATGACATTTAGCATCCAAAATAAGCACATTTTTAAGTAAGAAACGGGATTCATCACAATTTCTAAAGAAGATCAGGAATCCAGAGTAAACATGAAATCAATTAAAGGGAAAATACTCCAGGATATACAGTAAACAAAGCAGGTTCTTTTACAAACAAGTTCTTCCTGTTAGCTGCTTATAGTATCTTTTCCATATTGAAGGAGTGATAAAATCAGTTTCTTTGCATATTTGCAAAACAGCTTTCTAGCCGCATTTGATCAAAATTTCCGACAGAATGGAAATATATTTTTCAACTAAAAGAAAAGGAAGTACAATAGAGTTATGGATTAACCTGAAGATCGCTATCCAATCACTCAATCTATCAAATTCCTTGGAAGTTAGAATCAAACCAACCACAGATTGACTAGTTATTCCACTTAAGGTAATTGGAGATTGTAAACAACCACTGGAAACCTTGGCTTCTACCCATTATGAAAAAAACTCGAAATTGGAGCAATCCACAAGCTAAAACAACACAATCAATCAAAATCCTTAAACCCCATCGCATTAAAAAATTCAAAGTCCAAGAAAACCCAGAAACCAAATTCAAGAAAAGAATCGTAAATGAATATGAAGGCATAAATAAGGCTGAAAACTCACCTCTTCAACAACACCCTTTTGCCTTGCAGAAGCAATGAAATATTTGCTTCCACCAGCAGAAGCCTTACTCATAAACTGTAACCAAATTGAAGCTCCCAGTCCAAGTGCCCTCCTACGAGGTACTCTAAATCCACTGTTCCATTTCCTATTTGCTTTTGCGGTGAGACGAGAGAAAGAAGGATAAACAGTAGCAAGAATAGGTAGCCTCGGCTGCAGTTTGAGACATATAAGATTGGCCATCTTCGATATTTCACTCGCATTATATATATATATATATATATATATATATATATATATATATATAATGGGAGAATGGGTTATGGTTCTCTCGCTTTCAGATGACACCGTTTGTATGGCTCGCATTCGCCACTCGGTTTTGCTTTTGTGAAGCACGAGCCGTTTGCGTGGCGGTGGCGACTTTCTCTTGTTAAAATTTAAAAATATATAAATATTAATTATATTTTTATTAATTATTTAACTATATCTATCTACTATTAAATTATTAATTATATACAAAATATATATTTAAATATTAAACACATTATTATATCATTAAAATTTAAAAACTATATATATAATAATATTATTTACTATTATAAATTACTAATTTTTATACTTAAGATTTAATTTTTATATATATTTATTTTAAATAAAAATAGTTTTATATACATATAAATACCTACTATTACTTTAATCATATCAATAATGTTAATATTTACCTATATATTGCTCTCTATTTATTTATTTATTTATTTTAAAAACATATATCGCTCTATATTTATTAATAATATGTACTAAATACTAAATATTATTTTTTATTAAAATATCAAATAATATTATATATTATTTAAATTTCAACTTTTAAATGTCTATTTAGTATTAAAATTAGAGAGATAAAACTACTTGAACGAAAAAGCATAATTGTAGATATTATTGAAAAAATAATTGAAAAAATTATTTTAAAATTTATTAAATTTAATTTTAAATTATTTTTTAATATTTTTTAACTAAAATATTTAAAAAAAATTTTAAAAGCAGTTTCAATAACAACTCAAGCCCGATCAGTGTGGCAGATGAAGAATGAAGAAGACACAGCATTTTTAAAAGCCAGTGTGTCCCCATTATCTCTAATTTGTGATCTGCCAACCGATGAAGATCCAAACCCTTCTTCATCTTGCACAAATATGAAATCATCAGTATTTTTAAATGCCCAGTAAACCAGAATAACCACCACCCTAAGAAGAAGGCAACAATGATTTTATCTGTTACATTTTTAGCCATTAACAAGATTATCATCACGATTTCATCATGGGCTACAATGCCAAGAACCACCAGGAGATCATCGCGTAGAAAATAAAGTAACAGCCATGCAGCCATCATGATTATGAACGTGATCAGTGAAACAGGGACAGGGTGCCATAGCAAGGTGAGGAACAGGATGAACTGTTTGATAATTACGTTGTTATAGCAAAAGAATGTCACGTTTGTTCAACAGATTCACTAAATGTAGCAGGAATGTTGAAAGATGATAACTAGATCATTTCCCACCATGGTCTTACTGTGCCAAAGCTCGATTCTGTTTACCAATTCGTGCAATTCAGCTGGTATTGTTCCATATGTTGGCATTTCCTGATAAGCTATAAGATACAGATAGGGGAAAAAGAAGACCTGAGGAAACGCCAATGAGGTGGGAGAAGAGAGTGGACATAACGGTTCTTTAAAGGTAACGAAAGAGAGTGAAATAATGAAATTTACAGCAGAATGTCACTCATAGATACAGGATGATGATGGAGTAAAATGCCTTTATAGTGTATTAGAAGCACAAGATTCTGTTTCTTATTGAGACAAACAAACAAAACTAACAAAGATCTCTAATTTATACAATCGTTTCCTAGTAAAAATCATTTTCACAAAGAGAATGTTTCCCTTTGAGATAAATGACTGAATCGGAATGTTAAACAAGTTAGGCGATACCAAACTGCCAAATTTCAGAACATAGGATGATGATTATGCAATTTCTTAACAATTACACGAGTGAACATATAAAAGAAAGAACGTTCAACCCTGAACATATCAAAATAAAAACCCCAACTAATCTCATGGATCTCGCTATCTAAAAGGTAAAATATTAAAGCACTCTCTTCATTCTACATCTGAAAAAACAGAAAAACAGGGAACAGGCGTTGTGCAGGGATTTTAATGGATGTCATGATTTGATATCTGTGATGCAAAGTGATATATTTTTGGTTAATGAAAACACCACGGTTTTCCAAATACAAACATATCAAAGGGGGCTAAACAAGCTTCTTGTTCAATTATGCACTGGGCAACCAAAAGCACCATCACCATGACAAGGTTGTTCTAATTATTTTTTCAAGCAATGGTATACTTAATTGATAAAATCTATCAAACCTGTGCCACCTGCACGATAGAACAAAAAGGGGGAGAAAATGGAAGGAACTCCAGAAAAAAGTAAAATGATTGCAGCGGTTTTCACTGATTGGGTGGCAGAACCTCTCCTCTAAGCACCTTCCAAGGACCAGAGTAGAACTTTGGCTTCATGAGAGGAACTGCTTCACCTGGATGATCTTCCCAGTACTTCTCCTGCTCAATACCGCAAGAACAATTCTTCACTTAGATCCCAGAAACTTGCAGCCCCAAACAAGGAACACAAGAATTCAAATGACTTTTAGACCACCAAAATTAAGACAATCCCATTTAGTTGGATTATGTGATAGAAATGATGTTTGCATCCAATGTGTAGACAGATAAGAAAAGGTGGTTGATGAGGGCTCACAAAAACCCAATAAAATCCATGAGTGAGAAAAAATAAACTATGATGATTAAGAACAAGACATTCATAACTCAAAGAGAAAAAATGATCAGCCAACAAGCTTTGGTGGTTTTAGCAAAGCTCACAGAACTAGGGCTTTTTTTCTTCCTTCCTTTTAGAACCTACACGCAATATTTTGGAAGCAGGGGCAGATTTTTAAGACTGAGCTTCTTATAATTCAAGATGAAACATGTTAATCTTCTATCACGGAAACAAACAACAGCCATTGGAGTTCTTAACAACCATAGCATAAAAAATTGATAAAAACCCATAAAACAAATTTAGCTATATCCTTATCTACCAGCTTGTCCACGAAGAACCCCAGGATGTAATACTAAGCAAATAATTCTAACAGCCAAAGCCAGAATTGAAACATAGTAAAAACTAACGAAAAAGCTGATGGGAAAATAGTGACGGGAGTGTTACCTTGTAGAGTTGCTCAGTGATGGCAGCGCCAATGACCCCGGTGTAGAAAGCGGCTACATAAATAGTGACCAGAGGAGTAAACGATTTGGGTTTCTTGTATGGCTCTATCATATCCCAAAGAATCGTTCTTTCCCACTTGGTGTATAGATAGTCCGCGTATTTTCTCCATAGATAGCTCGCCATTTCTGCTCCCTCTGCTAGCTCTTCCTGCTCATCCGCGAATTGGGAATTCACTGTTTGCAAGGTTAAAGGATAACTCAGCCAATATTGACTATTTTAACTTTCATAAATTTAATTTATGAACTTAAATATATTTAATATCAATAGTTAATTTTCATTTTATTTATTAATTTTAATTTATTATTAAAAAATTTTTAACATATAATAATAAAATTTTAAATTAAAATGTTTCATTAAATTATAATGTAATGTTTATAAATATAGTGTTAATATTTTCCAATAGAATTTTATAAAATAAATTATTATGATAATACTGATATTTTTTAATAGGTATAAATTAAATTAATTTTTAAATATTATTCATCATAAATTCTGTTAATATTGAAAAATTTTAATATTATTTTTTTCATATTATTTTAAATATTTTTTCTTTTCTTCCTCACTTGATCACGGAATTTAACAAAACATAACCGATCCGAGTCCGAGAAAAAGAAAGAGAAACCTCATAGAGATAACTTGAACTAGTTGTGATAAACTTTGTCAAACATAACATGCCAGTACAAAAGCAATGAGGACGTGAAATTTCATTTCCACTGGAGTTTTTTAAGTTACAACATCACCGGCCGAAGAAGAATGACAAAGAATGAAAGTAGGATGACAACTTTTGCTTAGATTCTTCTAAAAAAGAGTGAAAATATACAGAATAGCAGTGGATACCTAACAACTGAGTTTCATTAGGCAACCAACATACAGCATGACTCATGTTATATAGACAAATGCTTAAATCAAGAGTAATATGTTCATGCTGATCCTGCTGACTTGTCTGTTGGAGTTGACACAGATTCAAGAGTAAGTTCTCCAACTCCTTTCGGTGGATCATTGCTGCATTGGGCTGTGCTATGCATTGCAATGGCATCTTTTATTTTTTGAAACTGCAGATAGTTTGGACAAGAACCACATGTAAATAGCAGTCAATATCAGTAGCAAACAGAAATTGATCATCTTATCTAACTGTACGCCTCAACTGTCTAAAGGTTTTAATAGTTGTCAATTAATTGAAATGCACTCAAACCTTACGCCACGACAAATTTCTCAAAAAAATAATTAAAAAAAAAATGCTATTGCAAAATCCTTTCTTGATTGCATGGGTTTTAATACTCCTTTCAATTGCAGCTATCAGAGCTTGCATTAGCGCGAGCGTTTCAAATTTTCAATTTAATTAGGGGTTGTGAGATAAATACACAGATTCTGACAATCAATTCAATCTCAACAAACTGGATTTCACACCTCCCCCACTTCAAGGCGAAGCAATCAATACAGGAGAAAGGGAAAAGATTTTGCATTTTCTGATGGTGATATATATTTTTTTTTCTCCCAAAACCAATATACATGGAGAAGTGTTGCTTTTACGGTTTAGAAACAGGTTTTGAGAATTGACAAATGAAGATGAATATCAAATGTTTGAAAAAAAAATAGCAGCAGAAAATGCCAACCTTAGCGAGCGAACATGAAAAGGATTCCAATTGTCCAAGAGCACCACGATAGAAGTGGAAGTAAGGAAGCACTTTAACATTCAAACTTTTGCACATGGGCTTGTTTTCATCAAAATTCACTTTGAGGAATAAAATATCAGGATGTTCTTCAGCTGTCCTGCAGAGCTGTCCAACCCATCACAAGAAAAAATCAGCAAGAGACACTAGGAAAACTTTCAAGCAGTACAACATTTAACTGTTTTCTTACATTTCTCTTTTCTCTTGACAAATAGCACTTCCTTTTCAGGTTTCTGGAAACACCCACCCACCACCAAAAAAGGGCCCAGCCAGGAGTGGGGTGATGTCCATTACAACATCATGCATTAATATCATGCCAATATGAACAATAAAATGTATAAACAAGATCAGTCCATGATATCCTGAACCACACTCATTCTGTTTCACATTAACATTAACTCTCTGAGCTTATTTGCATGCTATAATCATATAATAGAAAGAACACCAAATATGCCTTTCTAATCCATTCAAAACCACCCAATCAATTTCAATAAAAAAAAATCAGCAATGGAAATAAACAAAGGTCTAAAGAATTGGTGATCCAGTGCTTTATAATATTATTTCTAATCAAAGGTTGTCAAAGAAGAATAAAACAGAAAAAAAAAAAGGGACAATGCAGTGGCTATCATCATCACATTTAGAATTTTCAAATATATCCTGCAACTGCTCCTTAGATAGTGTACATCCATGTGGATAGAACAAATATTCTAATTTACTTTAAGGTACTTACTCACAAGGGATGAATTCGCATACAGAATCACCATTAACAAAACCTCATAATCTCTGTTTTATCCACCCTGGAGTAGTCTGTGATTAAGTTGTGGATTCATCTCTCATCAAGTAATTTAATGTGGATAATGTTATACAAAATTTCAGCAAAAACTCAGCAATTCACATAACTGTACATCATTGCATATTTAAAGAGGAATGAGAAGTGGTGTCTTTCTTGCTGACTGGATTCTGTATAATTCTAGATATGAAGCACTAGCAGGATTGTATACTTTAAGTTTATAATAACCTAAATCACAAGCAGGCTAATAGCATTGTTGGCCTGCAGCAAGGCATTCTCAAAACAAAATGAGCTCTAAAAGCTGGTCAGCACAGAGATAGAAGTGTCAGTGACTTCTATTACTGTGATGTCCTTGTTACATAATACGACACCATGTGGCAATGACTAACTAGATCCCACGAGGGGCTAATTAAGGTGAACTCAGGTGCTTTTTCCCTCCCTAGGAGTGGGGTTTTGGAAGAAATACCACAGAAGACTTTATTAAAAACATAAAGCAAAGCTCTTTTTTATTATTTTTTTTTTTGGGTCAAAGTTAATGCATGAAATACAATAAAAAAAATGAAAAAGTAGAAAAAATAAAGAATGAAATGTCAAGTAACAAAGCATAATTACCTTGGGAAATAATGCCCTGCAAGAAGCACACCAAGTTCCATAAAATTCAACAATAACTAATCTGTCTCCTGCTTGACTTAAGGCACCCAAAAATTCTTGTGTAGAATGAATGTCAATCATATTTGGTCCTACATTCTTTTCCCACCATTTTGGCTGGTCAGTTTCAGCAATGGTTGCATGCACCTGCATAAAGTATTGAAGTTTAAGGATTATTAGCTATGGCCCACAGGGAAATCAACCAACATAAATTTATAGGCCAAGAAGCAAAACATAATAAAAAAAAATAATTTTAAATAATATCAAGCAATTCAAGTAACCTTTGAGAAAGCAACAATAATACTAAAGTACAATTTATGCATATGAAAAAAATTATTGTCTCAAACTTTGTTCTGACCATCTAAAGGATCAACAAAAGAACTTCATTGAAATATTCACCAATAAGAAACCAAAAGATTAAAACAATGAAATACCTAAAAGTACAAATTATGATTCTAGACAAAAGCAAATGCATTTCATTTTCATGAATAGTTATAAATAATGATTTGTTATAAGCAAAAATAATCCAAACTAAAGAATTTGACATGAAGAAATCATACTTATTGAGCCATAAGTCTTACTTTCCGAAGCACGTGTGTATACAGACATACAACTTGCTTTAAGGATATTTTGGTAGAAGATTACAAAATTATGATTAAATATTACCTTATAAGTTTTAACCTTTAAAGAGGTAATTACTAACTTAGTCCCCAAGGTTAGCATTCATAAATATTAATAAGGTGAAAAGTTAATCTAGTCTTTTTAGATATTCAAACAATATTAATGAAAATTAAAAGTTACAACTCAACTCAACTCAACTCAACTCAACTAAGCCTTTATCCCAAAAATTTGGGGTCGGCTATATAGATTTTCTTTCTCCACTCTAAACGATTTTGGATTAAATTCTCGGAAATATATAATGCTTCTAGGTCATGTTGTACTACTCTCCTCCAGGTCAGTTTAGGTCTACCCCTTCATTTTTTTCTATCATCTAACCTAATATGCTCTACTTGTCTAATTGGAGCCTCCGTATGTCTATATTTCACATGACCAAACCACCTCAATCTCTCTTCTCTCAACTTATCCTCAATTGACACCACTCCTACCTTTTCTCTAATACTCTTGTTACGGACTTTATCTAGTCTAGTATGGCCACTCATCCACCTTAACATTCTCATCTCCGCAACTCTTATCTTAGACACATACGACTCTTTTAATGCCCAACACTCACTACCATATAACATGGCCGGTCGTATGATTGTACGGTAAAATTTCCTTTTCAACTTATTGGGAATCTTGCGATCACATAAAACTGCCGTGGCACATCTCCACTTCAACTATCCGGCTTTAATCCTATGACTAACATCCTCTTCACATCCCCCATCTACTTGAAAGACTGAGCCGAGATACTTAAAGTGATTATTTTGGGACAATACCACTCCATCCAAACTAACTCCTTCCCTATCACCAATTCGGCCTTCACTGAACTTGCAATGCATGTATTCTGTTTTCGTTCTACTTAACTTAAAACCCTTTGACTCTAAAGTACTTCTCCAAAGCTCTAGCTTTCTATTGACTCTTTCTCGCGTCTCATTTATCAGAACTATATCATCCGCAGACATCATGCACCAAGGGATACTCTCTTGTATATGTTTCGTCAATTCATCTAAAACTAATATAAAAAGGTAAGGGCTTACAGCCGAACCTTGGTGTAATCCAACTGAGATAGGAAAATCACTTGTGTCCCCTCCCACTGTGCGCACAATAGTAGTTGCTCCTTCATACATATCTTTTAACACTTGTATGTACCTAAAGATACTCTCTTTTGTTCTAACACTTTCCATAAGACATCTCTTAGAACACTATAAGAAGTCTTCTCCAAATCGATAAAAATCATGTGTAGATCTTTCTTCACATCTCTATATTTCTCCATCAAGCTTCTAATGAGAAAGATCGCTTCCATTGTTGAACGACCAGGCATGAAGCCAAATTAATTGGGAGAGATAGAAGTGTCATGACGTAGTCGATGTTCCACAACTCTCTCCCACAGCTTTATAGTATGGCTCATGAGTTTAATTCCCGTATAGTTTGAACAACTCTGTATGTCTTCCTTATTTTTAAAAAATGGTACTAAAATACTTCTCCTCCATTCATCAGGCATTTTCTTTGAGTTTAGAATCTTATTAAACAATTTAGTTAACCATGCTACTCCCACATCTCCCAAATACTTCCACACTTTAATTAGTATTCCATCAGGTCCACGGACTTTACCTACTTTCATTCTCTTAAGTGTTTCCTTTACTTCTAAAGATTTAATCCTTCTAGTATAATTTACATTCTTTTTTATTGCTCTATAGTCTATATTTACGCTATTACCATTTTGACTATTATTAAAAAGATCATCAAAATAATTTCTCTATCTTTCTTTAATGTCCTTGTCTTTCACCAACATTTTTCCTTCTTTATCTTTAATGCACCTAACTTGATTGAGATCTTGACATTTCTTTTCTCTCCTCCTTACTAATTTATAAATATCTTTCTTCCTTTCTTTAGTTCTAAGTTTCTCATACAACTTTTCAAAGGCTGCACTCTTGCTTGACTAACTGCAGTTTTATCTCTTTCTTTGCTATCTTGTACTGTTCATATGCCTCATTATTATTACATTTAGGTAATTTCTTATACCATTCCCTCTTTTTCTTCACTGCCTTTTGTACTTCTTCATTCCACTACCATCTCTCTTTTGAGGGTGGTCCATATCCTTTAGACTCTCCAAGTACTTTTCTAGCTATTTCTCTAATCTTTGATGCCATCTGTATCCACATATCATTGACCTCCACATCCAACTTCCATGCTTCGGACTCTAGAAGCTCATTTTTTAACTTCACTTGCTTTACTTCTTTCAACTCCTACCACTTTGTTCGAGCTACATTATTTCTTCTACCCTTGCTTGAATTGTTCTTAAACTTGACATCCAAGACCACTAATCAATGTTGGCTTGTTAAAGCCTTTCCCGGAATGACCTTACAATCATTGCATGGAGCTCTATTTGTCTTCCTGGTCAAGAGGAAATCAATTGGGCTTCTATGTTGCCCACTTTTGAAAGTCACTAAATGTCACTCTCTTTTTATAAGGTAGGTATTTGCTAGTATCAGGTCGTATGCCATAGCAAAATCCAGGATGCTTTTTCCCTTCTTATTTCGACTGTCAAAACCCAAACCTCCATGAACATTCTCATAACCTTGCCTAGCACTTTCTACACGTCCATTCAAATCTCCACCGATGAAAACATTCTCTTCATTTGGTATGCTTTGCATTAGATCATCCAAATCTTCCCAAAATCTTTGTTCACTCTCACTATCTAGTCCTATTTGTGAGGCATAAGCACTAACTATATTTATTATTTCTCCTTCTAGTACTAGCTTTACTAGTATAATTCTATCTCCTACTCTTTTCACAGCTATTACAGTATCTTTCAATGTCTTGTCTATGATTATGCCCACTCCGTTCATGTTTCTCTCCTTTATGGTAAAACACAGTTTGTACCCTGAATTACCCACTTCCTTGCTTTTCTCTCCTACCCATTTAGTCTCCTGAATGCAAGCAATATTCACCCTTCTCCTTTCAAGATATCCACAAGTTCCATTAATTTTCCTATAAGTGATCCAACATTCCAAGTACCAACCCTGATTCTCCTTATATCCTATTCTTTCCTAATTGATCTCCTTCTATGATATCTTCTATTGTTCTCTATGCTTATCTTGTGTTCTGTTCCACTATCTGTTCTACTATCTGTCCTATGGACTAACTTCTTTACCCACATCCGTCCATGATATGGGAACCCTTGCTCATTTAACACCACACCCGGGTGCCGGCATGGCACATCGCTTTTGGTGAACACCCTACACCCTTGTATACTACACCCAGGCTCCGATGTAGCGCGTCGTAAGTAGAAGACGCCCCAACGTTTATATCATTTGAATCCATATCATTTGAATCCATATCATAAGGCGTGACGAAATTTTTACGCTGGTTGTCACTTACCGCAACCCTCCTCCTTTATCCGAACTTGGGACCGGCTAAGCACAAACTACTTAGGCGAAGTTAAGATTAAAAGTTACAAATGTAATAATTATCTCTTGTTAACCTCGTATCAAACACACCCTAAGGATACAACGAGACACAATAAAAACCAAATGGCCAAAAGCCTTTTTAGGCCTTGACAATTACTCTTAGAGTCAAGTAAGCTTTTGTCAATTTTGTTGATCCATTTAAACTCCTAACAATTACTCTTAGAGTCAAATAGGCCCTTGTCAAGTTAGTTGATCCATTTAAACCCCTGAAAATTACTTTTAGAGTCAGAATATTAGAAAATTTAGATCAAAAGGTTTTAATCTCTATCACATGACTTACACGTGATGGACCGACGTCCATTTCTATTACATAGCTAAGAGCTAAACTCTCTACTACTCTCTCACTCTCTCTCTATATATTTTGAAGCTCCAAATCTATGGTAGTATGAAAAAGCTTTGCATTGATTAGAGATATTGACACGATCTTAATTTTACCAATAGAAGACAAATGATTGAAAATATGAATGTTGTGTACAATGTTATATGCCCCGTGCTGGATGCAGAAGAAGAGTTTCATGCAGAAAAGAGTTTCAGGCGCCATGCTAACTAACGTTTAATGAAGCACACGTTGCGTCAAAGAGTAAATTGACAATGATTTATTTGGCCTAAAGAGTAACTGTCACGGCTTAAAAGGTTAACTAAATTGACAAGGACTTTGCCAAACCAAATAAAGTGAGTCAAATATTAAGCCTATCCATAAGAATCAAGTAAATCTGGAAAATTGTATGGTTAAACCTGTCCAATGGCCCCAACAAAATTGCTTAGTATAAGGCAAAGCCAATGCAAATATTGAAGCATTCCACATTATTTCCACTGATTTGCCACAGAAATACTGTTAAAGAACTACCGCAAAAGGGATAAAATATCGGCAGCGTTCAACTACCAAAGCAGGAAAAGTCTCATGCTAATCCAACAAACTCGATTAGCATAAAAAAAACATCAATATACGAATCCTAAATATGAACAATAACACAATGAAAATAAAACGATTATAGGAGATGGGTATTCAAAAATTCACTCACAGCACAAAGAATCACAAAAAAATGGGATATTGACAAAACAATCTAACAGTTTAAACAAAAGGGTCCTCGTAATTTTCACTCAAATTCTGAAGAAACAAAGCGCTCAATAGAGGGCCAAAATGGGTACCTTAAAAGAAAGCAATTGCTTCCTGAGCGTGGGAGCAAAGCTAGAAACACCACCAGCAGAAGAATATACCAAAGGGTAAATCCTCTTATCTGAATTGTTGGCTGGGAGAGGCGGTTGGAGAGGAGGTTGGAGAGAATTCAAGGTAGAGGCGAAGGAGGTGAGCAAAGAAGAAGAGAAACGAGGTGAGTAAAAAGATGGTATTCGTAAAACGTCAGCCATTTAGAGATTGATTTAGAGAAGGGGGATCGCAGAGTAGCAGAAGAGATTGAACTACATGGGCTCAAAAGCAAAGAAGAAATGCCATAAAAGGAAGGAGAGGAAGTGAGGTCAGAAGGAGTCCCTTTGAGTGCGTGAATAAGACCAGTACCTCGCGGCCTACTCTACCTTCGACGTGTTTGTGTGAACCAGATCGTGCGAAGGAGATACTATTGGTTTTTCCGCTGATTCAACTGCAGCTGTGGTTATTTCTTTCTCTAGCGGTTGGCCGGTTGCGCGCCAATATTTAGGGCATGTTTGGATTACCTGTCGGATACAATTGATAGTTGATAACCGATAGCTGATGATAGCTGTTTTATATTAAGTGTTTGATAAAATTATATTTAGCTGTTGTTGTTAATATGTGAAATGACTAATAAGGTTATATATCATATAATTTATTTTATTATTTAAATAAATATAAAATTATAAATTTATTATATTATATTATTTATTTTATTATTAAATTAAATATATAATTATTAAATTAATATATTATATTATTTAAATATATATATATAATTATTAATCTTTTATATTATATCATTTATTTTATTATTAAAATAAGAAAATAATTATTTTTTTAAGATAATTAAATAATTTTAAAAATATAGATAAAATAATAAAATAATTATTATTGTTAATAGAAAAATTTATAATTAATTTTAAGTTTTTGGATATAAATAAATATTTTATATTTTATATTATTAATAAAAAATATTTTAACAAAGTTGAAATACATTAATTAAAATATTAAAATTATAAATAAAAAAATAAAAATATTAATAATATTAATTTTCAAGTTAAATAAAAAAGAATAATATGGTCAAAATAAAAAATAAAACCATATCAGCTATCAGCTCTAAAAAATAGAGCTGATACAAACTGCAGCTGATGGGTATCATATCAGTTGCCCATCAGCTATCAACTCTATTTTTTTTAGTTTACCAAACATCACAATTTACCTGTTTGGGTATCTATCAGCTATCAGCTGAACCCAACAGGTAAACCAAACACCCCCTTAGGTTCTGTTTGAGGTTTGGCGTTGGCTTTGGAATGGCTTTAATGGAATTTTATTTGTTCTAACTTTTAATATTTTTTCTTTTATAATTTCAAGCAATTTTATAATCCATTATTCATATCTATATCAAATTATCCAATTATCTAAATGAAAAAAAAAATAAATAGATTAAAAAATTAAAATAATAAATTCAATGTTTAAACTAATTAAAAATAGAAAAGAGTTTTGTTCAAAAATAATATAAACAAGTTGGTGTTATCCACTTATCAAAAAATAGATATTTGAAACTTACAAGTGTTTTAGATTATATAAAAGTGTTAAATTAAAACATAAAAAAAGTATTAAAATAAATTTTAAAAAAAAAAATTGGCAGAATTAAATTATGTAAAGGAAAAAAATTATTATTTGTGTTATTTTATTTATCGTATTGCATATCCTTTATTCACAATTTTGTTATGTAAATATCTAATCAGATATAAAGGAGGAGTATTGCGTAGGGGTGTGCAAATGGTCGGTTCGGTTTCGAACCGAACCGAACCGATAAAATCGAAAATTAAAAATCGAAAATTTTACAAATCGAACCGAACCGATTGATAAGAGAAAATCGAACCGAATCGAACCGATAAATTTCTGTTCGATTCGGTTTTAAACTGATCAAACTGAAATTTATAAAATTTCATATTTTTAACATTAAATCTAAATAATAAAAACATAAAAATAAAAAAAATTAGAAATCAAAACTAAAAAATCTTTAGGTTCTTTTCTTTGATTTGGTTGGTTCGATTCAATTTGATTCGATTTTTTGATTTCCTATATATATTAATAATTTGATTCGGTTCGGTTTTTTTATGAAAATAACCGAAATTATCAAAATTATAAACCGAACCGAACCGATTAAATTTTAAAACCGAACCGATTGAACCGAATTAATCGGTTCAGTTCGGTTTTTCGGTTTAAACCGAAAACTGCACACCCCTAGTGTTGCGGTACGTAGGTGACAACCAGCGTAAAAATTTTGTAACACCTTATGATATGGATTCAAATGATATAAACGTTGGGGCGTCCCTCTACTAACGACGCGCTACATCGGAATCCGGATGTAGTGAGAAATATGCAAGGGTATAGGGTATTCACCGAAAGCGACGCGTCATGTCGGTGCCCTAGTGTGGTGTTAAATGTGCAAGGGTTTCCACATCATGGACGGGTGTGGGTAAAAAAATTAATTCATAGGATAGACAGTAGAACAGATAGTGGAACAGAACACAAGATAGACATAGAAAACAATAGAAAATATTAGGAAGTAACAAGATAGGAGGAGGATCAGGGTTGGTACTTGGAATGTTGGATCACTTACAGGAAAATTAATGGAGCTTGTGGATACCTTGGAAAGGAGAAGGGTGAATATTGCTTGCATTCATGAGATTAAATGGGTAGGAGAGAAAAGCAAAGAAGTGGGTAATTCAGGGTACAAACTGTGGTTTACCGGAAAGGAGAGAAATAAGAACGGAGTGGGCATAATCATAAACAGGACATTGAAAGATGCTGTAATAGCTGTGAAAATTATAGGAGATAGAATTATACTAGTAAAGCTAGTACTAGAAGGAAAAATAATAAATATAGTTAGTGCTTATGCCCCACAAATAGGACTAGATAGTGAGAGTAAACAAAGATTTTGAGAAGATATGGATGATTTAATGCAAAGCATACCAAATGAAGAGAATATTTTCATTGGTGGAGATTTGAATGGACATGTAGGAAGTGATAGGCAAGGCTATGAGAATGTTCATAGATGTTTTGGTTTTGGTAGTCGAAATGAGAAGGGAAAAAGCATTCTGGATTTTGCTATGGCATACGACCTAATACTAGCAAATACCTACTTTATAAAAAGAGAGTCACATTTAGTGACTTTCAAAAGTGGACAACATAGAAGCCAAATCGACTTCCTTTTAACTAGGAAGACAAATAGAGCTCTATGTAAGGATTGTAAGGTCATTCCAGAAGAGGCTTTAACAAGTCAACATCGGTTAGTGGTCTTGGATGTCAAGTTTAGGAACAATTCAAGTAAGGTCAGAAGAAATAGTGTGGCTCGAACAAAGTGGTGGGAGTTCAAAGGAGTAAAGCAAGTGAAGTTCAAAAATGAGCTTCTCGAGTCCGAAGCATGGAAGCTGAATATGGAGGCCAATGATATGTGGATACAGATGGCATCAAAAATTAGAGAAGTAGCTAGAAAAGTACTTGGAGAGTCTAAAGGACATGGACCACCCTCAAAAGAGAGATGGTGGTGGAATGAGGAAGTACAAAAGGCAATGAAGAGAAAAAGAGAATGGTATAAGCAATTACCTAAATGTGATAATAATGAGGCATATGAACAGTACAAGATAGCAAAAAAAGAGGCAAAAAAGGCAGTTAGTCAAGCAAGAGCACAGGCTTTTGAAAAGTTATATGAGAAACTTGGAACTAAAGAAGGGAAGAAAGATATTTATAGATTAGTAAGGAGAAGAGAAAGAAAATGTCAAGATCTCAATCAAGTTAGGTGCATTAAGGATAAAGAAGGAAAAGTGTTGATGAAAGATGAGGACATTAAAGAAAGATGGAGAAATTATTTTAATGATCTCTTTAATAATAGTCAAAATGGTAATAGCGTGAATATAAACTATAGAACGATAGAAAAGAATGTGAATTATACTAGAAGGATTAGAACTTTAGAAATAAAGGAAGCACTTAAGAGAATAAAAGTGGGTAAAGCCTGTGGACCCGATGGAATACCAATTGAAATGTGGAAGTGTTTGGGAGATGTGGGAGTGGCATGGTTAACTAAATTATTTAATAAAATTCTAAACTTAAAGAAAATGCCAGATGAATGGAGGAGGAGTATTTTAGAATCTATTTTTAAAAATAAGGGAGACATACAGAGTTGCTAGAACTATAGGAGAATTAAACTTATGAGCCATACTATGAAGTTGTGGGAAAGAGTTGTGGAGCATCGACTACGTCGTGATACTTCTATCTCTCTCAATCAATTTTGCTTCATGCCCGGTCGTTCAACTATGGAAGCGATCTTTCTCATTAGAAACTTGATAGAGAAATATAGAGATGTGAAGAAAGATCTACACATGGTTTTTATTGATTTGGAGAAGGCTTATAATAGTGTTCCAAGAGATGTCCTATGGAGTGTGTTAGAACAAAAGAGGGTATCTATTAGGTACATATAAGTGTTGAAATATATGTATGAAGGAGCAAGTACTATTGTGCGCATAGTGAGAGGGGACACAAGAGATTTTCTGATCTCAATTATATTACACCAGGGATCAGCTATGAGCCCTTACCTTTTTACATTAGTTTTAGATGAATTGACAAAACATATACAAGAGAGTATTCCTTGGTGCATGATGTTTGCGGATGATATTGTTCTGATAGATGAGACACGAGAAGTAGTCAATAGAAAGCTAGAGCTTTGGAGAAGTACTCTAGAGTCAAAGGGCTTTAAGTTAAGTAGAACGAAGACAAAATACATGCATTGCAAGTTCAGTGAAGGCCAAATTGGCGATAGGGAAGGAGTTAGTTTGGATGGAGTGGTACTGTCCCAAAGTAATCACTTTAAATATCTCGGCTCAGTCCTTCAAGTAGATGGGGGATGTGAGGGGATGTGAGGAGGATGTTAGTTATAGGACTAAAGCCGGATGGTTGAAGTGGAGACATGCCACGGGAGTTTTATGTAATCGCAAGATTCCCAATAAGTTGAAAGTAAAATTTTACCGTACAGCCATACGACCGGCTATGTTATATGGTAGTGAGTGTTGGGCATTGAAGGAGTCGTATGCGTCTAAGATAAGAGTTGTAGAGATGAGTATGTTAAGGCGAATGAGTGACCATACTAAACTAGATAAAGTCCGTAATGAGAGTATTAGAGAAAAGGTAGGAGTAGTACCAATTGAGGATAAGTTGAGAGAAGGGAGATTGAGGTGGTTTGGTCATGTGAAGCGTAGACATACGGAGGCTCCAGTTAGACAAGTAGAGCACATTATATTAGAGTATAGAAAGAAAAAAAGGGGTAGACCTAAATTGACTTGGATAAGAGTAGTACAACATGACCTACAAGCATTACAAATTTCTGAGGATTTAACCCAAAGTCGTTTAGAATGGAGAAAGCGAATCCATATAGCCGACCCTAAATTTTTGGGATAAAAACTTAGTTGAGTTGAGTTGAGTTTATTACAAATAACTTATGAAATATCGAATTTGAATCATAATATTACTAAATTAATAAACCTAATAAATTCTAGTAATTATTATAAAAATATTTCAAAAATCATATCTTTTAATTTGGACTCAATTATTAACTAATTTTTATTTTAATTTAAATTTAAATAACATTTTATAATTTAATTATATATAAATTTACGAATTTTAAGCTACATTTCTTATCTAGTTTAATTTAATGGCAAAAAATATATCAGTAATATGATAGATTTAAGTTTGAATTCTCATTCATTAATCCTCTTATTTAAAAGTTACATTTATTAAATTTATATATTTATAGAAAAACCTAATTATCAAATAAAATTTTTATAATGAATTTTATTGTTTCCTATTCATTTGTGATTTTGTAATTTTATAATTCTAAACAAGTATCCTTACTATATAACTTGAAAACTGAAAAAAAAAAAGTTTAAATTTATGTATTCACAAAACATGTATAATTATAGAAAAATTTTCACATAATAAATCTTTTTTGTCCAATTTCCATTCATAATTTTATAATTTTATAATTCAAATTTTACAAGTATTTTTACTACATTAAAATTTTTTAATAAAATATATTAAAAAAAATTCAAAACCTTAAACGTTTATTTTTCCTCATAAACTTTTATTTTGTAGAATCATATTTAATATTTTTTGAGGTGAATATAGACTAATAATCTTTAATATGTTACATTAGCAATGCAAGATATTGGTTTACATTTTTAATAATTTATAATGTAAAATGAAAATTTTAATTTAAAAAAATTCTCATAATAACCATATATTTATGCACTAATAACTTGATTTCAAAAATATATTTTCATGCAAATGCTACCCTTGAGCCAGTACAGAATTAAAATCAAAATCAAAATCAATCAGGTAATCGAACCGTGAGGTAGTGACCCTTAACTCTAAATGACTTTGTTACTAAAGGAGAAATCAAAGATGTCTGCTGTGGCATTTTCTAGTATGATTCTTTCCACTGTCATGGTGGAGAATAAAACTAAAAAAAAATCATTGAAATCACAACCAATGGATGAAGTCCAGCAAAAACAGCATAATCCAATTCTATGCACACCCCATTCCAAGGCAAATTTTCTTTTTTCAGTCAACCTGAGATATATTTGATTATAAGCAACAATGGCAACGCCAACATCAAGTTTATTTGAAGTTCACTAATAACTCTCTCAAGACCAAGTGAATTGAAAATTTTGAAATAAAAGAGAAAGTCTCACAAGATAAGCAACTTAAAACTGAAGCCCTGACTAACAAACCATCACTCAGGAAAATACAAACACAGATATTGCCATGTAGGTAAAGAAAGAAACATGTATTTGATTTCTAATGACAACTGAACTTTGATGCAGAAGACCTTTTCATGCTCACCTCAACAACAAGACTCGCAAAGTCTAATACACATAAAACAAGAACAATACTTAGCATTCAAGCACCGGAAAACAAGAGAGTTATGAGTTGATCTTGCTGATAAAATTAGCACCTTTCCTTGGTGATCACAATTTCATAAACCTTTGAATGACAAATACAAAAGTTCTTGACCTAATTAAGCACCAGTAGTTCCATCAAAGATGGATTCCACAAAAGAAGAATCCTTTACATTTTGTGTGTGTGTGTGTGTGTATATGTGTATATATATATATATATATATATATATATATATATATATATATATATATATATATATATATACATATACATACACACACACACACACAAGAGGAAAGAAAGAAAGAAGTTGTGTGCAAATAATTAAGTGAACTTCAAAATAATCCTGCTTTTGAGGCTGCATACTACAACAATTTTATCCACAAACAGGATTACTTTTAAGTTGGAAGAAAAGAAATCAACAAGGCAGTCACCTAGAATCTATTATCACAACTAAATGCTACTCCTCAATTTTAGATTCTTCAATAACAATATTTCCATAACCTGAAAGTGAACAAGTTTTATCATCTATTCATATGATCTAATGTTAGAATGGGTAAGTTGATCATACAAGGAAAACCTATGTGCTGCTGAACAATTAGGTGTATACTGTAAAGAGACTAGACTCACACCTACTCAATCTGCTGACACCAACATTAGCAGAACAGTACAAGAAATAGTATAGGTAATTTGCTAGAATGAAAACTCACTGAACTTGGGAACTTGGGCCGAATTGGTTTTCTGCAATTTTTCTTTTGGCTAGCAAAAGTTATTATTACAACAAGCACTCAAATTCTAAGAATCAAACCACCTGCCAAAAGTCAGGCTCATTCGAAAATAAAGCATATCCTGGTCCTAGTTATGCATCTGTTATCTGCACTGTAAAAACAGTAAAGCTAAGAATCCCTAAAACCAGGAAGGGGTCACTTAATTGCTTTTAGTTCTGGCTAAATAAAACCCAAAATAGCAAGCTACAAAAGTACACATTTAATAATTTTACATACTAGGTTCCACTCAGATATCATCAGCTCACAACAGATGAAGGGCACGATCAACAACCTCAAGGATCAATGCTAATCAATTACCTTCAACAACCATAAGTGATATAACCGCCATAACATATAAATTCACAACCATCCTTCATGCGGAATATATGCTCATGTGGGGTCACAATAAAATTGCCCAGCCCAACTGCACCTCTTTTGAGAAGGTGAGACAACTTGGGAACTGGTTAGGAGATGTTTACTTGGGAGAAGGCAAAAGAACAGACCTCGGGAATTCTAGAGACCCATTATTGGGAGCGCCCTGTATCTTGAGAATTGAAGTAACCAAGTTGTATATCTGAACATTCTCAAAAGATGGCACCTTTCGTCCCCTAGCAAACTCTGGACCATGACCAATGAAGATAGTCCTCATGGAGAAAACTGCATTGTCATAACCATGTGCTCCTCCACATTCTTGTCTTTTTGTTCTCTTCTGCTCCACCTTAAAACCCTCTTCAAGCAGCCCTATTATTGGTGGAATTCTGTCGCTTGCTGAATAATGAAGCCTACTAGGCAGCTCCTCCTTAAGATACAACTTCAAATGCTTTCCATTATTAACTTTTCCTGACCGCAATCCTTCGTTCATCTTCCCAACAACGCTCCATGGTGCCACACCATGAGGGGGACGAATTGAGAGCACTGGAGTATAGGACAGCACCCATTCAGCTGGAATATCGATCCATGAGGCCAAATCATCCAGAAATATCAACTTCTTATCACATGTACCAACCATGCCATGATCGCCCACCATAATAATATTGACGTCCTCAAAAACCCCTCTCTTTTCTAGCCCATTAATCAACCTCCCAATCATCCTATCAATTCCAGCAACAGCTTCAGTTATCTCTGGATCATCAGGACCAACCTGGTGGCCCTGATGATCAGGATCTTCAAAATACAGTGTCATAAAAAGAGGAATTTCAGCGCTAGGCAAATCAAAATAGCTCAAAATCTTATCGACCCGTTCCTCAAATGGAACCGAACCATTATAGAACATACAAAACTCTTCAGGGCAATTCCAAGAACCTTTATGGACCTCAGACCCAGGCCAAAAATAGGTAGCTGCCCTTAACCCATGATTGGCCACAGTCTCCCAGAGTGGCTCACCAAGCCACCATTTGGGCTCGTGGCTCCCCATAGTAAAGAATTCACCAGTGAGTGGATCAATAAAATGGTTGTTGATAATGCCATGATAAGCAGGGTAAAGCCCAGTAACAATAGAATAATGGTTAGGGAAAGTAAGAGTAGGAAATACCGGAATCAAACCCGTCTCGGCCTCAGTCCCGTTGGCGATCAAACGGTGGATGTTGGGCGTTGGAGTCTTGAATTGATACCCGAACCTAAACCCATCGGAAGAAATCAAGAGCACCACAGAGCGATTAAGCTTTGTTAACGGACGGGATGTTGTTTCGAGATGAGAAGATTTCTGCGCAGGCGTCGAAGAAGAAGACGAAGCAGAGGAGAAGAAGAGGAAAGCGAAGGCGGAGGCAGCAGAGAGAGCAATGCAGGTGATGAGGAGGAGAGAGATGAAGATGATGGTGGTGGTGTGTTTCCGAGGAGGATTGGAGGGATCAGAGGAATCAGTGTCGAAAGAAAGAAGAGCAGTGGATGGGTTCTGTGAGTCTTCTTCTTGAGTTGGTATCTGCGTAGGCTTTGTGGAATTCAAAGCCGGAACAGAACCCATGATTAAAAAAAAACTAAAACTTCAAACCAGTGCAGAGAAAGATCTTCTCTTTCTTTTCTCTTCTCTGGTTCGAAGGGGAAAGGGGAATTGAAGAAGACAAAACTTTACTTGAAAGATAGCGAATTGAACCAGAAATGGAGTGAGATGAAAGGGTTGTGGAGGCTGCAAGAGAGATGGTAGAAGGGGGCTATCAGGAGAGGAAGGAGTCAATGACTTGCTCAAATGAAATGGGCTGGGCGATTGAAGAGGAGATGAAGACAAAAATGTAATATAAATAATAAATGTATTAAAAAAAAATGGAAGAAACAATTGGCGACGGACGACGGGATAATATCATGTACAAGAAATTATTGCGTGTTTCAGGGACCTGTTCACTATTGAAAATTTAAATATTAAACCTTATTTATAAATAAAAATATTTTTTAAAAAATTATTTTATTTTTTTATTATAATATTAAATTAATAATATATATTTATTTATAAATATATAATTTTCAACATTTTAATAAAAATTATAACTAAATACAAAATTTTGTAATATTCAATAAAAATAAATTACGTAACTCATCTACACATTATATACATTTTATAATGTGTAACTCATTTACGTATTATTTATTATTTATATTACATTTTAATGTGTAACTCATCTACACATTATATACATTTTAATTGTGCAACTCATTTACACATTATATATTTGTTAATTTTTAATTAATGTTTCTAATGTATTTAATAATTAACCTAATATATCTAATAATTAGTCCAAATTAACTTGGTATTTGAAATCTATAACTCCAATTTTCTTTCTTTCATGATTTGCAAATTTAAATTTATTTTCTTTCTTTTCTTGATTTAAATTTAAATTTGCAAATTCAAATTTCATTGGTTTAATATTATCCATACCCTTATTTGAAACAAATTGTAGAATTTTATAAAAATTTAATTTAATTAATTTTTTAATTTAAAAAATTTTCATAATAAAAATTAATTATGATTTTATGCTAATTTAATTAAATTTTTTTAAAATAATTTATTATAAATTAAGTCATAATGTACAATAATTTTATATTGAAAATAAACTCAATTTGTCTCTTCTATTTTTTAAAAATATCTAATTTAATTTATTTTTAGCCTTTAATTTAATTTCACGTTTCTAATTTTAGTTTATGTTCAATTTAATCCAATATGTAACTCACACTACTTGGTGCATCAGTTTTTTTTTTTTTTTTAATATTAATTACTTAGTTAATATTTTTAAATAATTATAAAATATTTTTTAATGTTAATTAAATAATTATAATTATTTAATTTTTTACATTTAACTTTTTAATATTAATTAATAATATGAAAAAAAAATAATATTTTTTATTTTTTATTTTATTTGATTATAATTTTTTAATTTTTTTATTATAATTTTCTAATTTTAATTAAGAAAATGAAAATATAAAATAATATTTTTTTATTTTAAATAATTAAAATTAATTATAATCATAATTTTTAATTTTAGTTAATTATATGAAAATAAAATATTTTTTATTATTTTCAATTTAATTAATTTATTTTTAATTAATTAATGAAAATATAAAAATAATATTTTTTCATACTTTCATTTTAATTAATAATATTAAATAATAAAAATAATATTTTTGATATTTAATTGAATTAATTATAAAAAATAACGCGTGCATATGAATTGAGTCAATTTAAATTTAAACAAAAAATAAAAAAAAATTAGATTGAATAAAAAATTAAAAATAAATTAAATTAAATATCTCTAAAAAATACAAAAATAAATTAAATTTTATTTTATTTTATTTTATTTTATAATACACACTAAATTTATATATTAAAATAATTATTTGTTGTGAAATTATATGTTAAAATTTTTCACTATTTTCTTTTTATTCCACAATTGTGTGTTGGTATATTTATAATAAAAAAATATTGATTAATATTTTTATAAAAGTCAAATCTGTTTGGCTAGCACTCTCTCAATCTTATTATAAACATGATAAATTTCAAAATATATAAATAGACATTTCAAGCTGTGATCGGTTAAATCATAAATCAAATTGCAAAGGGTTGATTTATAGATAACAATTATTTCTGATCTCGATTTGACCCCGAGAAGGTCTCTTGTCTCGAACCTTCAAAACCCAATTAGATAATTATTTTTTTCAATTAATTTATTTTCATATATTTAAGTACTTAAAATGTTATAATTTTAATAAAAATTATATATTATTAAAATTATTTTCGAAACTTGTATTTTTAAATTTTAATTTATTATTATTAATTAAATTTATATTATATAATAATAAATTAAAATAATATATATAAAAAAAAAATCTCTGGGAAGTTTGCTCTCTCTTATTGAGAAGTTCTCATTTGATTCCGATCCTTAACTGGGCAAGGCGGAAACGAGGAAGCAATTCTCATTCCACTTTACTCGTTGCCATTCCTCGATCCATTCAAGAATGGTTTGAGTTCGATCTAAGTTGAGACGATCCAATGGTTGGAAATTTTTTCAAATTATTTTCTTAAAAAAAATAAAAGTTGAACTTGATATATCATTGACTTTAGTTCGATTTAATTCATATCCTAAGAAAAAAATGAATTAGACTTAGCCAATCAAGCATTGACAGCATTTATATTAAAAAAATTTCACTCTGTATATTAAAGATAAAATTTAGTAAATTTATATATTTTTAAATATGTTAATATTAATATTATTCATATTATTTCTTTTTTTTAATTTATATAATATTATATTCAACAAAATTAATATTTTGAATAGTAACAATTCTTTTCTATCAAGAAGTATATCTCTAAATTTAACGTGAAGAAAATATTAAATTTTTTAATTTCTTATGGGATTGTATTTATATAAATTATTATAAAAAATTATTTATTTATTTTTAATATACTATTATATGAATGATACTATTATGAACTTCTAAAAATTAGTTCAAGTTCTAAGTAAACTTAAAAAGTAAGAGATAAAGTGAGGCCAGCGGCTTACTAGTTAGTCACTTAGATGCTCAAATTAATAATGTGGATTGAGAGTAGATAAAGATGAATAGCAGTAGATTCAATAAAGATATGTAGATTAAACATATATAATTAATGATTGTTTCTCATTTTTATGGACTAAAGGGCTAAATAGTGATATAACTATTCGTATAAATTTCAAATGTTTAGTTAATATTTCGAGATTTCCTTATAAAAATTCGATCTTATCAGTGACTAACATTGTTAATATTCGATACAATTGATGCTCGGCTTGGATGCTCACCTTATTGAGCGAATGTCTATGCCTCATCAATTTTCTTAACACTCTTTTGCTTTGTCTAGTTGACCGAACATTCTTATACTCAGATTCGGTTGTCCGAGCATTTTTCTACTTGGTTTACCTCTTTGACGGAGCGTTAACACGTTACCTATCACATTGAAATTTTTATTCATTTTACTCAATTTTAGGCAGATAATATCAATGAACCATTAGTGAATATAAATATATTTTATATTAATTAAATAACAATTTAATTGTTTTTATACAGTAAGTTCTTTTATTAATTAACAACTTTTTGAAAAAAAAAACAGATTCATTATTATTAAATAATTAAAAATTTCTAATATCATTATATACTATATTCATGATTTTTTGGTTCATTAAATTCTACTAAAAATTGAATTTGTAAAAAATTAAAATTTTAACAACATTTTATTATATTTAACATATGACTCTTTATAAAAAATACCTAAAGATTTCATAATTAAAGTAATTATTCAAACTTTAATAATTGTAACTATTTACAAATTAACCCTTATGTATTTATTAATTACAAAAATATAGGTTTATTTATAATTAATTATAATATTTAGGGATCATTTTATAAAATATATAAATAAATTTATAATTAATCAAAATTTTCAAAGACTTTGAGTTAATTAATTCATATTTTCAATAGTTACAATTTATATAGACTAATTTGTAGATTTTATCAAATCTCAAAAGTTAAATTGTTTCATATAAAAATACAATAAAAAATATTTTGATCGTTAATGTTAAAATTAATGATGACTTAATTGTAATTTTAATAGTAGAAACTAAATTGTAGTTAAAATATGAAAAATTAAATAGTATTCAATTGAATTATGTGTTTTAAATTAAGGCTGAGCAGAATTCGGTTTAAACCGAAAAATCGAGATAAACCAAGTCAATTCGGTTTAATTCGTTCAGTTTTAAAATTCAATCGGCTCGGTTCGATTTTACATTATAAAAATTTCGGTTATTTCGGTTCGGTTCGGTTTTGAAGAGAAAAAATCAGTTAAATAGAACCAAATAGTAATTTATATAGTCAAATCAAACTAAATCGAACCGAATCGATTTTTGAATTGATTTATTTTTATAAAAAATTTATGAATTATATTTAATTATATATATATATATTAATTATTTAATTTCATTAATTAATGGTTATTAGGTTCAAACCAAAGTTAAAATTAGACCAAATAGCTTGAAAATCAAGTCTAAATTAAAAAATTAATAAAAAATCAAACCGATCGATTTAAACCAAATCGAACTAAAATAGAACGGTTCAATTCGATTTGATTTTTCATCCATTTCGGTTAGGTTCGGTTTCTAAAATTTACGGTTTGATTTTTATAATTTAATTCGGTTCGGTTTGGTTTGAACCGAATGCTCACCCCTATTTTAAATTGTGTGATAATTCTAGTTAGAACTGAACACTAGGGATAGAGTTTTGATTCAGTTCAGAGTTTATATAGAAACTGAAATCGAATCAAAATTTAGATATTATTTTTTATTATTTTACTTTTAATTTGATACGATTTTCTATTTTTTAATTTTAATTCAATTTAATACGGTTTCGGTTCCATTCTCGACTTTTAAAATAATTTTATATAATTATTTCTTTAAAAAATTATATCTAATTAGTATTTAAGTTTTGAATTAGGTTATTAATAAATAATATATTATATAATATATATATTTTAATTTTTTTAAATTATATAATATTTAATTATAAGTATATATATAATTTAAGATTAAATATATTATGTAATATAATAATATATTATATAATATATTTTAATATTTAATTATGAAATGTAAATATAATTATAAACTGACATATACAATATAATATTATATTTATAATTAAAAATTATAAAGTGATGTAATGTATTTATAATTAAAATTATTAAAAAAATAAAATATAATATTAAGTTATATTTAATTTATAATTCTATATGCATATATAAATATAAATAATTATATTAAAAATATATAATATATTTAAAAAATTTATAAAAAAATATATAAATATGATTTTAATTTGATGTAATTTTAATTTAATTTTAAATAAAAAAATAAAATAAAATTAAAATATTAAAATAATTTCAATTTAATGTGATGCTTATCAATTTAATATGGCTCAATTCCAGTCGGTTCGGACCGAGAACCATGTACAAGCCCGCAGAACACAAGTGAAAAAAAAAAGCTCTGCTCTAGATCACATGGGGAGGAGAAGGAGAAGGATTCATGAACTTCATTAAGACATTGTTGGATCCATCTGATTTCGTCAACCAGAGAATGGCTGACCTCAGCATGGGGGAGGCACACCGAAGAATAACGGACTACCTTAACCGCTTATTCGACGCGGTTTTCTCACAAGACGGAGCTTCACGCAAAACACCTCCTCTTTTTCTCCTTCAATTCTCCTTCTCTGCTAGCCTCGCTGACGCTCTCATCGTCTTCTGAGACGCTAATAGATTGACTAAGCAATCGGACAAGTACTATCAATTTGGGGAAAGGACAGCTTCTCTTTTCCGCTCTCTGCGAAGTTATTGAGTTGGGAACCTGTTCGATACTTACTCCGCCTTGGAAAAAGCTGCCAAGTATTGATTTTAATTTTTTTTTTCAATTTCGTACTTTGAATTCACCAAACTTGTTAATTGTACTGCATTATTTTAGTTTTTACGATTAATTAGAGCATTTGTGTGTCTCACTGCTGGGAATGCAGTGCCTTTATTCAGGAGTTTCGAAGTTGGGAATCGGCTTGGGCTATGGAGGCTTTGTATGTAGTTGCTTATGAAATTAGGGTTCTTGCAGAGAGGGTATACTTAATCTCAGCAATTTTTCAATTAGTGAATGCAGTTTTTGCTGTAACTTAAGTATCACTGTCATATTTGTAGGCTGATAAGGAACTGGCTTCGATTGGAAAATCGCAGGAAAAATTGAAGGGTGCCGGATCATTCCTCATGAAAGTGTTTGGCGTTCTTGCTGTATGTTTATTTATTCCCGATATTATGGCAAGTCTTTTCACTGTGTATGCACAAAATGTTGCATTTTGATGGAAAAAAGTTTTTATCTTCTCACTGCTAACTTTTTAATTGGGCTTGTAAATTTATAGGGAAAAGGTTCAAAACGTGTGGGAGCGTAATACGCGACTTGCCAATTGTTCAAAATCTTCTTCAAGGTGATGCCTTAAGCCAGCTTCTCTCTGATTGTTATGTTGTATAATGTTTCTATCTCCTTGATTTTTAAACTGTATCAAATTTCCAAAAATGGATTGTATCATCCAACACAGGGTTTTTTTGGTGGTTGTTGGGGGAAGGGGGTTATAAGAAAGCTCGATTAGCCTAAGTTACATCAAGAAATCTAACATTTACTGCTTTGCAGCTTGGAACAGTTCATCTTTGCCGAAGTGTAATAAGGAGTATTGAAACTGCTCGAATTTTTTATTTTGAGGAGTTCCCTAAGGGAGATAAGGTCAGAGCTGCGTAATAGCAAATTATTCCTTTTTCTTTGGATGGAAGTTAATGCTTGGAATGTTATTATTGCATGTGATGTTTTTTTGGGTAAAATATTTGATTATTTCCCTATCTTATTATGCTTGCAAAAGCATAAGAATTAAACATTGAAGTTTCTTACTTATATTTATTCATTAAATTTGCTATTGTATGTGATCTGGCAGGCTGATCATAAATTATCATGTGCCTTAATGCACTCAACCCCCACAACAAAGCAAATATAAGGTTTGATTCAGGTGTGCTTGCTGCGTATATTTATGTCTACTGTCTGCATGATGATGAAACCTTGTTTTTGACACATTGAAATACTGAATGAGCTACAAAATGAGGGGTAGTTCTCCTTCTTGCCTTAACTCTCCTGCACCACCGAGTAGGATTTGAACTTGAAAACTTTTTGATGGAGATTATTGCTGGGCTATGACACTGAGTGGTTTCTTTGCAACAAATCTTTATTGTTGTCTTGGAATATTTGTCCTAAAATGATGCTTTTATCAGCATTTCTTTATAATTGGCGAAACTGTGTTCTAGTAATACTTTTTATGTTATGTTCTTGTGCCCAGGATCTCGTCATAGGCCCGTTGATAGTGAAATCTGATTCAAAAGGTAAAACTTTTGCTTTACCTTGATCCTTTCCTTGACTTGTTGTTACTGAAAATGCGATCTCGTTAAAAAGGAGCTCTAACTTTAACTTTAGATTTGTTGGATAAGAGAGAGTCCAGATCTCAATTTAATTGAAAATAGTTTTGCATAATTTTATTAATTCAAGTGACCCTTTTTCTAATTATAAGAGAGGTTTATACAAAATTTATTGAATCCTACTAGTAATAGGAATTCCAAACCAGTAGGAGTTATACTAGAAAGGAAATATTAGTTAAAACATAAGTAGGAAGGGAAAAATAATAAATAAAGTATAACTAATAAGGATGCTGCCAGCGGAAGTCCATCTAGGAACCCAATGAATGATGCGTCCATAACATTCTCCCACTGGACCAAAAAGGTTGTCACCTTTAATCTTTCACATAGTTGAAGTAAACATAATTAATATTATGCCAAATTACATTCTCCATTCCTTTTTTCCTTTTGTACACCTCTATAAAGAATGACATTAGTTTCTTTATTTAAAATAGTTTTGCCTGGAAAATATATAAAATTTATGATTAATCTAACATTTTATTGTAGAGTTAATGAGGGGTAGAACACGAAAACCAATTGATGCAGAACCAGTAGAGTAATGGGGTGAGAAACAAATTCTCAATTGATAAAGAAACACATTCTCTTGATAAACAAATTCTCAAATAAAGAAGACAAAAATTCACAAATTTTATTAGATGTCAACAATAATATCTTAATAAACTCTCTCAAGTAAAATACCTAGACATAGTTTATCAACTAGTACTGTTGGTAACTAATTATAAATATTAAACCAAAACAAATTAGGAATACTAAACAAACTCAAACTAGGAAAATAGTAAACCTAATATTCCTAAATAATAATAATAGAATTCCTAAATAATAGAACTCTAAACTTCCTAATTTTGCAATGAAAGTTTAACATGACTACTAAATTGAGTCTTCTTGGACTGCATCACCATTCTAAAAAATTTTTTGACTTGGTGAAAATGGGCATATATTTTGGAACCATCAAACCAAAATAATCTTTTTTGGATGAGTCACTTCTATATGTCCATAATGAGGCAAATTGGAACTACATTTTGTTATCATTGGTTAAACTACATTTTGTCATCATTGGTTAAGTTTGCATGCTTACTCATTTTGAACTTTCTTTTTTTTTGTGTAGTTTAATAATGTTGCATTTTCTAGCTAACAATTTCTTTTTCTTTGGTAGATCAGGATGATTCTAAAATATCTGATATTGTGAAGCTTTCAATAGGCATCTTGCCTAAAAGACTGGCTCCTGGATAAGTATAACCTAGTTGAGGTGAGCCTAACACTCGAATTGTTCATTTTGTCTTGGCTTTGTAAATAAGCAATACTGTATTCCTTCTTGCGTTCACAAAAAATTGTTTATATATGTGGGGATGTGTGTTGTTAATGTATTATACTCAATAAACATGTTGACGAGTGATCAGAGACAAAGGAACAAATCACCAACATATGGATGATATGTTACTTTAGAAATTTGAATGTTTGGGGTCAACTCTTTAAGTGTCTTACAAGCATCCATGTGCTCTGAACTTCATGTAATTGTATTGCACCTATCTAAGAAGCAATGGTTTTAGTTGACGCTACAGGAATGTTGTTCAAGCTTTAAAAAGGGGTGATCTCTGACTTCTTCAAAATGCCCTGCTGGAGCATGAAGACCGGTACATTTCATATCTGCTTGCATGATTAACTAATGCAATATAATTAGTGGAGTAAAAGCCAACTGCCAAGTTTTTCATTTTTCTTTCTAGTTTTCTTAGATCAGGTGTATATCTTGTTTTGGAGAAGCTAGAGCTCCACGACTATCAAAGATTGCTAAAAAAAAAAAAAGGTAAGTTCCTTGCCAAGTGATCTTGAGGTATTAATATGAATGCTTATGCTTGTTCTTCAGAGTGTGTTCTAATGGTCGTAAAATGAGCATCTTGCATTTACATCATCCAAAAGCAGAAGGGCCCAAGCAAAGCTCACCAGATAAAGTTGCAATAATTATTAAAACATTAAAGTGGCTTGAGGTGTGTTATGGAAAGTCAAATCACTATATTATTTCTCTGTATATTCTGTATTCTGTATTCCTATTTAGGATTTATTATTTAGGATTTCTTCTTAATTAGTAGAACACAATTATAGGAATCAATTGTATATATATACCCATGTACAGATTAATTGAAATCAAGGGAGAATCATCTCTTTCTACATGGTATCAGAGCAGGTCATCAATCTAGGGTGACTATTTGTTCTCACTACCAAACTCAGGAGAGACTTTGGCCGTCGACCGGCCGTTTCGACCCTGATCAACATCGCCAGCGTCGCCTCAACCCCCTCATTCCACCACTGTGTGCTATTGCCTGATCCAGTACACCATTAAAGGACTTCTGAGGTTTGGCTCTCAGATCCTATTTCAGTATTTGCTTGATTTGTGATTTTGGGTTATTTTGCTGCTATAAGCACTTTGGATTAGCATTTCGGTTAGTTTTCTTTGTTTCAACAAATGGCAGACAATAAGAATGTTATTTCTGATTTGATTCCGGTGATGACTAAGATCACGGAACACAAACTTAATGGTTCGAATTATCTGGAGTGAAGTAAGACTGTTAGGGTCTATTTGCATAGCATTGATAAGGATGATCACCTTACTAAAGATCCACCCACTGATAATACATAACAAACTTGGCTAAGGGAGGATGCTCGATTGCTTTTGCAGCTTCGGAACTCGATTCATAGTGAGGTAATTAGTTTAATTAATCACTGTGAATTTGTTAAGGAATTGATGGATTACTTAGATTTTCTCAGATTCAGTAAAGGGAATATCTCCCGTATTTATGATGTTTGTAAGGCATTTTACCGTGCTGAGAAAGAGGATAAGTCTCTCACGGCTTATTTTATGGATTTTAAATGGGTATATGAGGAACTTAATGTATTGTTGCCTTTTAATCCTGATGTGAAAGTTCAGCAGGCCCAACGGGAGCAACTGGCCGTCATGAGTTTTCTTGCAGGCCTTCCTTCAGAGTATGAGACTGCTAAATATCAGATTCTCTCCAGTTCTGAGATTTCCTCTTTGCATGAAACGTTCACATGGGTCCTTCGTACAGAGAGTACTCAATCTTCACAGCCTGCCAGTAGTGCTCTTATTAGCCGTAATCCAAATGGACAACAGGGTAATAGAAGAGGAAGTAGAGGAGGAATTACAGGTAACATAAGTAATCAGCGTAATGGAGAGGCTAGTTCTAATCAGGACTCAAGAGGAGTCATTTGTTATTGTTGTCATGAGCCTGGCCATACAAAATATAATTATCCGCAACTTCAAAGGAAAAATCAGCGATCACAGATGGCAAATATGGCAGCAGAGAATTCTACAGTATCTTCCTCTGAGAAAACTATTTTGGTATCTGCTGAGGATTTTGCATAATTTTCCCAAAGATCGTGCATCTCTAAAGACTACGGTTCCTCACATCGCGATCACGAGTCGTAAATCCACTACATGCCTTGTGTCTTCCTTATTCAAATGGGTTATTGATTCTGGTGCGACAGATCACATGACAGGTAATTCTAGTCTTTTATCTGCTTTTTAGTCTAATCTCACTTTCTCCACTGTTACTTTAGCTAATGGTTCTACTTCTTGTGTCATGGGTTCTGAAACTGTGAATCCGATTTCGTCAATTTTTTTGTCTTCTGTTTTGTGTCTACCAAAATTCTCTTTTAATCTACTTTCTGTTAGTAAACTTACTCGTACCTTAAATTGTTCTGTTTCCTTTTTTCCTGACCAGTGTTTGTTTCAGGATCTCACGACGAAGCAGATTATTGATAGAGGACGTGAGTCAGGTGGTCTCTACATTCTGGAAAATCATGTATCGCAGTCGCTTGTTTGCTCCAGTACCTTAACACCTCTTAAAGCTCATTGTAGATTGGGTCATCCTTCTTTGTCTACCATGAAGAAGCTGTGTCCTCAATTTCAGTATTTATCAGTACTAGAATGTGAGTCGTGTCAGTTTGCAAAACATCATCGTTTGCCTTCTGTGTTTAGAGTCAATAAACGAGCTTCATCCCCTTTTGAGTTAGTTCATTCTGATGTTTGGGGTCCTTGTTCTGTTACTTCTAAAACTGAATTTCGTTATTTTGTTACTTTTGTTGATGATTACTCTTGTGTTACCTGGTTATATTTAATGAAGAATCGTTTTGAGTTATTTTTTATCTTTTGTGCCTTTTGTAATGAAATCAAAACTCAATTTAATATTTCTGTGCGCATATTAAGAAGTGACAATGCCAAAGAATATTTTTCAGCACAATTTGAGTCTTATACGACACAAAATGGCATTCTTCATTAGTCTTCCTGTGTGGATACCCTATCTCAAAATGGCGTGGCCGAAAGAAAAAATCGACATCTTTTTGATGTAACTCGTGCTCTTCTTTTTCAGATGAAAGTTCCTAAACACTTTTGGGCGGATGCAGTTTCTACGGCATTTTTTTTTATCAATCGTATAACGTCTTCTGTCCTTAATGGGGATATTCTTTATATTGATTTGTTTTCTACAAAATCTTTATTTCCTATTGAACCCCGTATTTTTTGTTGTACCTGTTTTGTGCGTGATGTTCGTCCACAGGTTACTAAATTGGATTCAAAATCTCTCAAATGTGTCTTCCTTGGGTACTTCCAGCTCCAAAAAGGGTACCGTTGTTTCTCTCCTACTCTTAATCGTTATCTTATTTCTGCAGATGTCACATTTTTTGAGTACTCCATTTTTTCCTCAATCATCTGTGTATGAGAGTCAGGAGGGGAGGAGGAGGATGATCGCTTAATATATACTGTCCAACCAATGTCTAGTCCTCTCCCACAGCCTGTTCCTTCTGTCTCTAGACCTACTCAACCTCCCATTGTTCATGTTTATTCCAGGAGATTGGAGATTCCTGACTCAAATCCTCCACCAGCTACTTCGTTGGGAGATCCTGTACCTCATACTGATCATGATTCTGATCTAGACTTACCCATTGCTTTTCGTAAAGGTAAACGTTCATGTACTTACCCTATCTCTTATTTTGTTTCTTATAATCAATTGTCTTCTTGTTCTCGGTGTTTTGTTACTTCTTTAGACTCTCCCTAATACTGTTGGTGAGGCACTGTTTCATCCTGGCTGGTGTGATGATATGAAAGAGGAAATGGAGGCTTTAGATGCTAATGGTACATGGGAACTGTTGCCTTTACCCACTAGTAAGAAAGTTATTGGTTGCAAATGGGTATTTACAATAAAGGTAAATCCTGATGGTTCTGTGGCTAGGTTAAAAGCATACCTTGTAGCAAAAGGATATGCTTAGACATATGGGGTTGATTACTCTGACACTTTTTCTCCTGTAGCTAAACTTACTTCTATTCGCTTGTTTATCTCTTTAGCAGCTATATATGATTGGCCCCTGCATCAATTGGATATCAAGAATGCTTTCCTTCATGGTGATCTTCAGGAGGAGGTGTATATGGAGCAACCACCTAGGTTTGTTGCTCAGGGGGAGTTGAGTAAAGTTTGTAGGCTTCGAAAGTCTCTTTATGGCTTGAAACAAAGTTCTAGGGCATGGTTTGAGAGATTCAGTGAAGCAGTACAGGAATTTGATATGCAAAAGAGTAAGTGTGATCACTTAGTATTTTATAGGCAATCTGAGGCCGGTCTAATTCTCCTAGTAGTCTATGTAGATGACGTTGTCATTACTGGGAGTGACTCTGCAGGTATTTCATCTCTTTAAACCTTTCTCTAAACCCAGTTTCAGACCAAAGACCTGGGATTGTTAAAGTATTTCTTGGGTATCGAAGTTATGAGAAGTAAGAAGGGTATTTTCTTGTCTCAAAGAAAATATGTCCTCGATCTATTGACAGAGATAGGAAAATTAGGTGCTAAGCCTTGTAGCGCACAAATGACTCCAACTTTACAACTGTTAGCAGGGGATAGTGAGTTGTTTGAAGATCCAGAGAGATACAGGAGATTGGTAGGAAAATTGAACTATTTTACAGTCACTCGTCCTGACATTGCTTATGCCGTTAGTGTGGTAAGTCAGTTTATGTCTTCTCCAACTGTTGCTCATTGGGAAGCCTTAGAACAAATCTTGTGTTATCTGAAGGGCGCTCTAGGAAGAGGTTTGCTATATGGTAATCATGGGCATTTGAATGTTAAATGTTTTTCAGATGCCGACTGGGCTTGATCTAAGGTTGACAGGAGGTCAACTACTGGATATTGCGTTTTTGTTGGAGGAAATTTGGTGTTTTGGAGAAGCAAGAAGCAGAGTGTAGTTTCTCGATCTAGTGCTGAATCCGAATACAGAGCCATAGCACAATCAGTATGTGAGGTAATGTGGATACTTCAATTACTAGATGAGACAAGTTTTAAGACCTCCTTGCCTGCGAAATTGTAGTGTGATAATCAAGCGGCTTTCCATATTGCTTCTAATCCGGTGTTTCATGAGCGGACTAAACATATTGAGATTGATTGTCACTTTATTCATAAAAAGATTCAACAACAGATCATCTCAACAGGACACATCAAAACTGGAGAGCAGTTAGGAGATATTTTCACAAAAGCTCTGAATGGAGCTAGGATTGACTACATTTGTAACAAGTTGGGCATGATTAACATCTATGTTCCAACTTTAGGGGGAGTGTTATGGAAAGTCAATCACTATATTATTTCTCTGTATATTCTGTATTCTGTATTCCTATTTAGGATTTCTTATTTAGGATTTCTTTCTAGTTAGTAGAACACAATTATAGGAATCAATTGTATATATATACCCATGTACAAATTAATTGAAATCAAGGGAGAATCATCTCTTTCTACAAGATGGACATGGATTTGGATGAGGTACATTATCTGTTGTTGTCTATCTTAGGACATGGCATTTTATGCACTTTTTGTTGTCGGATATTTACCTCTTAGGTGTCTAACTAATTGAAATTTCTGTTATTGGTAGGTGGAATGTATTGTGGCCATATTAATATACAAGAACCTTGTGAAAGGATACTTTGTACATAAAAGCAAAGTGGTTGTGTTGAGCAAACAAGATCCTTTTCCCAACTTAAATGGAAAGTCATGTTAGTTCATAGAAGTGAAAATGTTGTTTATACTTGATAACATGAGTCACTATGACAGCTATAGGCATGGTAGATGCATGATTGAAGTGGAGTTCCTTTAGCAATTTAGAACATATGGCTTCTGCTCTGATAAATATAAAGATCTGATTGCTTGTTATCGTGCCAACTTAGGCTGTGTTGTTGTATTAGCCAAAATTTCTCCATTCACTTGGCTAAATCATTAGTCTGTATATGTTTCTTCTACTTCCATGATCTCATTTTATTGCCCTTCCTCCAGAAAAAAATTTGATAGATCAAGCTTGTTCCTTAACCTTTATAGCTCTCTTAAGAATTGGCTTGCTGTAGAAAAAGTTGAAGGCAAATAAATTGTAATGGACCTTTTTCATTTTCCTCTGGAAATTTCACACTCTGTTTAAAAACTACCTTTGGCCTGTCATAGTTCTCATTTAGGTTTAGAGCCGAGATTAGGCTAAGACACATCATCAAACTCACTTGATTCATCCGCTATTTTCATAAACCAAGATGAAAATTGGTTGAATTTGAACTCATCTATTTGTGTCCTATGGAACAACTCAACTCAACTCAACTAAGCCTTTATTCCAAAAATTTGGGGTCGGTTATATGGATTCGCTTTCTTCACTCTAAACGATTTTGGGTTAAATCCTCAGAAATGTGTAATGCTTCTAGGTCATGTTGTACTACTCTCCTCCAAGTCAATTTAGGTATACTCCTTTTTTTCTTTCTATTCTCTAACCTAATGTGCTCTACTTGTCTATCTGGAACCTCCGTATGTTTATGTTTCACATGACCAAACGACCTCAATCTCCCTTCTCTCAACTTATCTTCAATTGGCACCACTCCTACCTTTCTCTAATACTCTCATTATGGACTTTATCTAGTCTAGTATGGCCACTCATCCTCCTTAACATTCTCATCTCTGCAACTCTTATCTTAGACGCATACAACTCTTTCAGTGCCCAACACTCACTACCATATAACATAGCAGGTCGTATGGCTGTACGGTAAAATTTTGCTTTCAATTTATTGGGAATCTTGCGATCACATAAAACTCCCGTGGCACGTCTCCACTTCAACCATCCGACTTTAATCCTATGACTAACATCCTCCTCACATCCCCCATCTACTTGAAGGACTGAGCCTAGATATGTAAAGTGATTACTTTGGGACAGTACCACTCCATTCAAACTAACTCCTTCCCTATCACCAGTTTGGCCTTCACTGAACTTGCAGCAATGCATGTATTCTGTCTTCGTTCCACTTAACTTAAAACCCTTTTACTTTAGAGTATTTTTTTAAAGCTCTAGTTTCTATTGACTCCTTCTCGTGTCTCATCGATCAGAACAATATCATCCGCAAACATCATGCACCAAGGAATACTCTCTTGTATGTGTTTCGTCAATTCATCTAAAACTAATGTAAAAAGGTAAGGGCTTATGGCTGATCCTTGGTGTAATCCAATTGAGATCGGAAAATCTCTTGTGTCCCCTCCTACTGTGCGCACAATAGTACTTGCTCCTTCATGCATATCTTTCAACACTTGTATGTACCTAATAGATACTCTCTTTTGTTCTAACACATTCCGTAAGATATCTCTTGGAGCACTATCATAAGCCTTCTCCAAATCAATAAAAACCTTGTGTAGATCTTTCTTCACATTTCTATATTTCTCCATCAAGCTTCTAATGAGAAAGATCGCTTTCATAATTGAACGACCGGGCATGAAACTAAATTGATTGAGAGAAATAAAAGTATCATGACGTAATCGATACTCCACAACTCTCTCCCACAACTTCATAGTATGGCTCATGAGTTTAATTCTCCTATAGTTTGAGCAACTCCGTATGTCTCCCTTATTTTTAAAAATATGTACTAAAATACTCCTCCTCTATTCATCAGGCATTTTCTTTGAGTTTAGAATCTTATTAAATAATTTAGTTAACCATGCCACTCCCATATCTCCTAAACACTTCTACACTTCAATTGGTATTTCATCGGGTCCACAGGCTTTATCCACTTTCATTCTCTTAAGTGCTTCCTTTACTTCTAAAGATCTAATCCTTCTAGTATAATTCACATTATTTTCTATTGTTCTATAGTCTATATTCACGCTATTACCATTTTGACTATTATTAAAGGGATCATTAAAATAATTTCTCTATCTTTTTTTAATGTCCCCATCTTTCACCAACACTTTTCCTTCTTTATCCTTAATACACCTAACTTGATTGAGATCTTGACATTTCCTTTCTCTCATCCTTACTAATCTATAAATATCTTTCTCCTCTTCTTTAGTTTCAAGTTTATCATATAACTTTTCAAAGGTCTGTGCTCTTGCTTGGTTAACTGCCTTTTTTGCCTCTTTTTTTGCTATCTTGTACTGTTCATATGCCTCATTATTATCACATTTAGGTAATTTCTTATACCATTCCCTTTTTCTCTTCACTGCCTTTTGTACTTCCTCATTCCACCACCATCTCTCTTTTGAGGGTGGTCCATGTCTTTTAGACTCTCCAAGTACTTTTCTAGCTGCTTCTCTAATCTTTGATGCCATCTGTATCCACATATCATTGGCCTCCATATCCAGCTTCCATACTTCAGACTCGAGAAGCTCATTTTTAAACTTCACTTGCTTTACTCCTTTGAACTCCCATCACTTTGTTCGAGCTACTCTATTTCTTCTGACCTTACTTGAATTGTTCCTAAACTTAACATTCAAGACCACTAACTAATGTTGACTTGTTAAAGCCTCTCTTGGAATGACCTTGCAATCCTTGCATAGAGCTCTATTTATCTTCCTGGTTAAGAGGAAGTCGATTTGGCTTCTATGTTGCCCACTTTTGAAAGTCACTAGATGTGACTCTCTTTTTATAAAGTAGGTATTTGCTAGTATTAGGTCGTATGCCATAGCAAAATCCAGGATGCTTTTTCCCTCCTCATTTCGACTACCAAAATCAAAACCTCCATGAACATTCTCAAAACCTTGTCTATCACTACCTATATGTCCATTCAAATCTCCACCAATGAAAACATTCTCTTCATTCGGTATGTTTTGCATTAAATCATCCATATCTTCCTAAAACTTTTGTTTACTCTCACTGTTTAGTCCTATTTGTGGGGCATAAGCACTAACCATATTTATTGTTTCTCCTTCTAGTACTAGCTTTACTAGTATAATTCTATCTCCTACTCTTTTCACAGCTATTACTGCGTCTTTTAATGTCCTGTCTATGATTATGCCCACTCCATTCTTGTTTCTCTCCTTTCCGGTAAACAGCAGTTTGTACCCTGAATTACCCACTTCCTTACTTTTCTCTCCTAGCCATTTAGTCTCCTGAATGCAAGCAATATTCACCATTCTCCTTTCCAAGGTATCCACAAGCTACATTAATTTTCCTGTAAGTGATACAACATTCCAAGTACCAACCCTGATCCTCCTATCCTGTTTCTTCCTAATTGGTCTCCTTCTATGATATCTTCTATTGTTTTCTATGTCTATCTTGTGTTTTGTTCTACTATCTGTTCTACTATCTGTCCTATGGACTAACTTCTTTACCCACACCCGTCCATGATGTGAGAACCTTTGCTCACTTAATTACAAAAAATTTGGTGGGCACAAATAAAATATTTTCCTTACTTTCATGATGACAAAGAAAATGGATAGCTCCATCAGCTTAGTTGTCTGAAAAAACAGTTTTTTCAGCACATTTCTCTTTGTATTACAAGATACAATGAATAACCTATGAACAACTAGAGACATGGGTACCTGGTTTCCTTTGTCTAGTGAAGAAAATTAGTGTTGCAAATCCAACCATGATCAACACTCTCATCACCTGGTCAAAACAGAGAAAGCAACAATACTTGATTCAAATTACTGAAGTGCTTTTTTTTTTTCTGATAAATAATTTAATATTTTGGCAGCATTTAGATCTTTTGAATTCAAAATTCTGCTTGCATTTGATAACTTTTGTTATGTTTCTCGGTGTAAATCCTTGACTTAGAAGAATGCATAAAGCAGTCCTGAGTTAAATAAATTGGTATAGAAGGTTTGTTTCAGTCTTTTAATACCCAGTGTATTGTCTACTGAAGACTCCTACATGTTAGTAACAAAACAATATTGTTGTACTGCAAAGGGGAGAAGATATACAACCTCTCCAACCGGCCCTCTAGAAGTTTCAGCATCTGTTGAGCTCTCAGTTACTGATTCTCTGTGTCTTTGACTTAGAGAAGTCTTATCACCTTCATTCGCCAGAATATCAGTGCCACCAAGCACACCAATCTGAGATTAATTTGAAAAACAAAACTATAGATTGTAAAATTGCAGATAAAAATGCAATGAAAGTCATCAATGCCATTTTTAGACAGATAAAATGAGTTCGAAGATTGTTCTAGTCTAAACTGACTTGCAAAACAATGATTAGGAGACTGTAAAAACCATATAGAAAAATGAAAAATACCTCTTTCTCATTTTCTGCTGTGGGATAGCTCATCTTTCCCAGTTCGCTACTTGCTTCGGCATGGCAACTTTCCATTAGATCCATTATTTGTTTTCCACCAGTTGTGATGCACAAGCGTTTTCCTCCATCAGGAAATATCCAGGAACCATAGCATTCTGAGGAATGAGGTTCATCGTCTGAATTACCTTGAATGTTTACATCTTGTATACCTTTTGGCTGAATTTCTCTTCCATTATTTTGTTTGAGGGAATTGTCACCAGAATGTCTTCTCGCAGCAAACAAGTTACTCAATGTTCGTGTACCTTTTTCAATAAGCATTCTCCTCAGGATAGAAGCTCTTTCACTTGTTGATGCTCTTTCTAATTTTTCAGAAGTTTTTTTCACTTTGTGTGTGTCAACTTTATGCATAACTTCAACTTTATCCTTCAAATCTACTGTTGTTCCTGTAGTATGAATATGTCCAGCTCTTAACTCCTCCGATTGACCTGCCTCACGAGATGATGTAGACCCAGCAAGAGCTCTAACAAAACCAATTTGATCTTCTCTTTTTCTGATATATGTTGGGGCTTGTTGCATGTCTCCTGTGTAGTGTTTACTTTTAGAAGAAACATCCAATCTCCTCTTACTTGACTGGGATCCTATTGGTGCTGGTCTTATGTTAGGTCTCATATCCTGCTTTAACACAGGTTCAGCAGATTATTACTCTGCAGAAAAAAACTGAGAATTTTATGAGTAACCGGTAGCATAAGGATACCTGATTTAGACTATTTTCAAAGGCACTAATCATATTTCTTATCTTGCTATGAGTTTTCACCACTGGGCTCTGCTTCTCTGGGTCATTAGCTCCATCTAACTTAAGTTCTGCAGGGGCTTGATTCTTTGCAGCAACTACTGATCCTGAGCTTTCCAAACATGAAGCTTCTTCTGAATGAATGGTTGTGGTAGGAGCATTGGTAGAACCTTTCTCAACCAAAATCCTATGGCTTACTTCCCGTTGATGTATATCAAACCTAGGCGACATAGGAGTGGTGGATGAAGTGTCTTTGAATCTATCTGTATCATTCTAAAACAGATGGAAAGTCATTAGAAAATCACTGAAGTACTTTTCACAATATTTGTCTCATGGAATAGCAAATTCGCACACAATGCATGGTAATCCTTAACTGGTTTTGTTTGCTTCTGAACAGAATGAGTTTCCTTCTTTGTTTGAACTTAGACCAGTTTGAATCACTTCACTTTGTAGAAGGCTTTTATGTGAATCTTAAGAAAATAGAACCCAGAAATCAAGAAAAAATGCTTAGCAGATGAGGAAAATGTAGAACAGGACTATCTGTTCCTTTTGTTTTCAGCTTTCAGCTCGAAACTTCTCATAATCACTTTTACTGGTAAAGCAAAATCAAACCTGAGACTTCATGATTGGGCTGCAAAGATGATGCAATGTTACTACCAACGGTAGTAGCATGTGTTGGACTTCTAACTTCACTATTGAGAAGTTCATTGCGTTTCTTTCTCAATGCCAATTCTCTCTGCAAGTAAACTCTAGACATAACTATCAACCATATTAAGAGAAGAAGAGACCATGCTTTCATCTTATGACTCCAAATAAATTAAAAAAACAGGCTGACTGTCTATTTAGTCCGGTAAACTACATATTCTGGAATGAAGATTTCCTTGAAAAGCTTTAGTAGGTTATTATCCTGTACTCTGAGAATCAATTCAGTGATTCACAAATTTAAATGCGCGACAACTGTTTCGTAGGTTCCAGGGGGAAGAATGGCAAGGTTAGTTCTTGTAAGTAGTTGCATAAAACATTTGGAATTTCTGGTTTTGCTGTGCTTTTATAAATTAATTTTTACTGACCCTTCAGAAACTCAATTGATTAAAAGGGCACAAAAGAGTTAAAATCAAAGGAAATAGGGGGCAGAAACAATACCATGACTCGGATACGGTGGCGATCTTCTTCACTGAGGACAAACTGCAGCTTCATATGCACATGCCCACCTCCTTCAAACTGAAATATGTCATCCCAAATGCCTTTCTCAATCACCAACCTGGTTTCAATAACTGCCATTAAACACTATCACCCTTATCAGCTTCACAGCTTCAGTCTTGATAGATGGAAGCAAAATGGGAAACAATAGCGCAAAACCTGTATGTGATATTTCTTTTCCTTGAGCATCCTGAAGTGTAACTATCAAATTGTCGCGAAGAGTTGTTAATGGACTGCAAACAACTTGGAAACATAAGCAAAATTTCTGAACAAGCAGCAAAAAGAGTAGAAACCAAACTGTAAAAGGATGAGCAAACTTACAAAGAGAACTCCCCCTTATCCCAAGTTTGATGCTCTCTTTTACCCATGGAAACTGCATTATGAATATAAACATCAGTAGAATTCTCTTCTCAAGAAAGAAAGGTGGAAATTCCACAGAACAGGACAAGTAATTGGCTATGATTTCTTACTCTTGATGGACATTTGTGCAAGGGATGACGATGATTGAAGAGCCATGAATTCCAGAACTGGATTTGAAACAAAACAAGCATCAAAGTAATTGCCAGGTTTGAATTATGGTTAAGAAGATATAGTACTCTAGTACCTGAAACTTGGATGGCTCCTGGCATCAGAGATGGAAGCTTGGGGAAGTAGGACAAAAGTATGCATAAGATCAAGTGCAACTAGAAAGTAGACCTTCATCTTTGTAAAATTTCCATAAATATATTGCTTCAATTCTAGCGAGATTGGCTGGATGGACGCAAGCGAGGATGTGGAAAAAAGGGATTGGATGAAAAAGTGCGGTTGTGGTTTGACTTGAAGCAAAGTTAAAATGGTGCGGTCCCCACAACGGCCATGACTATTTATTAACCACCTCTTTTTGGGAAGCCAGACCTCTTGTTTTGTCTTTGTATAGTAGCTCAAATTGTTAGGTCCTGCAATCCTACCTATGGAATTGGACAAATTTTCAGGAAAAAAAAGTTATAAAATGCGCACACATTTATGTCGCAAGTACAAGTAGCACAAGAAAACAAAAAAAAAATGAATACAAGATTTATATGGTTTGATTGATCATAAGATATATTCGAGTAAAGATATATTCGAGTAAAAAAAAAAGTTTTATTTTAGATTTTTAAATTTTAATTTTAACGTATTCCTCTAATTTATTATAATTTTATTACAATAGATAAAAAAAAATGTTTATAATGATCCACATTGTAGGAGACATTGTCTCCACACCCCAAAAAGATTAGTTATAAGTTTCGAATCATATCCATAATTATCATCAAAGATCTCTTTAAAATAGTCTAATCAGGTTATAATACAAATTTGTGAATTTGGTCATAAATTAGATCTATGAAAAAATTTCTAAAATTCAAGCTTTATAAATAACAATCCTTATCCTTGACTTAAATTCTTTTATTATTGACAAAATTACTTTAATATTCTGTCTTGCTATATGTCTTTATAAGGGCTCTACTGAGCACTTCAACATTCTATTTGCCATTATTATTTTTTAAATATGTAAATAATTATATATATATATATATATATATTAAAATTAGTTATATATTCTTAATATCATATAATAACAAAATCACAACTTATGTTAATTAAGTAATTTTATTTGAAGAAAAATGTCACGACTTAACTTATGGGCCGGACCAGCACTAGAACCTAGATCGGCATAAAGCCCCCAAGGCTCGTAATAAGCCTTACTATTTCCAAAACCCATAACTAGGCCCACAATTTAGGCCCAATATGGATATAAAATAAATTAAATTAAATTATTATAATATTATTTCGGGCCAACTTAACTTAATAATTATCAGAAAGGAAAATTAAGGGAGCCCAGTTCAATCCTGCTACATCATTCATAAACTATTGAAAACTCAAAAAAATTTTCATCTATAAATACAAAAACTTAAATTCATACAGTTCCTGACAAGATTAATGCTACTACTAATACATGCAGAGTTTTAAATTACAAATTTAGAGAATAATAATACAATTAAGTAATTATTGATAACCTACGAGGAAAGAAGCAGGTTATTTTTAAAAAAATTCTTCTTCTATAGCCTGAAAAAATAAGGTGAACAGGAGTGAGCGTTCGACTCAGAGAATAAAATATCAATTTTAACCATAATCTCTATAGCTATCTAAAGCTAATGCATTCTGTGGAGTGAAATGCAACATCATCAAAATTTTCATACACATCACATCATAATAGCAAAAAGGCAATTTGGAGCACTCACACAGCCAACACTGTTCAAACAGTACATATATGGGAGCTAATCCCCTATACAGCTCTCTTAATCCAACCTCTGCCAGCTAGTATCTCTCAAGCAGGATTTTCGCTTAATAAACCAAATGCGGGGTCCCAGCGAGTGTCTCTCAAGCCGTGTCTACTCCGACTTATCCATAAGGACTGGGTCCGAGCGAGTGTCTCTCAAGCCATGTCTATCCATCCTGTCCATATCCAATACCATACCACACGCACGCCAATGCATGCACACTGCTCCAAATTACCACAAACAACATCCATGGTAATTCATCAACTAAGAATGTAATATAAAATGTGCCTAGTGTTTAACTACATAAATACATATTTATAAGTGATGCATGGGCATGCCTGAACATATAATAATATTGAAATTATAATTAAAATTAATATTTTACTCACAGTACACCAAAGACGACTGTAGAGGTTGGGTGAAGGAAAACGGTTGACCCTAATCACCTACATAATTTTATTGTGGATTTATTAGTGCTAATTCAAATAAAAATAAATTTAAAGAGGCAACACATCCTAATTTATGCTGAAAATTTGACAGAGTTTTCTCTATATTTAAAACCTACCCAACCTGCAAAAATATTCAAATAACACTTCTAAATCTCAATTTTCACAATCACATCTCATCAATATTATATGGCCCCTCCTGGGCTCTCCAAATCAGACAATAGTCATAAACTTGAAAAATTATGTTTTAGTCCCTATAATTGATATTTTGTAAAAATCCACTCAAACAAGCTCTAAAAATTCTAAAATTTTGCTCCGCGGTTCTTAATAAAGTTATAAAGCTATCATAAAAGGAATTGTAATTTTCTAATCACCCATAAATATTATATTCAAGAATATTACTCAATTCCATAAGTTTCCAACAGCTAACATATTCTTAATTCAACCCAATTCAATATTTATATATTTAAACCTCTATTCTCAAGCTTCAACCAATCATATAAAATTTAAATATCATAATTTCAGATAATCTTATATGCCCATATACTAAAAATCTAACTAAAATCCATCTATATTTTTTAAAAATATTCTACAATCACTCAAAAATTCAATAAATACCATATAATATCTCCAAATAATTTTACTTTCATCATATATTTTTCTTAGAATTTTTTTTCAATTTTTTCTGTTTAAGAAACACTGCATTTAAGCATCACAGACTAAGAAATAATGAAAATAATCTTACCCAAAGCTTATCTGTGTCTCAAAAATTTCAAAAATTTATGAGTAAGCCTCTGGAAGTTGAATCATCCACAAAGCTTACCGGAGCCAACGCCAGAACTACCGCGCACGGTGGCCGGCCGCCAGTCACCGGTGACATCCTCCGGATCTGATCATACCATCATGTTCCTCTCCTCTCCCTCAGTCCATAGATGGTCTCGGATCGTCAATGGAACGGTCGGATCGTCCTAGATCTGACCCAAAAGCTTGAAAAACCCGAAATTTCTCTTCTCCATATCTTACTCATCTGACCTTCATTTACTGCAAAATTGGTATCAAAAGAAAGCTCTCGGAACAAGCTTTCCAACGCCATCTGAATCACCTAGATCGGACGTCGGATGAAACCGGAATCGCGCCTGGAAGTTGGACCACCTGCGCGCACGTTTCTCTCTCTTCTCTCCCTCTCTTGCCGGCAGCACACCGCTGCGTTTGGTGGTTCTGCCGGCCGGCTAGTGGTGTATCGGCGATGTCCAAGGTGGGGGGACCTCTCGCCGATCCGTCATGGTGGCTGGAGGCTCAGTGGTCGGAAGAAAAAGGGAGGGGGAGGGAGAGTGACGGGAGAGAGAGTTTTAGGGGGGCTGCTGAGTTTTTTTTTTTTTTTTTTTTTTGAGAATGAACATGGACAGATATGTTGTCGAGATTCATTTCTGAAAAAATTTTAAATGTTTAATTTAATTTTTAATTTATTTATTCTAATTATTTTTCTTTATTTTAAAATCAATTCAAATAAATCTTATAGTATTTTAACATAATATTTTAATTTTATTTTACTTATAATTTATTTATTTATTTACTATTATTTTATTTTTCTTTTTGGGTTGTTACAAAAAATTTTATAGAAAAATAAATTTATTAAAAATACCTGTTCTACATGAAAAATTTATAAAATATATAAAATGAAAGAACAAAATATTCAACATTCTATTTGTCATTATTATTTTTTAAATATGTAAATAATTATATATATATATTAAAATTAGTTATATACTCTTAATATCATATAATAACAAAATCATAACTTATGGTAATTAAGTCATTCTATTTGAAGAAAAATTTTATAGAAAAATAAATTTATTAAAAATACCTGTTCTACATGAAAAATCTATAAAATCCACAAAATGAAAGAACAAAATATAAATGGTTGAGTTGTAAATTTAAAGTTTAATACGTAACACAATCCGATCACTTATAAAAGTCTATATTAAAATGAATTAATACGTAATTTATTTAACAGTCTCCTTTTAACAAAATTTAATTTTTTTTCTTCATTTATTTTTTTAATTTTTTTATATAATTAAGAATCCAAAAAAGGGTTAATATTTAGTAGTATAATTTAAAAAAATGTAGGGTTTGAAAACATTAGCTTCTTAGAACTTTAAAAAAAAAAAAAAAATACAAGAGTGTTCGTTTTCTAACTAATTTATTTTGTCCCATACAAAGAAAAACCTCCATCAACACATGAAGGTCGGATCTCCAGTACAAGTCCACCTGTGCTTCTTGTACAACAAAATTTTCAACGCTATTATCCATCCAGACAATGTCTCATACGTAACTATTACTCCCTTGCAGTTCTTTTTTATTTTTTTTTTCAAAATCACATTAAAAATTATAAATATCATATTATTTTTTTCAGTTAAAATTTATTTTAAATAATAAAAAAATTTATCTAAATTTTATTTATGATGAATTTAATATATGTATATAATTTATATATAAATTATTAAAAAGTATGATTAGCCCATGTTAGTCGATTGATTTGGGCCACTCACTAAGAGATAAAGTGAGTTACTGTTATGTACAATTCGATCTCGTGAACCTTACATTATTGACTGCCTTGATCGTCAAAGATCATTAATGAAAGACAATATGTACTATACATACATAACTTCACTTGAGTTGATCAGTCCCTGTATGCGGATTGACTAAGAGCTCTTGAACAGGCAAATTATAGGAAGACATAGAGAAAGCTTGGATACTTTATTAATTAATTAAGGTTGATAAATAACAGAGAATGTGGATATCACACATCCCCCATGATTTGGTTTGGAAAATTCTTGGTTTGTCATAAACTCAATATATAAATATATAACATTCATAGGTGAGTATCATTATATATTTTGTGTCTTTAATTCATTATAAATTGAATATAGATAAAAAAAATTTAATTTAATTATTATATAATGTATTAGCTTTAACTATATACTACGATTAACTCATATCACAACATTAATTATTCTTTTTATTAAATTTAAATTTGTTATTCACACTCACACCTGATTTTATTTCTCTCTCTTATATAAAACAATCTCACACATACGAAATTCAGGAATAAAAAACATATCATTCACCTAACAGACTCAAAATCTCCATACTTCCTCAATTCCCCTAATAGAGAAAAAATCTCTCACACGAAATATGCACTCTAGGTACTTGATTAGCTCTAATACTATAGGTAAACAAAGAAATTAATCTAAAATTGAAGGAAATTAAACAAAGGTTTTATGGAAACTCATCAACCATGAACAAGGCCATAAGATAGAGCCATAAGTAGGATTGCCGCTTCCTTCTCGTCTTGGGGGAAAACTTGTTGATGAAAAGCTGAATTCTTGCTCAAGATTATTGATAACTCCTCAAAACAAAGCTTCTTTCTGCCTTGAGCTTGCGCTGTAAATTTGCACCTTTTCTTGAACGGAAGATGACTGTTACTCTTTTTTCTCTCTTTATTTTGCACCTTGGTCTTCATGGCCCCCGCCGTCTCAGGACTAAAAATTGTTCCATTCGCACCTCCTGCTTGAGCTGCGGCCATGGCTCTCCTCGCCTTTCTTTGCCGAATTCCACAGGCGTTGCAAAGTGACTGCATCAGAACGTAATTGTAAGGAACTTGGGAATTCATATAATAGGATATAAGGGTATATATGTCGTGAAAGAGAGAAAGTTTTATACCTTTGGACCTCTTGGTCCACTCCTCCAAAGAGGGGTCTTAGTTGTGTTACAGTCAGCACAAACCCTAATTGAGTTGCTACTGCTGCTAGACAAATTTTGGCTGCTATTATCATCTTGTAAAGGTAATGATCGGCCCTTGTCATCTTCAAACTTGTGCATACAAGTCTCCCGTGTATCGGCAACTGTTTGATCCGAGCTCATCATCTTCCTCATCAACCTCATCTTTGAAGACATCCACTTAACTGAATTGTTCTCTCTTTTGTCTTCATTTATATTTTCTTCCTTGCGGCCATTCTCGTTCTTAAGTGTTGGATAATCCCATGACCCACCACGAGAAGCAGAAATATTAGCCTAAGACAAAGACAAGGATAAGATAAAGTGATCAGATCATAAGTGCGACCAATAATATATATACAATGAATTATTAATATAATAAGCAAAGAATAATTAAGATACCTCTTCTTGATGCTGTATTAATGGCTGCAATTCTCTATGGTAGTAACCTGCATCAACTTGAGATGGGTTGATGAGAATTGGGTAGGATAAAGAAGAAGCAGCTTCTTCTGTAGGTTTTGAAAAGAAGAGTTGATTGTGTTGTTGTTGTTGGTCTTCATTGAGGTCTATGAGAAAAGGAGAAAAAGAAGAATGATAAATAGGAGTCATATTTGGGAGATGAGAGAGAGAGAAGTAAAGAAGGAATCGTGAGAAGGGTTTGAGATATATAGATAGATAGGGAGATGATGGGAGAGGTAGAAATGAGTAGAGGAGAAAGGGCCAGAGAAGTAGAGAGAGAGAGAGGTAAAAGTAGTGAGAGCCCCTACAAGGCTACAAGTAACAAGTTACTAACCATATATAAGACATTCACGTGACTTCACGATATACGAGCCTAAACAAACAAGTTAAAGAGACAAACCAATGCAAAAGGAGAAGTGTGGATTGCTACTGCACAGCCTCATATGACAAACCCTATCTGCAAAATTTTCAACCTTGCCTTACACTTGCTGTAACTAATTAATAATTGTAAGAACTAGAAACAACCAATGGTAACTTACCCTTCAACTAATCATATCTAGGTAGCTAGATTCTTCATGCATTCTCCAATATACCTCTGATTCAAAAGGTAGCCTTATCAATATGTATGAAACAGATAAGCATTTTCTTTAGATTCATTTGTTTAGTTATATTTTCCCTTTTAATAAAAGATTAATATATATTCATCATAATGCATTGCCATACATTGTTTTATTCTATTTTTTGAAATCTGTTTGCTACAAATCTTTTATTTTCATCTGCCTGAGGTTGTTGAATATCTATTACCATATGTTCTTGCTATAGTCTTCTCAGAGTTTCAATTTATATTAGTTTCAAGTCCTAAATCTAGAGCAACATTTTATATAATGCTTCATAGCACTTCAACTTGGTAGAATTCTGGCATTTCATGGGAATCCTAAAATAACTTAAAACAATAATTCAAAGATTAGTGAATTTAGAAATTTCAAGTTGTTAATATTATTAAATTTCCCATTATTAATCTTCTCAAAAAAGTTTACAATTTTTAAATATAATATGATTTATCATGAATTTAAAATATTAATACATTAATTTTATCTATTTTAAATATAATTTTTATCTTATATTTTATATTTTAAATTCATTATGAATTCATTTAAAATAAATTATTTATAAGAAAAGAATGAAAAAAAATCTTATATAATCATGTATAAATTCTATTTTTTTAAAATGAAAAATTTTTTAATTAAAAATAATTATTTTTTAATTTTAAATATAAAAATTTAAAAAATTAATTAAATTAAAATATTATAAAATTATACAAAACTTTCTCAATCAATGATAGACAACCATCAATAATTGATAATGTTATAAATTTTTTAGTCTTAATTAACTGTAATCGATGTCAGATTTTATATGATTATACATCAATGATAAATAAATGAAAGTGATTACAAGTTGTTGTCTTTTATTATAGGATAATTAATTTTAATAATTCTCCCTAAATTTTAATCATCATAATAAAATTGCCTTCAAATTTAAAAATATAATATAAAATTTTTTAAATTTTAAAATTTTATATAATAAAGTCATTTTAACTCTAGTTTATACAATCCAAAATATATGATAATGTTAATAATTCTCTCTTCATAAATTAATCATAAAAAAATTTTAATTATACAAAATAATAAAATACTAAATATATAACAGCCAATTATAAAAACTTTACTTTAAATAAATAATTATTATTATTTATATTATTGTCATTTTTAATTGTTCAAAATTAATGTACTATTTATAAATTAATTATTAAAAATTAAAAAAAAATTATTATATAAAATTTTAAAGTTTAAAAATTTTATATTATATTTTTAAATTTAAAATTTTATATTATAACCCTTAAAATTTAGAGATAATACATGAAATTTATCTAGAAGAAGATATTATCTATGGAAGTATATATATATATATAAAATAAGGTGTAATACAGAAATAAAATTAACGATCAGGAGGCAGGCTACGTAGGCCGCTTACGAATCACTACCGTGCTTGTTGGAAGATACAGGCATGGGTAGGGACATGGATTGCCACCGAGTTACGTACATCATCATTGCATTTGGTGATAATAATAATAATAATATAATAATAATAATAATAATAATAATAATAATAATATGTAAATTCTAATTTAAAATATAAAATATTTTTAATTTAATAAATATAAAAATTTTTGTAACTGGATCTTTTAAATTATTTTATTGATGTGTTATTATTTTTTGCAAAAAAATTAAAATTACTTTTTTATCCTTAAATAAAAATAATGCTATCCATTTATCCGCTTACTCTGTCTCTCTACTTCTTCTTCTTCATCCACTTGATTCTTTCTTAACCTTTTCTTTTACTCCTCTGCTCGAAACTCTCATGATCGAAACCTGACTTCGAGAAATTCGAATCTAACCACAGAAAGGAGAAGGCGTTCAACCTTGAAGTGGCCCCCGTTCATCTTGGCTTTGCTCAACATCATCCTCCGGTGCGGCGCGGGATGGTGGTTTTTATTTTCCTCTTGAGAGAGAGAGAGAGAGAGAGAGAGAGAGAGATAGAGGGATTGTTATGGTGGGCACAGTGTTCTTTACAATAAATCTTACTCATTCTCGCTCATTTACATCCACTGGCATTTGGCTCTCCATAAATTATGAGTTTTGATTCTTGATTCGTTAAATTTTTTAAATTTGATTCTGAATTTCTTAATCATTTTCAATTTTCAATCTGGTTTCTCAAACTTGATTATTCAATTTTTTTATATTTGAATTTGTACTTGATTATGGAATTATATACGCGTTTGCAGACTGTAGAATTGGATCAGAAATTTTGGGAAGGATTTTAACCCTTAATGTTTCTTAAAATTTCTACTAGTAGTTTTCTTTTTGTATTTTGATGAACCCAAAATCCTCTTAATTTGTTAAAAAGAAATGAGAAGATCACAGTAGGCTACAATAATTGTGGACCTGGAATGGACGACGTAACATTAAGCACAACAACTCAACTGAAGACCCTGAGCCCAATGGGCTTTCGCTTTTGTTCCATGCATTGGGCCTTAAAACCCTTTCGCCCAAAGGAATATATAAATTCTGACATCGAGGTATGGAGCTGGTTAAATTTTTATATTTAGCCCATTTAGTAGGATAGGTTTAAGTATTATATAATTGGGATTAAAATGAATTTGGATTTAAAGAATAATAATTATGATAGATTTGGATTAGATTTGAGTTTTATATGTAAAGTATTTGTTAAGTGAAATTGTTTATATAAGTAGTTAATTAAATATAAAATATATATATTTTTATAATAATATTTATAATTTTTATATATTTATTTTAAATAAAATAGAATCTAAATATTTTATGAAATTATTAAATTTTTAAAATATAAATTATTAATAAAAAATAATTTTTATGTTGATTATTAATTAAAATATATAAAATTAAATGAGTTTAAATATTTTTCAGGTAATAATAATCAGATTTGTAATAAGTTTGGATATTCGATAATAAATTTTAATAAAATTTATGATGAATATGAGTTTTAAAAATATTAATTAAGCTTAGATATAGTAATTTCACAAATATCGTATTTATTATCATCTCTGCTGATACCTATTTTTATTTTAAGTATTTTAACAGTCTAACCTCAGTCTCATGGCTCAAATTACATTATAGAATTAGCAAGTGTTAGGTTTGAGACCCACTGATCTCTCTATCAGTATTTTTTTTTATATTTTTTTAGAGTATTTAAGTATATATCCATAAGATGCTATCTAAAGAATTGAGTTAAATTTTAGTTAATAAAAAAGAATATTTATTATTATCACTATAATTATTATAATTATAGTAAGGCACAATTTTTTAATTTTGAAGTGAAGAATAACAATTATTAGCCAAGAATAGTGACACCCTACCATACTGATTGTTACATATATAATTTAAAGCTTTGTAATAGAATTAGAGGCTTGTAAAGCAGAGCAAGCATTATGGGGTTTTAATATCATAATAATTAAATGGAACAGTTCAATTTAATAAGAAGCAGCAAATTTTGATATCAACAATTAATGGGCTGCTGTGGCATCTAAGCATAAGAGCCTCCAATGAGGCCTCCTTTTTTTGTGTCTTGGTGGCTCATTTCAGTCCAAATTTTTTATAATAAAGTTTAGCACATCTTTGGAGTTCACTTGAATCTCAATAAGAAGACTAATTAAATTGACTAATACTAATTAACAATTAATAATAATTGCAATCTTGAGTCTTTCCTTTCTTTAATAGTTGAGCTGTCTTTATTAACCTTTTAGTTTAAGAAATTCAATAATGAAAGAATGGTAGAGATAAAAAGTGTATGTGAAATCCGATTGAAATTCAGACAGTCGATTTAAAATCTTATCTACAAATCGAACTCGCAATTAATTCGATTTAAAATTTTTTTTTTCTATTTTATAAAATAAATGATATTTAAAAATTTGTTATAAATTGATGATCTCTTAAGTTTAATTGAAACCGTTTCGAATTGAAACTGTGTTGGACTATAAAGCTAGGGAATTGAACTATTATCATAAGTAGTTGTGGGTTGTGACACAATCCAATTGCCACGGCCTTTCCACAACAAATTTTCTTTTTTAATTGCAAAAAATAGGCTATTTAAAGTGTATTAATTGTTGTCTTAATCGATTTGAGGTAGGAAATTAAGGGTTATGATAATCTCTAATTTAATGGGTTTAATGGGAAGTTTCTTTAGCCAACTTCCCCAATAATACAATTGTAGTTGAGAAAGCAGCAGGTGGAAGATATAAAATGCCATGAAAATTGCAGCCAAATTTGTCAGTCAGTAAGCCAACATGCCCTGGTGCTACTTCTTGCTGTTGACTTCCTAGAGAGAAATGAAATGGGTTGTGGTAGTTGAACAAATCTAATTATTTCAATAGTTTCGGTTAATGTGAAGCCAAGTTAGCTTCATAACTAATTAACTAAAGATTCAAGAATAGAAACTTATAGCAGGATGTCTAGCTTAGCCAACACCCACAAATAAAAATTAACAAGACATGATTCATATAATTTAATAAAAATTAGAAGTTTGTTAAAACTTCATTCAGCAGACCTAATATGATTCAATAATATTCCTGGAATATCATTTACTCAGGGTGTCAATGAGTAAGCCAACCTGTGAGTAAGATTCCTGGAAAATCATTTTTCTCAATTATTATAAAAATAATGAAATAAATCAGAGTTTCCTTGTAGCGTCCATCAACGCTTTTGCTTAAGGGAAACACCGTACCATCCATTTAGCACGATTCATGAATGAAAACTCGATGCGATGCTACTAGTGGTCCTTGAATCCTGGTTTCAGTATCACGTAAACCTATAATAACAGAAAATATGAGGTGGGTGGCTTTTTAACTGTTTACTCTAATGCTTAAGTTAGAAATTTTGATTGAGAGTATTTAGAGAATGTTTAGAAAGTTAGTAATAAGAATTGTAAAATGAATATATATTATTATTTTTAATTATTTAATTAATATTTATAGGCATTTTAAGAAAATAGCCATTGCTCTATTTATAAAAGTGATATTAACTGAATTTTCTAAATTATCTTCATGAAATTCACTCCTTACTTGATTACTAAGTGTAATTATTATTTTATTCTTAAAATCTAAACCCTGCTTGATAATTAGAGCGGTTGCAATTCAATATAACTTTTGTTTTATTAAGTGAGCAAAGATTTTGTACAATTTTATTTTGTTTGTCTCGTTATCCTCTTACCCATCTAAATATTATCTGACTTTTTGATTGTCAGCTTGATAATTCTGACTTTTTGACACAAATTTAACTACTTGTCTTGAATTTTGGGCGGTAGTATCACGATGTCCCACAATATTTTGATCAAAACCAATGTAGGATTAGCAATAAATTTGGATATGGATGGATTAGCTAATAATAATTAATATGCAGCCTATGATTATAACTTGGCATAATCATCCATAAGAAACCAGAAACAAAGGAAGATGCTGCATCTCTTGTGTATTAGCCCTAGCATCCCTTATCACATTGAAAAGCATTAGCATTCATTATTAGCCAAGTTGCATGGGTGCTCATAAAGATTCTGCTGTCATTTGATGTTGATTGGAAAAACATAATTGGGTTATAAGTTATATGTTGTGCGTCAAGATTTGCCGAAATCCCTTTTGGCAGGTCTTCTAATTTGGGGTGTAGATTAATGCACAAGACGTGTTCGATATTTGGTCCAATCCAACACACAAGAAGATATGAACTTGGGGCTGTTGAGAATTTGCCAATTTGGGTCCCATTTTTTTTCTAGGTGTGTGTGCATGTCAGTGGTGAAATGGGTCCTACCCAACAGTTCTACTATACTACCGTAGACGATGATGAGAATGTCCCAAGAGCAGAGGGCAATTTGCCTGGGTATGTGACGTTGTTGCCCCCCCTACTGTACGGCGGAATGTTGATTATGGGAAACAGAATAAGAGTATTCTCGAGATCATCGTAGATGATGATTTGGTAAGCTATAAATTTGATGGGATCTCATTGGTTTTGAGTTGTGTGTGCTTTAACTGTAATGGACGGTATATGAATTCTCAAACTCTCAGACAATCTTCAGTTACGTGATTAGACTCACTGCTTCGCTAGATCGCAACAGCCTATCTTCCACTTTTTGAACTGGTTTTGTCTAATTATTCTTCTTATAATAATGATGATGATGATAATTGAAAAGGGTAATTCATAATTGAAGTAATTTACGTGGAAGAAGACGAAGACAAATGGGGTAAGCAAGAATTGTATTGGCGAATCACCTAAAGCTCCTTTGTCTTTGAATTATTTAAAATAAAGTAGGATTCCTTCCCCAATATAATTTCATTGGATTTTAAATTTTAAAAATTGTTAATATTAAAATGGAATTGTTAGGTGCAGAAATTGTCATAGATATAAAAGAACTTAACTCTTGTGATTTATTTATGATAATGATTAATTTTATTGAAAAATATTTTATATTATTTGCAAATTCATTATTTTGTTAAAAACAGTGCACTCAAGCTGTAACCAATCCAAGATAGTATTTGCAATGTTATATATTTTAAAATAAGAGCATATTTTTTTTGTACATTAATATGGAAAGTATAATATATTACTAAAGCTGCATTCTTATGTATCGCTTACATGGTGTATTCAATGGCGTTGTAATAATTTTTTTAATTGTAGATAAAATTAATGAGATTAAAAGATTTAAAATTTAATTAATAATTTTTATAATATGAAATAGATTTATAAATATTTGATAATAATTATCCCTAAAAAATTGGAAAAATGATTGGAAGTAATCTTACGACTAGGAATGACATAAAATATTAAATAGCCCCTTAGAAAAGCGTAATAATGCAAGAAATTAATAATAGAACCTAAAGGTAAAGGCTAAGGCTAACGCGTCATATTGGAGTATGGGGTCGAGAAAGATGTGAAACTTGCGTAATCATTTTTTATCAAGCAATTCGCAAATGATAGGCGTTCTGCTCATTTACAATTCCCAACATCTGCACCAAATCTTCTGCTATCAATTACTCAATAATCAATGTTATTAACGTGAGGTTTTAATAATTTTGCAATGAAAATATGCTAAGAATCCCAAGTTGAAGAAAATAAGAAACTCAAAAAACTTATATGGGTGAAAGATTAATTAATTAATTAATTATCTTGAATAAGCTCATTTCATATTTTAGGAACTCTTATTTAATAAATAAGTTCAGTAATGAAGGTTTGTCTTTATCTTGATTTTATTTTATTGGAAAATATAAATATATTACTCAATAAAGATCAGAAAAAGCTTGGAGGCTCATCCACAAAATTAGACTATTGAAATTCAGAGTGTTTCTAGCTAAAACATGTGCTGCCATGTTAGCTTGCCTATATACCCAACCCATAAACCAGTCTTAACCTTGCTCAATTGCAATCAAGAATTCGAGCTCCAAAGTCAGGGAGATCTTCTTCTTCAGAATGCAGCGCAGAAAAAAACCCCCTTTGGAGTGAATCTCAGCATCCACATTGTTCCAGCTTCTTTGTTTTAGCCAAGTGAGTACTTCCTTTAATTCAAAAGCCTAAGCAGCTCTTGGTGAGAGAAGACCCTACATTACACCAGAAATGGCTCCAAGGAAGCAAAACCAGCACCGTCCCGCAATAAGCCTCCAAACCCTGTTCTGTCTGCACAGGTCTCATCCAGGAGCGTTGAGCTGCTGGGGGTTTGGAAATAAAGCCTCCCGTGTTGCCATGTGATCGCGAGAACACAGCAAATCAAATAGAAGACGCCAGGATCCTTCTGTTAAAAAAAAAAAAAAAGAAATGCCAAGGATCCTTCTTCCTTGGGGCGCCTATATCACATTTATTTTTAAATATTTATGTAAATCAATATTAATTTAATAACATTACAATTTTTAAGAATATAATAACTTCAACTATAATTAATATTTCATAAATAAAAAATTTTAACTAAATTAAATATGGTAACAGGTTAAATATTTTTAGGTATTTGACAAATTTAATAATGTATAATTGATAAATAAATTTAAATTTGAGAAATAATATCCACATCAAATTTGAGTCAAATTTTAATTTTTATATAATAATAACTTGATATCTATTAATTAAATTTGTTTATATTAATAATTAATTAAATATAAAATATTTTTTATAATTTTATATATAAATATTTTATAAAATTATTAAGTTTTTAAAAATATAAAATATTAATAAAAATATATTTGTGAATTATTAATTGAAAAATGATTTGGATATTGATTTGAATGATTTAAAATAAATTTTAATTAAGATGAAAGTCAGATATTAGAAATAATAATAAGTCGGAATTTTGGATAGGATGATTTTGCCTATGCTTTACCGTTGCCATCACGCTCAGATGCAATTTTGAGAGCCTCAAGACTCGAGTTCCTGTATGGGCCAGTATCTGAGTATGAGTGAAGAAGCCCCCCAGACCCCACAAATGCAAAAAAGATGGACCCCACACAACTGTTCATTGTCCAAGACTTCAAGTATTATAAATGGCGGTTGCTCAAGGCCGAGATCCCTCTGCAACTAGTCCAAAAATTATAACTCCACAACTCCATTACGTTACTTACTTTCACTGTAGACTCTCCGGAGTCTGCTTCTTTCTTCTCTCTCTTTTTTTTTTTTTTTAATTTTTTCTCAAAAGAATAAAAAAAAAATCTGTATAGAGAAACCCAAATCTCTAATTCTCATTCTTTATATTCATCTGTATACAAAGCATTCAAGTCAGGTATAGAAAGGGAAAAGGCGATTGCTTTTGAGGAGGGAGTGGGGTCAAATTGTCAATGGTGAACATGTCAAAGGGCAGCGTGTTCATGTTTCTGCTGCTGTTTTTTGGTTCTTGTGTTTTTTCTTCTGTTACAGCTTCTGTGTCTTATGACCATAAAGCTATTACCCTCAATGGGCAGAGAAGAATTCTTATTTCTGGTTCTATTCACTATCCAAGAAGTACTCCTGAGGTACATATAAGTCCAATGTGGTTCAAGGGTTTTTCTTGGTTCTTGTGTCTTCTCATTCAATGTTTTCACTGGTGGCTGCTCTCTTTTTTATTTTTTTTTCTTTGGCGGGTCTTGTGGTGACTGCAGATGTGGCCGGATCTTATACAGAAGGCCAAAGATGGAGGTTTGGATGTCATAGAAACATACGTTTTCTGGAATGGACATGAGCCTACTCCTGGGAATGTAAATTCAAATTACATTGCCTTTCCTCTTTAAATTTTCTTGCGTTTTTCTTTTTGTCTGCAAAACTCATTTCGTTTTTCATTTTCTGGAAAAATATCAGTATTATTTTGAGGATAGGTATGATCTTGTCAAGTTTGTCAAGCTGATAAAAGAAGCAGGACTTTATGCTCATCTTCGGATCGGACCTTACATTTGCGCTGAGTGGAACTTCGGGTAATAACATATAAAATCTCAGCCAATGTTTTCTTTTTTCTTCTTTCGCCATTTTTGTTCACTTGCTCTGTTTTTTTTTTTTGCTCTGTTTTTTTGCTCTTTTTCTGTTTCAGGGGATTTCCTGTTTGGCTAAAATATGTTCCTGGAACTGAATTTAGAACCGACAACGGTCCATTCAAGGTTGGTGCTTGGCATTTTTCAGTGCCATTTTGAATACATTTTTCTGTAAACCCATTGTGGTCACCAACGAAATTGTTCCATTTTTTTTTTTATCTAAACATTGATTGTCGATAATTACAATGAAGGCGGCAATGCAAAAGTTCACAGAGAAGATTGTCAGCATGATGCAGTCAGAAAAGTTGTTTGAAACTCAGGGAGGTCCAATAATTCTTTCTCAGGTATAAAATATTACTCCATTCCATTTTTCACTGTGCTTCTAGAATTGGGTTGTAGTTTATATATATATATTTGTTGGCCCATCAATTATTGGAAGTAGCTTGAGTATTTTTTTTTTTTCCCTTCTTGTTGTTTTTTTGGTCTGTAAACAGATAGAAAATGAATTTGGACCGGTGGAATGGCAAATTGGTGCACCTGGTAAAGCTTATACAAAATGGGCAGCTGAGATGGCAGTGGGTCTTGGTACTGGGGTACCATGGGTAATGTGCAAGCAAGATGATGCTCCTGATCCTGTTGTAAGTGATTTTGTCAATTTTTCAACGGCTTCCTTTCACTTTAATTGTGTTTTATTCTTATATGCATTGTTGGTATGTTTCACATTCAGTGTGACGCTCCTTTCTTGGTTTTGGTGGGGTTTGTAATAGTTTGCTATCTATTCAGGCTGCCCTTTAATAAAGAATCCATAGAGCTTTATTTTCTTGCACCTTTGGCCTTTGCTTTCCTTTTTCAATTTAATCTTATGGGTCCTATCAATCCTCTTGTTTTTGTCCTTTACTTAATACTTAATATACTCTGGGGTTTTTGGATTTTTGATAATGGAAATGATGTGTATGTCTCCTTGTTGATTGATGATAAATTTTTTAAGCTTCAAATTTTTGAATTATTTTCTGGTGAAGATTAAATGGGTCAGGGTTTGATTCATATGGTAAAGAGCACTTCTTGTGGGCTGATATCAATTTAATTAAAACATATATCTATTTGATGATGTGCAGATTAACACCTGCAATGGATTCTACTGTGAAAATTTCAAACCAAACAAAGATTATAAACCCAAAATGTGGACAGAAAACTGGACTGGATGGTAAGTCATTGCTAAAACATCCCTTTTCTTTTTCCCCTGTATTAAATTTTTGTCCTCATAATTTCTTATTCTTGATTTTATCTAAAAATCATAGTTTTGTTGTAAATTTCTAAGACTTTTTTCTGTTTTTTTGGTTCATTGCTTTATCTTCCTGTCAGGTACACAGAATTTGGTGGTTCAGTTCCTTACAGACCAGCAGAAGATTTAGCATTTTCAGTTGCAAGGTTTATACAGAATGGTGGTTCATTTGTAAACTATTATATGGTAAGCTAACCTTTCAAAGGAAATTTGTTCACCTGGTGTACCCTGATCTAAAAGATGAGCTCGCTAACTTGTCTAAGTTCTACAGTACCAGGGAGGAACTAATTTTGGCCGGACTGCTGGCGGTCCATTCATTGCTACTAGCTATGATTATGATGCCCCTATTGATGAATATGGTATGTATTTTAGAGTAGGTTGGGCTAATAATATGTATTTAGAGCAAAGTTAGTTCAGCTGGCAGACTCTGAAAATCTTGCCTAAATACATGCAAGGACAAGAAATGAATATGCAGTCCAGGTGATGTAATGAAAATTTCTATTCTTTTATATCAGGACTACCAAGGGATCCAAAGTGGGGACACTTGAGAGATTTGCATAAAGCCATCAAGTTATGTGAACCTGCTTTAGTCTCTGTAGATCCCACAGTAACAACTCTTGGGAGTAATCAAGAGGTAAGCTCAATTCAGACATTGATCTATGTATGTATATGTGCACACTAATATGCATGTAATTTGCAATCTTCTTGAGTGGTTTTACTCACTGTAAAATTGTTTGCAGGCTCATGTGTTCAATTCAAAGTCATCCTGTGCAGCCTTCTTGGCAAACTATGACACAAAGTATTCTGTGAAAGTGACCTTTGGCAATGGGCAATATGACCTGCCACCTTGGTCTATCAGCATTCTCCCTGATTGTAAGACTGCAGTTTTTAACACTGCAAGGGTATGCAGCTGCCTCTTGCTCCAGAAAGACATCTTAATTTATTTCTGGTTTCAATTGAAAATGCAGGCCGTTTGTCCATTTCAGTTTCACCTAATTATATTTATATATATTTATACATGTCGAAAATTGGAGTTCTATTTGATAATAGACAAATAAAGGTTTAGTCTAAGCAATATAGAAAGAATTCAAAAGAATGAAATTAACATCAGATGGCATTCCTGTGCAGCTTGGTGCCCAAAGCACACAAATGAAGATGACACCTGTTGGCAGTGCATTTTCTTGGCAATCATACATTGAAGAAGCTGCTTCTGCTTATACTGATGATACAACTAGACTGGATGGATTGTTGGAGCAAATAAATATCACGAGGGATGCTACAGATTATCTGTGGTATATGACAGAGTAAGTGCATAATTAATTGTAGTCCTACGTTCTCTGAGCCATACAGATGCATAGGAAAGTTGGGGTTCTGTGACTGCTGTCGATGTAAATTTTCTCATGTGGATTTCCCATGCTGTTTTAGCGTCAAGATAGATCCCGATGAAGGATTTTTGAAAAGTGGACAGGATCCCATCCTCACAATATTTTCAGCTGGGCATTCTTTGCAAGTTTTCATCAATGGTCAACTCTCAGGTGGATTGAATAGAATACTGCTGTTTTGCTAGTTAACAAGTTTCGACATCACTTTCTATGTTCTCTTGTACTAACTTGTCAGTTTATTCTTATTGCAGGAACTGTGTATGGGTCATTAAACGATCCTAAGTTAACATTTAGCCAGAATGTGAAGTTGATAGATGGTATTAACAAGATTTCTTTGTTAAGTGCTGTCGTAGGTCTACCGGTTAGTTCTCTCACTTTTATGATGCCTTTGTTTTTGTGCCAATAGTTACTGCAGAAGGTTATGATTTTTGAAGTCATTCTGTTGTCTTATTGGTTAATCTCAGAATGTTGGCCTGCACTTTGAAAGCTGGAATGCTGGAGTTCTAGGCCCAGTCACATTGAAGGGTTTAAATGAGGGGACAAGGGACTTATCAGGGTGGAACTGGTCTTACAAGGTTTGTTTTCCATATTCTCCTGCTGCACATGGTTTCCCATATTTTCCTGCTCTTCTCTATATTGAAAAAGTTAGGGACTGATAGATTTGCTGCATTGCAAAAGGCATGAGTGTTAAATAAAGAAATAGAAACGTTTATTGCTCCCCAAAAGGGATTTGTAGCTTTATTCTGGAAGTTTAATGCCTTGGCATGCGCATGAGGTCCACTCACGTGGGCATAATTCTGACAATCACTTATTTACAAGTTTCTGAGCAGATTGGTCTTAAAGGTGAAGAATTAAACCTTCATACTGTTACTGGGAGTTCATCTGTTGATTGGATGGAAGGAACTGTATTGGCTAAAAAACAACCATTAACATGGTACAAGGTAGGAGTTATTTGATGCTCAATTACATGGTTTTCATTTTATTTGGTTTTATTCTTAATTCAGCAGAAGGAATAGGTGTATGAACTACGAAGTTTTCTATGAATCTAATTAGTGTTATAATATTTTCAGACTACTTTTGATGCACCAGAAGGCAATGAGCCCTTAGCTTTAGATATGAGTAGTATGGGAAAAGGTCAGGTATGGGTAAATGGTCGAAGTGTAGGACGCCACTGGCCTGGATATATAGCTCGTGGTAGTTGTGGCGATTGTAACTATGCTGGAACTTTTGATGATAAGAAATGCAGAAGTAATTGTGGAGAGCCTTCCCAGAGATGGTGAGAGAACTTCTTCTGAGTTGTGTCAGAGTCTTTTGTTTATCTGATTTAAGTATCTGTGGCGATGATGTTAATCTCAGGTACCACGTTCCTCGCTCGTGGGTGAACCCAAGTGGGAATCTATTAGTTGTGTTTGAAGAATGGGGTGGTGATCCAAGTGCAATTTCTTTGGTCAAAAGAAGTACAGGAAGTGTTTGTGCTGATATCTTTGAAGGACAGCCGTCATTGAAGAACTGGAAGATGATAGCATTGGGAAAATTTGACCACCTCCAACCCAAAGCCCATTTATGGTGTCCTTCAGGGCAGAAGATCTCTCAAATTAAGTTTGCTAGCTATGGAATGCCCCAGGGGACTTGTGGAAGCTTCCGAGAGGGTAACTGTCATGCCCACAAGTCATATGATGCTTTTGAAAAGGTATTCAAACAGCTAAGAATTTGTTTAAGGCTTAGTTGAGATGATTATAATGCTACTGACTACTGAAACTAAGTTTATAAGTTTGCAAAACTCTAGTTTCTGATTCTTGTTATGTTTGAATTCTGTAGTTATTCTATAGTTTTATTAACTGACCTTGATAAGCCTATTGCAGAAGTGTGTTGGAAAGCAGTCTTGTTCAATAACAGTGGCTCCAGAAGTGTTTGGAGGAGATCCCTGTCCTACTAGTTTAAAAAAGCTGTCAGTTGAAGCTGTTTGCAGCTGAATTCTCATATTACTTCATCTTTATTGCATAAACAATTTTTACACCATTTATAAGATTTGAAGAAGCATTCTAGATAGCCATGGAGACGGAATTCGCTGCCAGAGGCAGAAGCATAAAAACATACTGCAAACAAGTTGGGCGAAGCCAAATGTTGATTGTGAAGGTGCCTCATGTACATAAACAAGCTATTATTTATGCTTAAATCATACATACTTAGCCTTATTATACTATGAAAAAATTTTAGTCCTCGTGTAAGCATTTAGCTTGCTGGGGTTTCAAGTTTCAACCATGTGAAGCATTTTTGGTGCTTTTCCTTTGTAAGAATAAATGGAAGAGAATAAAGGGAATTTCTTTTTTTTTATTGCATTTGGATTCTACAAACTTCTACTTGAGAACTTTATATTGAAGTCCTTCTTCTTCTTCTTCTTCTTCTTCTTCTTCTTCTTCTTTTTATTGCATTTGGATTCTACAAACTTCTACTTGAGAACTTTATACTGAAGTCCTCCTCCTCGTCCTTCTTCTTCTGAAGGATTTTCTTTGATTTTGATTTGGGTTTTAGCTTGGTTCAATTCTGCTGAAGATTAAAATTTTTATTTTTCTTTAAATAAAATATATAATTTTGACTGGAAATTATGTCAAACCAATTAAAATTGATTCAATTTTTTGCAAATTTAAATTTTATTATAACTAATCAGATTTCAATATAAATCAATGCATAGTCTAGTTTCTATAATTCTAATTGAGACTTTAACTTGAAAACTCACAGTTTTAAAAATAATTTCAGTATTATTGAGCTAAAATCCATTGATTTTTTTTAGCAGCCGAAAGAATCATTGGGTTGGAACAATCATAAGCCACAACAACTTTAATCATAATATTGTGGAATGGCAATAAGTCGGGGTTTTATAGGTACCCAATTTGATTAAATTGGATGAATTTGGGTAGTATATAATCGAATTGAAATGAGTTTAGTTTTGAAAAATAATACTCGTGATAAGTTCAGGTATACAAAACCTGAACTCGACCTGAACCCATTTATATAAATATTTAATTAAATATAAAATATATGTTCTTTATAATAATATTTATAAATATTTATATAAAATAAAATTTAAATATTTTATGCATTTATTAGATTTTAAAAATATAAATTATTAATAAAAATAATTTTTTATGTAAATTATTAATTAAAATATATAAAATTAAACTAATTTAGATATTTTTTCAATAATAATAATTGAGTTTAGAATGTATTCAAATTTAGATAGAGTAATTTTCTCGAGTATCTTACTTATTTTCATTCTTAAATTAATACTTTTTATTATTTTGCACTAAAGTGCTAAAATTGAAGCAATCAATAGAAACTGTAGATTAATGATTGAAAGAGAAATTTATGGACAAAGCTAGAATTGAACTTCTCTCCTTGGCTGATAACATGATAATAATTTCATTATAATGAGTAATTTGAATGTTAATTTTCATCATTGAATGAAATTATAACAAATCTTTGAAATGAAGACAAAATTATTAGAATTAAAAAGATGTTAAATGAAGTATTCCACCTTTTTTTTTATATTTTTTGACCTAATTAAGCCTAAAAAACAATATAAGCCAAAGGAAAGGAGAAACAGTTTGACCTAACAGATAATGAATCTAGGATGTTATCATGTTAGAGTCTTAGTGTTAATCATCCCACCAACACTTTATTGGCTCTAAAATTAAAACTGGATTTCACTATTTAAATACAATATATAATTAAATTTAAAAACTATAAAATCCTTGATTTGATTTGAAAAATACTTTATTACTTCTCTAATATTAAATTAAACTGAATTTTCAGTCGGGTCGAGTACCTGTAAATACTCGAATCGTTGCCATTTCTAATTGGATTAAGTTAGGCCAAGCAATACTCTAATTAATATATTTAAAAATTATCTTTTATGGCTAACTCCAACACTACTACTAAACAACCATTAGTATTTAGATACTTAGACTCTGTTTGTTTTACGAAAAATAACTTGCATAAGAAAAATATTTTTCGCATTGTTTAATTATAATACTAAATCAATGATATGTATTTATTTCATAATTATCAAAATTTTAAAAATAAAAAATAACTCTCTCTTTTGAAAAATAGAAGTAATTTTTCTTAGAAATGGCTTAATTTTCGCTTTGATTAGGAAAATATTTTCTGTTGACTAATTTTCCTCGATATACCAAAAGCTAAAAAATGTGAGAAAATATTTTCCATATATTAATCTTTCTTTAAAAAGCTAGTATACACTGGCCTTTTGCTTGTGAAATCCAACTAAAGACTTCTATTGAATCAAGGAAATAGAAGAGTGAAGGCAACAACTATCATTCCTTGTCTCAATTTGTGAATTATTTCTTAAAATAGCACTTAAATTTTTTTTTTTAAAAAAAAAAAGGAAAAAAATTTTACCAAATGTTAGCTAGAGCAAAAAGAGGAAGAAAACAAAAAAATAGGTTTTTATTAATTAATGACTAATTAAGGAAATGGTTTAATTTAGTTAATGACTAATTAACTTGCTGTTTCATGGATCTTAATATAGCTTTTGGACAAAGTCAGTGGATAAGACTCTGAGATAATCATCTGTTCAATGAGGAACTAAATTCTATCCAAATTTAGAAGTATCCTTTTCATATAAATTGATTAAGCAAACCTTGTTCAAGAAAATCCTTAATCATAGAATTAGAGAAATGGGTTCTGCAACACTCCAAATTTTGTTATAAAAGGAGAATTCTTTGACAATTTTACAATAGAAAAAATTCTTTGGGTTGAAGATTTTTAACAATTACAATGTCCAACTCCAAGGGCAGCTTGTTCTTGCTCTCAATTCTGTTGTTTTCTTCATGGATTTTCTCTGTTATGGCCACTGTCACCTATGATCATAAAGCTATTGTAATCAATGGCCAAAGAAGAATTCTTATTTCTGGTTCTATTCACTATCCAAGGAGCACTCCTGAGGTATAAAAATTAAATTATTATCAATTCATTATTTTTTTTTTTCATTTTCTCTTTTTTCTTTTAATTTATGAGGATTTTTTTTGGTGATTATAGATGTGGCCAGGACTCATTCAGAAAGCTAAAGATGGAGGTTTAGATATGATCCAAACTTATGTTTTCTGGAATGGACATGAGCCTACTCAGGGACAAGTAATTCAAAATAACACTAGCTTTAATTTTATTTTTTTTTATAATTTGCTTCACACTATGATTTGTAGTTTAATGAACTCACTGAAGTTCTTCATCTTTTTTGGGGAAAAAAGTACTATTTTGAGGGGAGATATGATCTTGTCAAGTTTATCAAGCTAGTACAACAAGCAGGACTTTATGTTCATCTACGAATTGGACCCTATGTTTGTGCTGAATGGAACTTCGGGTAATTGCTTTTTATTAAGCATTTTTTAGCATTTCAATAATTCTTAAAGCAGAGATAAGACTGTCTACATCAATCCTGTCAGCTCTGTTTAGTATTAAAATATTTTTTTAAATAGCATTTAAAATGATATTAAAAAAAAAAAAAACAGATTTAACTCTTTAATTTGCTGTCAAACAGTTTTAAAAAAATTGCAAAAAAATCTAAAATAACATGTTTTTTTTTTTTTTTAATGCAGAGGATTTCCTATGTGGCTAAAATATATTCCTGGTATTGAATTTAGAACAGACAATGGTCCATTCAAGGTTGGTGTATGGAATTTTTAATTGCCATTTTAATTACCCTTTTCTTTATCTTCAATAATTGCATCAACTAATTGATGAATCTAATTATTTCAATGAAAACTACATCAAAAAAGACTGAAATGCAAAAATTCACCACAAAGATTGTCGACCTTATGAAGACAGAAAAGTTATTCGAACCTCAAGGGGGTCCAATAATTCTCTCACAGGTAAGCAGAAAAAAAAAAAAAAAAACCTCCACTTACATTCAAGAAAAAAGGGTTACAGTGGATTTATAATTTATTATCTTATTTTTTTTAAAAAAAAAAAGATAGAAAATGAATATGGACCAGTGGAATGGGAGATTGGTGCACCAGGCAAAGCATATACAAAATGGGCAGCTGAAATGGCAGTAGGTCTTAATACAGGAGTCCCTTGGATTATGTGCAAACAAGAGGATGCCCCTGATCCAACTGTAAGCAACTTTAATATGCTGAGGATTTTTTTTAAATTTGTAAAAAATTAATTATATTATATTATATACTTTTTTTTTTAAATAAATAGGTCAATATTTCATTTAAATCTACTTATTTATGACATGCAGATTGATACGTGCAATGGATTCTACTGTGAAGGATACAAACCTAATAACTACAATAAACCAAAAATGTGGACTGAAAATTGGACTGGTTGGTAAGTCCTCAAACACCTTATCCCATTTCTCACGTCTACGTCTAGTATGAGAGTAGGATCGGATGTTATATTGAGAAAATAAACCAGGCTTAACTCCACTCCAAAAGATAGCTTAAGGCAAGAAGAATTGTCCAATTCTTATATGTAACTCAAATACCTTATCCAAAATCAATGTAGAAAAATATTATTATCATCATCATTATTATTATTATTATTATTATTATTATTATTATTATTATTATTATTATTACACCTTTTGCTTTGTGTTGCTATCAGGTATACAGAGTTTGGTGGTTCAGTTCCTTACAGGCCAGCAGAAGATACAGCATTTTCAGTCGCAAGGTTTATAGCAAATAGTGGTTCATTTGTAAATTATTATATGGTAAGTTTAGTAAAATTTATTTATTAATTGTCCATTACTTATTCCTAATTTTAATAATTATTTTTTTTCCTCTTTCTTACAGTACCATGGAGGAACAAATTTTGGCAGAACTGCTGGCCTTTTCATGGCTAGTAGCTATGATTATGATGCTCCTCTTGATGAATATGGTATGTTTAATTTTTCTAATTAATATTGTTTATCTTCTCAATGCTGATTATTTAACAATGATTACAATTTTAATGCTTGCAGGACTACCACATGATCCAAAATGGGGACACTTGAGAGATCTGCATAGAGCCATCAAGCAAAGTGAAGCTGCTTTAGTCTCTGGAGATCCTACAGTAATATCACTCGGGAAAAATCAAGATGTAAATAAAATTTGCATAGCAATATAATCTTTAATAATTAATATTTGATTTTTTTCCTAATTTCTATAATCATTTTTAGGCTCATGTGTTTCAATCAAAGACTGCTTGTGCATCCTTTCTAGCAAACTATGACACACAATATTCTGTGAAAGTGATCTTCTGGAATAAGGAATATTGGCTACCACCTTGGTCTATCAGTATCCTTCCTGACTGCAAAACTGTAGTTCATAACACTGCAAGGGTGAGGAGTATATGTAATGAAGAAATTCAATTTTTATGTGTTCAACAGAGGGAAAAGATTTTAACATCTTAGTGTAATTTTTGTGCAGATTGGTGCCCAAGGCACCCAAATGTGGATGATGCCTGCCATTAATGGATTTTCTTGGCAATCACACAATGATGAGGTTACTGTTAGTGATTCTGCTGGTACATTTACCCATGATGGATTATGGGAGCAAAAATTCATCACTTCTGATAAAACAGACTATTTGTGGTACATGATCGAGTAAGTATATAACTAGATGTTCTCTCACCTTCTTTCAGAAAATTAAATTTAAGGTATTTTCTGAATAAATTAAATTTAAGGTATTTTCTGAATACCCTTTTGTTCTTTCAGTGTAAATATAGATGCTAATGAAGGATTCTTGAAGAATGGACAAAACCCTCTTCTTTCAGTTGATTCGGCTGGCCATGTTTTGCATGTTTTCATCAATGGTCAATTAGCAGGTGGATGAAAATGGAATAGATCAGTTTCCATTCTGAATGAACATGTTCATTTTTTGCTAAATTATCAGTTTATTCTTATTGCAGGATCTGTATGGGGGACCTTAGAGACTCCTAAGGTAACATTTAGCCAGAATGTGAAGTTGAATGCTGGTATTAATAAGATTTCTTTGCTAAGTGCTACTGTGGGTCTTGCGGTCAGTTCTCTCAATCTTTCTATTTCTTTTGACATTAGAAAATTATGGTGTTGAAGTTCAAACTCATCATTTTGCTTATTGATTGATCTCAGAATGTTGGTACGCGTTATGATACATGGAATGCTGGGGTTCTAGGTCCAGTCACCTTGAAGGGTCTAAATCAGGGATTGTTGGACCTGTCAAAGTGGAAATGGTCTTACAAGGTTTGTTTTGAATTCATTGAAGATTTTCATGATAAAGTCATAAACTTTATAACTATTTATTTCTATCACTGAGCAGATTGGCATGAGAGGTGAAGATTTAGGCCTTTTTGGGTCAACTGTAACTTCACCAGTAAATTGGGTCCAAGGACCACAAATGGCTAAAAAACAACCACTAACATGGTACAAGGTAAAGTTTAGTACATACCCAAACACTAAAATTTTTCAAAGAATCAATGTTCATATTTCTCTAACAATTCAACTAATGATAGAAAATTTTTTCAGACTACCTTTGATGCACCACCAGGCAATGACCCATTAGCTTTAGAGATGACTAGCATGGGAAAAGGTCAAGTATGGATAAATGGTCAGAGTATAGGTCGTCACTGGCCTGCATATAAAGCTCGTGGTAGCTGCAGTGATTGTAATTATGCAGGAACTTATACTGATCAGAAATGCAGAAGTAAATGTGGAGAGGCCTCTCAAAATTGGTGAGATAACTTCTACTGTAGCTTGTTATCTTGTCTTCTGTATACAAATACAATCCTGACAAGCATATATAATATCCCATTCCAAGGTATCATGTTCCTCGATCATGGCTCAACCCCAAAGGGAATCTATTAGTTGTGTTTGAAGAAGTGGGTGGTGATCCTACTGGAATTTCTTTGGCAAAGAGAGTTGTGGAAAGCGTTTGTGCTGATATATATGATGACCAGCCGGAAATGCTAAACTGGAAAGAGATGGTCCCTGTTAAACCCAAAGCTCATCTGTGGTGTCCCACAGGACAGACCATGACTAACATTACCTTTGCTAGTTATGGAGGGCCTCTAGGGAGATGTGGATCTTACCAGCAGGGGAAGTGTCATTCCCAGAAGTCATGGGATCCTTTCCAAGCCGTAAGTAACTAAGTATTAACTCAATCAAATGACCAATCGTTGATGATTTATGAGTTCATTTTGTACAAAGTATAATTTCACTAATCTATAATATTTTTTTTTTTTAAACTTTGTGTGACTAAAACGAGAAATTTCTTGCAGAACTGTATTGGGAAGCCGTCATGTGACATAGTTGTAGCTCCTGAAACTTTTGGTGGGGATCCATGTCCAGGAAGTACAAAGAAGCTTTCAGTTCAAGTTGTGTGCAGCTGAAATCCTGAAAATTCATATGAATCAAGGCATCCAAGAATTCCAAGGTCATTGATTTCTCTAAAAAATGTGAAAAGGACAGAAACACAAATGTGGATTCTGAAGTGGTTGTAATAAAAAAGATTTATGAAACAACAGAAATTGTTCTCTCTCTCTGTCTCTCTCTGTGATAGTGAAGGTGAAACCAATTCATTCAGAAGCTCTTGTATTGAACCATGCATGACCTTAGTTCCAAAAATAAGAAAAAAGAAGTTTATACAATTGTTAATTTGATGACTTCATTTTGAAATTAAAACATCAAACAGAAATCTAAACTGATGTCGTGTCGCATTCTCAAAATAAGCTTGATTCCTGTCTGGGAATGTAACCTAAATTATAAAGCAGTTTCCTATACGGAGTTCTCACTTTGAAATCTGAATGCTGAACGTATACAAACTGAACCAATGCAAGTGCTAGAAATTCCACCTCAAACACGTGTATTAATGTGGCCTTCTTCAATTTGGACTCACAATCATTAATCTTCAAGAAAAATAAAAAATAAAAAATAAAAATTTTTAAAGCCCCAAAATAATTCAACTCCAAAAAAAATAAATCTAAAGATAAAAAAAAAAAAAAGGCATCCCAACTAAAATTGAACAGAGATGAAGAATCGAAATTAAACTGGAATTAAACGCAAGCTAACTGTCCCATAAACAAACGGTAGAGAGGAGGCCGCAAATGAGGGGGGCGACGCCCTTCCTTGAAGGGCCAAGTTGGCCTTGTTTGGCAACAATTGTAAGGTAGCATTTAGTGATTTGAGGTTGAAGGAGTATTAACAGCTAATATCTAATCTGAAAAAGAAAGGTGATTTTGAAAAGATTTTTATGCATGCAGTTAAATCAGTTAACCCCTTTTGGATTCATCTATACATTTGGTATTTAGATTTCTGATATTTGGTTTTTCTGATCATTTGCTATCAGGTTAACAAAATATGGCGCTGCAGACTGCAGTTCCTTGCTGGCCACCAGAAGATAAAGCGTTTTCAGTTGCAGGTTTATAGCGAATACAAGTTCGTTTATAAATTATTATACAGTAAATATAGTTTTCAAGGTAGGTTTTTTTTTTTTTTTTTTTTTTTTTTTTGGATAGGTAGAATTTGTTCATCTGGTCCACTAAATTATTGTATCAGGGAATGGAGCAACTAATTTCGGTCCAACTTCTGGCCTTTTCATGGCTACTAGATGTTTCGCATTATAGTTTATCCTCTTAACGCTCACATATAACAATGATTCCAATTCTTACAGCTGCAGGACTGTCATATGATCCAAAATGGGGTCATCCACCATACTAGCCATCAAGCTATTTAACAATGATTCCAATTTCTTCTTTTTTATTTTTGCTTCTCTCTTTCATTTCAGCGCATAAAAACTGGAGAAATATTGATTTCCATGTCACTGAGCAGATTGGTCTAAAGGGGGAAGGTTTAAATCAAGGAACCTTAGCTGGAAATTCACCAGTTGTTCTTTGTAAATAAACAACAGAAAAAGAAAAAAAAAAGTAGTTGTGTATGTGTATAGTACAACAACAACAGCATCTAGAAAGAAAGCTTCAAAGTAACCTGTGCAGGGCGCCAAGGAGGCAATGTCCTTCACAAAATCCCGTCATAACAGTGATAATTTACGACTCAAGCACTTAATGGCATCATCAAGATCTCTGTCAAGTTTTAACATTTCTTGCCCCTGATGCTGCCATCGCTCCAATCTACCATGTAGATCCACCTGCATGACATTTCCATCTTCAATAATATTGAGCTCGATCAGCCTCTCGATACACTTTATCAAATACCTGCTTGCCCCTAATTTTACCTGGCAAATAATATCCAGTGCACTTTTTTCATTCTCAAGTAATGAAGCAGACATCCTCTCAACAATATCAGTTAAAGTGAAGACAAGACAGGCACCTGCGACAGCTTCCTTTTCGTTAAATTCATCTACATGATTCATTCTAGCATTATTACTTACAAAATGAAGCATCCTACCAGTTGCAGCATAATGCAACAACAATTCAAATCCATCTTCCTTAACATAACTAGGACAACCAATCAAAATGCCTAATGGGATTCTCCGGAAAAGCATACTGTTCTGTAAAACAAAGTTATATGATTCTGCCTCACGGTTGGATGAATTGTCGGTTGACTCAACACCATACTTCATCATTCTTTGGAATTCTTTGAGCCAGAGGCCAATGGCTTGACAACCATACTTGTTTCCATGACTAAAACCCTCCTTACTGTCAAAACATTCAGGTTTCTTAAGTTTCTTCCAGTAGTCAACTACACCTCTCTCACGAGTACCCGAGTCAATTTGTTTCAGAGACCAACACTCTGATACTTGATTCAAACTCTCAAACAGCAGATCCTGATTAGTTTTGTTTTTGGGGCTCAGAATCCAAGCAATGAACCTTGCAGCAGAAGCAACAGGTTGTTCCATGTCACTTGTTTGTCCAAAATTGGGTACCTCTATTGTGCACTCTAATTGAAAATTATTTTGAAAACAATTATTGGAGAATAGTAATACTGATGCAAAATAGAACCAATCTGGAAAGCAGATTGCAAGAGCCCTGCCATGAAACATTTTAAATACATATTAGGAAGTAGGATGAAGATATAGTAATTTCCAAAGAGACTTTTTTCCCCCATTAAAATGGAGTGAGAATTTACCAGACAGATTTGGGATCAACAGATGCAACCTTCAATGCAGATGACTCAGAAATTGGACCAAATTGTTTCCGGACAAGAGAAACTGATTTGCTTGTAACATGAACTAATTGTTGAAAACTTGAAGAAGAGACGGGTCCAGATAAGGTCCTCAATAAGTGATCCTTATTCGGGAAATATGCATTAGAAAATGGCAGCTTTGTTCCCAACTCCAATGGTATGCCCCACCATATCGGTCTAGAAATGACATCTAGTATCATTGAAACTAATTCAATCAAAAGCTCTAGTAATGAACCCAGATCGCTGTTGCATAAATAACAAAATGAATGTTATAGAGTTGTTTATCTGATGGGATGAGCTTGATAGGAAAAGAAAATGTTGAAAAAATATTAAATATTCCTATGAATGTGGTGTATTGTCTATTAGACAACAGTACCTTAGATGACAAAAAGATTAAAATTAGATACCTATTAATAAAAAGGAGAAATCGCCAAAAAAACCCTAATCTTAGGCAATTTTTACAATTCTACCCTATCTTTTTTTTTTAACAATTTTACCTCAACCTTTAGCATCCGATTTAATTCTACCCTACCGTCAAAATGAGTTGTTAAACTCAACAGTAACACCACGTCATCATGTCTACTAAGTATTATAATATTTGATTAACTCCTAACCCTATCCCTAAGTTACCCTAATAATCCCTAAATTGGAAAACTCAGGATCCCTAACCCAAAATTGATTTTGCTCCTCTGGCTCATTCTTTTTCTGCTTGTTATTGATCATAGAAGAATGAGCCAGAGAAACAGAATCAATTTTGGGTTAAGGATCCTAAGTTTTCTTTTCAATTTAGGGATGATTAGGGTAATTTAAGGATAGGATTAGTAATTAATCAGATATTATAATACTTATTAGACATGATGATGTGGTGTTACTATTAAGTTTAACAACTGATTTTGACGGTAGGATAGAATTAAATCGGGTGCCAAAGGCTGGGATGAAATTGTTAAAAAAAAAAGAATTGGGTAGAATTGTAAAAATGAGCAAAGGTTGGGGTTTTGTTGGCGATTTTCCCTAATAAAAATAAACAAATAAATAAATAGGTTCAGGAAAGTGGTGAGGAGAAGAAGAGGAGTGCAACCTCCACTAGTATCATAGAACCAAAAAAAAAAAAGTAAAAAAGACATATTATCAAGCTGTTCAAATTAGGCAATATGAACCATAAGAAAGTATCCAGCTAGCATATCACTGAAAATAATGTGAAAGTCACAGCAAAAGTTACCAAAGGCCTTGTGCATATGAAAAACATTGAATTCCCCAGATGATTTTCAAACTCAAATCAGGTTATGCACTAAGTTAAAAAATGAACACCGCAAGTAGCTAGGACATCCACAAGATCAAGAAAAAGGGACTCACGTCAACATGAACCAATCATGTAGTAGAGCTCTGGTATGAATGAACATAATTGGAGAAAGCACCAAGCACAGAAGAATGGAGCGCCATTCCATCCTCTCATAAAATTCCTTGCTCAAAGTAAGGAAAGGTCTTCTCATGTTTTCTTGCAAGATACTCGAAATGTCATGTTTTAATGTTAGTGGGTCAAGATACCATGACAGCAACCTGCAGAAACTATGTCAAACACTGAGAACATGACATGTGATTTCATGCAATCCCAAAAAGACAAGTCATTTTTTAGCCTTGTATTTAGTGAACAAATTTTCAAAGGGGGAAGGCATGATAAATTCTCAAGATATTACATACACACGCACATGCATACACACACACACATTCTTTGCACTGATAATCAATTAACAGATGTTGGAACCAAGGGGGCCCAAAAAAATACACCCCCGCAGCAAACCTCAGTGGTATTTCATGGCCGTCAAGGGAGAAGTTGCTGGGCCAGCAGCAGAGAAGGTTTGAGATAGCAGTGCTTCTTCTATCAATTGATTTAACATCCAAAACATGCATTGATGGGACCAAATATCTACAGCAGGATGCTGAAACCGCAACTCTAGCAGCAGTATATGATAGCAAACCAGAGGACAACCCTACAAAAGGGAAATTCTAAGGTTACTTTGTTTTTAACAAAGTAAATCCTACTTTGTAGATATCCACCATTAGATGAATTAGAAACAACATATAATGGTAAAAGCAACAAATTATAAAAAGTTAATAAAAACTAACGTCACCTTAGAAGACACCTCTGCAAAATAGGGAATGAGAAACAAAAAATAAGCTAACATAAAACAAAATTCAAATGTTTAATGAAACTCAATGGAGTATTTCAACATCAAATCTAAATGAGGAGGGACCAACAAAATTATTGGCCAAAGCTCCTCTCTATGAGATATTAGGAAATTATATTTCAAATTTTGGTGTTTATTATTATTATTTTTTTTTTCAAAGAACGTGTAAGAAGGGCTTAAATCTCAAACTTTGCCTGAAAGGTGCACCTACTATTAGTATAAAACTATGGGTCCAAAATTTGTTCTTTCCTTTCCCTAGGGACGTATTAGTGTTTACCCAATTATAATTTTTTTCCCACATTGACTGATATACTGCCTTGCATCGCATCCTTTACACAAAGGGATTTAATTTACAATTAATTGGCAACAAATGGAATGGAACACGAAGTCATTAAGGCCTCCTTTGGTTAACTCTTTTTCCCCCATATAAAAGGGAGAAAATGCAAACCAACCAAACTATACATAACTCAATTAACAGGAAAACACATTAGAGAAGGGGGGAGCTAACCATGTTGGTCCAATTTTGATACAACATCATTAACAACTTCAATAAATTCCAAGCAATCCCGCTGGGAAATGGAACTGCCAATACGCAAAATTTCTTCTTTCTCGAACGGCAACACTTTACAACTTATTGAAGAAGACAAAACACTAACAATCGTCTTCACAGAGTACTCAACTACAGAATCAAATACCTAAAATCCAAAAACAAAAAACAAATCAAATTCATGCACTGACTAATTAAAAAAAAAATTTCTAGAGAGAGGAGAGTTTGAGGAGGACAGACCTGTGGCGCTGCGAAGCACATGAGAGAGAGAGCGGTATCCAAAACCCTAACCCCAGTATTGTCATTGAGATTGAGATATTGATTTAGGTTTGAAATGGAGAGATCAACAGAAGAAGAATGCTCCTGCTCTTTATCTTGATAATGTGTTGGTGAAGTGTGAGTTAGTGTTTGGAGGTGGAACGCGAGTTTGCAGAAGAGATCAGTTATTTCTGGAAATGTGGCCATGCTAATCGTTAGCAACTCAGAGGAGAGAACAGCTAATCAGTGATTTTTCGCCCGACTTTTCCCGCCATATTGGAAGCGCACTGTTCTAAATGGGCTTCTTGGTCCTAATTCCACAGTACAAAAGCCCAATGAACATTTGGGCTTTGTGCTTTCTTCTATAATAGGATTATTCTTTAAAAAAAAAAATTCTAACCCTTTTTCTTTAATTTGTCTAACAAAATTGTAAATAGCATTCACCTACATAATTTAATTATAGTAAAAATTAATAAAATTATAGATATGAAAAATTTTAAATTCTTTTTCACCTTTAAAATTCAATTAGTGAAAACAATTTGAGTTTAAATTTTCCCATTTAAATATAACTCAAATTCTAAACTTTACAATAATTAAATAATTAAAATTAAAAAAAAATTAATTAAGGTTTAATATCCCTATTGCTCTCCTCACCAATAAGTAGAGGTGAACATTCGGTTAATCGAATAGAACTAAATTAAAATTAATTAAAAATAAAAAATATTTAATTAGTTATTAGTCATAAAAGAATTAATCTATAACAACCCAAAAATTTTTAAATTATAAATAAAATAAAAAGGAAATATTATGTTATTAATATCATAGGATTTATTTAAATTGATTTTAAAATAAAGGAAGATAATAATAATAATAATAATAATAATAATAATAATAATAATAATAATAATAATAATAATAAATAAAGTAATAATAATTAAATTAATTAAAGTTAATTTAGTAAATGAGAATAAAATAATTAAATTTTCCTAGACTATATTTATTTTTATAATTTAGGACCTAGTTGTAAACCTCTAAGAAGTTGAGGGACTAAAAATATAATTAGAAGTTTAAAACGCAGCAGCAACACCCCCCCCCCCAACACTCTCTCTCCCCGACTCCACTCTCCCCCACACTTTCTTCCCCCCCATTTTCGTCCGGCCGGCCAGCATTAGTGCCGGCGAGGTACCACCGGCCTTTCCCCGTGTCGGAACAACCACCAAATTATGGCAGCACCGAGCAAGAGGCAGCAGAAAGAGAGAGAAGGAGAGAGGAAAGAGAGGAGAGAGGGAGAGAGCGCGCGACAGGGTCCTGACTTTGCAGTGTCGCCCCGGCTGACTCCGACGGCCATTCCAGGTGATTTCAAGTGCCACGGACTCCCAAGATGATAAACTTTCAGATGAAACCAGCGGCACCCCGTTTGGTGGCCGGAGGAAAGAGAACCGGCGAGGGAAAGTTGAAAGAAAATCATATGGGTTTCTCGGTTTCCAATCACTTTTCCGGTGATCCGACCGTCGGATCGGAAATCTGAGGCCACCGATGGACTCAGGACGACGAGATCTTCGAGGTAGGACTGGTCCAGCTCAGATCGGACACCGTTTGGAAAAGATGATAATCGGACGGTCCAGATCTCTTGGTGAGATTTTTAAACTTTTTTTATTCTCAAAATTTAAAAATAATTTTATGATAATTATTAATAAAATTTGGACTTAATACCAAGGATAGCTCACCGGTGTTGGGACTGCATTTTTAGCCAGATCTAGTTGCCCGGCAGTCTGTCTCAGAACGTAATCAATATTATAGTCAAAACTAGCATTTTCAGGCATTCTGGACGCTTTTCAGGTGTCAGAATTGGCATAGGTAAACCCGAACTCCAAGTTGCTCATTTTTTGCTAATACCGATTTAGAATAAAATTCATAAAATATTCATAGATGATCAGAAAATTATAATTCCTTTTGCAATAGCCTTATAATATTATTAAAGACCGCGGGGCAAAACTTTAGAATTTTTAGAGTTCGTTTGGGTAGTTTTTAAAAAAGGGCTAATTATAGGGGCTAAATTGTAATTTTTCAAATTATGGTCGTTGACTGTGTGGGCCTAGGAGGGGCCTTGTGATGTGATTGAGTTGCAATTGTGAGATTTGTAGATATAGAAGTGTATTCTAAACCCTTTTACAGGTTGGATAGGTCCCAGGTATAGGGAAAACTCTACTGGATTTCTAGCATGAATTAGGCTGTCTGTTGCCTCTTTTGAGTTTTATTTTGACTTAGTACTAATAAATTTATGATTTAATTATTAGGTGATTGATGTCAACTATTCTCCTTCATCCAGCAGTCACAATAGTCATCGGTGTACTGTGAGTAAAATATTAAGTTTAATTGTAATTTCGATATTATTATATGTTCAAGCATACCTATGCATCACTTATAAATATGTATCTATGCAGTTAAACTCTAGGCACGTTTTATGTTGCATTCACAACCGTTAAAGTGCTATGGATGTTGTGGTAATTTGGAGCAGTGTGCGTGCGCTAACGTGCATGTGGTATGGTGTTGGATATGGACAAGACGGGTAGACACAGCTTGAAATCTTCGCTGGGACTCGGTCCTTCGGGGTAGACACGGCTTGAGTTCTTCGCTGGGACCCTGTATTTGGTTTATTAAGCGAAAGTCCGGCTTGAGATCTTCGTTGGCAGAGGTTGGATTAAGAAGGCTGTGTAGGGGATCAGCTCCCGTATATGTATTATTTGACATTATTGGGTATTTGAGTGCTCCAAATTGTCTTTTTGATGTGATTTGTATGAAATTTATGACGGTGTTGCATTTCACTCCACAGGTTGCATTAGTTTTAGATAGCTAATAGAGATTATGGTAAAAATTAATATTTTACTCTATGAATCGAACGCTCAATCCTGTTCATTATTTTTTTCCAGGCTACAGGAGGATTATTATTGTGGTTAACCCATTTTTATTCTTCGCAGGTCGTTTATTAATGTTTGTATAATTTTGTTAACTCCTAAAATTTTCGTATGTGTTAGAAATATTTATTTGATTGGGTCTGTAATATAATTGTCATGTTAGACCTGTAAACTTATTAAAAGCATGTATGGTTGGATTTGATGAGGGAGCCGAGCTCTCATTTATTTTTATGACATTTGATTATGTTGAGGGTGAGCTGAGCTCCCCAGATGATTATATATTGTGTTTACAGGTCAGGTGAGTAAAAAATTTCCCATTAAATGGTCTATTTTATAGCTGAACTCTGTCCGGTTGAATTTTTGAAATTGGACCCAAAGGGGCCTTAGAGTTGGGTTGAGGAATAGTTAGGCTTACTACGAGCCTCGGGAGCTTTAGGCTGGCCAAGGTCATAGTGCCGGTCCGGCCCATCGGTTGGGTCGTGACATAATCTAAAAAATATAATATATATTTTATATTTTTAATTGATTAATAAAAATTCAGTTAATTATCAATAACAAAAAAAATTTAAAATAATTAGTCAAAAGCTAAATTAAGTCAAATTTATTTTTATTAAAATAATTAAATTTTATCAATTTAATTATTCGATTATAATCGAATAATGCACATATTTTTTTTTTTAATATTGTAATGGATCCCTTAGCTAAGAAGCCAAGGTAATAAATTAACTATGAAATTAAAAACCAAAATCAGACTACAGAAGAATAATCTAAAATTCCTGACTTTATCCTGATGGACATCTACATGTCATAGCAAAACAAGAAGAACAATTAACTGCCTTTGCTGTTATTTTACTTCTGAATCAATTCTTTGGAATCTGATTAGTAGTGTTTTTTGTTCCCCAGGCTATTGAAAATAGTGATTAGTGGAGAATAAAATGATTCTATTCTAGCAACAAGATAAGAACAAATACATTATTAAAAGCAAAAGAAAAGGAATTAGAAAAGAAACAACAGAAGGAAAAAAAAAAAAAAAAAAAAAAAAAAAAAAAAAGAAAACCTTTATCATCCCACTTCTATCTACTTTTGGATTGAAGAACAATGGAAAGAAAACCATGGGCAAAATATAGATTATGTTTCATCTCAACAAGTATTGGATGTAATGATAAGGCTCATTGCGCTCTGAAAGAGAAAACAGGCTCAATTTTTAGAAAAGACATTGTTGAAAGAGTAGCCACGAAGGAAGAAGTTCAGAACTTTGCCTGATATCAATTTTGATGCCTTTGGTTTGCTTCTCCTGTTCAGCAAGTTTGCTTTGTTTGTAATAGTGTTTGAGGGGTTTGCTTTGTGGCTTCATGTTAAATAAATTTAGCTACAATTGTAGAAAAGTTGTGCCCAGATTAAGTACCCAGAAAAGACTGACAAGTAGATAGATAAATAGATCACACTAACAACAAACCAATTGTACTAAAATCTTCTCCTTAAAAAGTGTTTCTTCTTGACCAATTTGATGAAGACAAAAGCCATTAGTCAACAACATTGGTCTCTGCAAACCTTTGAATCAATAGTGTTTCCAGTTATTACTCAGAAACTAAATTCACAATTCCCTTCATTATCATGCCCCCACCAATCCGCCCAATTATGTCTTCTAATAATGGGATCCTGTTTTAGGGTTAATGGAAATATATATACATATATATATATATATTGCATCAGCAATCTTCAAGAGGATGTGAACTTCAAAATTTGACTGACGTCCATCATGATTACAAATGAGAATAAATGTTTAATTTGTTTCGTTTTTATCATTAAGGCTTTGTTTTCAAGTGAGAGTTTCCTGGGTATGGTTGAAAAATGGTGGACCAGAGACATATTAAAATTTGATTGAAAGGAGAAATGCAAGAGAAAAGTATAATTGAATGGAATTGAATTGTTGTGAAGGACAGATCTAAAAGCAAGATGGGGTGCTTTAATCATCATGAATTTGGTCTTTTGTGAAAAGAAAACATTATTAAGTGTGTTAATCATACGAAATATTGATTAACATTATCATTCATGATTATGAAGGTATATATCGATCATTAAGCATTGAATAAAAACAAGGCATATCACCAACCTCACTGAGGGATTACAACGTAGTTTATATTGGTCACTAAGAAGAACAGTTTGTAGGATTCGAACTCTCAAGTCATTGAACAATTCTCATTTGGCAATATGATAATGAATTTAATAATGGGTAGATGAGATGTGAGTGTAAGCTGGGCCAGAAGAGAGAGCTTATAATTACTCTGTGAATAGACGCCTAGATTCCTTCCTTCCCATGAAATTATAAGATGTTTAATATCTTTTATTAAAGGAGTATCTGATCATCACAAAAGACTTTAATTTATAAAGCAGATATGTTAGATACCCAATATGATAGCTTACTTAAATCAGTTATCTTTTCTTTCACCATCATTGGCTCTCTTAAGGATAGAAAAGTTAATTATGATCATTTAGAAAGAATAAAGCAGGCAGCCCCTACTGCATATATGATATATCATCAAACTTTTAATCTTAGATTTGCAAAAAACAAAAGCAAAAGGAATGGTTTTAAAGATATTGGACACTAAGGAAAAAGAGATGGAAGATTGATGATCCATAGTTTCAAAAAAGAAGATGATTAAAACCATTCAACTGAATAACTGAAACTTTCTATTACTTAAAATACCATTGTTTTGTTCATTTGTTAAATGAAAAACACAAACAAGAAGATTACTTGTGGGGATTAATAATTAATAATTAACATGATAAGTATTGGCTCTAATTAATTGATTAATTAATATAATAATACCATCATCATCATCAAATTCAAATGCTTTTTCTTTCTTACAGTGGGACAAAATATTTCATATGAATGTCAACTTTTGGTTACTTTAAAGATGCGTGTGCTTGATTAATGATCAACTTTAGCAGCTTTTAATTTTTGTAGTTAAGCACAAGGGAAAACAAATGTGAAAAACAAACACATGTGCTGAGGAGATGCTACGTCCTGCACAGGTAGAGCATTTAGCAGGTTTCGTCAATTCAAGGGTCCCTGAGCTCCAACCCTACTCTCCTATAAGTTCATGTAGCAGAAGGGGTCAAGAATCAAGATTCAAGATTCAAGAAAAGGAAATGGTTAGTTTGGACCATAATATGTATGCGATTACTGTAAGCAAATGGTTGATAACACCTCTAATTAAATCATATTAGAGGGTTAGATGAATTGAAGAAGGTAAAACTATCCTAAAAACATAAAGAAAAACAGAAAGAAAGGTGGTGAATTAAAGGGCAAAAAGATATGTAGAGATTCTTATTTCATTTGTTTGTTTATGAATCAGACAAAGGACAGGGTGACAGATTGGTGGTGTGATACGCAAAATCATCAAAGAGTGATTGAAGCCCACAAGAGGCAAAAAAGAGACAGCAAGTGGGCCATTCCAGTGTTTTTGGGGGGGAGAGGAGAGGAGAGCAGAAGAGAGGGCTGGCAAATCTTACAATAATGGAGTCCCTATGAATACGTGTCTTGATTTGAATCATACTGCAAAATCACCAAACAGACACCACAGAAATACCAAATCCAAAGGCAATAAATAGAGGTGGATATTGGGGAAGATTTTTTATTTAGTACATGAATATATGAGAAACCCTTGAACAAAATCTAAATTATTAACAGCATGTGGACCAATTTAGGATGCCATGTTTATGCTTTCATAACCATTGATTAGGTCCTGTTTTGAGAAATCTGAAGGATGGGATTGAGATTTTAGATTGACATTAGTGGACAGAAATACATGTGCTTATTTCGGAGATAATGTTTGGTCATGGACAGTCATTTTCTGTCCGTAGCAAGCAGAGTAAGGATTTGGTGTCTGCAGAGAAATCTAATGGTACCAAGTGGGTAGGCCACTGGTGTTGTCTACCGAGGAGCCAGGTAAAAGTAAGTTAAAACTGTCTTGGCGTATGTCTTCTTGCAATTTCATATCACGTATGCATGGAATGGGACCTATCATTGTGATGGGTCCCCTTTAAAGAGAACTTACATCGAAGTAATCCGATGTTCCTGCCAATTCATTGGTACTGAGTCATCTTAAAATAAAATTTAAATTCGACCCTCGAGCCAAAAAAAAAAACAATATGTCTCATTTTTGAAAACGAGTGTCTGAATCACATAAACCATTATGGCCAGCTCATTGGATTCTTCCAAAGTTTCCAAATTCCAAGTTTTGTATTTTGGGTTGCAACAACAAGGGCTTGTTTGGACTTGCCAGTAAAAACAACGTCATGGGCAGAGAAACAAAGCCACAGCAGAAAGAAAGCTACTGCTGAAGGGATTCCTAGCTGGAAAGACCCGGGTATACCGGATCCTGTCCTAAAAACAAACACTTAACACAAGTGGGGATCCAAAGTTTTGCTCCTTCTGTTTCTTTTACTTTAACCTTTGCAATATTCAACGCCAAAACACAATCTCTCAATTGGTTTTTGCTTTAAAGATGCAACTCTAAAATAGAAGGGGAAAAAAATTCTCAAAAACAAAGAGAATAAGGCAATAGAAAATTGGACAGAAGCTTCTTTAATTCAGGCAATACATCTAAAAATGTCCCCATCTATGTCTTTCGTCCCTCCCTAATTCTCTCCTCTTCTCTGCTCTCATTCATAGCTCATCGCTTCATAGAAAGAGAAAGAAAGATGTTTTAGATGGAAAATGGAAAAAAAAATCACCAAAATAAGTGTCTAACAAATTTTTAAATATATATCTATATATATTACTATATAGTACTAAGTTTCTAAACCCCAATACAATGATAGTGTTGAAGAAGCCTGTTGGCTTCCCTAAGGCCACTAAAATAAGCACCATGAGTGGTAGAATAGTGGGTTCTGTGTGTTGCCTCCCCTGCAAATAGAATTTGAAGTGGAGGACACCCAGCAGACTCATAATTACCAATCTTTGCGGGCAATGGCTCTGCTAATGAATCCATATCATCTCCACTCGATCCGACTGCTATATAACTGTAAGATCCCAAGAACAGAGGATCATTCCCCCATTTGCTCTTCAAAACCTTGCTGAATTTAACTTCATTTGCATTTGAGCTCCCATTGCAAAATTCATGAGAATTACCATGCACTTGTTTCTGGGGTGCTTGTAAAAAGCTAGATATTGTTGTTGAAACCGCATTAATAACATCTTCATCACTCAGAGATTCTAGCTCAATAGCTTCCTTCCCTGCAAACCAAGATAGTAACACACTAGAGTTCTTGTAAATTGGACATATAGAAGCTGTCCTTCTCATCCACCAGGGTATCTTTTTATGCCTCAATTCCGAGTCTGTCCGATGAAAAGCCATTTGCAAGAAAGGAAACTTGTTGCCAACTTCTTCATGGCTTGAACTCAGTTGCAAAAATAGCTTATTAACAACACCATATCCTAATCTTGATATAGCCTCAGTCTTGAAAGATGGCAAAGGAGGACCGAACATACCTGAAGCTTGACTAATTCCGGCTTTAAGCACCCCCAGTGATACTGTGACCACAACATGGTCAGCACACATAACCGATCCATCGCAGAAATGTAGTGTCACTGGCCTATTAGCATACCCATTTTCCGTTGATTGTTGAGCTTCAGGTTGCCATTCGATTCTTGCTACCTTCCGGCCTAATTGGATTAGACCCTTAGGTAGAACAGAAGCTAGTGATTCAATTATGCTCAAGTAGCCTTTGGCAATAGTGATTTCCTCACCTGGAAACATCTGGTACTCACTTTCTGCATCAAAATCTAGATTCAAGAGATCACCTGCCGAAGTATAAGTCCTTTGAACATTTTCATGCATTGCAAAATTGGCTTCCTCGAGCAACTTTCTGCTCCAATTACCATACCCTTTGATCTCTTCTTCTTCATGTTTCACAGAATCCCAATAAGCATCCAAACCTTGTCTAAGAAAAGCACCAACACTCAGCTTACCAGAAGTACCACCATTGCTTTTGCAAATCTTATAAGCTTTAGAGGCAAGCTTGTAGAAGTCAAGTCCTCCAGTGTTTTCACTCCCTTCAATCAATTTCCCCTGAGCAAAATCCATAAGGTTCTTGAAAAGAGTAGATATGGACTCAACAAGAGATGGATTGAGCTCAAACCCACCTTCAGCGATAGTCTTTGGCTCGTCCAAGAATCCATCCATGCACTCCCACGGCTGCTCAGACTCTAGGGAATTGATTTCTTGAGCAATTTTATGAACTGGGCTGCCTCCAATGCCATGGATCCATGTTGCTCCCATCTCTATCCGGTCACCCCCAAATTCAGAAGTGTTAATTCTGCCACCAATTCTAGTTCCACCTTCCACTACACAGAGCTCAAACAAATCTTTTGAGCTAGAGGAAGTGTAGAGCTTGTTTGCAGCCGTAAGACCTGCCATTCCTGCTCCAATAATTACAATTCTTGGCTTCTTGGCCACCATTGTAGCTCGGCAGCAAGATGTAATAGCAAACAGAAAAGAAAATACGTCAAAAAACAAAGGAAAAAGAGAGAAAAAAGAGTGAAGATGAATCTGTGAGGTGATATTGAATTTACTGATAAGAAATTTATAAGGGAGAGGGGGTGTGTGTGAGGTCTTTTTAGGCTTTGGCTGCTTCTGTTTGCATAAATTTATTTATTTATTTTTCTCTAATAAAGACAGGGCACTACTTTTCTTGAATTCTACTAGTAATTTTAGCCGATACCCCAAAAAAAAAATCATTCTCTCTTAAATAATCTCCTCCCTAGTCTTTCTCAAGTCTCAGCCACACTTCCATTTATATGCAAGTCCCAATTAATGTAACTGTGAAAGCAATTTTTGCTGATAGGGGCTGGAAAATTGAAGCCATGGATTGGTTACTAAAGGCAAAGAAATTAATTATGGAGATGAGCAAGAACAATAAAAGGTTGATAGTGCCTTTCACCAACCTCACATGTAAATTGGGCTATGGACGGCCCACCAACTCAGCAATTCAATGGTCTTGATCAGTCGATGGGCAGTCGTTGGATGGGTCAAAACCATGTAATCATCCCAATCTAAAGTTGACCAACAAAATATCATCATTAATTTATGCATCATAATGCATTTTCATCTCAACAACATGGTCTTTTTTTTTAATCATTTTCTTTAGCTCTTTTATGCTTCTGCAACAAGAAATTAAAGTGCTACACGTGTTGTTGTTTTTCATTCGCATGTCAAGCTCTATTCTCCAAAATAGACCTTAATTATGGATAGGTTCTGACTTAGGATCTTAAATTCTTATTAATTTTGATCTAAAAATAGTTTTGATTTGAAGTAATTTTAAAACAATTTTAATTAAGTCTCATATATTATCAAATTATACTGATGCTACTTCAAATATCTCAATGATATAACTCTGTAAAGTATTTAAAAATACCTAGTAGGTTAGTTAACTATCACTCTGATACTTAAGATACATTATGTATACCTAACAGTTCACATATGTATAGACATTGGTTAGAGTCCCAATTGGAATAAGACTTGGTGTCCACATATCTCAAATGTTGATTGCCAGAGTCTTTATTGGACTTGGAGTTCTCATTGAACTAGAATTCTACTTTCTAACTCTGTCAAACAAGTATCTTGGGATCCTATCTAAACAAGAGAGATAGTTTTACCTGGGTGTCCAAGCAATCAACTTACTCCCAGTTGGGTGATAAAATGGGTGATTGGCGTTATTTGGGCAGGTCACAATAAGCAAGTAGCATCATATACCAAGCTAGAATAAATTTATTGACATCGTTTATTTGGTTTCTAATATAAAAAATAAAAAAAACACTTAAATATAAATTCAATAAATTAAAAAAAATAAATTTTTGAATTGAGCCAGTTCTAAGTCAAAATCGCTTGTTCGAAACGAACAATTTCATGCTCGATTCAAGGCCTTGAACTATTGATCCGAGCCAATTTTAGATTTAACTCAAATCAATCCCAATTTGATTTAAAGGTCAAACCGACCCTTGGCTCGATATAGTAAAAAATGTAATTTTACTAATTTTCGGAGAGCTAATTAAAAATATTGAAATATATTTACCAACAAACAGTAGCACTCAGTACTGAAGAATCATTAATGAATATTTAATTAGTGATTGATCATGGTTTTATCTCCTAGTCTCTACTATTAACCCTAAAATCATGTCTCATTATATATATATTATGGCCAACAAGGTGGGATGATATCCATATGATGTGAGATAAGGGCAAGAAAAATCTTGGTGGTGATAAACACCATCATAATGTTTATTACTATGACCCATTTGCTATTATTATTATAATCATAAAAAAATCTCATACTAATTAATATTTGTCAAATCTCTTGAAAACATATTAATATTATTATTATTATTACTATTATTATTTTACAATATTCAAAGTAATAATTTTATTCTAAATTTTTTCATTAAAGGCAGTGAACTCTGAGTAAATTATAAATTAATCTACACAATTTGTTAAAAATTCCAACGATTGGATAAGATTGAGAATGCCGTGGCCTCTGCTTTCTCTTTCTCTGCATAGGCATTTCAGCCCTTTAGTTCTCTGTCTAGAAGACCTAGTCCATTTGTGTTGGCCGTAGAGTGTGTGCTAGTTTTGATTTGTCTTGCTTGTCTTTGGAAGAAGAGCTCGATGAATCACTCTTGTCAAGGCTCTATTGTCGACGGCGCTGTAAAGAAATAAGCTTCTAAGTTCTGCTTAATTGCTTTAGCTAGAGCTTGATTGTTTAGGAGCTGAACCAATTTTGATTGGGCTTATTAGACTTAGATTAACCTATTAATTTTTAATTTTTAATCATAATAACTTTTATAAAATTAAATTAAATTTTAATAAATTTTATAAAAATATTAATAAAATAAAGTCACTGAGTATAATAATTACCTTATTTATTTTACCTTATTTGTGTGTTGATGCTCTGCACTCATATTTGCCAAATGAATCATGTATTGCAATTCTTAATAATTTTTTATATATTTTTTTAATGAGATATAATTTAATTTTTAAAATTTTATTTCATCAATATAATTAATCATCCCATTAAAATTTCAACGAATTTTATCTCAAAATAAAAAATATCAAAAGTTATTCTCCAATATCTCACAAATGTAAAAAGCACTCTTCGGCCCACCACCACTCGCCTCTCCTCCACCACCGCCCCAATCGATTCCTTCTCCGATTATTTCTATGATATAAGCTTAGCATATTCTCCTAGGCTTTCCTTTATTTATTTATTTTTCTTTGCCAAAACCCATCATTTTTATATCACACATCAATCCATACCCTTTTTGCCATTCATCAATCCATACCCTTTTTGCCATTTCCTTCAATCTTTCCCTTAATGGGTCTTTCTCGATACTCGCTAAAATGGGAAAGGTTTTGTAGCTGTGGCCCTCTCTGGAACTTCTCAACCACGCTTACGAGAGAAATTGCATTTCTCTTTTGCTCCGTCGAAAGCTTTCCACGCATCTCCTCCACTGCCACCACCATGTTAACTAACGCTGACCATCTTCCTCCTCATTCTTTGTCCTTTAATCTTTTTGTATGTATTTCTTCACTTCGTCATATCATCAAGCACTTTACGATCAATTCTTCACATTTGTTTGTCCGAATCACAAATGTCGACAAAGAGAGAGAATGGAAAGGGAATGATTAATTAGGGTTATTTTGGGTATTTCATTATTTTATATTAAATGACTATTTTATTATAAAATTTTAAACACCAATTTATTTTTTTTATAAAAAATACAGAAATTAATTTTTAATTTTTGACGCTCTTCATAGATTAATTTATAATTTATTTATTTTTTATTTGATTCTAACAAGAATTCAAACTCCTTTTTCATCTCTTCAATAATTTGTTGAGAGACTAACATTGACTATTTTTATGAAAAATATTTTTCATAAAAAATATTTTTTAAAACTATATAAAAATAATTACATAATTATTAATCCTATCAAATACGTATTATCTAATAATTAAAAATTATTTATAAATTTATAAATGTATTATTATATTTTTTTGATAAAATTAATTATTCAAAAGTTATATTAAAATTTTAAAAATAAATAAAATTTTGAATACATAATATAACTTTTTATTTCAATTAATTTTAAATTTTATCAAAAAAGTTGATAATTAAATTTATAAGATCCATATATACAAATATGTATATATATAAAAGAATATTTCAAAAAAGAGGATCAATTGACCCCATTTTTGAGACTACATTCATCATTAGTGTCATGTGATGCCTTCCTACTTCCACCACATCTCTTTACTTTCTAAAAAAAATAAAATAAAGTCTAGTATGAAATAGATTGGAACATCACTTTCCATTTTATTTAAAGTTGAAATGAGAATATCGAAATCCATTATCTTTATACAAGATTTTAGATCAGTTTAGCTCTAAAAATCATCGGTCGAATTTAATTTGATCATGATCTTTTAGCATTTCACATTAATTATAGATGACAAGTGTTTGTAAGATATAAGAAATAACACATTTCGATAAAATTATTATAATCTTATTATTAAGTACATGTTTTCGTGCATGTTGGAATGTGTCAATTATACTTTTTTTTTAAAAAAAAAATAAAAACTAATTTGATCCCATTTTCGACATCAACTAGCCTTGGCGGGTCTAGGTACATGGTTGTACATAGGTAGGGGAGCAATTTTCGGTTTAAACAGAAAAATTGAATCGAATTGAGTCAATTTGGTTTAATTGATTTGATTTTAAAATTAATCGGTTTGATTCGATTTATAATTTTTGATAATTTCAATTAATCGGTTCGGTTCAGTAATTTTCATAAAAAATAAAAAAACTGAACCGAACCGAAATTATTAATATATATATAAAGGAAATCAAAGAAAATCGAACCGAACCCTAAGATTTAGGTTTGATCGATTTAAAATCGAACCGAATCCAGTTAGAAATTAAATGCTTAATTTATAAATTTCGGTTTGATCAGTTTAAAACCGAACCGAACTGATATTTATTTAGTTTGATTTTCTCTTATTAATCAGTTTGATTCAATTTTTAAAATTTTTAATTTTTAATTTTTAATTTTTGATTTTATCGGCTCGGTTCGATTCAGGATCGAACCGACCATTTGCATACCCCTGTACATAGGTGGGTGGGTAGGCAATTTTTTTTTTTTTTATTGCAGTAGTAGGAGGAGGATTTGACTTAATTAAGATAAGGTAATGAGATTTTGAAAGAGGGTCAAACGCATTATTATTATCATTTTGCAATGATTCTGCAATCACTAAACCCTTCATTAATACACATTAATAATACTAGTAATTATAGCTTAAGCATCATTATCAATGCTTAATCAGTATCAAAGTCAAATTCTAGAGTTCCCAAATCTTACTCCACGTTTCGTATCCCGTGACCAATACTTTACTTTCCCCTGCCCTTGAAGCTTGGGATCACGTGCCCCTTGTAATTGATCTGCTTGCAGTTGCTGAGATGCCAATAATCACAAATTTCTCCAGATAATTACATATTCTTGATTCTTCCATTAGCAATATATTAATATGAATTAATAAAACAAACCCACCTCTATCATTTTACTTCACCTGCCCACCTGCTTCATTGCCTCTATGATGCGGCTAATGGTACCACGAGGTTCTAGGATTAAGGTTTAAGAGTTGTCTTCTCTTGGGCCCCAAATTATCCCCCATTGATGTTAAAAGTTCATAATATATATATATATATATATATATATGTGACCTTGCAAGTAAAGTTTGCTTAAAAATATAATCCACTTCCAATAGACTATTAGTTAAAATATTTTTTAATATAAGATTGAAAATAAAAATATTTTCTCTTTCAAATTATAACAATTAAGAACTAATAATTTTAATGGTGTCATGGAATGGATATTATTAGAATATTTATTAAGTTTTGTTTGGTATTATTATTGTAATCGTTATTGAGAAAAATATTTTTTAAAATATATTAATTAGAAAATATTATAAAATAATTTAAAATTAAATTTATTAAGTTTTAATTATTAAAATATTTAAATATTTTTTTTAATAACATTTAAAATGATTTTTTTTTTGTTAAAAGTAATTTTCATCTCCAACTTTAATATCAAACAAGCACATAATAGTTATAATAGTTTTAAAATTATGTAATTAGGCATAATTTGTTGAAATATACTGTCTCAGCCTCTCAGGTGGTGGGAGGTGGAGAGTCTACTTTTAAAAATGTTTAGCCATTTTCCAACTTTTATTTGTATGCATCATGCATGCAAGGTGTCCACAGGTCAATTTTAATCCGTTTATGAGCCAGAATAAGTTTCGATTCATGATTTAGTAGAACTTAATTGAATTAAGGGAGTTAATTTCTCATATTTCAGTTTGATATTGTTGTATACCGTAAAAGCATGTCAATTATAAAAAAATAATAATAATAAAATAAATATATAAAACACAATATTTAGATGATTTACCTTCTTTATATAGGATTACATTATCTATTGACATGCCATCATCTATTGTCTATAAAATAAGCTTAAATTATATTACTTATCAACCTAATTACAAGAACTCATACTACATACTGTTTATAGTAAATACATTGATTAGTCCTCTTAGTCTCCTCTACACATAATCTAATATATTTACTATTTTAACTATTATAATATTTTCAATTATATGGGTAAATACTTTCTTATTAATGGACAATAATTCATTCATCTTATATTTTATGTCATTTTTTCACCTTAGACCAAAATTTTTCTCCCTCAATGAGATTGCAATGGGCAAGAATCTCTCATAAATATGTAGAGTCAAATATTTAGCAATTGGTAAAGCTCTTCTCTATAATGGGCAATAACACCACACTATTAGCTGAAAGCCCTCTTTAATAAGTAAAACCAAATAACCTTCTCACAATAATCCTATTGTAATAACCTAAACTTTTAAAATATAAATTTCATATTTTTATATAGTATTTTAATATTATCTAACTAATTTATAATTTTTGTAAAACTTTCATTTATATGTTTTTTTAATAAACATATTTTATAAATTATTTAATAGTCCAAATTTTAATTGAAATGGTTAGTTTTATAAATTAATATTAAATCAATTATCAAAATATATTATTTCGTTATTGTCAATCTTGGTTGTAAGGTTTGATTAAATTATTATTATTATTATTATACACAAATTTGCATTTGGGACCTAATTGAAAAAGAATTTTTGGACTCATTTGAATAAACTCGAAAAGTTTAAGGACCAATAGTGTAATTAAAAGTAAAAAAATATATATTTCAAAATGTTGTGCAGCAAATCCCTTCCCCCCCCCCCTCCCCCCAGCTCTCTCTCTCCCAGACTCCTTCTCCCTCCCTTTCTTTTCCTTTATTTTTTGACCGCTACCCAAGCAACCCACTATCGGTAGAGTGTCCAGCTGTCTTCCCCAGTAGCCCCAGCATTGGCCGGCCATCCTCCAGCTGTCATGAACGTCGGCAAAGCCTCCCACAGCCTCGGGAATGAAGAGAGAGAGGGATGAACGTGCGCGTGAGATAGCAAATTCCAAGCCTCATTCCAACGTCATCTGGTGATTGTTTCCGATGAGGCAGGGCCCATTCAATTTCTGGCATAGCAAACTTCAAGACCCGACTAGCCTTGCCTCCAACGATGGCCGAAGGGAGAAGATCCAATGAGAGAAAGATGAGAGAAAAACATATGGGTTTCAACACTTTTCGGCCACTTTTCTGACGATCCAATCATCAGATCAAAAATCTGAGACCACCGATGGACTCAGAGCGACAAAACCTCAGAGGTGGAACTGACCCCGCTCCGATCAGACACCGTTTGAAAAATGCTATCATTGGATGGTCCAAATTGCTTGGTGAGATTTTTGGGCTTTTTCAATTTTTAAAAATTAAAAATAATTTTATGATAATTATTGATAAATTTGGGTTTCATTTAAGTGCGATCGGATCGATGATAGCTCACTGACGCCCAGAATCGAGTTTTCAACCAGATCCGGCTGCCCGATGGCCCGTCCCGGAACATAGTCAATATTACAGTCAATCCTAGTATTTTCAGATGTTTCGGACACGTTTCAGGTGTCAGATTTGACATGAGTAAACCTAAACTCCAAGTTGTTCATTTTTGCCTAATACCGGGTTTAGAATAAAATTCATAGGATAATCGTGGGTAATCATAAAATTGTGATTCTTTTTGCAATAGTCTTATAATATTGTTAAGGACAGCGAGGCAAGTTTATAGAATTTTGTGTAAGTTGGTTTGGATGGTTTTTGAAAAATATTAGTTTTAAACCTTATAACTGAATTGTCTGATTTCGTGAGTTTTGTCTGGTTGGAGGGCCCAGGAGGGGCCATGTGATATTATCGGGTTGTGGATTTGAGACTTGTGATTTTATAAGTGTGATTTGAACTACTTTGCAGGCTGGGTAGGTTCTAGGTACAAAAAACTTCTGCCGGATTTTTCAGCATAAATTAAGGTATCTTTTGACTGTCCAAGTTCTTATTTTGTATTAATGTTGACAAATTCATTAATATAATTGTTTAGGAGTCATCATTCTCCACCCAGCAGCCAAAATAGTCTTCGGTGTATTTTGAGTATATATTAATTTTATTTATAATTTTAATATTATTATACATACAAGGCATGCTCATGTATTCACTTATAATTATATGTATATAACTATTATAGACACGCTTTGTGTTGTATTATTATTTGATGAAATTATCGTGGGTGTCGCCTTAGGATAACTTGGAGCTGTGTGCGTGTGTCGGCATACGTGAGGTGTGGTACTGGATATGGGTAAGACGGACAAATCAATTTGAGCTAGTCTAGCTTGGAGCCCTATCATTTTTGTTATAAGTCGGGGTGAGTACGGTTTTGAGTTGATCTCGCTGACTCCCGCATTTAGATTATTAAGAGAAAGTCTGGCTGAAGTTGATCTCGCTGGTAGAGGTTGGAATTAAGAGAGCTGTGTAGGGGATCAGCTCCCATACATATGTATTTGATTGATGTGATACACAGGTGTGTGAGTGCTCCAAATTATTTTTTGTGTGAATATTATTTGAACTTGGTTAAATGTGTCGATATATGCTGTATTTCATCCTAAAAGATGCATTAGCCCTAGATAATTATAGAAATTGTATTTAAAATTAATATTATACTTTATGAGTCGAACACTCACTCCTATTCACCATATTTTTGAGGCTACAGGAGGATTTTTTTTTAGAATAACCTGCTTCCTTTCTCTCAGGTTTATTAGCGGCTACTCATTTGTATTATTATTTTCTTAATTTGTAATTTATAACTCCGCATATGCTAGCAGTAGTATTGATTTTGTCAGAGACTGAGTTAATTTAAGTTTTTTGTATTAATAAATGAAATTTTTTTTATGATATTTAAATAATTTATAAATAATTGTATTAGGGTTGAGCTAGACTTCCCTAACTTTAGTTTCTGATGGTTATCAGGTTGGATTGACCCGAATAAAAATATAATATTTTATTTTATTTTATTTGCATATTGGGCATCAGTTTTTGGCCCTGGTTACGGATTTGAGAACAACAAGGTTTACTACGGGCCTCGAGAGCTTTATGCCTACTCAGGTCCTAGTGCCGGTCCGGCCTGTTGAATCAGATTGTGACACCTATTTATAATGTTAGTCACCCCAATCATAATCTAATTAGGAATCCCACTCAATTTAAGAATAATACTAAAATATGAGCTCTACCCTATATAAAAAATATTTTTTCATCTTATATTTTTCTCACTCAAATTAGAAAAAAAGTCATTCAAATCAATTAAGATTTTGAGTCATAAATCTATTAGATCTTAATTTTAAAGGGTTTCAAATTTAATTTAACGATGTTAAGATAATTTAATAATTAAAATATTTTTTAAATTAAAACTACTGATTTTTTTTTTCTTTCAATAAAGAGAGGGCTTTGCCTTCTCTCTTTAAACTTTTCTTCTCCTTCATTTTTCCTATTTTTTCTCTTTTCCTCCTTTTAATCTTCTTTTCAAGTGGCTACCAATGAGTATTGTCATTAGTGATAATCCCTTGTCACGACCCAACCTCTGGGCCGGACCGGCACTAGGACCTGGGCCAGCCTAAAGCCCCCGAGGCCCGTAGTAAGCCTTAACTATTCATTAACCCATCTCTAAGGCCCATTTGGGCCCAATTTCAAGAAAACAAACGGACAGAGTCCGGCCATAAAATGGACTTACCAACGGGGAGTTTTTGACTCACCCGACCTGTAAACACAATAAACAATCCATTGGGGAGCTCAGCTCACCCTCCACATACTCATCAACATAATAATAAATGGGAGCTCAGCTCCCTCATCCAATCCATCAAACAGACTTAAAATATTAAGTTTACAGGTCCAACATGATAATAATATTACAGACCAAATTCAAATAATTACTGCTAACACATGCGAAAATTCTAGGAGTAATTAAAATTACACAATTATTGATAAACAACCTGCAAGGTAGAAAAGCAGGTTAACCCAGAACAAAATATCCTCCTGTGGCCTGTAAAAATTTTTGAACAGGAGTGAGCGTTCGACTCAGAGAGTAAAATATCAATTTTTAACCATAATATCTATAACTATCTAAAACTCATGCAACCTGTGGAATGAAATGCAACATCAGCAATAAATTCACATCATAGCATCAAAAAGGTAATTTGGAGCACTCACGCACCCTGTAGCATCAATCATAATATATTGGGAGCTGATCCTGCATGCCTCTCTTAAATCCAACCCGGTGCCGAAGAACTCAAGCCTGACTTTCGCTTAATAAACCAAATCGAGGGTCCCAAATGAAGAACTCAAGCCGTGACTACCTCGAAGGAACGTCCCGCCAAGAACTCAAGCCGTGACTACCCCGCCCTATCCATAGTCCACACCACATCACACGCACGCCAACACCCGCACACTGCTCCAAATTACCACAACAACACTCCTGGCACATTAACAGTTATGAATGCAACATAATTCGTGCCTAGAGTTTAACTACATAAATATATGCATATAAGTGATGCATGGGCATCTCGAACATATAATAATATCGAAATTACAATTAAAATTAATATTTTACTCTCGAGTCGAACGCCACTCGCTCAAAAATTTTTACAGCCACGGGAGGATATTTTGTTCAGGTTAACTCGCTTTTTACCTCGCAGGTTGTTTATCAATATTGTGTAATTTTAATTACTCCTAGAATTTCCGCATGTGTTAGCAGTAATTATTTGAAATTGGTCTGTAATATTATATTCATGTTGGACCTGTAAACTTAATATTTTAAGTCTGTTTGATGGATTGGATGAGGGAGCTGAGCTCCCATTTATTATTATGTTGATGAGTATGTGGAGGGTGAGCTGAGCTCCCCAATGGATTGTTTATTGTGTTTACAGGTCGGGTGAGTCGAAAACTCCCCGTTGGAAAGTCCATTTTATGGCCGGACTCTGTCCGTTTGTTTTCTTGATATTGGGCCCAAATGGGCCTTAGAGTTGGGTTAATGAATAGTTAAGGCTTACTACGGGCATCGGGGGCTTTAGGCTGGCCCAGGTCCTAGTGCTGTCCGGCCCATAGGTTGGGTCGTGACATCCCTTTTCTTTCTTTTCATTGGTTTTCTCATGTCTATCTTTATATATAGATCTTGAGTTTTTGTAAATTTTTTTTTTCTCTCATTTAATGGAGTTTTGGATAAGAGTATTTCACATGATGCAGATCTAAATTTGGAGTTCATTTATGCAATATAATATAATGATTTGTATGTCTCTTTTATATTCTATTTCTAATTAATGAAATAATTTTTATTTATATAAAAATATTAAAATATTTTTTTAATTTTATGAAAAAATATTATTTAAATTAAACTATATTATCGATTTTAATTATAAAACAATTCAAATTTAAAAGAAAAGAGACTGAAATCGACTCTACTCAATTTTTTTTAATTCAAATCAAATTTAAAATTGCTAACCGAACGAAATCTTGAAATTAAAAAAGTTAATTCCACTCCAATTTCAAGCTCAACATTGCTAAATGTACATGCAGATTTCATTAATGTCTCAAAGCTCCAACTTTTCTCCTTAAGCAGTCGTTATCTCACAGATTATGAAAGTTCATCTTCATCTTTCACAAGTCATCTTCAATTATAATTAATAGTTGCTATGTCCAAGTTATGAATTGGTTTTGAACTATCATCAGGATTGCTATTTATGATTTTTCCCACCAACAAATTGATACTGCAACTCTCCAAGTTGATTTTCTTATCCCTTGAAGAAAAGAGCCCAAAAATTATTGGGCATGCCTGAAATGTAGCAATATAACTAACAACTAAAAGAAAGAAAGAAAGAAAGAAAGAAAGAAAGTCTATTCCTCTATTTGGTGTAGAAATAAGAAAATTTCTGGATTTGTTCACAATAACATAAGCAACAGCAGAAGAAAAGGAAATGTGTGGTTATAAGGTAAATATCACACACGTTCACTTATTGAATTTAGTGACTTCATAAAAGTTATTAAACTTTGATTTCTTTCATAAAACTCACTGAATTTCAATTTGATTTCACAAAAGTAACTGTGATCGAAAATTAAGGTTTTCAGATTAACTTGCTAATCTGTTAACTTTTTTACAAATAAATTATCTTATTTTATTAGTTTCTAAACAAAATATATAAAACACATATAACTATCATTTTCACTATTAAAACCCTCTCTTTTTTTTTTTTCCAGACTTAAAAATTTTATATTAAAAAAATATATAAAATATAATGTCAAATTTTATTATTTATTAACTTATGGTTTAAATTCAATTGAGTATTCCTCGCATAATATTAAAGCAGATTTCATGTTATGCTACTTAGGTTAATTATTAAATATATCAGAAATATAAAAAAATAGTGTTCTCTTGAATATAATAAAACAAGTTCTACTTAATTATAGGGAGACAAAATCCACACTTTTAGAGGAAGGATATATGTATATTGAGTGTACTTAATAATCTCTTTGTTTTTCATTAATATGGCTTACCACGTGTGTGTGTGTGCTGATTTAGTTTGATCGTGTCCACGTGTTATAGTAAATCAATAATTAAATTATTAACCTTGGATTTTTGAGTTGATTAAGTGTTTCTCACATCAAAATTAGAACTTGATTTTCATGGTAACAAAAATTGAAAGGTTAGATTAATGATCTGATGTCCAAATCATTAAGTCCATCTATGCCAAATTGAGCATACTTCACATGGCATTCTAGGTAGTCTCTTTCATAAGCTTATTTTTTGGATATTGATTTCTGAATTTGGTCCTAAAAGATTTAAAAACAAGTAATGATGGCTCTCCCTCCTCTGCAATCTGCATATTCCCATACATAATAGGTAAGGTGTTTGTGGAAATTATTATACTTAAATTTGAATCTGGTTAATATTTTTGTAAAAATTATTATACTTAAAATTGAATTTTGTTAATATTTTTATTATTTAAATTATCTTAAATTTAATTAAAACTAATTCTTAACTCTACGAATTTATTTTAAGTCCAATTATTATTATTATTATTCAATTAATTTTATATATTTTAATTAATAATTTACATAAAAAAAATTTTAATAATTTTTTATTTAAAAAATTAAATAAAACATTTAAATTTTATTTATTTAAAATATAATATATAAAAATTTATAAATATTATTATAAAAAATATATATTTTAATATTTAATTATATATATATATACACACACGAGTTCAAACAATGAATATTTAATATATAAAATTTAAATTTAAATTTATTATAAAAATTATTTCTCAAACTCAATATAATTTTAAATTTAATTATATACTGCTTAAATTTATCCCTATAAAAATTTTGTCAAATAAATTTTGTCAAATCAAATGTCCCATGATTTGATTGGCATTCTATGTTGGTAACTAATGTCCCATGATTGGACCAATTATGCTTCTCTTTGAAAATATTTTCAGTTTTTAAATACTAAACAAATAGATATTTTCTTGCAACTTATTTTAGAATAAAAAAATAATTAAAAATACGTAATTATTAATATTATTATTTTAATATGAGAATCTAGATGCCCAAAATTGTACTGATTTAGGCCAGGCTTTATAACTCATTGACAGTGACCACCGACCCGACAAAGCATTGGGCTCATCTTCCCAAGGGTGGAAGGCTTGTACTATGATGATCCAACCCAATTTAAGTACAATTTCACTGCTAAAACTTTTTTTTTTTTTGCCTTCATCGATTTTTTTTCTTTATAATTTTTGAAAAAGAAAAATAAATAATTAACAAACACTTTCTCATTAAATTAGCTAATTTAATTGGTAAATGAGTTTGACTTCTATTGTATTTTACATTATTTGAATCAAATTACATAAACATATTCGAAATATTATTCACATTTGTAAATTCCATATTTTTTAATGCAAATGATTTGTCTTGCACTGAAATATATATATTTTTTATTTAAAAATTACTCATAATATCATCTCATCGCAATAAAATAAGATCTTAAAAAGTAAAATTAAATATTTAGTGCATGTAAAATTGGAGTTATTTTCTAAAAGAAATTTCTAGAATAAATTGAAAAATAGAGTTTTGTATTTAAATATGTTATCCATTTAAATAAAAAATTTTAATTTTTAATATTTAATTAAGATTTGAAAAATAATTTTAAATTATTTTTAGTTGTTATTCATTATGACAAAAATTATATATTCTAACAGTTTTCCGAATGAAAAAATTAATAATAAATTTTTTATAATAAAAAATTATATTATATTTTTTATAATTAAAATTAAATTATTATTTAAAAATATTTATTTACAATAATAATAAATTAATAATATTACAAAATAAATAATGCATATTAAAAAATATAATAGTAAAATAAGTTTTTAAATATATTTATAGATTTTTAATGATAAAAAATATGATTTCTTTTAAATTATCATATATTTATTTTTTATGAAAAATTAAAATTAAAATTTTTAAAAAATAATAAATAAAAAATTTATCAACAAGTAAACAAGTTATAAATACTTATATAATATGCACTTAAATATATATTATCCAACGTTAGTTTGAGATAAAATATTTAAATTATATATAAGATTTATGTAAATTTTTTTTTAAACTAACTTTTATAATAGAATTACATCCGATTTATTTTCTCTCCCAAGATGTAAATACTTACACTCTAATAAATAAAGTAAAATTGTTTAAAATATGAAAAAAAACAAAATTGTTTAAAATAAAATTAATTTTAAATATTTAAATTATTTTATATTTAAGAAAAGTGATTTCAAAAAAAATCAATGCATAATGAAAAATAATTTTTTTAAAAAATTTTACTTTAAAAAATTCTCCCAAATGCAAATTTATAATTTTAAAATTTTTACAAAATTATTATTATTTATAAAATTTCATTAACGACTTAATAAAAGTAGTAAAAGACTTTATATCTTTTAAGTAAGATCAAGTATTTGATCATTATGAATAAAAAAAATCTCTGCTGAAAACACTTTACCCTAAAATCGACTTTTCTAACACAAATAGGCCTAGCTCGGGGAGCTAAGCAATACCTATTATTCGATTTTAGCACATTATTGTTCGATTTTATTTGTCGATACATCACATTATTATATTATTATTATTATTATTATTATTATTATTATTATTCATGCATTCAACGCGTAAAGCCAAAACAATATTCGACTTAGCACGAGAATCGTGCACAAATTGATGGACCTTTGAACCATATTTTTCTAAGTGAAGAATAGGTTTAGACATACTTAATTAATACATACCAACCTTTTCTATAATTAAGAACATTTTTTATTAAATCTTTGACTTATTAAACTCTTGTTTTTCTCATTGAAACTCAACGTCTTTTCATGAAAACTAATATCTATTACTAAAACTTTTTATAATTTAATGCTTTTGATATTTTTATTATTTAATTACAATATTAAGATCATTCAAAATTTATTTTACATGTTTAAAATTTATAATATTATTATAAAACATAGTTATCAAAGGCTCAAAGCGCACCAAGGAGCCAAGGTGTCTTGGAGCCTAGGTGCAAGGCGCAAGATGCAGGCGCGCGCCCGAGAGAGCCAAGGCGCAAAAATAAAAATATATATTAAAAATAAAAAAAATTATAATTATACTATCACACCTCAAGTAACATAAAACTATATAATAATAACTAACAAATATGCAAGTAATAATTAGTTTATAATCTAAAAGAGATAAGAAAATTAATAATTTAACAAGTAACAACAAGCCAACAATAATATACATACCAATTTATAGTATCATAATCCAATTATAATAATAGAAATTAATAATTTATGATAACACAAACTCAATTACAATATTTCTAATAATTTCTAAGAAGACCTAATAACAATTAGCAATAAGAAAATAAAGTAATAAAACATTTTTAATCCAATAATAAAACTAAAAGCTAATAAGAGTAATTGAATTAGCATAGTAGCATCTCAAGTGGTCAAGTCTAAACATAATTTCACATATTCACAATAAACAATATGTCAAAATCACAAATTTATACTAAAAAGAAAAGAAAAAGAAAAACATTGCAGGGTGAGGACTAAGGAGAGAGCATGAAAAGAAAAAAATAAAAAATTGCAGCTGCTGTAACAGTGCAGAAACCAGAACAAAGAGAGCATGGCATTGGCAGTAAAAAAAAAAAAAAGATACAGAAGAAGAAAGTGCAGTGCAGAAACAGTGCAGGAAAGAGAGAGAGAGAGCATGGCATAAAAAAAATGCAGAAAAAGAAAGTATAGTGCAAAAACAATGCAGGAATATTGCAGGAGAGAGAGAGAGCATGGCAGTCCAAAAAAAAAAAAAAAAAGAGAAGCAGAAAAAGAATACCCAGCATAGGAAAGGAAGAGAGAGAGAGAAAGCATGGCATTGGCAGCAAAAAAAAAAAAGAAGGAAACACTGAAACAGAAAGAAAAAAATGCAGCACAGGGAAAGAGAGCAGAGGAGAGCGAGAAGAGAAGAAGAATAATAATAATAATAATAATAATAAAAATAAAATAATAAGAAAAAATACATGCCGGGTTTGTTTGATTCCTCCCTCACTCCTCTTCTTCTTCTTCTTTTCCTCTTATTTTTTTTTTCCTTTTTGCTGGCTGCTGGACAAACTTAAAAAAAAAAAAAAAAATTAGCAGCCTAGCTTTATATCCAGCGCCTTGCCTCATGGGGTGCACCTCGATGCGCCTCGGTGAGGTAGTGCGCCTTGCCTATCTCGAGGCACCTAGGCCTGCGCTTGGGGCGCGCCTTTGATAACAGTGTTATAAAGATGTAACATCTCATCCGAAAATGGAAGGTCTCGGTTGGAGTGGTATTCTGAGAGGGCAAGGCTCGCTAGTGTCATTGTCTAAATGGAGGGCAGGAATGAACCGAATTATACATTGAAATAGGGGAAACCAATCACTAGATGCGCCTTTTAGTGGAATAGCCTGAATAGTTGGAAAAACCCAAAGGCTAAGCGTGTTCGCTTGAGAGAAATCCTAGAATGGGTGACCTCTTGAAAAATTCTCTATTCTATCTATGGGACAAAACCTCATGTGGGTTATAATTCCTCTAATAGTTGGAGCAGGGAGCGTTACAAAAGATATTTGAGTTCCATGATTTCTTTATTAAAAAAAATCATTTATTCATTTTCTTAACAGGCTTTCCATTTGATTAAGCATATTCTAAAATTATAAATTATTTAAAATTTATGTTATTTTTTAGTTTTTTCAACAATAATCTCATTAAAAAATTATAATAAATTTCACAAATTACTTACTAAAAAAGTGAACACCGAATAATAAATCAATCTTCGTGTCTAATAATCTATTTTGAATAATCGAGAAACATATTTTATTTATTTATTCATTTTCTTTCCTGACACACACACTTTATGTAGAATCATAGTTATTAAATTCGGACTAAATTGATGAATCAAACCAATGAATCGAGTTTGTAATTAAATCAGACAAAAAAAAACTCAATATGACTCAATTGATTTGACCAGTTTAATTATTCGATAAAATATTTTTTTTTATTAATATTGATATAGAGAATTAAACTCAAAACTTCATAAAAAAGTTTTTAAAATCAAAATCAATCGAGTTAACTTGATAGTTGTGTGTTTTTTATTTCAATATATTTTTTTAACATATATTTAATATTTCATACATGTTAAAAAGTGAATTGTATATTTATAAAAAATTTTAATGTATCATATTACTTAATACTTTCATATAAAATTTATATAAATGTAACTTAATAAATATTTATTTTTTTAATAATTAAAATTTAATTAATTATATTTATTTACTTATATTAACTGATATTATATTTAATTAATTTAGATATGATTACATTCATCCAATTTCTTCATTGGTCAATTTTCATACGTGCAGAACTCTTTCCTTTTGATTGAGGATATTTAAAAATAAAAAATTATTTATTAAAAATTTTAAATATACTAAGGGCCTATTTGGTTTAATTATTGAATACAACTGATAGCTGTTACTGTTAGCAAATAACTGATAGCTGATGATAGCTATTTTATATTAAGTGTTTGATAAAATTATATTTACTTATATTAACTGATATTATATTTAATTAATTTAGATATGATTACATTCATCCAATTTCTTCATTGGTCAATTTCCATACATGTAGAGCTCTTTCCTTTTGATTGAGAATATTTAAAAATAAAAAATTATTTATTAAAAATTTTAAATAAGGGCCTATTTGGCTTAACTGTTGAATACTAATTTATAGCTGTTATTATTAGCTAATAACTGATAGCTGATGATAGCTATTTTATATTAAGTGTTTGATAAAATTATATTTAATTATTACTGTTAATATGTGAAATGATTAATAAAGGTATAAATAATATAATTTATTTTATTATTTAAATAAATATAAAATTATAAATTTATTATATTATATTTATTTATTTTATTATTAAATTAAATATATAATTATTAAATTAATATATTATATTATTTAAATAAATATATAATTATTACTCTTTTATATTATATCATTTATTTTATTATTGAAATAAAAAAATAATTATTTTTTAAAATAATTAAATAATTTTAAAAATATAAATAAAATAATAAAATAATTATTATTATTACTAGAAAAATTTATAATTAATTTTAAATTTTTAGATGTAAATAAATATTTTATATTTATTTTATTAATAAAAAATATTTTAATAGAATTAAAATATGATAATGAATTCATTTTTAAAATTAATTCAAAAATACTTGATCGTAAATTTGGGAATAAAAAAAGAGCAAATTCATATCCATAATTGAAGTGTTAAATTATGCAAGGATTCAAAGCACTAATTACTAATTAGTGATTACAAAAGCTAGCTGCAAGATGCAAGAGAGAGAGAGGAAACCATTTGGGTTTAGCATTCCACAAAAAGGGCAGCTGCTTGCTTCTGCTTTGCTCTATTACATCGTTTTTGTGTATATTACTGTATTCTTTTGTGTTACTAACAACTTCACATTTGACCTTAACCACCACCGCCACCACCAACCAAAAACCCTAATAAAAATAAATAATTGAGTATTCACGTTTACTCAATGGTCAGTCAATAAATCCTTCTCCTAGAAACCTCGCCAGACTCTCACCGTCCACCCCATCATATTCATACCCTTCAATCGATCCGTCAACAACGCCGCCCTCCTCTGCCACCATCAACCCACGCCCGTCCTCATTTGAACCCCACGCGCCTCCCTTTCCCGCTTGAAAAAACTCACAAAACCCATCAATGCCACAGGACTTTCCAACATTTAGAATCCCACCCATGTCTACGCTGGCCATGACCGACGACTCCCAGTCAGAGAAAGAAGAGCCACAGCTCTCCTCGTTGCCGTTGATGGTGATGTAAGAAGAAGAAGACTGAAAAATCAAAGGTGAAGAGTAGGGATTTTCAATGAACTTGACCCTTGTAGTACTAGTACAAGTTGCAGAAGCTCCTTCAGGGTGCGTGTCAAGAAACTTCATGAGTTCATCTATGGTTTCATCATCCATTGAAAGCCAAGCTAAAATATCCTCACCCAGATCGCCGGAAGTGTCAGGAAGCGTCCGAGTCGGAGACTTTTTGAAGGCCAAGTCGCCCCCATCATCAAACCCTTCTCTCTTTCTGGGATCCTCCATGAGTTTGAGATGAGAAAAGGAAAAGAAAAAAAGAAGAAGAAGAAGAAGAAGACGACGACGACTGCAGAGTGAAAGAGCCGTATGGTTTGTTAGGTTCTATAAATACTCTTTGTCTCTTCTTGTACAAGAGCACGCATCAGCGTGGGCAAGAACAGTCTGGAAATTTTTTTTTATTTTCTTAAATTTTGTATTTGGTAGGTGGGTCCTGCTCAGATTTTGTGGTTCGATTAGATGGATTGAGAGCCGTATGATGTGATCGGAATGGTCGGAAACAGATGACAGCGTGGCAACGAGTGCCACGTTGAAAGTGAAAGGATAAGGAAGTGACGTGGCTTTGGATGGAAAAGGCGGGAATTTTATGGAGAAAGAGAGAGATGTGTCAGTAAGACTGTTTCGGGATGCCGAAAGCAACCCCGATATACGGATTTGGTTTTTTTTTTTTTTTCGTAATTCTAACTACTTTAGCCGATTTACTTTTTTGCCCTCCATTTCTATTCTTAGCGCCGCTGAAAGCCCCTTACACTAGAAACCCTAGAGGGCCATTAAAAAAAACAAGTAATGGCCCCCTAATCTTCAACTGGTTCTAGTGTCAGTTACCATGGCCACATGGACTAGTCAATCTTCACAGAAGAGTAGATCTCACTCACAAACCACAAGCATGCATATAGAAATCAGTTGACACAGTGAAGGTCAAGTAGGCTCTCCGCCACCAGTTATAATCTTCGCTGCATAGCTGAAAGTTGCAGAGCACGATTACTATCTTGGCATGAGTGATTATTAGAATAACAAAGACTATGAAGAGGAAACCGAACACGTGATAACTTCTTTAGCCAATATAGATGTCAACATGAAGAGCTCCATGAACACTGCCCCAAATGGAAGTATGCCTCCAATAAGAATTTAAGTTAGAAACCACTTTTATATTACTTCAAATTAAGAATTTACCCTTACTACATTCAAGGGATTTTGTCATTTTCCTCAACAAAAGCCCTTTCGTGGCTGTGCCAATTATGCTGGAGACATTGTTCATCAGAGCTGCTTCTTTTCTTGTTTAAACTTTTTCAGTTCAAAGGTGGCAAAACCAATTGGGTATATTGGCCGTGTGATTTCTCATCACAAAATAACAAGCATAAGCATGTAGTGGTTGTGGTTCAACAATCTTGTAAGCCCTTATCTCTGAAAAGCTATATATAAATCTAGTAACATGCCTACATTATCACTACCAATTCCTATCAACCTCAGGGCAAAACGAAACACGTTAAGTCCATACAATGACTAGTTTATTCCTGCCAACTTTTATAGTTCTGTACCCCTCTCAAGGCTTTGAAGCACATGCAATCACATGTGACTTGAACTTCTCAAGCTCTGTCAAAACCTCATCTTCTGGCCTATAGATCAAATCACTCATGCGCCATATCTGCATGGACCATGAAAATAAAATATCAGTTGCTGTATATAGCACAATATCCAAATCTTTTTGTTTATTTCCCCTCAGTTTCAAAATTAGCTTTTGTTTCTGTTCTGAAACATTTGCACATCACAATAAGAACATTCATAGGGAAATAGTAACTGATACCTGCAATGTTCCCCCTCCACCGGTGGTATCACAGTCATCTGACACACTAACAATTGTCCAAGGATCAGATACATTCCAATGGAAGTCGACAACCTTATCCCTGAACAAAAAGAAAATAACTGCTTCAGAAGAGAATTTTATGTCCAGATGGAAATAACAGGAACTATTTCAAAAGAAATGTAGCATTCAACCATTTAAAACATGCTAGATTATCAAATCAAACAACATAAAACACGATCAGATAGGAGAAAGGCAAAAACCCAAGCACAGACCAGAACAAAAGGACAAAAACTTACTGACAGGGAATTTAGCACTTTTTACTAGGCATCCATAATCTGATGAAACCTTTCCAATTGATTTTACTAACACAGAAATGAGATATTAAAGGGCCTTTGACAAAAAGAAGTCAAGAAAGATCGAGTTTGTCTTGATATTGCAGGGTTCTGGAATGCTCACGTTATAGAAATCCATACCACTCATGGTTTGAGAAGGCTGCTTGAGGGCATTGTTAAATTTGATAGAATGAATGAGAAATTGAAATGAACAGTTCATGGTTTCCAAGCATAAAATTTTGGAATTGCATATGAGTTCCAAAAAAAAAAAAAAAGTTAAATTGCAGAACTTTATATATTCCAAGCACAGGCTTGATTGCAATTAAGGAATTTAATCTTTCTTCCAATGTCTAGGAGAGAAAAAGACAAAAAGGCATCAAGTTACAGACCTGTGCCCAGCATGCTGGAAAAACAATCCTGCAGGAGAACTTGGGGCTCTAGTCGGGCGCTCTACCTTCTTACCAACCTGCAAGTTTAGAAAAAGTTATGTGATGCATTCCAATAATCCAACACCATCTATACTTAACAGGAAAGAGCAAAGCAATCAGATATCTAAGCCAAACAAGTAAAGCAGCTGGATCAGACCTGAAAATTTAAGAGGCAGAATAGGAGGAAAAGTTTTTGCTATAAGATAGATTTGCAGGGCTGAAAGCACCCTAAAGAGATCTGAAGTAAGTTTTGGAAAGCCACCAAATGAACAAATGGAAAGACAAGTATATATCGGTAGCTGAACAGTAAATCAACAAGGCCACAATGTTCTGTACTTCCAGTGTTTATGGAAAGGGGAAAAACTGTTGATACGAAATACAGAGGGAAAGAAAATGAACCAATTATGTAAACGTTGCCAGGAACACCCCCTCATCACTTACGTGTTCTTTCTTTCAATCAATGTGAAGGTCTAGGAATCCAAATAATTTTCTAATACACAAACCCAATACATTTAGAGACTGAAAACTACCTACCACATAACATATAAAAAGAGCCATGTGCATTGTGTCATTATCATTTAGCTCCAGTATGATAACATGCAACAAGTAATGTATAAGCACAGTTCGAAGGCTTTCACCAGCTTCTTAGAAGGAAAAAATAATAATAATAATTCACACCCATACTAACATACACTGATGTAGACTGACAACACAGGTAGGTTGATAGATAAAGATCGAGATGGATAATTTCGTGCAAGTGTTTCCAAGTATGGGGAGAACACGTATATGCAGTCTTTTCTGCTTTTGCTTTTATTAATGATTTTTCAGTTTTTGGTATGTCTCAAAGGTCTGCAATGTCTAGGAGATATCTACATGTTAAATTTAGATGCACAGATGAAGCTCCACACCTTCTCATAATCCCAAATATTTAGGAGACCATCTTCTGCCGAACTTCCAAACACAGATGACTTGTCTGGAGACCACTGGAAAAAGAATGAAGAGACTTAGTAATAACTCATACAACTAGTACTTCTGGGTAACCAGGCCACCACAGCAAGGTTGATCAGTACCTGTACACAAAGAACAGCAGCTTTGTGACCCTCAAACTTATAGACAGGTATCCCAACTCCATTAGAAGTGAGATTCCGTCGATCAAACATGCGGACAGAATTATCAGCTGACCTGGAAAAAAATTACAAAAATATAAAAGCTTATAAAAGTTTTCACCATTCCACATAAAAACAAAATAAGTAGCAGCATATCCAAACCTAACAATCCATCACATACCCACTGCCTAAGCAGACATGACAGGTGGAATAAACATAAATTTGTAACATACCCAGTTAAAATAAGGTTATCATCATGGGGATTCCAATCAACACAGTGAAGATCAGCATTGTGTGCCTTCTCAACCTGTTGGCCAGAATGAAAGAGGCACATCATATATTGTCATCAGCTGAGTTCAATCTTAATTCAAAGCTGGAGTATCACTGAAGGTTTAACAACATGATATAGGTTTTTTTCACTCACAAGCAAAGAGAAATTTTAAAGCGATTTCAAGCATTAACAAGGAGAATATGAAAATAAATATGAGACATGTAACCTTGACTGCTGGGCTAGAGCCAACTCGAGCATCCCATAGTATTAGGCAAGAATCATCTCCTACACTACAGAACTCCTGTGCACTTCAGCAGCAATAAAAATTGTCAATTCCATAGAATCAGAAAGCACAGATAGCATCCATACTTCACAGTCACAAAAATGTCAACTCTACAACTTGATCCCCAAACAACAAGAAACAGCAAAATGATTACGAGTGTGTTTGTCAATTTAGAATAGCATTACTTTAACGCTCTTTCCAAAATGAGGTAAAAATGCAGTCTTTAAATAGTTTCCAAGAGCAACTGAAACCATGACACCAAATGGAGCTTATCTGTAATGCAAACAAGATCATGCAAGATACCTGGATGGGCAGAATGTCACATCTTCTACTGTATCCTCATGTCCCTGGTAGATACCTCGAGGTCCTACAGAAGGGCTGTCAGCAGCTTTATCATTGCCATCCCCAGCCTTTTTAATGATTGATCCACCAGATGCTGGAGACTTCCCTGTAGCTGGGTCAGTAGCAGATGCAGTTATATGGTCCTGGATACTCCACAAAACTACTGACTTGTCCTTCCCTGCAATAAAAATCTCTCTGCTTAGAAGAAAACCTTCATAAAGATAGAATCATTTAGTAAAATATGATACAAGACAATCTGGAAGTGCAAACAAAAATATACAAACAAAAATCTCTCTGCTTAGAAGAAAACCTTCATTAAGAAAAAATCATTTAGTAAAATCTAATACAAGACAATCTGGAAATACAAACAAAAATAAAAATGCAGCTATATAAATACTACACTAAACAAAGCTAGGGCGTCATTAATTACAACAGATAGAAGAAGGAATACTTTGTGAATAAGACGAACAAGCTATTTTACACAACTATATACAGTAATAAATGTTAACTTTCCAACCTCCAGAAAGAACAAAGGGTTCAGTTGGGCACATTGCAAGAGCAAATTCTGCATTATCTTGATGTCCAGTCAAAATCTGCAAAATGAGTTCCAGGTTATAATGGCTAGTGCCCTATCAGAAGCAAGCAAATTACTCACTCCAAAACACCTCAAATATCATGCTACTGAAAGATGTTTCTTGGAAAGCAGATTGTTGCAAACATGATTCACATCTACATTTACATTCACGAATGTTATTCTCCCATCATCATGGTAACATGCTACAATAACCTCCACAAATAGTTATTTTAAAATATAAAAACAGTGGAATCATGCCCTCAACTTTCCTTTCTCTAAAGAAAAAGCCCCAGAGAAAGCTATACCAAATCTGGACGAGAATTTGTAGCTCCAAGAACTGCATGGCGATTAGGCTGTGCTTCAACATCCCATATGAGAACCTGAGATTTTCCAATGGAGGCAACATTAAACTAGGCCAACTAAAAAAAACAAAACAAAACAAAACAAAACAAAAACAAATAAATTGAACAAAATGAAGACCCACATATCCTCAACCCAAGTAAATAAATCAAAATATTGGTAAACTTACATTAGGGTTGTCAGTATGAGTGGCCACTATTCTACTATTCTGTGGAAGTTCCCTGATCCTGTTCACCTGCAAAATGGATACTAGTAAGAACCTCAATGTTTTAGAGAACAGTAAAGAGTTAAGGGAGAAGGCACATCAGAGATAGATACGCAAATGCATAAATGCCCAAGAATCACTTTTTTCCAGCACCTCAATTAAAAAATAAACTTTTACAACATATTTGTAACATAGAATGACAATATCAAACGATTCAAAACAATCAATTATGTACAAAACAAAGAAATACCAAAAAATTGTCATATGATATTTTTCCACGCATTTGTCTTTATGAACACATTTTTTCACATATTATCCATACCTCTCCAGGATGTATGATGGTCTTGTACTTCTTAACAAATGGAGAGCGTGCTTCTTCATTAAACTACAGAGTCAATCAACAGACAACAAATCAAAGTTTATGTTACAAGAACAATTTCATGAATCTAAAAGCAGCATGCAAGATCAAGACAGTAAAACACATCACATGGTAGAAATCACCTGAGATATGTGCTCTGCAGCAGCAACTCTAGGCTTGACAACTTCACAATTTGCAATAACCAAAGTATTTGGAACACTACCATCAGTCTGACCACAAAAAAGAAGATAAATAAACAAGACAAAATAAAAACCCACAGGCTTGTTAATTACTGCACAAGAATAGGTTATTTTGATTAGCAAGTTCAGTGTGAGAACACATCTCAACTAGAGAAAACAAAAAAGTAACGTAAAGCACAAAAATCCAACATGCACAAGAAAGAATATATATATATATCAGCATTGAGTGCATTTCTATGTTGCCTAACATGAAATTTGTTAGAATGTGTAAAAAAAAAAAAAAAAAAATTACAAGTGCGCGTTCAATGTCTGAAATAGAATGTGTTATAACAAGTGATAATCTTTCACTCCAAGTCATGCACAAACTAAATTGAAATTAAGCATCAAAAAAGCTACAATCGCTGGAAATTTTTGCTAGTTTATTTAAGGAATTTAGTTTGCCATGTACATTACTAAAACTTCTCAATATGCACACAACTAAAGTCACACTGGTTGAAAAGAAACTGATACAAGCAAACTTGCCTGCTCGGAAAGGTAGAGACGTTGGCGATTCTTGTAAGTAGCTTGCTCAAGCTGTGGACCCCACCTGTTCAGAAGAAGATCGACCAACCAATCAAATGACAATAAAAAAAGAGAGTAGCAGTTAAAGCAAACAGAAGTAAACCCAATCATTACAGAGCTCAGATGCAAAGAAATGAAGCCAAGCAAAACACAATGCTGCATAAATTGGAAAGGGGGAAAAATGCAGGAACTATGACCACAAAATCATCCTTTAATCTCACACTCTTTCAGAACAAAAATGGGAATGAAGCGGAACATAGCTTCACTAGGGTTTATGTCCCAAGTTGCAAAGACGGTACAACAACACCCTCAAGCAATGAAAAAGAAGATAGATCGCAAAAAAGATCATATTACCGTAAAAACCCTAGAGAAGGCAGAGAGAGGTTGACTCTAGCACTAAAACGCAAAAACCCTAGAAAATGAGGTAGACGAGAGTTGAAAAAAGATACCGGCAAGAGAGAGAAGGCCAAATGAGATTATGGTTAGAGAACCAGTCATAGAGAACAGGAACCAAAGACTTCCACTGAGTGTACTTGTCGTCGACGGAAGGTTGCTGAATCTTCTTTCCCTCTTTCATTTTGGCAGAACTCTGCTGTTGCTGATCTTTCTCGTCTTTGGGCTTGGGTTTTCGACCTCTCTTTTTCACCACTTGAGGCTCCATTTGGGAGCTCTCACTCTCGGCCACTCTTGTATATAAGGTAGAAAAGAAAAAGGAAGAAAAGAAGGGGGTTGAAATGGATAGCAAAAACCCACCAGCGCCGGAGTGTACCTACCACAAAACTGTGCAGATAGGAGGGCGGGTATTGGGTTGCTGTAATCCAATGGCGGTGAATATAAAGTGGAGAGGGTTTTAGGTATTCGACGCTCGGTTTGAAGACGGTGGTGAACACGCGTCAGTAACAGGGACAAGGACAAGGAAGGAACGTTAGGAGGAAGAGAGGTACAGGATGATGTGCTTTTGCTGTGACCGAATTTTTCACAGCCTAGGAGGCAGGAGGTGCCTGCAAGTTGCAACTGCAGCCTTCCCCGAACAACAGAGTTTGATATGATGGCAATGGCATAGTTTGAGGACCTAATTGAATTTTATATTTCGAAATTACTACTTTTTATCTTATGTTATTTATTTTAAATTATTTATTAATTTATTAATAAAAAATAAAATTTATTAATTTAAAAATAATTCAATAATATAAATGATTAAAAAATTAAATAAAATATTTTATGTAAACCTATAGCTATAAAATGAATATTTATTTAATAAAATTTTAATTTAAAAAAATAGACTGAGCTAAGTAAATAGGCTTTATTTTCACAATTGGCGTTGCTAAATTATTTATTTAAACTAATAAATTTTATTTTTAATATATATATATATTAAATAAATATATTACACTTAATTAATAGATATTACAATTAAAAATAATTTGATTAATTTTTTAAAATATATAATAAAATTTGTTTAATATTTTGTAATTTATCTCATTAAATAATAATAATAATAATAATAATAATAATAATAATAATAATAATACCAAGGGCGAACTTCTTGAAAAAATTACTTTTATATGTATATATATTTTCCAAGGTGTTGACACACTACGAATATTTCTTTTATTTTTATTTTGTTATTATCATTGCACTTTTCATATTATTAGTATATTTTCTAAGAATAATAATAATATTAATAAGGCTAATGTTAATGATGAAAATATGATATAATTTAATCAATTTCAAATTATTTTATATTTTTTATTTAAATTTTTGTTAAAATATTTTTATTTTTATAATATTATGAAATCTTTATTAAATAAATTGTGTTTAAAAATTTAGTAAAAAATAATGAAAATAAAATATGAAATAATTAATATGAATTTAAAATATTATTTTATTTTTATATATTAAAATTAAAACTATTTATATATTATTTATATATTAAGATTATTAAAATTAAAAATTATTTAAAACTTAAGAGGGTTCCTAATCACTTAAAAATTAAAGTCATTGTGGGCTAGGCCCATTTCATACAGTTGCGTGGCATATGCATTCTAAATTACTTTATTTTATTGCTTTACAGATAGAAGATAAAGCAATTTAATAAAATTTTGCAGTTTATCTTATTCATACAATAGTTGATTAAAAAAAACTATTAATAAAAAAAATAATTATTACAAATATCATATACGACACAATTAATTATTTTAATTTATCATAATTTGATTTAATATAATGAATGGATAATATATTTCTATAATTTTTTAATAAATTGTGCTAAATATAATTCAGATATTGAATTTTTTAAAAAATATTATGTGCTTTTTTTTGCATTAAAAAACTTTATTTTTTCCATTAAGTTAATAATATCAATTTATAAAACCACATGAAATAAATTAAAAAATTTTATTAAATTGTCTTACTTTCCATAAGAAAATAATTTCACTTTGTAAGAAAACAAAGAAACCATAGAATAAAGCATAGGTTAGCAAAAGAACAAAAAGCATCCTTGCATGCATTCCCCATGCCCCCACAAAACTAGAAATAAAGGCAGTGTTTTTAAGCCAGAAACCACCAACAATGATTATTGTTCCGCAGCTCATTAACCAAGAAGCAACAATCTTTTTAACAAACAATGTCAATCTTATATCATCTTTCATGCATATCTTAACTTGTTCATCAAAAATTAATTGGTTCAACATCAAGAACAAAACTTTAATTGATTCGACATTACGACCCTAAACATAAACACCAGAAGCAAGTAGCAGGAACAAGGACCCGAAACCCTGCACCACAGACCAAGATCAACTGTCAGCGATTAACCAAATTTTGCAATAACAAATCAGCAGCTGGTGAACAACAAACTCTACCAGAAAGAAAGATGCCACAGCTCCTGTTGTAAGCTCCTTGGCAAGACTGCGATTTCGCCTAGATGAGGTTGCTTCATAGCTGCACAACATACAACTGTTATAAACCAAATGGGGCATGGTACAAGCTACGCATTTAATATAAAGCGAAGCAAGAAACCAAGTCATACATCATAGCATCAAGGCTCATGCTTAATCATTTGCAATGCTTAGTTGCTTACTAACACTATGATTTTCAGCCAGTGAAAGGGATTAAGAAATTCCAGGGAGAATCCAAGCCCATATAATCCAAGGTGACACATACCACTGAAATTCAACGAACATAAAGAATTCCTCAACAAATTATGCACGGTGGTATTTTAGCAATTTTGGCAGCATCACACATTATTTAAGAAACAAGTCAAAATTTCTTATTTAAACACCTTAGGAGCTGTTTGGTACAAGGTTTAAAAATTGAAAGTTAAGTGTTATTCCTGTAAATTTTAAAAGAGTAACTGTTTAGGGGCTAAAAAATAATAAATGGTGTAATAGTTAATGGTATTTGGTACGAGATTAATAAAAAACATTAAATGAAATATGGTGTACTCCATTTATTAAGCTTTGTTCACCTAGTCTCCCCAAAGTTAACATTTAACCCCTAAATGAGAGTTAAATGTTAAGAAGGTTAAAAGTTAGCCTATTCCCTTACAACATCCAAACAACATTAATGAGAAGTTAAAAATTACAGGGGTAATAATTACTCCTTGTTAACCTCCTACCAAACATCCCCAGTTAGTTAAAAAAATTATACTAGATTACCTTACCACAGGTTTGTACACATTTCGAAACAATATTTGAAAGCACAACCCATTAACCTTGAATACAGAGCAACTCCAATACAGCATTTCAAAGTGAAGCGTCAAACTCTCAAATGCAGCATCGTGGATGAAATAGTGCATTGAATAAACAGGCCCCACCCAGTCAAGAAAAAGGGGGGAAAAAGAAAAGAAACCACAATATGCTGAAAGCAGCATTTCAAACTTGAACTTGTATTTTGAAACATTAATAAATGAATTAATAGATCGTTATATGGTTCACCAACATCCAAAATCCTATTCCAACATCTATGAAAATAGTACAACACATTAATCTTTCTCCAAACTCAAGAAAATTATCCCATAATATATTAAAAGAAATATTTTAAACTGGAAAATACATTTCACGAACTATAGCAAATAGTTTGAAAGACTTTTTTTTTTCCTTTGACAAGTCACATGCATCTGACAAAAATAAATTCTACATATTATAGATGCTTTTCCAACTCCGCCTAAGTAGTTTGCGCTTAACCGGTCCCAAGCCCGGATAAAGGAGGAGGGTTGCGGTAGGTGACAACCAGCGTAAAACTTTCGTCACACCCTATCATATGGATTCAAATGATATAAACGTTGGGACGTCCTCTACTAACGACGTGCTACATCGGAGCCCGGGTGTAGTGATAAATATGCAAGGGTGTAGGGCGTTCACCGAAAGCGACGCGTCATGCCTGCGCCTGGGTGTGGTGTTAAGTGAGCAAGGGTTCCCACATCATGGACGGGTGTGGGTAAAGAAGTTAGTTCATAGGACAGATAGTAGAACAAATAGTGAAACAGAACACAAGATAGACATAGAAAACAATAGAAGATATCATAGAAGGAGACCAATTAGGAAGGAGCAGGATAGGAGGAGGATCAGGGTTGGTACTTGGAATGTTGGATCACTTACAGGAAAATTAATGGAGCTTGTGGATACCTTGGAAAGGAGAAGGGTGAATATTGCTTGCATTCAGGAGACTAAATGAGTAGGAGAGAAAAGTAAGGAAGTGCGTAATTCAGGGTATAAACTGTAGTTTACCGGAAAGGAGAGAAACAAGAACAGAGTGGGTATATCATAGACAGGACATTGAAAGACGCAGTAATAGCTGTGAAAAGAGTAGGAGATAGAATTATACTAGTAAAACTAGTACTAGAAGGAGAAACAATAAATATAGTTAGTGCTTATGCCCCACAAATAGGACTAGACAGTGAGAGTAAACAAAAGTTTTGGGAATATATGGATGATTTAATGCAAAGCATACCGAATGAAGAGAATGTTTTCATTGGTGGAGATTTGAATGAACATGTAGGAAGTGATAGACAAGGTTATGAGAATGTTCATGGAGGTTTTGGTTTTGGCAGTCGAAATGAAGAGGGCAAAACATCCTGGATTTTGCTATGGCATACGACCTAATACTAGCAAATACCTACTTTATAAAAAGAGAGTCACATTTAGTGACTTTAAAAAACGGGCAATATAAAAGTCAAATCGACTTCCACTTAACCAGGAAGACAAATAGAGCTCTATGCAAGAATTGCAAGGTCATTTCAGGAGAGGCTTTAACAAGTCAACATCGGTTGGTGATCTTGGATGTCAAGTTTAGGAACAATTCAAGTAAGGTTAGAAGAAATAGTGTAGCTCGAACAAAGTGGTAGAAGTTCAAAGGAGTAAAGCAAGTGAAGTTCAAAAATGAGCTTCTCGAGTCCGAAGTATGGAAGCTGGATATGAAGGCCAATGATATGTGGATACAGATGGCATAAAAGATTAGAGAAGTAGCTAGAAAAGTACTTAGAGAGTCTAAAGGACATGGACCACCCTCAAAAGAGAGATGGTGGTGAACTGAGGAAGTACAAAAGGCAGTTAAGAGAAAAAGGGAACGGTATAAGAAATTACCTAAATGTGATAATAATGAGGCATATGAACAGTACAAGATAGCAAAGAAAGAGGCAAAAAAGGCAGTTAGTCAAGTAAGAGCACAAGCCTTTGAAAAGTTATATAAGAAACTTAAAACTAAAGAAGGGGAGAAAGATATTTATAGATTAGCAAGGAGGAGAGAAAGGAAATGTCAAGATCTCAATCAAGTTAGGTGCACTAAGGATAAAGAAGGAAAAGTGTTTGTGAAAGATGAGGACATTAAAGAAAGATGGAGAAAGTATTTTAATGATCTCTTTAATAATAGTCAAAATGGTAATAGCGTGAATATAGATTATAGAACAATAGAAAAGAATGTGAATTATACTAGAAGGATTCGATCTTTAGAAGTAAAGGAAGCACTTAAGAGAATGAAAGTGGGTAAAGTCTGTGGACCCGATGAAATACCAATTGAAGTGTGGAAGTATTTAGCAGATATGGGAGTGGCATGGTTAACTAAATTATTTAATAAGATTCTAAACTCAAAGAAAATGCCTGATGAATGGAGGAAGAGTATTTTAGTACCTATTTTTAAAAATAAGGGAGACATACAAAGTTGCTCAAACTATAGGGAAATTAAACTCATGAGCCATATTATGAAGTTGTGGAAGAGAGTTGTGGAGCATCGACTACGTCATGATACTTCTATCTCTCTCAATCAATTTGGTTTCATGCCCGGTCGTTCAACTATGGAAGCGATATTTCTCATTAGAAGCTTGATGGAGAAATATAGAGATGTGAAGAAAGATCTACACATGGTTTTTATTGATTTGGAGAAGGCTTATTATAGCGTTCCAAGAGAGGTCTTATGGAATGTGTTAGAACAAAAGAGGGTATCTATTAGATACATACAAGTATTAGGAGATATGTATGAAGGAGCAACTACTATTGTGCGCACAGTGAGAAAGGATACAAGAGATTTTCTGATCTCAATTGGATTACACCAAGGATCAGCCATAAGCCCTTACCTTTTTACATTAGTTTTAGATGAACTGACAAAACATATACAAGAGAGTATTCCTTGGTGCATGATGTTTGCGGATGATATTGTTCTGATAGATGAGACACGAGAAGGAGTCAATAGAAAGCTAGAACTTTGGAAAAGTACTCTAGAATCAAAGGGTTTTAAGTTAAGTAGAACGAAGACAGAATACATGCATTGCAAGTTCAGTGAAGACCAAACTGTTGATAAGGAAGGAGTTAGTTTGAATGGAGTGATACTGTTCCAAAGTAATCACTTTAAATATCTAAGCTCAGTCCTTCAAGTAGATGGGGGATGTGAGGAGGATGTTAGTCATAGGATTAAAGCCTGATGGTTGAAGTAGAGACGTGCCACGGGAGTTTTATGTGATCGTAAGATTCCCAATAAATTGAAAGGAAAATTTTACCGTACAGCCATACGACCAGCTATATTATATGGTAGTGAGTGTTGGGCACTGAAAGAGTTGTATGCATCTAAGATAAAAGTTGCAGAGATGAGAATGTTAAGGTGGATACGTGGCCATACTAGACTAGATAAAATCCGTAATGAGAGTATTAGAGAAAGGTAGGAGTGGTGCTAATTGAAGATAAGTTGAGAGAAGGGAGATTAAGGTGGTTTGGTCATGTGAAGCGTAGATACACGGAGGCTCCAGTTAGACAAGTAGAGCACATTAGGTTAGAGGATAGAAAGAAAAAAAGGGGTAGACCTAAATTGACTTGGAGGAGAGTAGTACAACATGACCTAGAAGCATTACGCATTTCTGAGGATTTAACCCAAAGTCGTTCAAAGTGGAAAAAGCGAATCCATATAGCCGACCCCAAATTTTTGGGATAAAAGCTTAGTTGAATTGAGTTGAGTATAGATGCTTTTCCAATTGATGAAGAAATCCCAAGAACACCTAGAATCACTAGTATCCAATAGCACTTATAAGGCCCTTTAGAATTCTCCATTTTTATTTTATTGAGTGAATCTTGGACAAAATTATAGGCCACCTAATTAGGACAAGACTGGGAAAAGGTTCAAAAGTCTTGGCCTGAACTGAATGTTGATCAGTTCTAGTGAAAACCCATAGTGAAAACATAAACTTGAGATATTAAAATATTCCTTTTCCAACATACAAACAGTTTGTGACCATGCAAAAAAACTAGCACTTCTAAGGAAGAAGAAAACTCCATTAATGAAAAGCAAAACATATGCCAAAAATACAACAAAAGAAAATTTATTTCCAATTCACAGACACAACGTCCTGACGTCACCTAAATAGCATCATCACAAAAGTTCAAGAACAGTCCTTCAAAACATGCAAGAAACAATATTCATACAAAAAAAAGCATTTTGGAGCTAAAACTAATGAAAAAAGGAACTTGAAAATGCATTATGAGATATATAGATGAACAGAAAGACACACACACACACACAGACACTTATATATATATATATATATATATATATATATATATATATATATATATATATATATTCAGTTTATGAACATCTAACAACAACATCAAGTAGTTTTATCTATACATTAGCACTTCTAACATAAATTTAAAATAACTCCACACACATTAGGGAATGTTCAGAAACAGAAATCGTATATTAAGAGATGCCAAGGATAAACAGAAGGACCTTATTAAATTTCACTAAAAATCTTGAGACAATACCTGCTAAAGCCATTCGCTTTTAAAAGAATCCAACTAAACAGTGCCAAAAAAAATCAAAAGTGACAGTCCAGACTTTGAAGATGTATTTTGAAATTTATAGAACATAAATTACACTGTGCATTTTAAATTTTATAGTAAATAATCTTCTATCAGTTCAATGAACATCAAATTTACACAATGGCGGATCTAAAATATTACTAATAGAAGAATATATTTGTGTATTAAAAATTAGGCATACTTATTTATAATTTAGTTTTTTTTTTTTTTTTTTTGGGGAGAGGGGCGGCAATTTCATGGTAATAAGTATAAATTATAATACATGGAAATTTTATATGAACTGTGAGGGCATGGCAATGCACACACACACACACACATATTTATTCATGTGCTATAAAAATTCATAATTATATAAAAATTCATAATTATTTGATTAAAAGGGGGCAAATTATAATTTATTGGGGCAATTTCATAAAAACAAAGATGATACACAAAAATTTTACATGAACAGTAGGGACAATTAAACTAATTGAGGGGGCAATCTCATAAAAAAATATAAGGAAAGAGTGGGGAACAATGGGGCCAAATGCTCCCACTGCCACCACCCTAAATCAGCCGCTGCATTTACATATAATGCATAATCTTCTAGTATCTTACGAACATCTCATGTAAATAGTCAATACTAAATCTATATGTCAAACTCTAAAGTAGAGTTTCAACAACTGGAGATCATACTTAAAAATAGATGCTCAGGAGAGAAGGGAAAAAAAGGGGCTAACCACAGCGTGATAATTAATAAGAGTGATTTTGAAATTTTAGAATACATTTTGTCATATATATAGTAAAGATAAAATAATTTTCAGCAAGCATTCTTGTAATGTCAATGAGCTTGTTGAGGCGATAAGGAAGCCACACACTTAGCCAAAATTCATACTTTACCAAAAGCAAGGCTTCTCTCTTGTTTCCATCTATAAATAAGATGCATTATGAAAGATCACAAACCTAAAAATTCCAAACAAATTTCATGAAAATCAGCAAAACTTAAGATCAACATCGAAAATAAAAGTCCGAGAAAACAACAATACAATTAACCGCATAAATTGTCAATCACTCTACCACAACCCTAGATCTATCCACACTCAACAGAGAGATACTAGCAAAAATGGAATCGAGCTTACACGAAGAAGTAAGCAGTGAACAAGAGGCCGATCGCAAGCATAGAGACAGCTAGGGTTGGGTAACATGTGTCAGGGACGGGACTCGTGATCGGTTTTGGAGCCTTCAGAAGCAGAAAAACAAAAAAATAATTTTTTTTTTCAGTTAATATTCAAAATGGGAGGTAAGGAATTGAGAGAGACTTACCATTGGAGATGATGAAGAAGGAAGTAGGTCTCTCTCGCTTCGCTCTGGTCTCGATCGAGAGAGTGAAGCCACGCGCTGGTAAAAGTTAATAGGCTAAGAGCTTGGGGTTCAGTTTATATGACCCAGTGAGGAGACTGAGCGACTCCGTGTATCTTGCTTGGTATTATTCAGTGCTCCGTTGTCACGTTAAAGTTTCGTGGACTCTGATTCGAAGAAATCTGAGCCTTTATTAGCTTGCATCTTCAACCGTAATTCCGTTGACCGTTAGAATTTTTATTTTTAAAAAGTTGATGCCTTGTTTGGATTGTCTATGTTGGTCTAACCTTTTTATATTAAAATGGTCTTCAAAATTATAAAGTTTCAGATACAATCTCCATGAAGCCATGGCTATGGCACCCATCAAGCATGCAACCATATATGATCAACTTGTGTACGTGTAAATTTTTTTATACTGGAAAATTGAATTTTCTCTGCTCTCTGAAAGCAGGAAGCAGGTGCATCTCATGATAGATGAAGAAATTTTATACATCAGTAACATGGCAATTCCTTTTTCTATATAAATAAATGCAGGCATCCCAATTTTTGATGCTGCTGCATCAAGATATAACTCCTCAATTGTTTTTTACCAGAAAACTCTGAAAGTTCAATAGTACAGAAAATGAAAGCATTGTATGGGGCTATATCTCCTGTAAGCTAGCCAGCGCAACCGGTTCAATAACATGTCCATCATGCATCAAGAATCAAGAATCATGCACTTGCCTAGAGTCATGGCTTCAAATTTCTCTATTCCTAGCAAATAGATTTGCTTATTCTGCAATTCGGGGCTCCTGCTAGTCTCTTTGTATGGGATTATCTCCGGTAAGCCAGCCAGCTCATCCGATTCAATATCACGTCCATCATGCATCAGGAATCAAGAATCATGCACTTGTCTGGAGTCATGGCTTCAAATTTCTGCATTCCTAGTAAATAGATTTGCTTAGTCCCCAGTTTGGGGCTCCTGCTAGTCTTTTTTGTCTATTGGAGTGACATCCATGATCCATTCCAGTTGCAAACTTTCCAAGAAGTCATTGCTTCAAATTCCTGCATTCCTGGTTAATTACTTGAACTTGTTTTGCTGGAAGCCATTCTTTGTTTGCATGGAGGACTAAATCCATGCTTGAAACTAAGATTTTTTAAAACTCAAAAAATTGGATATCAGTATTCACAAAAAATTATGTTCTAATGTCAAAGTGAACCTGGCCATCGTCCGAAGATAGACCCTTGTTCACTCATGCTTTCTCCTGCCAATCTCCTCATTCTCTGCCATAAATGTCTGCCCCTCCCTGTTCTCAATGGACCCGAGCTAGAGGATCTCCTAAATGATTCTGATGCCTGCCTCCCATACCTGGCTGACGTACTGAACAAATCTGACATCGATAGTCCCCTCTCCATGTCTGGCTCAGAAGCATAATCTGGTACTATAATTTGGTTTTCAAAAGGATCTGGCAGATGTCCTGAGCCTGCACCGACTCCAGCATCCATATCAACAGATAAATCCACACTGGAACTTCCTGAACCTACTTCTTTTGCCTCATCACACTCATTACATACTAGTTTTAAGGCCTGTACAACCTCCCCCATAAAAGGGCGGTGTGAAACCTCCGGTTGCACACACATTGAAGCAATAGCTGCTACCTTGGCTACACTGTCAAAAGGGACATCATGTACCAGAGATGGATCAATAATTGTTTCCAGCCCTTGTTTACTTGTTAAATGCGGACGGGCCCATGCAACTAGATTCTCTTGACCAGGTGGCTGTGACATGTCAACTGGCTTTCTTCCGGTTAAGAGCTCCAGAAGGACTACACCATAGCTATATACATCACTCTTTACAAGAAGATGACCAGTCATTGCATACTCTGGAGCCACATATCTGAATGAAATATGCACCGCAAGAACAGAAACATCAATTGGATAAATTGTTAACACGATCAAAATTCAAAACTCAAGGATACCAAAAGATACATAATCTCAAACCAAAACAGTATCTTTGTTTCTCCAGAAAGAGAACCTAAAAATAGCTGTTTATCATCATTAGTGGGTCAGTGTTCAAAGATGTTATTTAAATCCCTTTTCACAAAGTTGGCACCACCTTTTGAATATCAAAATATTCCTTTGAAAATACTGCAAATACTACTGACCTACAAAAGTTTTCATTTCAGCATAAATATCTGATATACTAATTATGAATTCTCAATCCTTCTGTTATAAAAATGTCACAAAACTGTTTCAGAATCTAGTTCGCATGATGCTTGAAATTGAGTTAACTGATCACTGGTTTCCAAAAGGCTGCAAACTATAGTGACCTGGGAGCAGGTCCAATCATCATGCAGGTATGAATACTACCATAACTTCTAGGCAGCTCAGAATCGAGTAACTTTTACCCACAATACAGTAACTTCCACGGTGCTGAGATAATAGACTGATTATAAATGGATATACTCAGTGCTGAGCAAGTCACTTCTGCTCATAAAGTTAAACTCCCCATTTAAGTGTATGATTTAGGTATGACAGGTATCCAACCATAAGTCGTGCTCCATAAGGTCACAAATGTTATCCCCAGTTCACTTGTGCAACTAGGGGGATATGACAGATCTAAATAAAACCAGAATAGTATTCTTACCCAAAAGTTCCCATCACACGGGTTGATATGTGTCTGTCCTCCTCATCCAAGGCTGTTCGAGCCAAACCAAAGTCAGACACTTTTGGTGTGAAATCACGTTCCAACAAGATGTTGCTAGCCTTGAAGTCCCTGTGTATGACACGGGGACTTGAATCCTCATGTAGATAAGCTAGACCTCGAGCTGCACCAAGTGCTATCTTGATCCGTGCATCCCAATCAAGTGGAGCAGATTCCTTATCAGCCCCTAACAAAAAAAAAAAGACTCAAACATAACCATTTTGCATGAAATTTATCGATTAAAGAAAAATGATAAATTCCCTGAACCGAACATGAATCACAAGAAAAAGTAAAACCACTACCATGCAAATGAGATTCCACACTGCCATTTGGTACAAGTTCATACACCAAGCTGCGTGCACGCTCCTCTATACATATACCAATCAACTTGACCAGATTTCTGTGATGAAGACGGCTAAGCATTTCGATCTCTGCCAAGAATTCGCGACCACCTTCATGATTATCCCTTTTCAGAACTTTCACTGCCACTTTGGTCCCATCTTCAAGAGTACCACTGTAAACACGCCCAAAGCCACCTTCCCCGAGTATTCTTGAATCATCAAAGTTATTTGTAGCTCTTTCTATGTCAATTGTGCTGAAGCTCTTTGCTGATCCCGTATAAGGTGCAGCACTAGATGCAAATGACAAGGAAACAGAACTGAGACCACTTCCAATCATTGATGCAGTTGTACCTACAAAATTTATATTTTTGCTTTTCAATTCAAAAAAGAGGAAGATTTCTAAATGGTCTAATTTTCAGATAACAGTAAACTATATGTATTAGGACAGAATCAAAATGGGCATAGCTACAGCTTATGCGAGGCAAACATAAAAATCCAATATTAGGATGTGAACTCTTAACTTACAGAATTAGAATTGTATACCTCAAGTAGTATTGAAGTTTTCATTTTTTTTTTATTATTGTTATTTTGATTATTAATTCAACATGATAGCAAGCTAACTTCAAAACAAGGAGCAACTAATCAGCCCAATTTGTAAGTGCTGATCTACACCAGATATGGCAAAGTGCATTAATTTTATGAACATAGGCATTACCTGATGGTTTTGCTATTGAAGGCGGCAAAGGATGTGGAGTTGGTGTAGGTTGGCTTGTGCGGCCTCTATGCCTAACCAGCAAGAACCAAACAACAGCAGAGCATAAAACTAGTGCTACAGAGGCTGAGAGGGCAATGATAGCAATTATGCCACCACCAAGCCCATCATTTTGCTGCCTTTTATGTACATCAACCCCAAGTGGCTTTATTGCCCTTGCATTGTTGTCGTTGCCAGAATATGGCCCATTATCTATTATAGTAATGCCAGAAGGTGGAGATGGGGGCAAACCTATAAATGCAATAGTTGCAGATAAATATCCAGATAAAAGAATCTACCAGAAGACCTACAAACCCTGCATTTAAGAATTTAATTACCTGGATATCGCACATATAACACTTCATAATCACCAAAAAATGAAACTTTTATTACTACTTGTTTATGCCAGAATCTCTGATAAGTCAAAAAGGCAGTTGTGTTATCAAATCTTTTTCCCAAGGGAACCAAGTCAATGAGGACAATGGTCTTCTCTGGTTGCTGGCTAGCAGCATTGGCTCCCATAATTCGAACTTGACTTTGTCTCATAAAAACGCCAGCCGAAATTTCCTGAGCAAGCTCTGAAACCAAAGGGAAAAAGGTATATAATGCAACACCAAGTTGCAGTCCAACTTGCATAGGCAACACACATCCACATGGAGATCCAGGTGGAGTATTTGTGTATGGCTCCACGCAAATGGTTGCTGAGCAATCTACAGATAACATCAACCTACATTTCAGTAAGATGAGAAAAACTAAAACATAAAATCTTAATGTAAAAAGAACCCAATTTTTATACCTTCATTAGGAGGTGGAGGTGGCAATGCTTGAACTTTGGGGGGAAGAGGCATTTTTGGACTCCTTGATGAAGACCCAGATGGAGAAACTTTAGGGGGAAGAACAGGCACTTGAAAAATACAATTGTAATCAAAAGGGGAGCGATTAAGCATATAACAAGGGGGATAGTGATACATAAAATTCACAGCTCACAAGTGGTATTTGATAATTTTAATAGGAAATCAAAAGCAAGCTCAGTTTTTCTTACTTGTGGTCCAGCCAGATGCCGCTGTTGGAGATGGTGAAGAAGCAGGAGAGACACTGGTAACTGGTGTAGAAAAGGGATAATGTGATGGAGAAGCTGAAGATCCTGTCGTGCAGGAACTGCATTAGAAACTTAAATGACCATATATATCACTTCTCTTAAAGTGAGCCACTAAGGCATTCATTATCATGGTACCTGGACTAAGCGGTGGAGAAGCATAGTGTGTTCGCCTATTTGTTGGAAGAAACGATGGAGAGATAAATGGACCTGCAAAAAGAACCAAGAAGAAAATGAAAATTTGATCTGCATATTTCAGAGCTGGATGATAGACCATAAATAGTTATCAAGTTGAAAATTCTCTCAACAACAAAAGGCAGACCTTGCTGTTCTGAAGGGGGAGGAGATAATGAAGGAGCAGGGCTATTCATTTTGGTCCTTGCTTGGTTCTGCCTATGAAATGGAATGAAAGGTGAAGATGCAGGAGAATGGTGCTCTTTATTTAAGGGAGAGGTAGGAGATGAAAAAGATGGAACAGAATCATCATTGGAGTGTCTCAAGGCTTTGTGAGTAGAAGGAGCCACAGAAGAAAAGGAACCTGCAGTTATTATTGCCAAAATTTCATCACAGTTCTTCATATTGATGATTTGGTTGAAGTTTATAACTTAAAAATGTATACCTTTGGCTGGGGAATGGTTCGCAGGTGGTAAAGCTTTGGATGTTTCATCTGGTGGTGCAGCAACAGGAATTCCGTCTCCTTTCCAGTCAATGCTTGGGGAAGGAGTAGATGCATGAGACATATCAGGACCTGCAATTCAGATGGGGGACCATAGAAACATTATAACGTTGAGCTTCCAATGGGAAAAAAACCACTAGTCAAAACCAAATGGGAATAAAGCTACATATTCTAGTTTAGAGGCTTTCAGAAGTGGACTCCATATTTTTGATGATCATGCAACAAAGCTACATCCTAACAATTTTGGGCTAGCAACAGCAATATTCAGAAAGATGTTCAAAGCAAAATGTTTTTTCATGATCAATGTGTTGTATCTGTCTTCACTCTTCGGATGATACATCCTGTTGTAGCAGCCAAAAGCAAGTTGCAGTAAGGAAACTTTTTAGGATTCCTTGCAGCCATGATCTTTCAACTCAACACCCATGGCACTAAGGTGCCAACCACCAAATGTAAAGAAATATAAAAGCAAAGCTAAAATGATCAAAACAAAGGTGTAGTACATCACAACTATTCAATCTGAGATTCAAAATGAGAATGTTGAATGGTTTCAACAACAAATCAACAGCAACTTCAAAGACAAAAATCAAATCTAAGTTTTCCCTCTAAGTAGAACCTGGTAATGTAGAAGGCACTTCTCCAGGCATGATAGGTTGAATTTCTGGTGAACTTTGCGGCAATTGTCCTATTGGTGATACAACTGGAACTGCTTTAATCAAAACAAACAAAAAACAACCGGTCATTGTAAAATTTATATTAAAGAAGAAACAGAAGAGCAATTCATCAACCATATTATGAGTAACAATGCACACCAGGTGACACAAATGGCATTATTGCTGGTGTAATTGGATGGACTGATGGCTTGTCTCGTCCCAATTTCCTCGGTGGAGATTCAACTAATGTCATAATTTTGGAAAAATAAAAGGGAAATAAAAATGAAAATATAAGCCCATTTAGAATTGAATCTACACAAGCATCAGTTACAACAAAACAAAACACTAATTCTATACCTGTTGCAACTGACTTTGGTACAGGAGCGCCACTAAATGATGTATTACCATGATGAGTACTAGGTGGCGAAATTTCAGGTGCGCTAGGGTGGATGATCGGGGAAGTAGCAGGTGAACTTGGATGGATGATTGGTGAATCATCAGGCAAATTCTTTGAAGGTGCTGTGACTGGAACCAGATTCAGTGAAAAAATAATTCCTTTAGAACCAAACTGAACTTGAAAATGTTAAGCATAATAAAATCTAGTAAGTAAAGAATGTAGAGCACCTGGCACAGAAACAGGAGTATGTCTAATTGGTTTGTTTCCTTGAGAAGCATTTGGTGGCATGGGTGCTTCATGTCCTTCAGCAACTGGTGGAGGCACAGTATTATATGGTGGAGATACAATGGGAATACTTGGTGACAGTAATGGCCCATGTCCTTTAAAAATTAATGGTGGAGGAGCCATTTTATCCGGTGTCCTTGCTATTGGACTGCTACTGCTAGGTGAGTACGATGGTGCAAGCCCTCTAATTTCTTGTGGCAAAGGGGCAGGCATGGTTGGTGGTAATGCAAGTGAAGGAGGTAAATTTGTTCCTGTATTGTAGACAATGAAGCTTTATTAAACAACATCAATATTAGTTAAAATTAAAAATGCAGTTTATGCAAGCTACCATTTGGCAGAGATACTGAGGTCGGCACATTGCTGCTGAATGGACTTCTAATAGGAGCAGGTGTTCCTTCTGTAGGAGAAATCTCAGAAAAAATTGCTGGAGATGGGGAAAATTTGTATCCTAAAGACAATAAAAACAACAAGTATCCAGTAACAAATTCAAGCAAGATAGGTACAACTATATATCTGTTAATTCTCGCATGAATGAATACATATTACTAGAATTATAAGCTCCCACAATCGTTTCAATGACTTCAACTTGGCCTAGAAACTGTGATCTCTGGTTAAGTGGTTATATAATTGAGGAACTCGGATTGGCAAAAACGGCTATATAGAACTTCGATATTCAGATCAATAAAGATTCCACAGTCCAAACTGGTTGAGCTTAACTGTATCAGTTATTTAATGCTCTATAAATCAAATAGAACTAAAATATGATTTCCAAACAACCATATACGTAAAGTTTATTCACATTAACCACCCAGATCACCAAATAGTTTATTACAATCACAGAACTAATTAAACCAACATGAACTGGAAGTTTATTCAACTAAGAGGAATTCTAACAAAGTAGATTGAAAAATCTTAGAATTACCTGTAGATCCTTGAACAGTGAAAACAAACCCAATGACACAAAGTTTCAACAACAGCTGAAAAATGGCTGGCACCACCGGACCCATCCCATAAAGCACCAAATCTCACAGCTCCCTCGATGATGATAGAGAAATTAATTTAAAAAAAAAAAAAAAGAAAGCAAAGAAAAACAGCAAAAAAAACAAATAATTTACTCAAATAAGGGACTGAAAGATATGTTGAAACAGTAACAAAGAGCAAGTTGGATTAGCCAAGACCCATAAACAGTATACAAAAAGCAATGACCATATAATTTATGAGAAAACCCAGAAACGATTTGTTGGAAAGAACCCAGGTAATGGCTTTTCTGTGAACTAAAGCTCTCAACTTTCAGTTTCTCTGAGATTGCCATAGGCGATCACATAACCGTTTTACTGCCTAAACACAATTAAGACCAACCGAATAAACCCAAAAAAAAAAAAAAGACAAAACCCAAATCAACACACTCACTGTTCTATGTAACAGAGACAGGTACGGGTAGTTTTGTGGGGACAAAGTTCAGATAAAAGGAGAGGGATTTGGTTAAAAAGAAGAATAAAGGCTAGTGGGAAGTTGATGCATATATTTTCTTAGTGGGGAAGATTAGATAATAAGCAGAGGGTTGTTAATTAAACTGTTATTCCATTTGTTTTTTAAAAATAATTTATATATAAAAAATATTTTTTATTAAAATATTTAATTATAATATTCTACTAATAATAAATATTTATATTATATATAAATAAATATTTTTACATCTAAATAAAATTATTAAAATTTAAAAAATATCTTTTTTAACAAAATTCATTTCTCTTAAAAATAATTTAATTTTTTTTAAATTTCTTTAATTAATTAATATTTTGCAAAAAAAAATATTTAATCCATATTTCGATTTTTTTTATCATTTCAAACACTAAAAAAATAATAAATAAAAAATATTTTTTTAAAATTATTTTTTTTTAAATGACTTACCTTCTTAAAAGAATAAATTATTTTTTTTTAATTTTAATAATCTTATTAAAATATAAAAATATTTATATATAAATAATATAAATGTGTATTATTAATTTAAAATTATAATTAAATAATAAAAATATTTTTATAAAAAATATTTTTTAAATCATTTTTTTACTAAATAAATAAAATTTTAATGCTAATTATTTGTTTTTAAAGTTGGGAGTGAGCTAATGAGCCTTCTTAATACAAGGGAATAGGGATTTGTTTAATATGGGTTTCTTGAATCTATTTTCTTTTGTGTTGATTTCTTCTTGATCCTGTAGATGGTGACTATGTGAGGGTGATATATTTCATGTGTCAATATCTGATTTTAATCGATTATATATGATTCCTATAATGGAACTTGTATCCTCTCCAGGATACCCGAGCCAACTACTCTCTACCACACTCTACAGTCCCATCTGGGACACTATTCCATAAGTCATCATTATCAGTAATAACCTTCGATCCATTCTGAAAAGATAGGACTATATCCTAACTTGCTGCAACAAAGGTACTACATCTACCACCTTGCCAGAACCATGTCAAGTTAATGACTCTTTTATCATATCATAGCTCTATAAATCATCAATTTATAGTTTCGACCTTCTCTAGGTAGTAGAGTTGTACTTTATTCCATACTGATACACACAAGGTATACTATTCTCACTCTATAAGTGTCACCTTTACTTTGCAACTAGTCTGAAATCTCTGGTCTGATGGCAACTCTTGATGTAACTCTAGCTCATGTCAGTAACTGAGTCATCGACTCTAGTTATCACCCAACCGTGACCTTTTAATATTCTAACTCTAGACTCTTAGCCAGAGTTCCCAACTCCTCTGCAAATATAGAACTGCTCGCATAACTGTACCAAAGCGAAGCCATCTCAAACACCCTCATTATGGAGCACCACGGGGATGCACGCACTCTACACAATAATCTCATGTCGATGCATGTAATCTGCGACTTACAGAGCAGACATCGAGAACATTGTATAGTTACTATGATACGTCCGGACAGACTAGGTCTCCTAATTTCTTATCTCTCCTGAATCTTCTATTATCACAAACTTATTCTGACTGGGTCATCTACTGATGACCGCAAGAGTGGTATCCTCATCCTTATCTAGGGCAATCATTTTTAAGACTCACTTTTATGCACTCGTGTCTTACGAAATGGGCACACCATTTAAACCCATACTGACAAAAATATAACATTTCTTGGAGTACGTATCCTCATGATAGATCTCACATGTCTACTAACTCTATTTCACATTTCCGTGTACTCCACGAAAATCAAGACACTAACTGAGGTAATCTTATATTTCCCGAGGTATAACGTAGAATCTAGAAACAAAGAATTACAGGAAAAGACGAAACAGAATCCTATACTCCGCATGTGACTCCTAGTAGACTCTTCCCAACACTTAGATAATTTTTCCCTATGAATCTGGAGCCTAAGCTCTGATACCACATTTGTCACGACCCAACCTATGGGCCGGACCGGCACTAGGACCTGGGCCAGCTTAAAGCCCCCGAGGCCCGTAGTAAGCCTAACTGTTCATTAACCCAACTCTAAGACCCATTTGGGCCCAATATCAAGAAAACAAACGGACAGAGTCCGGCCATAAAATGGACTTACCAACGGGGAGTTTTCGACTCACCCGACCTGTAAACACAATATATAGTCAATTGGGGAGCTCAGCTCACCCTCCACATACTCATCAACATAATAATAAATGGGAGCTCAGCTCCCTCATCCAATCCATCAAACAGACATAGAATATTAAGTTTACAGGTCCAACATGATAATAATATTACAGACCAAATTCAAATAATTACTGCTAACACATGCGGAAATTCTAGGAGTACATAAAATTACACAAATATCAATAAACAACCTGCGAAGTATAAAAGCAGGTTAACCCAGAATAAAATATCCTCCTATGGCTGTAAAAATTTTTGAACAGAGTGAGCGTTCGACTCAGAGAGTAAAATATCAATTTTAACCATAATCTCTATAACTATCTCAGAACTAATGCACCCTGTAGAGTGAAATGCAACATCAACATCATATTCACATCATAGCATCAAAAAGGTAATTTGGAGCACTCACGCACCCTGTAGCATCAATCATAATATATTGGGAGTTGATCCCCTATACAGCTCTCTTAAATCCAACCTGGTGCCAGCGAAGAACTCAAGCCGGACTTTCGCTTAATAAACCAAATCGAGGGTCCCAGCGAAGAACTCAAGCCGTGACTACCCCTCGAAGGAACGGGTCCCAGCGAAGAACTCAAGCCGTGACTACCCCGTCCTATCCATAGTCCACACCACATCACACGCACGCCAACGCACGCACACTGCTCCAAATTACCATAACAACACTCATGGCACATTAACAGTTATGAATGCAACATAAATCGTGCCTAGAGTTTAACTACATAAATATATGCATATAAGTGATGCATGGGCATGCTGAACATATAATAATATCGAAATTACAATTAAAATTAATATTTTACTCACAGACTTGACGACAATCACCGTGGCGGGCGGAGGAAGAAGGTCATCCGACTCACCTGACAATTATATTACAATTATTTAATACAAATGACTCAATACAAATCAAGAAAAGACTCAATACGTCCTAAGTCGTGCCGAAAATCCGGCAGAGTCTCCCCTATACCTAGAACCTACCCAACCTGCAAAAGGGCTCAAAACACACTTCTATATCCACAATCCATATATCCACAACTCAATCACATCACACAGCCCCTCCTGGGCCCATCAAATCAATCATTCATCACAATATATAAAATTTCAATTTAGTCCTTATAATTGATCATTTTTGCAAAAACTGCTCAAATAAGCTCTAAAAATTATAAAACTCGCCATGGTCCTTAGAAATATTACTAAGCTATTGCAAAAAGAATCGTAATTTTCTAAGCTACCACGAATATTTTATGGATTTTTAATCCTATTTAAGCACTAGAAAATTACGAAAAAGCAAGGTTCGGGTTTACCTTTGCCGATTCCGACTTTGGGAACGCGCTCGGGATGCCTGACAATGGTGGGATAGCCAAAACGTCGATCCAATTCGGAGACCTTTCCGGTAGCTGGTCTGTCTGGCCGGAAATTCACAGATCCGGACAACTGTCGAATTTCCGCGAATTGAGGATACCTACACGAAGCCCAATAATAATATATAAAAAAATCAGGGGTGTTACAATAATAAACATACGGATGTTTCAGTTAGACAAGTAGAGCACATTAGAATAGATGATAGAAAGAAAAGAATTGGTAAACCTAAACTGGCTTGGAAGAGAGTAGTAAAATATAACATAAAAGTATTACACATTTCTAAGGATTTAACTCAAAATCGTTTAGAATTGAGAAAGAGAATCCATATAACCGACCCCAAAATTTTCACACATTGGCACTAATTTTTTTTAAACAATTATAAAAGCGTCATTTTTTATATTAATTTAATATATTCAAAATAAATAATTATGAAATATTATTATAAAAATATATAATAATACTTTAGGGCATAATTATAATTTTTTTTTAAAGTTTATAAATTGATTGAGTAGGTTATAAACCAAGAAAAATATTCTCTTAGGTGCGTTTGGTACAGGGTTAAAAAATTGAGGGTTAAGTGTTAACTTTGTAAAATTTAAGAGAGTAATTATTAAGAAGGGTAAAAGATAATTAATAGTGTAACAATTAATGATGTTTGATATAAGGTTAAAAAATTGAGCTCGCATAAAAATATATAAATACATATATATATATATATATATATAACTTTTTTGCAACTCATAATGGAATAAACAAGATAGAAATTCATATTTTCACATCCAAAAAATTTATGGTTTTGCTCATGTGATTGAAAAAAAAAAATCATACCTTCTTCTTGTTGTAGGAGATGAAGAGTTTTTGGAGATGAAGGGACCAAAAAATAAAACAAGTTGAGAATAAATAGGAAATTGTTATATAAATAGTGTATTTAACTTCTATTAACCTACATACCCCAAGGTTAACATTTAACCCTTAAAAAGGGGTTAAATATTAATGAGGTTAAAAATTAACCTATTCACTTTAAAGTATCAAAATAACATTAAAAATTATAAGGTTGATTATTAACCCTGTACCAAACGCACTCTTAGAATAGTGTGTACTGTGGAATCATCATTTTCATTAACCATAGAAAAAGTTAATGAAAGACTGAACACTAGATATGTAAAATGAGATTCAGATGATCGATTTTACGAATTAAACACTTAACCAATTCGTAGATGTGGTACACGTTCAGCACTGGAGAAATTATTAGGTGCACCCAGTACATATACAATATCTCACAATCATATGGGACCCATTCTCTATATTATAGAAATGTCTCACTTTTATGTGTGTGAGAGAGAGCACTATTTTTTAGTACTCCCGGTACATCTAATAATTAGCCTTGACACTGTACCAGCCTCGTTTGGACATAAGCACCACTTTCCTTTTATGTTAGAGGCTCGTATTTTTTTAAAATTAAATCATTTTAAATATAATAAAAAATAATTTAAATGTTTTTGTAATTTATATAATTAAAATATATTTAATTAAATTTTTAATTAATTTTAATTAAAATATTTTTTTTAAACAATAATGATGTGGGTATTGTGTGGCATGTGACCAAAAAGATGGACCAATACTTTCCTTAATTCCTAATAAAGTAGTAAGTTACTCATGATAATCTTTCTTTTTTTTTTTTTTTAATAAATTATAATGAAAAACAGAGAAACCATGAATAGGAGCAGCGTACGTAGGACATATTCTGTTTCCACGTGAAGACTATAAATATGTTTATAGTCAAAGTTAATTGATTCCATATATTGCTTGGTTGGACATGCACTTCAATGTTGATATGATTTTGCTAAAATACAAATTATATTTACCTTTTTGCAAGCTCGTGAATGTGTTTTGACACTAGTTGGTGTTCTTTCTTGCAGAAATGCCCAAAAAAAAAAGTGGCAATTTTCAATATCTAAGAATCATGTTTATGAGTTTTGAAGGAATTTAATCTTAGTGAGACTCAATTGTCAAGGAAAATTAAGGAATTACTTGGGACTCTTCACTTTTAAAGAACATTTCTTTCCCAGTAAATATAATTATATTTTAATTTCCGAGGTGACTACAGCAAGGAAGGTCATAGTTTATGCGGACAAGCCATAAAATAGAATGTGACTAGTCTGGTTGGTATTCCTTCAGTTTTATATTAAATGCATCTTACGGAACAAGCCGAGGCAGGTGCGTTTCTGATGGGTCACAAAGTTAAAGGAAAGAAATCTTTGTAATTATCTCTTAGCATGACGGATCCCAGACACCCAAACTTTATCTCAACGAAACTTCTTTATCAGTGCCAGTGCAAGGTAAGGCTTAAAGGGCCCCAAATCCTGTGGGCATCAGCCTAAGCCAATGGTATATTTGAAGTTGACCCTTCTCTTCAATTATTTCTGATAAGTTTTCCACCATAAAAAAGTTGGCGGAGTAATCCTTTGTGCCATCGTCTGCAAGCAAGTGAACATATACACGGCCATGTCCGCTTTCAGTTTGAGTTCGAACTGGTTTAAGATCTTTGAAAGAGTGAATCTAAATCGACTCTTAAATCTCAAGATTTTGGTTTTAATTTTGGTTTGATCCAATCCGAATCAAATTCAACGGTCCAATTTTTTTCCCAATATTTTTAAATGGAAAAAAAATTGTGTCCCAGAACTGAACCAAACATTCTGATTTAATTTCAATTTCGTTCATTCACAATTCAAGTCAAACATGGGGTTTAACCAGTTTTCGGTTCGGAACGTCTAGCTGAACATTATAAAGGCTGAGACTATCATAAAAGCGTTTCAACTACTTTCTCAAATCATGGGTGGAAATGCAATTAAAACTTCATTATCTGATTCACGCCAGGCCCTCATTTTAATTATTTCTTACTTATTTCTCTTCATAAAGGCTGAAAAAGAGACGTCCTTTTCATGGAACACTACAAACATTGGATGGGAGTGGGATCTATCCAGCCTAGTTCACAAGGAAACTACCCTTAATCAACCTTTCATTACATAGAAAAATCAGAGGCATTAATTTTCAGGTCCCAGCAATCAATCTCCAGGTCCCCCCAACTTCAATTAGCACGAAAATGCAGAAAAGGGTTACTGAAACTTGAATTGCATTGCTTTCTAGACCTAGGTAGATCTATAATTAACACGAGCTAAGTTGCAATGACCCACAATCCAACAAACTATATACGCTACATTGTATATAATATAACATAATCAATTATGTAAAGTAACAAGAAATGTAATAAAATTATCATTTCATTTCAAATTTGGTTGCAAAATAAAAATTCATGTATTATAATATAATGATAATCTGTCTTAATATTTAGTTCATTTGTGATGATAATAACAACAGAGTACAGTAATAGTAATTGTTAGTCAATGGCAATAGTGATGATAGTTGTGGTGGTAATAGTGGTTGCCATGAGTGGTGGTGGCAGCAACCGTTTGTGAATGGCAATTGTGTTGAGAATTTGGGGCAATAATAGAATTAAAACAAAAAGACTAATCATATAAACTTACGTTAATTAAAGCGCAATTGATTGTATAATGTAATATTACATTATGTCAAAAATTTATGCAACGAAATAAGCTAATAAAATATGTAATTGCAATTCCATTATAATGAAATACATCTGAAAGCCAAATTCAGAAAGATGAGAGGCAAAACAAGGGAAAGAACTAGCTTTCCTTATACCTGGATGGGTCAGGGTCTCATCTCTAGCTTGGATTGTAATAAATCAAATACTAGAGGAGGTTAATCTGCAGCAGGTTACTTCTAATTCTGCCAGTTCAAGAAATGAGATAAACTGGGTGTTCATCTGCTAGGGAATAATGAAGTGTCCCCCCGCACTGTTCCAACAACAAATACATATTAAATATGAAGCAAAAAGACCTTATGTGATCTAAAATTGAAGAGGTGTACCTTATGTGAGTAAAATCATTGATGAAGAGCATAGTGGTGGTAGCTACTAGGCATCAAACACAAGACTGATGGTGCTATGCATAAAATATAAATCATCGAGTTGGATCCAACTCTTCAAATTTTTTCTGGAATTCTTCTACCATTTTTGTTTCCTCCTCTTTGCTAAGCTTACAAGTCCTCCAATCAGCTCTCTCAGGTGCGTTCAACAACCCTGCTAGAACCTGTAAAATATTTCATTTCATACTTAGTTAGCTGCTTGCAAATAAAAGAAATGTTGATTCTTAATTTACATTATTAATTTGAAGGGAAGTTCAATAAACTTCAAATAATTTACACTCAAAATCTTGTCTTATTTGTGCAATCACATTAACTTACACAAAGTTTAGTATAAATTAGATCATTAACCTAACAAGAGTGAGAACTTAAACATAAAAATCAAATTAATTTAAAATATAAAACTATAAATAACACAGGCTATAGTTTGGTGAACAGAAATCACATTTATAAGTTAAATCAATTATCCCAACCAACAGATTAGATATATATATATATATATATAAAATAAAAATCAGCATAATCTCATGTTTAACAGTTAGATTTAGCATGTTAGTGTCTTACTTCACGTCCAAATTGCACCGGAAATCTCTCATTCTCCTCAATCAAATGTGATAGAATAGTACCATCAGGGAGTTCCACATAGAAGAAACTATAGTTCCTATCAAACTGTGCCCTCAACCATTTTCTGCCATCAGAATTATTATCGACTGCAAGAGAAACAACAGTATGACAATACATTGGAAACCATGGAAGTTCAACTGTTTTTACAAGTTTAGGCTTAAGCAAAACACCAGTTAAAAAATCCCTTAAATATATTCAAGTCCTTGCTATTGAGACATCCAATTAAAAGTGTGCTCTATTAAATCCTGTATTGAATACTAACTTAATTGTACAAATATAATATTTGGCTAATTCACCAAAACTTTTATGTTTTTGAGTCCTTCAATACTTATTTTTAAAGCTTGCATATATATAATTAAATGCATTTGGTTATAAAAAATGTAAATAGCATCCGTTTATGGCCTCAATATAAGAATATTTTACAATATGATATTAGATTTTAAGTTTTTTTTTTTTTTAAGGACAAACTCCACTATTGTGAACTTGCCTTTTGTTTATATTTAGGAAAATTATACTTTTTTTATGCCAAATTGGTATTTAGTAGCACCTAAATTGAAAAGTTAAGGGCTAAAACAGAACTTCAATTGGATGGTTTAAAAACAAAAACATTAAAAAGTTAAAGGGCTCTTAATTCACTTTCTCAAAAAGTTATGGTAAAAAAAGCTGTCTTCAAGATGGCTGAGATGAAATTAAAAAAATACTTTTGAGAAGGTAACATGCTGATGATTCGGAAGGTATTCCAAACACAGAAAAAATAAAATAAAGTAGAAACTTCACCAAGGAATTACGAGACATAGGGCTTGCATTGTACTTTGAACTTTAAACTTTAAGGCAAAAATTAGGCCAAGAACTGAGCAGAGTAATTATTAACAACCTTGAGTAATTTCAACTTACATTTCATGGCCACAAATTTAAAACCCAGTTTATCAGCAGCCATATTAAATATATCCTGAACAGCAGCCACTCTAGATGATGGAACAGGAGCAGCCTAATGAAAAGAAAAAGAAGACAAAATAAGTTAAATACCAAAATAATAGTGGCAGGTCCTCCTCTATTGTTATTGTTCTGTCATTTAAAACCTTTTGAAAAACAAGTGTTCATCATATCCCACAAACTACCATTAAAATGGCAAGAGTTTTGATCAACATATTTGTAAATTTCACGAAAGTACAGAGAGACAACCATGGAAAATAACAGTAGCAGCTTCTCATAAAAAAAAAAAATTAAAACCATTGGGCCTTTATAAGAAATTTACAATTTTTTTTAATACATCTAGCATCTAGATACATATTTCAGAATGTATTTCATTTTACCTGAAGATTAGCATGAGTACCACGCTTGGAAACCCACTCAAATATGATAGCTTCCTTTCCCCTGTTCTTAAAATATAATTTTAGACTATTCTTGAATCTAACAAGTTCAGATTCACATTCTTGCGGTAAAGAAAGGGTACTAGGTGAGTGCTCAATGGGTATTAATAGGACATGGTCTTGAACAAGGGGGCCTTTGGCCAGGGCACAGTAGTAACTTTCTCCTATGCTAATGATCAGATGTGACTCCACGCTGGGGCTTGACAAACAAAACCAGCACTCTTTTGACCTGTAACACAATTACAGGATTCATTACCATGCACACACACACACACACAGAGGAAGGCAGGAGGTGGAGAAGGAAGAACGCTCAAACACCTTAAACACAAACAGAAATCAACATGCAAGGACCATCAACCATTTGATCAAATGCTGACCTGTTAGCATTTTCAGAGCCATGTCTCCTGTGAGAATAGCTCTCAACTTTGCTCTGCAAATCGTGCTTAAAGTTGCAGTCTGGACCTCTTTCGCATTTTCCTTTGATAAGAAAATCAATACAAACACCTCTTAAATATTGTTCCCTTGCATCTATGTCATGCTGAAAGTGGCAGTTTTCCCCTCGTGGACAAGAACCAGAATAAATAAATTTAAAACACAGTTTATCACCATCTCTAGCTCCAGCTTTCTGACGTTTTTGGGAGACATCATATCTCCAATATTGAGAATCAGACACACCATCACTAGGCCTCTTGGTGGTTTCTTTAGGATGAACTGTTTGCTCTGAAAAGGTGTATGGGGATGAAGTAGTGTTAGAGGGCTTCATGCTAATCTCCACAGCAGTCATTGTAGATCCTGGAGTAGGAGAAATTGCATGGATAAATTTCTGAGAAACAAGCACAGGCACCAAGAGTTAAAGAATGCCCATAAGATAAAATGTAAATCAATTAGGTGGAATAAAACTTGCAAGATATTATAAAATCAAAGAAAAGCAAGCATCATATATCAGATCATGCATCAGTCATGACTGCTATCAGCCTCTTGTCATCCTGTTATGCCTTATGTCGACAGAGGCCAAGGTTAAACAATAAAGCTTCACATTGTTTTCAACATACAATTACTGGACCACAATATGCATTCAAAAGAAGTTTCCAAACATGTCAAAAATAAGGCAAACAAATCTAGAGAACTTATTGGAAATCGCATTGAGCACAACAACTACACCTGTTTATCCTTATTTCCAACTGATGCAAGACCAAAGAAGCGGGTAACATGCACAGCATCAATGTTAGAGTAAGGTTCACGAGCATAAAATACACCTTTAGCACCTGCAATGTGATAGCTGCACAAATGACAAACTGTTGTGAGAAAATATAATAAATAATTCTGTTAAATGCGTTTCTAGTTCTAACAGGACAAAAAACAGCAAAGAACCACTGAGGAATGCAATAGATGAAATTTTGTTATGTTCTTGTGCCCAGGATCTTGTCACGTGTCTGTTAACAGTAAATCTAATTCAAATGCTAAAGCTTTTGCTTTACCTTGATTCTTTACTCAACATATTGTTGCTGAATGTGAGCTAATTAAAAGGGATCTCTGACCTTAGACTCGTTAAGAGAAAGTCCAAATCTCAATTTAGTGGAAATAATTCTGCTTGTTTTTATTTCTTAATGCCTACAGGCTAATAATTGAAATCCTACTAGGAATAAAACTCTTACCATAACAAGAAAAGTAATGGCAATAAAATAGGAAGTAACATAGCTGTCAATTAATAGAAATTAAGTAGGAAATAATATTGCTACTGCAGAAAGTCATCTTGCAACTAAACCCACGGCCCACATCGCTTGCAGCGTTTGCCCATGAAAGCATCCATAATGTCACTCCACTCTTGGAGAAAGAGCTTCTCCTCAAGCTCAAAAGTAGGATAAGCTTCAAGAAAGACGAGGACATCCCAAGTAGCATCTGCAGCAGACGTGCCATCCCAATGAACCAAAATCTCCCATTGTCCACGATGCAAACGAGCACAAAGGATGCTATGAGGAGTAGGGACAATGTCCATCAACCACAGGAGGCAAAGTTGACGTAGTTGGGGGAGTCTCTCTGTGAAATGCCTTTAACAATGACGAATGGAAGACATTATGGAGTTCTAATTGATAAGCTACTTCACCAATGTGGCGCATGACTTGGAATGGACCATAAATTTATGAGCAAGTTTATGCCAAACAGCATGGGAGACTGAAAGGTGTCAATATGGTAACAAACGATGCCTTTAACAATGACGAATGGAAGACATTATGGATCTTAGCAGTAGAAGGAAGTTCTAATCGATAAGCTACTTCACCAATGCAGCGAATGAGTAGGTATGGACCATAAATTTAGGAGAAGTTTATGCCAAACAGCATGCGAGACTGAAAGGTGTCAATATGGTAACAAACGACGCCATAACAAATCACCAGGCTGGAAAATAACCTCCTTATGTCCCTTATCATATTGTTCCTTCATATGGTGCTGAGCTTACAACAATCGCATGCAAATATCCTCAAGAATAGCATCCCTTTCTTGTAATGCCTAGTCAACCACATGCATTTGAGAGGAACCAGGCACATAAGAGAGCAATTGAGGGGGATCATGGCCGTAAACCACACGAAAAGGCAAAGTCTTAAGTGCCAAATGAAAGGAAGGATTATAACAGAATTCTGCCCATGGCACCCAATCAACCCAACTCTATGGTTTATCTCCACCAAAACAATGCAAGTACATCTCAATAGTGCGGTTTACTATTTCATTTTGGCCATTTGTTTGATGGTGGTGGGTAGAGGAGAAGGCAAATTTGATGTTGTAGAGACAAAAAAACTCTTTCCAAAAATCAATAGTAAATACGACATCCTGATCACTTACAATAGTCTCAAGCAACCCATGTAAACGAAAGATAATAGAGAAAAATACATGAGCAACCATAATTGCCAAGGCAAAGGAATAAAGTGGGCATATTTTCAAAATCGATCAACTACTACAAACAGAACACTCTTATCACTAACCTTTGGTAACCCATATTTGAAATCCATAAAATATCTGACCATACTCATGATGGAAGAAAGAGTGGTTTTAGTAAACCCGCAAGATGCAAGTGGTCCATTTTATTTTGTTGACAAACAACACAAGCACTAACAAAGTTGCAATATCTCTTTTCATGCCCTTCCAATAAAAATCACAGCGATCATGCTGAAGTGTTTTCTGTAATCCTTCATGAGTGCCATCATGTAGTCTAGCTATTACAGTGGAAACCAGAGGAGATGTTGGCAACAAATAAAACTTTTCTTGGAAAAAAACCAACTCATCTTGAACAAACCAGTCGTCAACTTCTCGCCCTTGTATAATATGGTCTCGGAGCTGGGAAAAAGATTCCGTAGCAACAATTTCATCTCTGATTGCATCGAACAAAAGAATTGTTGGTTAGTAAATAGCAAGGTGCATTCCGCCTTCATCATCTATATGAAACAAGGCATATGCTGCCTTATTTCAATGCTCTAATATCAAGTTGTTATGTTCTGACACCGAGGATCTCATCACGAGTCTGTTAAAAGTAACAGAACACTCTTAACACTAACCTTTGGTAACCCATGTTGGCAACAAATAAAACTTTTCTTGGAAAAAAACCAACTCATCTTGAACAAACCAGTCGTCAACTTCTCGCCCTTGTAAAATATGGTCTCGGAGCTGGGAAAAAGATTCTGTAGCAACAATTTCATCTCTGATTGCATCGAACAAAAGAATTGTTGGTTAGTAAATAGCAAGGTGCATTCCGCCTTCATCATCTATATGAAACAAGGCATATGCTGCCATATTTCAATGCTCTAATATCAAGTTGTTATGTTTTGACACCGAGGATCTCATCACGAGTCTGTTAAAAGTAAAATCTAATTCAAAAGTTGAAACTTTTGCTTTATATCGATTCTTCACTTGACCTATTATTGTTGAATGTGAGCTCGTTAAAAGGGTGCTTTGACCTTAGACTTGTTAAGAGTGAGTCCAGATTTCAATCTAGAGGAAATAATTCTGCTTGTTTTTATTTCTTTATTTCTTAATACTACCTCCCTCAAATAGGAGAGTACAAGCTAACAGTATTGTGAAAGGCGCATCTGAGTTGCAAGGTGCAAGGCGCTCAAGGCACAAGAGGTTGCGCCATGCCCTAAGAAAGGCGCTTGGCCTCACCCACGCTGCCAGGCACGGTGAGGTGCAAGGCATGCCTAGGCGAGCTTGGGTAAGGTGGGGAAGAAGAAGACCAAAAAGAAGGGAGAGGGGGGGGAGGCTGAGGAGGAAAAGCAACCTGCCCATCAAAGACAGCCACTAAAAAGAAGAAGAGAAATAAAAGCAGACGTATTTGGCTAGCTCTAGCTGCCTTTGCTCTCAATGATAAAACTTGGTTGTGTCTGTATATTGGCTGTTTATCTCTAATGTGGCTAATGGTAATTAAAATGGACTAATGGTTAATGGGCTTAAATCTACTTTAGAGTTTTTTGGTGCTCTTTTGCATTTGCATGTTTTTAATTTTTTAAAATCCTATTTTACATAAGTTAAAAGATAAATGTAACATATTTAATGAATTTATAAAATTTAAATTATTTTAAGTTATGATTAACATGGTATTATTAAATCAAAATTATAATACAATAGAAAATTAAAATTATGATTTTAATATTAGATTTGATTAAAAATAAAAGTCATATAACGCATTTTAATAATGATTTTGACTCATGCATGTAATTTAATTAACAATAGTGGTGGTACAATAAAATTAAAATAAATAATATATTACATATACTTTTATATGTAATTAATATTATTGTCATGACTTCTTTTTTATTTTTGCGTCTCACCTCGCTCAGTCGCATGCCTGCACCTTGCACCTAGACTCCAGGACCGCTTAGCGCCTTGGAGTGCCTTGTGCTTTTAATAACTATGTAAGCTAATAATTGAAATCCTACTAGGAGTAGAACTCCTACCATAACAAGAAAAGTAATAGCAATAAAATAGGAAGTAACATAGCTGTCAATCAATAGAAATTAAGTAGAAACTAGTAAATAATATTGCTGCCGCAGAAAGCCATCTAGCCAACTAAACCCACGGCCCACGTTGCTTGTAGCATTTGCCCACGAAAGCATCCACAACAAATTCATTTTTCAGTTTCCATACACCTAAGCTAAAGAGAACCAGCTACACCATAAGGTCATAGATCATTGCTTCCTTACTTTTTTTTCACTTTTTGCTTTTAGATAAAACCTCTCTCCTACTTTTTAGTTAAGAAATCGTGTACATAAAGCATGGTTACCCATTAATGGGTTGCATTGTTAATAGGGAGAGAATTAAAGCTTAACAAAAATAACACTTCCACAGCAAGCTTTGCTATTATCCATAACTCTAATTTTTAGATGGGGAGGAATAGTTGACCTAATAGTGTGCTATTATTGCCAATGCACAGTGACAATAGTCTCCAATCATGACTTACCGTGGTTTGATCTCTGCTACTAACTCAGATATAGTAGAATCACTACCAGCTGAATCTGAAATTCCTGCAGGAATATCGGATGTAGCTCTGTTTGTGACGCCAGTAGGCCACTCATTAGTGATAACTTATTAAGGAAGTCAAAATACACGCACAGCCATAACTAGAAAACGAAGCAAGCAAATACAAATAGCAACTGGTAAAGGAGTTCACTAATAACAGAGCAAGGATATGTTAGAAACAAATCAACTATTCCAGGTTCGTCAGCCAATGCTCGCAGTGCATCAACATCATCCTGACTGTAAGTTCCAAATTGTTGACTGTCCGATGACCGCCTACCCGATAGGTATGCAACAGATAAACCTAAATTCCAATGCCATCAATTAGCTACAGTATAAAAGAGAATACATGATTCATGGAAGATTGGCCAAATGTTATTATCAGTAGCAGAAAAGCATATAATCATATGATATGACAATAACATAAGCTTCAATTAAGTAAGCGATTAAGATAAGGCAAAAATGATTGATTAAAATGAACAAGTAGCTAAAATTGACTAATAAAATGAGCAATGTAAGTAAAAATAAGCCCAATTCAACGATTTGCTTCTATTTAATTAAAAAGAAACAGAGAATAGCATTTGGAATGTTACCGTAGAGAGTGAATTTGCCGCTGCCTCTGAGCCAAAAGAGATTCTCACAAATTTTCAAACCGTCCATTTTGAACCCCAAGTTGGAGGAGTTTTTGGACGCAACAGATAGTACTTTAGGGGCACCGACACCATAGTCGCCGATGAAGTAGGTAGGAAGGGGAATCTGAGTGCGGCCTTCCACGTAGTCCATGAACTCCTCCAGCAGCTCAGGCGAGCCCGGGAAGAATTGGCCCACGCAGAAAAGCGCATCAAATGGTCCCGCCGACTTGTTCACCTTCAATTTCATTAGCGCAACTTCAGCTTAGTTCAAAACTAAAATTATATATATATATATATATATATATATATATATATATATATATATATATAAACTGCAGAGACAAACAACATATGGAGAGAGAGAGAGAGACCGATTGGACACGCTTGTAGAGGTGATTGAGGCGGCCTAAAACGTCACCGCAGAGAAGGATTCTCGGTGGAGCCATGGACGCCGAGGGTAAGAAAAGGAGAGTGTGGCAGCGAAAGAGGAAAAAGCGAGGTGCGTATTATTATTTCTGCTGATTGTGCAAGGAGGAGGATTCTACTCTGTGCAAGCGTGCATATTTGCATAGCAAATTGCTGGAGGAGGAGAATTGGGCCTGACTTCGTTGGACCTAAAACTAATGGAAACTTTAATTTCAAGAAGCCTTGTGATGAAGGCCCATGATACTATGATAATTTTATCCTACAAATATAATGGATTATAAAATGTGGCCAAATCTAGGTTTAATCTATTTTGAAAATTAAAATTTTGTAAGAATTTAATTTAATTAATTTTTTATTAATTTTTATATTTAAAATAAAATAATTTATTGTAAAATTGAGTTGATAAATTAATTTGTATAAATTGTTTTACAAAATTTTTTGGATTTAATTTTTTAAATTGAATTGATTTTAATTATTTTATTTAATTTAATTTTAAAAATCTTATAAATTTAAAAATTGAATTAAAAATATTTACAAGCTAAACTTATATTGAATTTGATTAATATATTTTATGAATAGAATAATATATATTTTTAAAAAATAATTTTAACTAACTATAAATATAATTTTTAAAATTTTCGAATTGAACCAAACAGCACAGCCAATTGATTTATTATAAAGATTCACAGCGTTTTATACTTTGAAGAAAAAAGAGATTGGATTTTGAATTAACTTAATGCGTTGAATTTTTTAAAATTTATTAATAAAATTATTATTATTATTATTATTATTATTATTATTATTATTATTTAAAAAAAAAAAAGTAGGTGGTTTTATGGTGTAAAGCTATCAATCACGTGGTGTGCTTTAAAAAAAAAAGTAATCAATCATGTGTTGCTATTAGTTGGAAAGGCAAGCAATTAAATATCTGTGGATATCTTATCCTATTAAATTTTAATAAAATAAATTTAAATAATAAAAAATTAAATTTTAAATAAATTTAAATTTAAAAAATAATATTTATAATAAATTTAAATTAAAATTTAATTTTTACATATTAAATATCTATTACTTAAATTTATTTATATAAATAATTAATAAAATATAAAATATATATATATATATTATAATATATATTATTTTAAATAAAAAAATTTAAATATTTTACAGAATTATTAAATTTTAAAATATAAATTATTGATTAAAAATATTTTTTATGTAGAAGATTAATTAATATATGTAAGATTAAATGAGTTAGAATATTATTTTAATAATAATAATAATAATAATTAAATTTAAAATAAATTTAATTAAATTTAAATAATATGAATATTAATTAATATTAAAATTTGGATTGAGCATTTTGGCAGATATGATTTCTGTTCCCATCATCATCTCCCATAAATAAAGAGAATGGAAAATGTGAACGGCTTGAAAGATGCGGACTCTTCGGTTTACACACATTGGCCGCATGGTCCACCCCTCCATGTTTATATTTGCCAAGCTGTGTCTCTACTATAAACAATAAAACCTTAGGGCTGTCCATTTACAGAAAATGAGAGCAATTTTTTGAAATTTTGCCAAAAAAAAAAAAATTTAAATTCACATGTATATTTTTCAAATTAATAATTGAAAATAAATTTTTTATTATTTAAAATTTTTAATTAAGATTTAAAAAATAACTTTAAATTATATAAAGTTTTGTTTTTTTTTAAATAATGAATTTTTATAATTAAAATTATATTATAACATTTTTATATTTAAAATTTAGTAATTCTTTTAACAATATTTATTTACAATGATAAAAAATTAATCATATTATAAAATTAATAAATTAAAAAAGTTTAAAATAAAATAAAATTTTAACTATATTTTATTATATTTTTTTATTTATGAAATATGAATTTTTTTATTGTTTAAATTAAAAACTTATTTTACATTATTTTCAAGAAAACATGAATGTTTTTTTAATGCTTTTTATTTTTTATAAAAATAAAAATAAAATAAAATTTTATTTGAAAATAAAAAATGTATGATTATTTATAACAATTAGTAAAAATCATTATTTATTCTCTCCCTGAAATCTTATAAATTTTTTTTTAAATTAAGACTCCATCTATTATGAAGAAAATATTTTTTTTAAAAATATTTTTCATATTTTTTAATATTTAGGGTATTTAAAAAAAATTAATTAACGAAAAATATTTTTTTATCAAAAAGAAAATTAAGTTATTTTTTTAAAAAATAATTTTTATTTTTTTAAAAAGAAAGTCATTTATTATTTTTTAAATTTTTATTATCTTATTAAAATATCACCACTCTTATACATGCATAAAATAAATATATATTATTAATTTAAAATTATAACTAAATAATAAAAAATATTTTCATAAAAAATATTTTTTATTTTTCATATACAAGTTATTTTTCATAAATCGAAAGTAGTCTAAATAAAATAAACTAAATATTTTACGAGAATTATGATATATGATTTTAAATTAATAACAATAATAATAATAATAATTTATATGCTTAATAATAAAATAAAAGGTTTTTTTTTAAATATATGTATATATATATAAACATGGACATAAGGGAATGTGGAGATGAAGTTGTGCATGAGTTTCTATGTCTAAACGTGTAAGACAGTTAATTTCAGGTCAGGCATTGAAACCAAAACTTCTATTTGTAATTTTTCATGCAGCCTAAAAATTATCATTTAATATAAATCCAACTTTATATAAAAATAAATTTAATAACTTTTTCAATTAAATAGTTATGCCTAAATTTATATATAACAAACGTAAATATAAATATTTAATTTAAAATTTATTATATTTATTTTTATATAAAATAAAGTTTATGATAACGAATATAAATATTTATGGTTAAATCAGCCTATTTAATTATTTAATAAAATTTTTTTAAAAATTTTATTTATTTTATAAAAAATAATTTATACATCGAGAATATTTTTTATGAAAATTATTTTTTAAAAAATTTTTTTATAAAAATATTTATTATTATTTAGTTATAATATTAAATTAATGATATGTGATTATTTCATATATATATATATATATATATATATATATATAAATAAAAGTATTTTCAAGATTTAATAAGTTTATAAAAGTTTAAAAAATATGATTTTCTTTTTTCAAAAATAAGTTATTTTTTTGAAAAATAATTTAATTTTTTCTTTAATCAATAAAATGTTTTATGTTTATAAATTTTTTTTAGTGTTTTAAATGCTATAAAATATGAAAAGTATTTTTTAATAAAATATTTTTTATAAAATAAACAGTACCTTAATGTTAATATAGGGAATTAAACTTAAAATCTCATAAAAAAATATTTAAAATTAAAATAAATTGAGCTAGCATTGATATTTATGTGTTTTTTTTTATATATTTATTTTTTTAACATATATCTAATATTTCATAAATATTAAAAAATAAATTATATATTTATAAAAAGAAATTATTATATTACTTAATACTTTTATATAAAATTTAAAAATTTATATAAATATAACTTAATAAATGTTAAAATATTATTTTAAATAATTAAAATTTAATTAATTATAATTATTTATATTAATAAATATTATATTTAATTAATTTTAAATTAATTTATATATATATATATATATAATAATTTTAAATGACTTATTAATTAAGTTAATGGCTCACTGATTGAGTTATTAACTGTTTCACTCGTTGACTTCTAGGGATCAACCTCCAGACCAGATACTGATTTAAATTCTGGTGTTGATGATGGCCCATTAAACTGAGTGGTGGCAACCATATAAATTGATGTAACCTTTAATTGACAAGGCAATTGATCATTCAGAAACTGCTTTTTCTTTTTTCTTTTTTCTTTTTTTTTTTTTAATCACATTCCAAAAAGAGAAATGGAAGTGATTAACTAAGTTTATCCTAATTAATCATGATTAACTAACAATGATTTCCTTTTGTCTCTTCTCTTTTCTTTGAAAGAAAGAAGCCATCTCATCATTTCATTTCCTCTAAAAATAAAAGTAACATGCAAATAAACCATTCCATTTATTAAATTTGTGATTTATTTACTAATATAAATAGAATTATACATGAATTAGTTTGAGCAGATTCACAATATTTAGAAATAATTTTAAAAATTATCATTTGTTAAGTGCTCATGTTTTTTACAGGCTAATATTAAATATTTATTTGATAAATAATAATTTTAATTTTTTATTATTTAATGAAATTTATTTATATTATTTAAAATTTTTATATATAATAAATTTTTAAAAAATATTTTCAATAATAATAAAAAAGAGTGGCTACAGTCTAGTTTTTGAAAGCCATTGAAATCAAATCGAAAATTTCCATTTTTTCTGTGGGATCAGATCTGAAATTGAATATTCGATGAGGTGCTTTAGTTTTAGTTTGATACTCATCAACTTTGACGAGGATGGGTCTCCATCCTTAGCCATGTCAAAAGTGAACCGAGTGTAAGTCCTCGTCTGTAACTAGGGCTGGTTAAATTAAAAAATTGAATTGAATCGAATCAATTCAGTTCAATTTATTCAATTTTAAAATTTAATACATTCGGTTCGATTTTACATTATAAAAATTTTGATTATTTTGGTTTGATTTAATTTTAAAGAGAAAAAAAATCAGTTAAATCGAACCGAATCAAATAGTAATTTATATATTCAAATCGAACTAAATTGAACCGAATCGATTTTTTAATTGATTTATTTTTATGAAAAATTTATGAATTATATTTAATTATATATATATTAATTATTTAATTTCATTGATTAACGGTTATTAGATTCAAACCAAAGTTAAAATTAGACCAAATAACTAGAAAATCAAGTCTAAATTAAAAATCAATCAAAAATCAAAACCAATTGGTTTAAACGGAATCAAACCGAAATATAATGATTCGATTTGATTGATTTTTTACTAATTTTAGTTCGATTCGATTTCTAAAATTTAAAATTTAATTTTTATAATTTAATTCAATTTGATTTGATTCGATTCGAACCAAATGCTAACCCCTATCTGTAACTAACAGCCGGAACTCTCTCTTGTACATTTATCTACATCAGTCAATACAATTCTCATTATGTTACTGACCATGTCTACTCTCACAAACTTCAATTTAGTTTGTTTTAGAGAATTTTTTTTTTTCAAACCTAATATATCATAAACTTAATATGTAAAATTTATAATAATTTTTTTAACGATCACTCAATTTTGTTAATTATTTAATTAAAGTCGTTATATTTTAATTTAGTTCAGTAAAATTATTTTTTAAATTTTTTTTATTATACTTAAACTTTTGAGCCTAACTCAAAAATTGACTTGTTAATTACAAGTGCTTAATTAATATATAAACCAGATTAGCGTCAGGTGTTCAAGCTATGTGAAATATTTGCTATACACACCCTTCACCCTTCCCCCGAAAAGAATCTGGGTTTTGATACTACTTAAGCCTTTGGGCCTAACTCAAAAGTCGACTTATAAGTTATAAATGCTTAATTAGTATATAAGTCAGGTTGGCATCAAGTATTCAAGAGATATGAGATCTTTGCTCTATATACCCTATCTTGCGTGATTTTAAATCATAACAAATTTATCTCAAACCAAGTTAAATTAAAAAACTAAAGAAACAAACAAAATTTATCTCCATATTATTTGTTAAATTTACTAATCCCTATCTTTAAAAAAAAAATTGAAGAAAAAAAAATTATTCTTAGTAAAGATGTAATTTTTTTTTTTTATGAATTAAAGTCACATATTATATAGAAGTTTTACCGGATATTTTATTAGACTTTATTATTTTTTTTTTATATTACATAGGTATCTCCAATCTAATGAATCAAGACTAATTCTATTTATACTGGGTTAACCCACTAAAGAGTAAAGTGCTATTAATGGGCATCATTTCCATCCACGAGGATCGAATACTTAACTTTGCTTAAAGGATAAGAGTGTTAAACCATTTATACCAAACATCCATTGGTTATTGATTATAGTTTAAGTGATTGCTAGACGAATGATTTTATTAAAATAAATCGAAGTATAATAACTAAAATTAGGCAAGTAGCAAATTTCAGTTATTACGGGTAAAATTTATTTTAAAATATATAAACATCATATGTTTATATTTTTTATCATGGTAAATCAAGTGTAAGCAAAAATTTTTCTTATTTTAGATCTCTCGTTTTAAAAATTATTGCACAATTTTTTTTTTATATAATTAACTATGAATAGGAATTGTTTCTGTGATTATATGTATATATATGCGTTAGCTGGATTGGGTCACTTTCATATGTAATGAAATTATTTTATCCTAAATACGATTAATGCATTATATAATTATTATTTTATTATATTAATTTTTTTTATATAACTAAAATAAAATAATAAAATTTATAATCATAATTTCATTATATTTTTTATCACATCATAAAAATATTGTAAAAAATTTGATACTATTAAATTAAAATTTATTAATATATATAATTTAATATATAAACAAAAAAGGACTAAATAATTGCGATTTATTATTTTGAATTTAATCCTCATAATCAATATTTATCTAAAAAGTAGTACTAAAAAAATTACTTTTAGATATAAATTAATGGATTTATTATTAAATTAATCACAAACAACATGAACGGATCTACTTTTAATTCATTGTGAATGCCTTTTAACAATGAGAGTTTATGTATCGAACTAAAATTATTGCAAATACATCCTCTTAACAATTAACTAAAAATTAGCGGTAAATTTAAGTCATCCCTTTAACTCTTGTCGCTAAAAGATATTAGTATGAATTAATGATCATCTCGTTACAATTTTATCATTAATATTATTAGCGACGATCCATAAAGTCATCACTAAAGGTAATTTTTAATAGTAATTATTTCTTAATGTATATATTAAGAAATAGGATTTGCATCTTAAAATTTGTTTAAAATTTATATTTATTTACAATAAAATATTGTTTAGACTAATTTTATGAGCATCTCAATTAATTAAAATGATTTTGAGGTTTTAGCGAACATTCTATTGCAAACATGAGCTTCTCATCGATGAGAATAACTATTTATACTCATGTACAAGATAAATAAAGAGTAAAATAGCTTAGTGAAAATTACAACAGACAGTGTGACGAACTAACAAAATTAGTTATATATTTTATAGATTTAGCTATTAAAAAAAATAGAAAATTTTGCATAAATTTAATCCATCATGAATCTAAGATATAAATATATAGGACTTACGTATTTAATCACTATACATTTTATATTTTAGATTTATAATAAATCAAGTGCAAACGAGAAAAATCCTATGAAATAAATAACAATTGATAATGATTAATTAAATATAAAAATTATATTAAATTATAAATTATATTTTTTTAATATAATTAATTTCTTCCTGAGATTTAAAATAAAATTTTTTATTGGCTTGAAATTAATCTTAATATTCTAAAATTAAAACGCATTGATAAAATAATAAAATATGTTAAACTCATTAATAGTTTTATGAATTCTGGTTTTCAATATAGATGAACAATTGAAATAAAAATTATTTATTTGTATTTTTTAAATTATGAAAATTTAAAATTTATTTCAATGTAATTTATAGTTTAATTTTTTATTTCTTAATTTTTTTTCATAAATTATCAAAAATTTATAGTTTATAATATTTTTAAATTATGAAATAAAAATTCACACTTATTAATCTATTAAATCATAAATTTTTTACTTTCTAATTTTATTGTTTAGTAACTATAATAAAGTTAAATATGTAACACTAAAATTATAGCAAAATTTATGGTATAGATCAATAATCATAAACTATCATAATAAATATTTACATTATAAATAAATAAATTTATACGGATTCTTTTGTAATTTCCTCTTCTCCTTATATTAAAGATCAATTTCCTCTTTTTATAATAAAATATTATTTTCATAAATTGTTTCAATTTATATTATTTTTAAAAAATTAATCTGACATGCACACCCTATTCCAGTTACCTTCTCTACTATTTGAAAAATACACACACATATATATATATATATTATGTAAAAATAATTAAATAATTCAAATTAACATATAAATATATTATATTTTTTGCACTATTAGGGAAATGTAAAAAAATTTTCAGTTTCTTATATGATTATCACAAGTTTGACTCATAGTGCAGATAGATGTTCAAATTAATAGTTAATTCATTATTTTATATTTTTTTATATATAAATAGTAAATAAATTTATTATTATAAAAATTTATTCTAACCTTTTCTTTTATAAATATAGCATTCAAAATTTAAATTTCAATTTAAAATTATTGTTGACTTCAATATAAAAAAAAAATTCCAATTGAGAAAATGCGTATTCTAATTAAGGTCTATCTTAATTTTTGAATAATAAAAATTATTAATTATTTTTAATTAAAATAAAATTAAAAAATTTAAAGAATATGATGAAAAATTATTTAATATTAAAATTATTATTTTAATTTTTTAAGTAAAAATACTATTTAATTTTAATTATAAAGTTCTGTCTTTTTTGTTTTCATTTAGTCCAAAACATAATTTTGATATTATTTAATTCTCGATTGTAGTATAAAACTTTATTTAATTCTTTTATTAAAAAATTGATATTATGAATTAAATATTAAAATTTTATTAAAACAATAAAATATATTTTTATATAACTGATTCTTATTAAAATTTAAATTTAAAATTCTTATTAAAATTTAAGTTTAAAATTTTATAAGTATTGTTAACTCAAAATACATTGATAAAATAATAAAATATGCTAGATTTCACTGGAGTTAAATTTCTATATGAATAAGATTTAATTTATCCTGTATTTATTGAGAAGATTTAATTTAATATATTTTTAATTTTTAATTTAATTTAATTAATAAATTTTATTTTATACATAAATTAATTTAATTAATATTTTTTTTAATATTAAAATATAATATAAAAATAATTTATTTAATATTTTAATTATACAAATTATATAATATAAAAATAATATTTTAATATCATTTTTAAAATATTTAATTATTTTATTTAAATAATATTAAAAAAATGACTTTTATTAATATTAAAATATTAGTTTTATATTATATAATTAATTAATTAATTAATATATCAAATAATTTATTTAAATAAATTATTTAATATTTATTTTTTAATGTAAAATATTATTTTTATATTATATAATTAATTAAAATAGTAATAATTTTTATTTATTTTTTATATTTTTATATAATTAATTAAAATTAAAACTATTATTGTTTTCATTAATAATATTAAATAATAAAAATAATATTTTTATTTTTATTAATTAATTATGTAATATAAAAATAATAATTTAATATTTAAAAAATAATTATATAATTATATATTTTTATTAATAAAATTAACTTAAATATAAATTTAAATTTATAAATTAAATTATATTAAAAATTAAAATTAAATTAAATTAAATTTCTCTAACAAATATAAAGGTAAATTGATCTTATTTCAATTTCTATATTATCTAAATTTTATTTTAATTTTTATGAATTCGGGCTTTCAACATAGACTGACATGCACACCCTAATAAATGCCACTCTGCCTCTCTCGAGACCAGAGTCCAGACACAGCCATTTCTTTTTCCTTTGTCTGCTCTCTGCAGTGCTTGTAAATTGTAACAGAGTCACAACTCCACAAAAACCATGGCAGACGCAGCAGCATCGCCAGCTTCGATGTGGGGTTTCATCACCGGCTGGTTTACACCCGCTTATCTTTTCTTGTTGCTTAATCTGGTAATCGGCACCATTGCCCTCACCTCCCGTTTCGGTTCCAACAGAAGAAAGCAAGAGCAAGAGCAAATCCGACCTCTTGCCAGATCCCCTTCCCTCTTAGAACGAGTCAAGTCCATCAACTTATCATTCTACAGCTACCCACGGCCTCACTCAGAAGCGACTAACGACTCGGTACACGACACCGAACCAGAATATACACCTGGGGCCGGGGTTCATCCGGTTCAAATCGAACGAACCCCTTCATTCTTAGAACGTGTGATGTCCATCAAGTTGTCCTCTTTCTCCAACTTCCCACCACCTCACTCAGAAGGGACAAACGACTCAGTACACGACACCGAACCAGAGTACACACCCGGGGCCGGGGTTCACCCGGTTCAACTGGAACAAACCCCTTCATTCTTAGAACGTGTAAAGTCCATCAAGTTGTCATCTTTCTACAACTACGCACCGCCTCACTCAGAAGCGACAAACGACTCAGTACACGACACCGAACCAGAGTACACACCCGGGGTTCATCCGGTTCAACTCGAACGAGCCTCTTCACTCTTAGAACGTTTAAAGTCCATCAAGTTGTCCTCTTTCTACAGATCCGAACCAGAATCTGAATTTGTGGCTGAACCTGAATCGGATTCGTATGAGGATACGGGCCATGCATCCGTTACGGAATTGGAGCATCAGGTAAAGAGAAGTAAATCAGAGCCCAGGGTAGCGGCAGAGAGGAAAACACCAGAGAAGATGAAGAAATCAGCGAGCGAAAGAGAGGTGGCTGTAGAGGAAGACAGAGAGAGCGTGGAGCGGAGGAGGCCAGCAACGATGAGGATAGAAAAGACGGTGTCGTTTGGAGACGAAGGGGTTGACGCGAAAGCCGATGACTTCATCAACAGGTTTAAGCAGCAATTGAAGTTGCAGAGACTGGACTCTCTCTTGCGTTACAGAGACGTGTTCAAAGGAAAGTAGAAAATAATTAAAAAAATAAATATTTTGAAAAGTAATCTCTTTTTCTTTAACTTTTTCTTGGCCAGTCTGCGTTTACTTTGGTTTTGCCTGTAATGTAACTAAAAGGGATTCAGCCGTGTCTGCTGCTTGGTCTGTACAAAAATGCAAGGGTATTTTGGTCACTTGGATACTGATGGAAATGGAAGTGGAAGTGTGGAAGATTAATATAAAGCCTAGATGATGCGCAGGCGCAGCTGGACTCCTTGTCTAAGTGCGGATGCACAGCGGAAGCAAGGGGAAGAAGAACGGTGTAACCAAAGCGGAATGACAGAAATGACCCTACTATGTATTTGTTGTTTTGTGTTTTTTAAGAATTTGGTTGATTATCCACTTATTAAATGTAAGTTTTAAATTTATGATTCGTCGAATTTAAATTAGTTATATTAAATATTTTTATTTCTTAAAGTAATTATATTTTGAAGTCTTATATTTATTTTTATTAATGTATATATTTTTATGAAATCATTATTTTATAAAATATTAATATTATTCTATGTGTATATATATATATATATATATATATATATATATATAAGAAAATATAAAAATTTTATAAAATTTGTCAACTTTGAACTTTTAGTTTTTGAAATAGCATATTCTTCCGCTGATTACGGGTGATTAATTATGTTGATTTCTTAGCAGATTATGCATCTCATCGGTTAGATTTCTCACAGCAGAGCTTTGCAATTGATTATATTAATTTTAAGTAATTATATTTTTTAAAATATTTTAAAAATAAATAATTAATATATTTAATAAAAATAAATTATAAATGTATTTATTATTAGAATGATTAAAAAATATTTAGATAAATTAATTTATAAATATTAAAATAAATATTTTTTTAATTTATAAGTTAATTTGATTGGTTTTTAAGTTAAAATAAATATTTTTTAAAATTTTTTAAATAATAAAGAAATGAAAAGAAAGTTTTAGTGCAAAGTGGGGACCATTTGCATTACGTGGCTCCTGTACATGCATAGGCTGCGATGTGATAATTTTTCCAAAACAAGGGCTGGAATCTTCATTGCTACTTGAATTTATTCATAAATGAAAATGATTACAAAAGCTGCTAAATTTCTTAGAAGAAATCAATTTTTACTTGAAAATTAATCATATTATGGGTCTGTTTTGGATGGTTATTTTAAGTTTTATTATTTTTTAAAAATATATTGATTAAAAAAATATTAAAATTAATTTAAAATTATATTACTGTAATAAAAATGCAAAAATAATCTGACAATTTTTTTTTAACAGTATGTCAAATAATAATTAAAAAAATAGCTTCTTAATTTTATATTTTAATAGAAATTTATATAGGAAATTAGAGATGTGAAAAAATAATATAAAAATAATTATAAATCATTATTTAATTTCTCATTAAATAATTAAAACCCTTCTTTTATAATTTATGAAATAATTAAATTATTATAAATATATAATGTACTAAAAAATAGTATATTGAAAGCATTTTATAATTTTTCATAGTATGAATATTTTAATTTAAAAATATAGTAATTTTAATTTTATAAAATTTATTTAAAATTTCACTCATTTGAATTACGTTTTATCAATAAAATTGAATTTATATAATTAATTAAAAATTAATATTTTTCAAATCAAATTATTTTATAAAATTTATTATTTAAGCTAAATAGAGTGATATCTATCTATTTTAATTCATGAATACTAAATTTTAATTTTTAACTTTATTTTCATTAATATTAAAATCGAATTTTAATTTAATAATACAATAATAATTTTCAAAATTTAAGATTTTCAAGTCTTCATGAGATTTAATTATTAAAAAGAACAAAAATCATCAATGCGAGACGACCCTATGACTATTTATACTGTGTGCCAAAGGACGGTTCGTCTTAGGTGAGGATCCAATGAAGGGTAGGTTTTTGGCGGTCAATTAGTCAAAGAAAGATACTCTGCTGCCTCGTAGATTGCCAGTGACAGGTGTAATGTAATAATGTGTGGGTTCGTTTTTCAACTAATTTTATCTTAAGAGGGAGAGTTACACGTATTTTAAAATAATTTTTTTTATAAAAATTGTGTTATAATTAATAATTATAATAATATTTAATAAAAAATTAAGAAATTATTACTTTCTTTTAAAAAAATTAATATGGTAAAATAATACTATAAAATACATACATGTCTAAAATTAGTGAACAAGTTACTTATTAAAGATAATAATAAATCAAATATTTATAGATATTTATTTGATTGAATTTGAATCAAATAAAATTAAATAATTTATAATTAAATTTAATATAAATTTAATTAAAAAAATAATATTTATGATGAGTTTAAGTTTTATATTTTAGATATTTATTATTAAATTTATTTATATAAATAATTAATTAAATATAAAATATATATTTTCATAATAATATTTAGAAATTTACATATATTATATTTTAAATAAATAAAATTTAATTATTTTATAAAATTGTTAAATTTTTAAAATATAAATTATTTATAAAATATTTTTATGTTGATTATTAATTAAAAAATATATAATTAAATAAATTTAAATTTTTTTAGCAATAATAATTGAGTTTATGATAAATTTAAATAATTGAAAATAAAGCAAGAGTCTTAAAAAATGGTGTAGAAGATTAACCACAGCCTTTCGAAATGTTGTCTGGGTGGTGTAGTTGGTTATCAAGGCTAATCTCACACACTAGAGGTCCCAGGTTCGAACCCGGCTCAGACATTTTTATTCATTTTCTAGGGATTGCCCGGCCCATTTATTGATGTTTTGGGTTCAATTCCAACTTCAAACAGGGTGGTGCTTTCAATCCGAAATTGATTTTTGCCCCTCAAGTTATTTATTTATTTATTTTTCTCTTTTTATGTTGAAAAATTAGGGATAGTTTACAAAAATTCACTTCATATTTAGAAAAAATATAAATTATTTTAAAATTAAATAATTAAAATATAATTAATTCAGAAAATGAAAATTAAGATAACATGTTTTATGTTTTTAATTGTAAAATTTCAACTATTATTAATTTAATCTTAAAATAATATGATAAATATACACATTTAAAACATAAATGTTATTTCATTTTATTTTTTTAAATTATGTTTTTAATTCTTATATATGATTACAATAAATTAATAATTATATCCATATTTCAATAATAAAACAAATAAATAATATTTATATTTATTAGCTGTTTTACATATTAAACAGTAATAATTATATATAATTTTATTAAATACTTATGATATATTAACTCAATAAACTAGCTACCTGCAATACTATTAATTGTATTAAGCAGCTAATCGAAACATGTCTTTAATTGTTTATTGCTGAAATTGAGTTGAATGAGCAGTAAATGAATTGACTAAGATGGGTATACTTAGACTTTGATCAATCATTACTGAAAAGTTAAAAATTAATCAATTAGTTATTTAGTCTTTTACTCTTATATATTATTTTAGGTCGTTATTCTTTCTAATATGAAACTCTTGACACTCTCCTTTTTTGTGACAACCTGATGTCTGGTTAACACTTGAACATTAAAATCATTTTTTTAAAGCTTAAATGCAGTGACAATATCGAAAACTTGAACTTGAAACTGAAATGAAATTAAATTTTGGCCTAACCTATTCTAATACCATATTACGACATGAATTTAATTGATTGAGGTGAATTAGTCATTAGTGGATCGAGTCAATAATCTGTAAAATTGTGAGATGAGTATACTTGAAAGATCATAATTAACCAATTAGTTAATTAGTCTTCAACTCTTATATACCTTTTTAAATTTGAGATTATTGGGAATTATAAATTTATAATATATATAAAAGTAAAGGGAAAATAATGAAAAAAAGTACATAGTTTTACGTTGATTATCTAAAAAATAATATAAAAATTTATTATTGTTGAAATTTTTATAATTTAATTGGTTACATTAATTTTTAAATTCAAATTATAATCAATTAAAAGTAATGTAATTCAATAAAAAAACTGGGCAAATCAATAGCATATATAATTTTAAATTAATTAAAAACAATATAACAAAATTATATATTGGCAAAAAAAATAATTATCAATATTTTAATATAAATGAATTCTCATTAACTTGGAACAGAGTATAGGATTTGCTGGCTCTATACATTGTGAGTTGAGAAATTTGTTCCTTATGCATTTTATCGTTTATACGCATTCTTTTTGGCATTAATTATTAATATTACATTATTTTGTTTTATTTTTATTATTAAATAATTGTTTATATAAATTATATATTTAATTAATTGTTATATATAAATTTATTTATTTAATTAATTGTTATATATATATATATATATATATATGAAAATTTTAATTAAAAATTTATATATATAAATAAAAAAAGAAAAAAAATCTAAGCGCTAAATCGGCCGAGTTTTAGCCTTTAGTTATTGGGTCTCGAATTATACTGTAACAGCATCGCCTAGGAGCTAGACAATTGCGTCGTCAAAACGCACCGTTTCTTAGCACTTCTCCGGACTCACTCCACCCTCGCAGAGAGAGATTGAGGCTGCGCTCTGATGGCGGAGAAACCCCAACCATTGCGCGTACTCTACTGTCCCGTTTGTAGTTTACCTGCAGAGTACTGTGAATTCGGTCCCGATTTCGAAAAATGCAAGCCTTGGTTGATCCAAAACGCCCCTGACCTCTATCCCGATCTCATCAAAGGTCGCTCTGTCCCTATATGACCCTTTTTTAATAGATTTTGCTTATTATATTATTTTTTTAATTAAAATTTGCTTGATTTCCCTGCAGAGGCAAATGCCAAGGAAGCTAACAAGGTCGCCGAGCAGTTACAATCCGCCGGCATCTCATCGAGCGGCGGCGACGGTGCTTCTCCTTCAGGTTATATATTTTTAGCTAGTTAAAGTGATCCTTGGACAGTTTTTATCTTACTTCGTTTTAGTTTTTCATATCAGGTTTCATTTAACTGTCTTATTATTGGAATACTAAAGAAAGCTGAATGGTAATTAATATAGCGGCACATTTGAATTGGTCTTGTTGAATTAATGAATTGTAAGCGTCCAATTTTTTGCATTTGTGCATCTTCTATCAGCTGAAAATGTATGAGTTTTTTTTTTTTTTTGGTTTGTTGATAAAAGAAAGTTACTTCTCATGAAGTGCAGAATCCAAATGAGAAATGATTTGAGTCTGATTTAGAATATTTATTGTATTATTTGCTGTATGGACTGTTTAGATTTTATTACATGATGAGCATGGCTGTAATATGCTGCAGTTAGGGAATTTTGTTGGTACATTTTGATAAATTAACTAGTTAAAAATATTTTCTCTATTATCAAGTTGTAGTAGCAGTAGTGATTAGTATATGGGTGATGTCTGAATGTTGTGATCTTTTGTTACTCTGTTGTCTGTGGGTTGCAGGGGGTACTTCTGCATCTAAGGAAGAAGAAGTAAAACGTCTTCCTGGTGGGAAGATAAAGAAGAAAGTGAGAGTTTGGCACTTCGCCCATCTTGGCTTCATTATTTGAATTTAATTTGCATAATTGCCTTAAATGCTGAATCAAATATGACTTTTTAGTATGTTCAACAGTATACTTGATGTTAATTAATCATTTATGCATTGAACATTTTCTTTTTAGGAGAGGCAAGAAGTTGTTATTGAGAAGGTTACACGTAACAAGCGGAAATGTATCACCACTGTTAAAGGGCTGGACCTGTTTGGTGAGCTTTTTGCTGCTTTGATCCTCTTCTTTTATATTTTAAAAGAAGTTTTTATCTCTTCACTATCATTACCTCTCCTTTGAAAATTGTGTTTTAGGTGTTAAACTTAGCGATGCATCAAAGAAACTTGGTAAAAAGTTTGCTACTGGAGCCTCTGTTGTTAAGGTATGTACTATTTTTGGGCAGTATGTTTCTTTTGCAATTGATGCTGATTATGTTGTATCTTTTCTGAATGATTGGTTTAGGGTCCAACTGAGAAGGAGCAGATTGATGTTCAAGGAGACATTTCCTATGACATTGTGGACTTCATTACAGAGACCTGGCCTGATGTAAAATATTCTTCTTTTTCTCTCCTCTTTAAATTTATGTGTTGGGCCACTATCTTTGATTACATTCTTACCTTCACAAAATTAATTGTTATTTTGCTTAGATAAGTCCTTCTTGGGCTGACCATTTTATCAAAAAGCAAAGAAAAATTTTGCTTGAAGTAGAGTGAAGTATATTTAGAAACCAGCATTGCCAATATTTTACACGTATACCATATTTAAGTTCTCTCTACATTGATTCTTGATAAGAAATTTGCCCTTTGACAAACCTAAAACTTTTAAGAGAGAAACACTGGGAAAAGTTGGCATTTAAGCACCTGCAGTTACAGAATTTAGAATTTTGCTGTTATGTGTGTGTGTGTGTGTGTGTGTGTGTGTGAACAGTGTTGAATTGGGAGGTCTGGGATGAAAAGGATGGTAATTTTTCCTTTCCGGCTGAAATAGCCAGAATGCTTCTTGTCAGAAAGGGCAAGAGTGCATAATTATCTCATTCTCTCTTTCTGGGTATTTTTGTTGAAACATAACTTAATGGGCAATTTGTTTCCTTTAATATATCAAAAATGTTAAAAGCTAAAGAAGTCACTAAAGGAAATACAACATTCCTTGGTTAAACAATGAAGTCTTTGATTTCTCAAAACCAAAACGTTAACTAAGTGTGCGATAATGGGCATTGTGGATGTTTCTCTATTTTTGTTTTCTTTTAGGAAAAGGCTTTTCTAAGCTCTTAAACTTTTGCTCAGTTCAATTGAGCCCTTGTAAAATTTTGTTTAACTCTCAAAATTCAGCAATCAGACCAATAAGTGATCACATGACTTCATGTGTGTGACTGTTTGTTAAATTTCAGAGTCTCAAGTGTTAATGGGTCCCATAAAATAAAATGAATATTATTAAAAAAATTTATAAATATTTAAACAAATGTAATAAAAAATTAAAACAAATTAAAAAAAAATTCCAAAACTCATCACACAAAATTTAAAACCTGGAACTCAAATTCAAAATTTTCTCTTCTTCTCATTTTCCTTCTTCTACTCTCTTCCTTACTCTCGCTTTCCCTTTATTCCACTTCTTCCCACTTCTTGCCTTTCCATTAAAGAATGATGATGAATGCAATTGACTCTTGTCTACTGTGTGTGTGTGTGTGTGAGAGAGAGAGAGAGAGAGAGAGAGAGAGAGAGAGAGAGAGAGTGGAGCCCGGGGGGGGGGGGGGAGGTTGGGGCAGCGGCGCGGCTGCCGCGGGGGCGCTAACAACAGCAGGTGAGAGCTAGCGGTTGGAAGATGCGGACCATGGGAGACAGACAGCAACACATGCAATGGTAGAAGTCTGGGAGGGAAAGAGTGACAGATGCAATGTTGTAATAGATTTAGGAAGAAAATAAATTAAAATAATGAGAAATGAGAGAACGGAAACCATTTTTTAAGGTTTCTTTTTTTCTTGTTTTTATTTTTGAAATGCTTTTGAGAAAAGTGTAAAAATGAAAACATATCAGGTTCACCGTGAGCATGTTATTTATTTATTTATTTTTTAACTTTCTTTTCCACAAAAGTAAACGAAAAGCAAAAACTGAAACATTATCAAATTTGCCCTTACGACATTCCAATTTGTGTCCTTAATTTATGGTCAATATGTTATGATTATTTGTGTATGCAATGATATATATCCTAATGGAACACCGAACCATGCCAGAACCTTTTTCTACCTCTCTGATAAGAGAATTGAAATGGGTGTCAAAACAGTATTGCTAGTCTGCATGTTCTCTGGTGCTTGAGTGTGATGACATATACGAGGCTTGATTATTGGAAAGATCTTGACTTGAGGGTATAACCTTCCTGCAGTTATACCCCTGTGGACCAGTTGTAGGGAAACTGAGAAGGATTGAATACAATTTTCTGATTTCCCATGTCAAAACCTGCCTACATGGAGTCATAAAGTTTCAGTCCTATAAACACATTTTGATATATAGTTTTGCCCTCATTAGTCATTATAACTTGTACAATTTATGAGACACACTCAATAAGTTAAAAATAGATGTCATATATCAGAATTATTGAGCAAGGAACTGTGTTAAATTGGCTAATTAGTTATTTTCCTGTCTTTTTTTCTTCCCTTTTCTTCAGGTTCCAGAAACTGCAATTTATTTTATTGAAGATGGTAAGAAGGTCCCAGCTGCTTGATTCTGAGTTATAAGTACAAGTGGTATGGAGTGTGGAGTCTTCCTCTTTGCTTGGCACTGTCCAAACTCAATGCAGTCTCGAGGTAAATGGACTGCTGAATAGAATCTAATCTCCAGTGAAACATTTGTCACTCATTAAATCCCCTATTTTCTTTGTTTCTGGAACTGGAAATGTGTCTCGGAATTTAATATCTACAACTTGTATAGGCGCAGTATGTGTGCTGTTTGCTTTTGTTTCTCTATGTTAAAAGCTGGTGAGTTGAATTTTTCACAAGTAACAAGCTTTTCACGGTATGGTACATCATGGTTTATCCTAGTGGTATAGCTGCTGCTACCAGGATTTTAAGGCTTTTATGCGTGTCCTCTGGGCAGTGGGTTATATGATGCACATATTTTTCAATTTGCCATTAAGGTTAGATCTAAATTGCAATTGATATGGAGGCTCAATTTAGCACCTAGGTCTTGTTCTGTGTTACATTTCATACTCCGGTTTCTCTTCATAAATTTAGTTGAAATCAAAGGTTAGCGATTCCATTTTGCTGGTGTACTGTAAATTAGGATTGAGCATGGCCACTTCGCAAACCGAATCAAACCTGAATAATAGTGATATTAAGGGACCCAAGTGAAAAGTCTAATCTTTAAGTCTCAATTTAAGTGTCAAATCAATGTTATTAATATTTGACTTATGCTTCATTTATTTGGGAAAAAATATTTTTTGTATTTATCAAAGAGAAAATTAAATTATTTTAAAAAAAATAACACTTCTTTTCAAAAGAGAAAATTAATTTTTATTCTTTAGATATTGATAATTTTATTAAAATATTAAAATGCTTATATATATATATATATATATATATATATATATATATATATATATATATATATATATATATATATATATATATATGAGAAATAAAAACATATAATTAATTAAACATTATAATTGAACAGTAAAAAATATTTTTTATATGTAAGTTATTTTTTTTGAAATAAATGAAGTCTTAATGTCATTCATATTTTCTAAAATGCCATTTATTTAAGAACAAATTCAATAATAACAATTACTAAGTGTTTAGAATAAGAATAATAATTGTAGAGATTTAGAGAGTTTAAAGAGTCTAAATAAAATTTTTCTTAATGGTTGATATTACATCTAACTTAAAATTTTAAGATAATGGATCTTTAGGTTTTTATTTATTTATTTATTTTTTACTCATCTCATTAATATTTTTAATAAATAAAAATAATTATAAATAATAAATATAATGAGGTGGTGTTACTAAATAAAATATAAATGAAAATAAATTATAAATATAATAATTTAAAAATAAATTATTATAAAATGAATGTCAAACTATGAGTAGCCAATTTTAGGACGGAATCCTACAAAATATATGAGCTAGATCGGCCCATTCCAAAACTCACTCTGGATGCTGATGTAAAATTAACGAGTGGGTAGCTAATATTTTGGCGGATAGTGAATCGAGGAGAGAAAATTTGTTAGATTTCATTGATGGATCTTGTTCTGTTTATACTTGGCTCGTATCAATGTGTCACTGTGGGGACGGTGGTAAATCACAGCACTCAGCAGAGTGACGGTAACTTATCCCCTTTCTCAAATGATTTTAGATTTTGGAGAATATGGGCAATTTCAATGGTTATCGGGTAGCAAATGGCAGAGAAACGAATAAGGAAATATATATATAAAGTTTGCAGAGTATCACATGGAGGGTTTGAAGCAGAAGTGAAAAAAGGACCAGGAAATATGAGGCTTCTCCACGTTACACTGTAAAAGTATCATGCATTTTATTGAATTGGGGCTATTTTGTATAGGTTTACTTTTGGTACGACACAAGGTGATAATGGTTCATTGATGATCTCTAATGTGCTTACCAATATTAAGATTTCGCATAGCTTAGCTTTGTCTAATAATTGTAGACCATTATTATTTAGTAGATTTAGATTTAAGTCTTTATTTTTTAATTTTTTTATTAAAAAAATAATATTTAAGATTTCTCTAATAAGACTTATACACAAGGAAATAACATGTAAAATGTCTTATATGCTTTTTTTTATTTTTTTAATATGAAAAAAGTTTTATATAATAATTTAATAATATTAGAGTTATTTTTAAAAGTGTTACATCCCAATTCAAGTTAAATGAATAGAAAAGGAAATTATTATTTAATCTTTCTATTATAACGAAATTAATAATTATATTTTAAAAAATACAATAATTTTTTATTTTATTATATATTTTCATCTATCCATTTATTTTTTTCCATTCTTAAATTTTACCATTATAAACATTTTAGTTCTTAAATTATTATTATTATTATTATTAACACTTTTGTGTCTCATTACTAACTTTTAATTTCTCACTAATGACTAAATTGATAAAAATAATAATTAATAAAATTAAATATATGAAGAATTAAATCATAAATTTTTAAACATTTGAATAATTAATTTTAAAATAATAAAATTTACCCTTAAATAGTTCCACTCTAAAAAGAATGCTACGATGGCCAAAGTGGAGACGCGGCAAACTCGTGGTTATTATTATTATTTATTATTTCGGATATATAGAACTCGTGGTTTTGGAGTCTCTTAAAAGTCAATTAAGCCAGCTTCTAGCAAGCAAGCAAGCAAGCTTTTCTAGCCAGCTTCTAGCAAGCAAGCAAGCTTTTCTATTACTGTCATCCACCTAGTCTTTGATGATGGAACAGCTAGCCTGGTTCAGACCACCCATATACTCATCATTTCATTGATGTCTAATCGATGATACATTTCCTTGTGTTTGTGTCTGAATGTGTTTGTTTTTACTTTTTTACTTTCATCTTTTGAAATGGTTTGAATGTTCTAAAGACAGCTTTCCCTAACTACTCAGATTGCGTTCACATCCAAATTATTCCTCACCTGTCCCTAGCTATTACGCATGCATGCATGCCATTTTATTTGTATTATATGCTATACCAAGGCTGCTTAAGATCATATCTAGACTTGACTTCATAAATTGTTCCCATTCTAATTTTCTAATAATCATTTTATGCATGGTTTAATATGTTCCTAAATAAGGTTCCATATCTAGATCAACGGTGGTGTTTGATATCGATGGTGTTTGGTAATAAGATTGAGTGTTCGATTATCATGAATGAAGATGATGCTCATTGAGAATATTTTACCTCTTAATGGGTTGACGCGGAGCAAGCAAATAAGCTGAAGATATCTGTACAATGTGAAAAAAAAAAGTTCCTAAATAAGGACTCAAATCATCATATGTTAGTGCCACTATAGCAGGCTATATTTCTTAGCATTTGAGAGGTAGAAACTATTGGGAAATGAATTGAGCTAATGTACTGCATTGAAGATATATAAAATGAAATGGTAAACTATAAGTGATTGAATTGAAACATTAATTTGATAATTATTTTGATGTGTAAAGTTATTTAGTTATTTATATATACTCGTAGTAAAATGAATTAGTATATAATTTGTCTGACCCTTTTACATAAGTTATAAGAAAATATTTTGGAGTAGTTTAGGAAAGTAAAAAAGCAAATGAAATTTGCTTATAAATACCAATAAAATTCATATTTTCATAAACTTAACAAATTTCTTTCAATTCTTTCAATTTCCTTGCTCTTTAAATAGCTCAATTCTTTATTTTTTTAAACCAATATTTCATTTGATTTGCAATTTCTCACTATAAATTTCTTCATATTTCACTTTATTTTTTTCCTTAAAAAAATTTGTCAAGTGAAGGTTCTTCAAGGATCCAAGAAATGGCAAGGATTAAAAATAAAAGAAGAGAAAACTCAATTTTACTTTACTCTTAATTTTCAACCAATGGACACTGACATAATCAATCAATTGATGAATAGCTAATTATCATTTACTCATTCAAATCAATGTTTTAGTAAAAAAAAAAAAAAAAAAAAAATTAGGTTAAAATAAAATGTAATTACTGCAGACAAATATTCAAATTCAAGAAAGGCAGTAAATATGGGACACTTTTAGGTGGCCCCATCAAAATAAACATCTTGTTGAGGTGGGATCAATACAATTGAGACTACTGATGATTTCTCAAGTTAAGGTAGAACAAGGACAAATGAAAATTAAGATAAGTTGGAGATTCTTGTAGAAGAAAATTACAGCATCTTTGATTCATCTACCCTTAAAATGATGCATATGCATTTTAATTATAAAATAATTAAGTCATGCCCAATTAATTTTTAATTTTTTTTTCTTTTCATTCATTTGCAAATACACATATTTTTTAGTCTCTTTGTAATTAAAATATAAGTATATAATAATTTCTATAATTAATCATTTACATCCTTTAATTTTTTTTCTTTTATTTATAAATTCATGTAATATTTTTTTTCCTATCTTTATAATTAAATTACACATGTAAAAAAATTTCTATAATTGATAATATATATCATTCAATTTTTCTATTATTTATAAATACATGTAATTTTTTATTTTTGTAATAAAATTAAACAATAAATATTATGTAAAACTAGAGACATTATTTTTTAAGGGAAAATTGCCCAAAAAAAACCCTGTACTTAATTTTTTTTTTTTACAATTATGCCCATACTAAAAAAAATTACTAATTAAACCCTGAATTTTTTAGTTTTTACCCATTGTATTTTACTGTAGCCTGGCATGGCATCTCCATTAATGAGATAATAATTTTATTAGTGATAGAATAAATTTGGTAAGAATTAAAAGTTCAGAGTTAAATTGATAATTTTTATAGTATGGAGTAAAATTGTAAAAATTAAAAAAGTACAAACTTTTTTGGGAGATGATTTTTTTTTTAAAAAAAAAGAAATAAATTTTGGTAAGTTGGGTATCAGAATTAGGTTGAAGTAAAATCAAAATAGGATTTCATCTCGAACATGAATTGAACTAAATCAAAATTAAAATTGCCTCTAATCAGATAAAAACCAAAACTGTCGAGACCGAAATTATTGAAAACCGAACCTGTAAAATCTGATTTATATACTTTGGTTCCACTGGGTGGATTATTATGAATAAGATATTGAAATTTGAAGAAGTATATAGGAAGCTCCCAAGAAAGAGTTGAGGATTACAAAATATAAATAAAAACATATAATATATGCTTATGGTTTATTGTGTAGTAAAATAGCAAACATGAGTCTGTACCAAATAAGATTTGTTTTGTCTGAATGGGTGCTACAATGACAATGTGATCAGAGGGTGGTGTCTGTCTGTGTCTCGCAGAATCATAGAAAAACACAAAACCACCGAGGCATCAAGTGTACGTTTGTGTTGTTAATAATAAAATTGAAGGGCAAAAAGGAGTAATGCCATAACTCATACAAGCTGTACATGGGCAATAATTTCTTGACTAGGGTTTCTGTTTTTTACCTAGAAAAATTTTCAGCCAAATTCTAACTATGCCTAACCAAACAAGGAATGTGATCTCATTGATGAAGACACCTGGCTTCAATTAATACATGCAGATCAAAGATTTCAGAATTCTGTCTTTAAATTGAAAAATAAAAAATAAAAGTGGGGTTTGTTTCAGCTTTTTGGGAGCTAGTTTCCCTGGGAAACAGGTCATCAGGGCTTAGGTTGACGGGGCTATATATATGCACCTTCAACCAAATGACAAACAAGATCTTGAGGGAAATTTTTTCAAGAAATCACTGCTTTTGGAGCTATATGCAATTCTCAATCTTCAAAATATAATTAATTAGCTGGATCCCATATATTCTCTCATTTTCACTGTGCCAATAGACCATGCATGAGCATTAATTTTGAGGCAATTAAGTTTATTTTTGTGATTTTCTTTGTTGATTCTATTGGTCTGATTGATATGGCATAAGGGCAAGTAGCTTTTAAAATTTTTTTAAATAGTTCTAAGATTTGAGAAATCAGTGACCTAGAGATAAACTCATTGAGCTGAAGTTTCATCAATTTAAATTCATTATTGATTCGATTGAATCAAATTATGATTGAATTCAAATCAAAATCGAAAAAAACTCTATATACGATATGATCGAATCCTACATTTGCAATTCTAGATATTAAAATTAGCAGTTTCGATTCATAATCAAATCAGACCGACTTTATGGCCGAGTCTACCTAGAGATATGAGGCACTGATAAGAGTTCACTAAATACCAAATCAGAGTACGATTACCCATGGGCAAATCTAAGGCACTGTTTCGCTAAACAACACAAGCATGTACTGGGTACGCATAGAAAGTTAAAGATTTTGAGGCAGAAAATTGGAAGACTGATGAAAGAGCAAAGGGACTCAAGGTACTTGAAGGAATCAAAATTTATCAATCTCTCGTATGGGCATGCAGTGGGGGAGGGAGGGGCCCCTGGCCCTCAACCTCTTCCTTCACTAATTCTTTGATTGATTGACCCTATGATGATCATCTCACGTGACATTAATATCCTTTTCCGACTGCTTTCATTTCAATTTTTTCCATCCTTGCACATCATCACTGCCTCTTGCATGCCTATCTAATTTCCATCAAGAATCCACTATTAACTTTTTAAGAATAATTTTATATCTCTAACATACCTTTGCACGTAAATATCCACTAAATTTGAAACATAAATGTGTATAAATCTATTTTATTTTGTATTGAAATGTTTAATTACTATGTAAAACGAATAGAATTAAAATTCTGAACTTTTTAATTTGAACAATTCATATACAATATTAAAAAAATGTTTAATTTAAAAGCTTAATTTCATAGATAAAAGCTCGTAAAAATAGTTTTATATCTCAAACTTGTCCACCAATGAAAATATAAGATGGGTGTTATCCTATGCAAAATAATAATGAATTGTATGATTAAATTTCTAATGAATTTACCTTCACACAAGGTCATGAAATCATTTAGAATAATTTTTTAAAAATATTTTTATAATATGAAATCACTGTCCATACATTCACACATATTTAGAAAAACTTTCATCCCACATACATTTAACTTGATCAAAATTTAAATTTATCTATAATATTAATTAATTAAATAAAATCAAAGTTTAATAATAAGGGTTAATTAGTTTAAATAATAAACAAATTTGCTTTCTATTTTAACATTTTAATTAAACTGGATTTTCATAAGTGATAATTCATAATTAATAAGGATGGAAATGTGATTTTAGATTTGTTGGAAAAAAAAATATTCTACCCATTAAAGTTAGCCTACAGTTGGTAAGGATGATTTTATATATATATATATCATTGAAAGTTTAACTATGTTGGGGAATATATCAAAATTATTTATTTTAAATGCATCAAATCGATATATAAGAGTGCGTATTTAAGATCACTATGAGAAGAGACCTAACATGAATGGAAGAAAGTTGATCCTTGAGATGAAAGCTTCATTTTTTTTTTATCAACGAGAGTTTAATTTTAACGTACAGTCTTACAGTAAAATAACTAAACCAGAAACATAAACAATTGGATTTCAAAGTGATGATCTTATTGAAATTAGACATGGCAATATATAGCCTTACAAAAGATAGATAAACACAAATAACGTAAAGTTGTTGAAAAGAAAAAATAACAGCAGATAAATCCTAACAGTCCCAAAAGAATACGACTTCCTGAAGAATAGGATTTTATTTTAACAGAAATTGACTGGACCAAGAACTCCTAACATTCCCTCCCTTAAACTTATTCCCTTTTTTTTTGGATTTTATAACAAGAATTAGTTTAAGTCTGAAACATCACATACACTAAGCTCTTTACGCGGTTTTTGAAATGCCTCCAACTTGAGAGGCTTTGTCAACAAATTAGCAAGTTGATCTCGAGTACCACAAAACAATAAGTTGACAGTTCCTTCCTTAGTAAGATCTCTATGAAAATGAAATCTTACCCTTATGTGCTTGGAACGACCATGCAGAACTGGGTTTTTTGACAACTTAATAGTTGAAGCATTATCACACATAAGCTTGGTTCCTTCTACCTGTAAATGACCGATCTCTTTGAGTATTCTTCTCATCCAAACAGCTTGACATGCACATGCAGCAGCGGCAACAAACTCCGCTTCTGTAGTTGATAAGGTGACTATAGGTTGCTTTCTAGATGACCATGCCACTGCTCCTTCACTCATCATAAACACATAGCCTGAAGTACTTTTGCTGCCTTCCATATGGCCGGCACAGTCACTATCAGTAAAACCAATCAACTCACTAATTCCTCCCCTTTTGTAGAATACACCATAGTTAACAGTACCTTTCAAGTACCTCAAGACCCTTTTTGCTGCTGCAAAATGTTGTTGTGTCGGACAAGCCATAAAACGACTTATTAGACTTACAACAAACATAAGATCAGGACGAGTGGCAGTGAGATACATCAAGCTTCCCACTATCTGTTTGAAAAAAGTTGCATCCACTTTAATGCCATTTTCGTCTTTGCCAATTTTTTGTCCTGGAACAATGGGATTACAAACAGAGTTGTAATTTTCTATCTCAAATCGCTTCAAAACCTCAGCTGCATACTTTCTTTGACATATAAAAATGCCATCTGATCGCTGTATTACTTCAATTCCGAGAAAGAACCTCATCTGACCCAGATCAGTCATATCAAACTCCTTTTTCATAGAACATTTAAATTCTCCCAACAATATTTCATCATTGCTAGTAAACAAAAGATCATCAACATAAATGCTTACAATAAGAATGTTACCTTTCTTCCTTTTAACAAAGAGCGTATGCTCACTAGAACTGTTTTCAAATCCTTCTTTGATGAAGTAGGATTCAATTCGGCTAAACCAGGCTCTAGGTGCCTGTTTTAACCCATAGAGTGCTTTGTTGAGCTTGTACACCATTTGTTCACTCCCCTTTTTTTCATAGCCTTTCGGTTGTTCTACAAAGACATCTTCTTTTAATTCTCTATGTAGAAAAGCTGATTTTACATCTAACTGATAAAGTTTCCAGCCTTTCTGAGCCGCAAAAGCTATGATCATCCTTACAGTATCCATTCTGGCCACAGGTGCAAAAACTTCAGTGTAATCAATTCCATGCTCTTGTGTGTAGCCTTTCACCACCAACCTCGCCTTGTATTTATCAACCTCTCCAAGCTCATTTAGCTTAGTTTTATAAATCCATTTTACTCCTATTTTCTTTGCACCAACGGGTAGAACTATTAAGTGCCAAGTTTGATTTTTTTCAATGGATTTAATCTCCTCATCCATAGCCAATCTCCACTTTGAGCTTTTGACTGCTTCCTCAAAGTTTACAGGATCTGAAACCATCAAATACGCCATGTTAATATCATCTTCTTCAGAGAAACCTTCATAGGTGGACGTCGACTTCTGCCCTCTCTTATAGCCAAATTTGGTTCGATTTCAGCAACAGGTGTTGCATCGATAGCAGCAGGTTCAGCAGCAGCTTCAATTTCACCATCTGGATTAATCGATGAAGCTGAAACTGTGTGTTGTTCAGTGTCTTCTTCTTTTGCGGCTGAAATTTCAATACTTTCTCCCCAATCTAAATCAGCTTCATCTTCAAAATTTTCCCAATCCCATTCACGATCCTCATCAAAAATTACATCACGGCTCACTCTGATTTTTTTTGTAATAGGATCAAACATTCTGTACCCTTTGGATTCACCACTGATTCCAAATAAAACACAACTTACACTTTTATCTTCTAGTTTTTTTTCTTTTAGCATCTGGAATATGAACATATCCCACACATCCGAAAACTTAAAAATGGTCAACTGATGGTTTTTCTCCACTCCAAGCCTCTTCTGGTGTCATATCCTTTACTGCAAGTGTCGGTGATCGATTCAAGACATGATTCGCCCACATGACAGCTTCAGGCCAGAATTTCTTAGGTACTTTCTTTTCTGTCAACATAGCTCTTACCAAGTTCATCACTGTACGATTTTTGCGTTCAGTTACTCCGTTTTGTTGTGGAGTATAAGCTGTGGTCAGTTGTCTCTTCACTCCATGTTGCTTGCAAAAGTCATTAAATTCTGGAGAATTGAATTCTCCTCCTCTATCTGTTCTTAGGCATTTTATGGGCATTCTAATTTCTTTTTCCACCAAAATTTTGAAACATTTAAAATGGTAAAATGTTTCTGATTTTTCTGGGAGAAAGTACATCCATGCCTTTCTAGAAAAATCATCTATAAAACATAGCAAGTGCCTTTTTCCGCTGCTTGAAGGCGGTGTAATAGGACCACATAGATCCGCATGAATAAGACCCAATTTTTCAGTTGCTCTCCACTGACTTCTTTTTGGAATGGGAGTCCGATGTTGTTTGCCCTTCATACATGCTTCGCAAGTGATGCTTGGATCAACAATTTGCGGCAAACCTTCCACCATGTTTTTATGTTGCAAGATACGAAGGCCTTTGTAGCTGAGATGGCCATAATGATAGTGCCAGAGTATTGACTGATCCGAATTTGAAACTTGGAGGCATCTCCCTTTATGTGTTGTGATTGATGACTCTGCAAGCAAAATGAACATCCGGTTTGCACTCATAATTGATTCTGCCATTTTCCCTTTTTGTGGATGATAAATACTGCATACTCCATTTTTGAACAGCACCGCTACTCCCTTTTCTTGAAGTTGTCCAACACTCAAAAGATTATTTTTGAGTTCAGGTGCCCAATATACTTCTCCAATGGTGTAACAATTTCCCTGTAAAATCAATTTCACAGTACCTTTTCCAGACACTTTCATTCTTGTATTATTTCCAAGCTTGACACTATGAGTGAAAGTTGTGTCTAAGCTTGAAAACATACTTTTATTACCACACATGTGATTTGAGCAACCCGAGTCTAAGAACCATGCGTGACTTCTTTTTGCTTCATGGAGTTCTACATAGGCCATTAGCAACAACTCATCTTCTTCGTCGAGCTCGACATAATTTGCTTCATTTTTCCACTTTGGACATTCATACTGAAAATGTCCTAAGTCGTGACACTTATAACATTCAATAGTTGCTTTGTTGAAATTTGTTCTCCCTCTTCCACGCCCTCTTCCTCTGTAAGTTCCTCTTCCTCTGTTATTTGTACTTGTTCGACCTACAACATTCAGCTCTTGATCCTCATCATTGTTGCTAGGACGTCGAAATATCTGTTCATGCACCACTAACGAACTCTGTAACTCATCAATGGACATAGTATCAGTATCCTTTGATTCTTCGATGGACACTACAACATATGTAAATTTGTCAGTTAGAGTGCGTAGGATTTTCTCTACAATTTTCTTGTCTGGCATTTCTTCTCCATTGCTCCTCATCTTATTGGAGACCATCATTACTCTTGCAAAGTAATCAGTGATGGTTTCATCCTTCTTCATCTCTAGAACCTCAAACTCTCTCCTTAGTGCATTAAGAAGAGATTTCTTCACCTTTAGATTCCCACCAAACTTCCATTTCAGTGAGTCCCAAACACTCTTGGCTGTGCGACAGTCCAAGATTTGCTCAAAGACAGTTCGATCAATCGCTTGAAAGAGGTAATCTTTGAGTCTAGCATCATCGAACTGCTCCCGTTGTGCCTCAGTTAGTATCGTTCCTTCTATTGGTTCTGTAAAACCAATTTCCACTAAACTCCACAGACCCTTTGCTCTAAGTAAATTTTCCATCAGTTCACTCCAATGATCATAGTGACTGTCGAAGTGAGGAATTTTTGTTAGAGTTTTATCTTCACTCATACTCTCTGTGTTTGATCACTCGAAGATTGCTACTTCCCTTTTTTCAAAACCCAGTGGGGGCTCTGATACCAATTGTAGAGTCTTACAGTAAAATAACTAAACCAGAAACATAAACAATTGGATTTCAAAGTGATGATCTTATTAAAATTAGACATGGCAATATATAGCCTTACAAAAGATAGATAAACACAAATAACGTAAAGTTGTTGAAAAGAAAAAATAACAGCAGATAAATTCTAACAGTCCCAAAAGAATAGGACTTCCTGAAGAATAAGACTTTATTTTAACAGAAATTGACTGGACCAAGAACTCCTAACAATTTTAACAAAAAGTATTTTAAAATTATTTATTTTAAATACATTAAGTCAACAAGTTAGAGTGTGACTTTAAGATTACCATGAGAGAAAACCTAATTTCCACGTGTGAAAGCTGACTCAAAAATTCCAATAAGTAATTAAAAAAAAAGAAAATTCTATACCTAATGCTAATGGGAAAGGAAGAGGGGTGAGAGGGTTAATTAGCAAACTATCATTTTCATCACCTCAAAAAGTGGTACTCAAAAGATCTCTCTTTTTTAATACAACGTCATGCTTTAAGACTTAGGCACTTGCCAGTGACACTACCCTAGAAAGCCAGGGCCCCATAGCCAGCTTCTTCTTCCTCTCTTCTTCTATTTTTTATCTTTTTCTTTCTTTAAACATTCAATAAAACAGAGGAGAGAGACTTCAATAAAAGCCATGAAAGCTCTGTAAAAATATATATATAAGATGACGACGAACATGCAGGAAAAACGAGGCTAACGACAGAAATTAATGAAGACCAAATTCAACAATTTTAAAATAAAATAAAATAAAAGAGGAGAGTGATGTACACGGGGATGGAAGGAGGGTGGAGGTTCCATTTATATGACGAATCCTCTATCTTGCCTGCTCCAAATCTGTGTCTGTAAAGCAGCCCCAGATTACAGACTTCGTCAAACCCACTAGTCCCATGTAGCCTTAGCCCACTTGCCTACTTTTACTCCCCCTTCCAACTTCGCTTATTGTAATTTCCCACATCCTTTTTTTTTTTTTTTTCAATTTTCATTCTTAATTATAACTAATAATACCATTTTCAGATTTCTTAATTATGTTGTTTTTAATTGTATTTTATCCATTTATTTCAAAAAATTATTTATATATAAAAATATTTTTTATATAAATTATTTTTTAAAACATATTTTTTCATAAAAATATTTATGAAAATGGCGATATTAAATGTTCACATTTTAATATCAAAGTTTAAAAAAATAATTTTATCTTTCGAAAAAAGATATAAATATTTATATTACTATATTAATAAATATTTCTGAATACATCACTCTATAAATTATTAATTATTTTATATTAAAATAAAACATGTAGTTAAATAATAATATTAAAATTCAAATTCAAAATCTAATTAAGAGGAAAAGACAAGCATTTCTTGCATCTCTCTGTATGGTTGAATTCTTGGCTTCTTTTCATAATAAAATAATTTTTGCATATAAAAAGAATAAAGAAAAAGAAAAGCATGGGGATTTGATTAATAAAGAGGACAAAAAATGCATTAGAATCCAAAACATTAATAAACAAAGACATTTCTTTGTGCAATTCGTCTTCATCTCCACATGAGAGGAAGATTATGGGAAGTTATATTATAAAACTATTATTTTTTGTACGTATGTTATATGGAATGATAAATCATTAGAGATTCAATATATATACAAAATCAATTATTAAATTTTTTAAAAAATAAAATTGCTTAATAGTTATAATTTTGTAGGGTGCACTTGTATATATATACTTACTCTTTATTGATTTGCTATCATACATAGAAAGCAGAGGTGTGTATTATTCGTTTATAACTAAACAATCGAATCAAACTAATAAAATTCAGTTATTTCGATAATAGTAAGTTCGATTCGGTTTAATTTTTTTATTATCGATTCGGTTTACTTTTATTTAGTAACCGAATTAATCGAAATAATAAAATTTTTATTAATTAATATATTAATTATAATTTTAGTGATAATATATTATTTATAACTATTATCTTATTAATATTAAATCATATTTATTATTTTTTTATAAATAAAATTGATTATAAATATATTTTTATAAATATTTTATTAAATAATATATATATATATATTGATTGTTATAATCGATAACTGACTAAATATTTTTAATTCAGTTAATTTTGATTTTGTCTCAATTTTGATTTGATTAAATTAATATTTTTATAGTCAATTAACAATTTGATTAGTTGAAAATTCAGTTCAATTAACAAAATTCTCACCCTTCTTTGAAAAGTTACAGCTACAAAAAATTTTAATTCATATGAGAATGAACTCATCAACCGTTAGATTAAATATTTATATATAAATTCATGCATTTTATATACATATTTTCATTAATTTTTTATTAACATCAATATAAATATTTAATATAATAATTATTAAATTCATTTTTATATAAATTTATACTTATATTAGAGATGTGCTCTACATGAATTTTCTTTTATAATTAATTAATTGTTAGAGAGTAATAATTAATTATTGTAAAGTAGTAGTAATAATAATAAAGAGAAGGAGAGTAGAGGCCATCAACGTTGTCCACTTTTTTTTTTTTCTAACTATGATGCCTTAATTTTCATGCACGCATGGATGAATATAATTGCAGTACGTGATGAAGATTTGTGGCGATGGAGATGGCAGCTGGCGGATTGGTGATCAATGGTGGTGGTGGTGGTGAGGGTGGCGGTGCGGTGATAGTTTTTTGGACCACGTGATCTTGTGTGCTGGCTTCGATCCCCATAAAGATTTTGAGTATCTTGCAATAGCCTCTCCCCACACGAGGTCCCTGCCCCTGTTTTTCGGCAGTTTCTCTCCATCTTAGCAGTAAGTAATATTCATCATGAAGAAGCATATACTATTACTACGCATATCTAGACAAGGGCAAGGCCAATTTTAATTCGATTTCGATGATTTTAATTTATTTTAAAATTAAATTCAAATTGAAATTTATAAAGTTAATTTCACATAATTTTAATTTTTAGTAATTTTGATTTAATTTTAATTTAATTTAAAAATAATTTTAGTTTAATATTATATCATAAGATGCATCCTCACAGCATCGAATCAATCAATTCAACAAGTTAAATGAGTGATTTTATTTTAATTCAATTCAAAATTTAAAATACCTCAAATTAAAGTGGGTTTTATACTATTCTAAATTCGATTTGATTCAATTTAATTTTAATCGATTTAATTCTAAATATAGTTCCATTTTAAAATTAAATAAGGCTATGTCTATATATGAAAAAAAATTAGAGTGAAATATATGTTTTATCACATAAAACACTTTAAAATTCAAATCTTCATAGTCTTTTTTTTATATTAAATTTTTATATTTATAAAAAAAATAAATCTACTTTTTTTATATATAAAAATTTAGGCGTATTTAATTGAGAAATAATTAATTATTAGTTATCAATGACTAATAATTAGATTATAATTTTAAATTAATAATATTTAAAATTTAAAAATTATATTTAATAAAAAAACTAAATACTATAACTCACAACAAGTTAATACAAATTGTAAAAGACTTTATTTCTTTTAAGTAAAGTGAAATGTTCATCTATGTAAATTGAGAAAATCATAGCGGAAACGCTTTATCCCGCAATGACCTCTTTGACGTAAATAGGATTGAACTTAATCTAGTGGTTAATTTAAAAAGAAAAACCAATAACTCCAACTGCTTAGCTAAAAGGCTATTAAATTTTTTACCTACTAAATTAGTCGACCTTTAAAATTAAGGGTGTTGTCTTAATTATATATTAATCATGTATCAAATTTTGACTATATATATATATATATAAATATATATATAAAAACACTAGGACGGTATCAAAACTAGCTAGGCATATTAGCAAGATTTTCAACACAAAAAATTAATTAATTATTTAATTTGCTCCTAATATAAATAATTTTTATTTATTTATAACTTTCCGCAAAATTAAATAATGTACAGTATTATAGGCCATCTAGCTAACACCCCTTGAATACTCCTAAAAATTTTGAATTAATTGTTATTGGCTTATTGCTGCCTAATTATATTTATTAATTATATGATAAATTCTTGCCTAAACTTTGTTTCATTTGTCGATTTGAGACACAGTTGTACGATGAGATTCGTATGTAAAATAAGTGAATTCAAAAATTTATATTTTGCTTTATGATAAACTAAGTTTAGGTAAGTTTTACGCCTATTATGTATAGGCGTATTAGTCAAATAAATCCAAATTTTTAATCACTTTAATGGCTGATTATATCCAAAATTTTTAATTTTGAATAATTTAATTATAACTTTTAAAATTGAAGAATTTTTATTTAAAATTCAAAAACTAATATGGAGATTTTGATTTTTTACTTATAGATTAGCATTATGTTACTTTTTAAAATTTTTTTTTATTTGATTCATCTTTCTCTCTCTATCTCCCTTGTTCTCTCACCTCTCTCTCCCTCACTCTCTTTCTCTAGAACAAGGGAGAGACATAAAGAGAGAGAGAGGAATTAAATAAAAAAAATTAGAAAATATGACATAGCATAGCACATGACAATTCATATGTAAAAAATTAAAACCTCCAAATTTATTTTTAAATTTTGAATAAAAATTTTTTAATTTTGAAAGTTATGATATTAAAAATATCCTTATTAAAAACTTTAAATATAATCAACCACCAATGTAAATGTTTTAGATTTATTTAGTCTTATATATAATATCCAAAAAATTTGGAGCATATATTTGTTTTTGTATTGGGTTATGTTATTCCAAGGAAGACTATTATTTGATGTGCTGCGTCTACGTCAAGTGTTAGGTAAAGACCAAACTAACACTGTTTTTGACATGTGGGAAGGCATGCTTAGTTGTTTTCATGAACCTTATTGATGTAAATTAAATATATATATATACTCCTATTAGATTAAGCAAAACATAGAATGTGGCTTGCCAATTTCTTGGCTGATTATACTAATTTCTTTTAATGTCAAGGCTATAGAGCATAATTAGGATTAGGGTATTCCTATTCCATTATAGATTAAAAATAAACATTATCAATGTTCAAGATTACATTCAGTATAATTATTCATTCATTTGGAATTAATTCAAATAAAATTATTGGATTCAAATCGTACCATCCCTGGTGAATGGCAGCTTTCTGCTGATAGGTCTTCATACCCATAAGATCTTTAGGTCAAAGATTATCCTTTGAATGATTATAATTTTTATATTAACAACTTGTTTATTAACTTAATTACGACTTGAAAAATAATTATAAAACACAAGAAAATTAAAACAAATGAAAAAGACAACATTAGGAGATATTATAATTTATCTTCATGTGCTTCATTCTCCTGCAAATTTAATTTTCTAGTAAATTCTTTCTCGTGTGCATGGCATGGTATTGTTCTCTTACATATTTTTTAAAGGAAGCAAGATGCTTAATTTTAATTAATTAACAAGATAATTAATTTGATAATTCTTTTGGGCAAATCTTCAAAGTTAATAGAATTAGGCGAGCCAAGAACATTAAATAAAAAAATGAAATTATTTCCTCAAGTAGTAATGATGAAAAGGTCATGGAAATGAAACGTACTAATCCCTCAGATCCATTAATTATGATCAAATATTGATGAAAATTAAAGAAAATTAGTGAGACAAACGTAATTATGTCACCAAATTTTTTTTGACTTTACCTAATTGCATGTAGCCTCTCATACGAGCAAACAAAATCTTAGGATGGAGAAAGTTCAGGCTCATGTCTCCTTCATTTCTAATTTCACATCTATTATGAATCTTCATATTGATGAAGACGACTCCTTGATTCATCAGAATTCTTATAATAACCTAACCTAAAAGAAAATCTTAAAGATCCTTTTGATCATTACCTAATCTTGACCACCATTCACCCTATAATAGGGAAAAGAGCAAAAAAAAAAAAAAAAAAAGAAAAAAAGAAATTGGGTACAAAACCCAACTTGACTAAATCTTGACCACAGTGAGATCTTCAGATTTATATCCAACGGTCCAAATCAATCTGGTTTGGATAGCATTAGACCCACAAGAACGAAGCAAAGTTGTGGGTGTGGGTTGGAAATCATCTTGATGATGATTACAGAAGCACAAGAAACACGTAATAGCCATTTTTTTTTTCTAATTGCTATGACCACGAGACTTCTCCATGAGTAACCCATGAAATGAATCCAACACCTAGTCCTGGCATATCTTTGACAAGTGCGAATGCTCCAAACGTTGCGTTTCATATCCAAACCCCAAAAGATTTCTTCACTGCCAGACTGCGACCCAAGATTTTCATCTCGTTTTCATGCAATACCTTTCTCTACCCTTATCTCTCACTGTCTATAAATATATGCACATTTCCCCTTTCATTTCCAGCCATCACCACTACCATTGAAAAGCACCCTCCTCTTCTTTGCTGGCTCTTTCTTTCTTTCTTTCTTTCTTTCTTTCTCTGTCAAGAAAAAGCCAGAAGAGATTTTTTAACCTTTCTTTCATTAGCTATCACAAAAGCCAGAAGGGAAAAAAGAAAGAAAAAAATGGCCGTGAATTATGCAGTTCAAGCTTATTTCACAGTGATATTATTATATATAACCCGTTTAATGTCCACAGGAAAATCCAAACTCCTACCGCCTAAGCTCTTAACCCTTGATTTCTCTGAGAGAATCCGCACAGACACTTCAGCCATTGAATCAGCCTCTAGAGATTACGGTAATATTGTCCACGAAAGCCCAGTCGCAGTTCTGTATCCATCCTCCGTACAAGACATCGTGAGTCTAATAAAATTCGCCTACAATTGTTCTGTTCCTTTTACAGTATCTGCTAGAGGCCGCAGCCATTCTGTATTTGGACAGGCTATGGCTCCTAAAGGAGTAATAATAGACATGATGCATCTAAGGAATCATAGGGAGAAGACTGGAGTTATAGTCTCAAAGAACCCTTCACTGGGTTTTTACGCAGATGTTGGAGGCGAGCAGCTATGGATTGATGTGTTAAAAGCCACAATGGAGCATGGACTTGCACCGGTATCGTGGACCGATTACTTGTATCTCACAGTTGGAGGGACTCTCTCTAATGCAGGAATTAGTGGACAAAGTTTTCGATATGGACCTCAGATCAGCAACGTCTATGAAATGGATGTTGTCACTGGTATGTAATTTTCACATTTTCTAGCAGTAGAAGTCGAACATAGATGACTAGGCGGTGGCAGTGGTGGTTGTGATGCATTAACTATTACAGTCACTCTCATGCCATTTATTAATGTTAGAAACATGTTCGTTTGGTCCTACAGTGTGTAAGTGTCTCTTCTTTGCAGTGTTGCGAGACCCGAAGTTTCTTCTAATTTCTCGGGCTTAAATTTCAAGACAATGATATCGATATGATCTCAGACTTAGTTATGGTCAACTTCAATTTCACAAATTTTTTTTTTTTTTGCCAAGCCAGGAGTTTTCCAGTGTGGCTTCTTAGAGTTGTCCTTGTTGAAGCTAAATGTTATATACATATGTCTGAGTTACATAAAATTTTCACTATTGATTTTGCATGCATGCGGTTACTTGGGGTTAACTCATGAGATTTATCTTTTTTTTTTAAAAATTTTAACAGGAACGGGAGAGCTTGTCACTTGCTCTGCACATAGGAATTCAGATCTATTTTATGCTGTTCTGGGGGGCCTAGGCCAATTTGGAGTCATAACCAGAGCTAGAATAGCTATAGAGCCAGCACCAAAGAAAGTACGTTAGCATAAGAGATCTCTTAATTTCCATTTTTAAAAAGTTGTGATGTGTGAAACCTATTCCATTTTTACATTTTCTTTAAGCTGTATAATTAAGCTAATGGCTCAATAATTATTTTAGCTGCTTGCTGCTTTAATTACTCATTTACTTGTCATTTTATGCCCTCTGATCATATAGGGTTCTTTTTTTTTTTGGGTTATTAGGTTAAGTGGGTACGGATGCTTTACAGCGATTTCTCTGCTTTCACCAAAGACCAAGAACGTTTAATCTCAATCAATGGAAGGAAACAAAGCAATGCACTTGATTATGTGGAAGGTTCACTTCTTATGAACCAAGGCCCTCCAAATAATTGGAGATCTTCCTTTTTCCCTTCCTCTGATATCCCCAGAATAATGTCCCTTGTAACCCAACATGGCATCATCTACTGTCTAGAAGTGGCCAAGTATTATGATGATACAACCCAACATTCTGTGGCCAAGGTATACTCGCACTCTTAATGGTATAGATCTAATGATCACCAGTAATTTATGTTTACTAATTAATTTGGACATTATTATTATTTATTGCAGGAACTTCAACAAATGTATGAAGGGTTAAGCTTCATTGCCGGATTTAAGTTGGAGAAAGATGTGTCGTATGTGGAGTTTTTAGATAGAGTGAGAAGTGGAGAACTAAAGCTTCAATCTCAAGGACTATGGGATGTTCCTCATCCATGGCTAAATATTTTTCTGCCAAAATCTCGTATTTCTGACTTCAATTCAGGTGTTTTCCAGGACATTGTTCTTAAACGAAACATTACCACAGGACCTGTCCTTATTTACCCCATGAACCGAAACAAGTAAGTGTGCACATCATTGTTTAAGAGGGGAAAAAAAAAATAGTTCTAATTAATGATCTGAAATTATTAATAACTGCAGGTGGGATGATCGAACTTCTGCAGTTATACCAGATGAGGAAGTTTTCTACACAGTGGGATTTTTGCATTCAAGTGGATTTGATGACTGGCAGAGGCATGATGATCAGAACAAAGACTTGTTAAAGTTCTGTGAAAAAGCTGGAATCAAGGTTACTAAGTATTTTCCAAATTACAAAACTAAAGAAGAATGGATCAACCATTTTGGCTCCAAATGGACAACTTTCCAAGAGAATAAATATCTATTTGATCCAAAAATGATGCTATCACCAGGCCAGAGAATTTTCAATTGACCTCTAAGCATTAGCTTTTAGTACAAAGTATTGCAGGCATTTCATGTTTTATTAGTGAGGCAAGAAAATAAAAAAAAGAAAAAAGAAAAAGGTTGCACGACGACAAGACGTTGTTGCTGTTAGAAGTTGACAGGTTGTAAATATTAATATATTACAAGGAAGGAGGAATCAACTGAGGAACTTCTTAAATATTTGGTTCACATAATTTCATCTGGATATCTGTCTTCACTGATTTTGTGCCTATATTTATTTATTTGAAGAGCTTTTCATATATATAAAAGGATTGTTGAACATATATGTACCGTTCAAATTTATTTATGCATTGAATTGTAATATTAAACTTAGTCTAGCGGCTAAAGCATATTACTCACTTGACAGAAACAGTTTTAAGTATTAAAATCATGTAAGTAAAAACTGATAACACCATCCACGGCGAGTATCCACAAGGAGGAGCAATAGTGAAAATGAAAAGAGGGGGTGATGCGGAACAACGAGTTTGATAAAAAGTGGTAATGAATAATGAAAAAACAAGCAAGAACAGGGAGGGGGATGCTTTGCTTTGCGGCCTAGAGATGGGCCATAGAAAATTGGTAAGGAGTACAGAATGTTGGCGACTTTATTTGAAGCTTTGCAGGGAACCAGGAGACATCAAAAGTAGCCGCCCTCCCTATCATTTTTGACCTTTTTATTATCCTACTACCATACACTATAATAATCCATTTTCTACTTTTATATGCCATTGATTTCCTCTATTACTAGCTATGACTTTTTCTCCTATAAAGATCATCACAACGTGTGATACTCTATTAAAATTAATGTTAGTGATGGGATAACAGAAACACCCTTTTCTCTTTTGTGCTTTTATACCAAACATTGTTAATCATGTCAACCTTGTATTAGAGATATTATTTACTTTACTTTCTACTTCTAGCTTTAGAAAATTTCGCAATCCCTTGAAGACCCACAATTTGACCATGAGAGAATTGGTAAGCGAAGATATGGACCTGGCCAGTGGGCTCAGTCACAGGCCTATTCTTCAATTATCTCTAACCATGGGCATGGGCATGGGCAAACCTTTCCCAGTTTGGACATTTTTCATACATTTGGGCGTCACATACATGTTCTTTATTATAAGCCCAAAAGCTTAAGAATACTGTTAATAGGAGCTGTGGATACAGCGCTCTCGCTCCCACCTTCTGATTCGTATGTGTCTTTGCTTCTCTGCCGAACCCAAAATTATCATTCTTCTAAAACTCTCAAAATTTCAACTCATTGTTATTCAAGTTTTATATCTGTTCAGTAATATTAATTGATTTAATAATTATTAATTATTTTATTAACGAAATATTTAAATAAACTGTGGTACGTCCAGAACAAAAGAAAGCCGGGCGTAACTTCTTTGACAAATTCGTAATTAATGTCTGTCGGATTCCCTTCAACCGTTTCCTCTGTCTCCAATTCTTTAATTACGGACTAAAATTCAATTTGACCATTAAATAGAGTTTAACTCAACCGTTTCCTCTGTCCAATTCTTTAATTACGGGCTAAAATTCAATTTGACCATTAAATAGAGTTTAATTAAGTATAAAAATAAAACTTAAAAAATTAAGTTAATTATATTTTAAAATTGACAAATTAATTTATCTTAATTTATGGCTGTCAGCGAGTTATAAATGCTTGTTCAGAGAATAAATAAAAATTTGACTTTTTACAAATTGGTCCCTGAAGTATATAAAAAGTTGTAATTTGATCCTTTTCTCTGTACTCTTTATCTTTCCACCTTTTCTCCCTTACCCTCCATATTTATGCTTTATCCCCCCAAAAACCACAACAGTGATATATTGATAGAAAAAAAAATTCAATTAAAAATTAAAATATAAATAAATTCACTTTTTGCTCCCTCTATCTCACCTTAAAATTGAAAATTAAAATCAAATATTCAACCATCCCAACATCAAAAATATATTTTTTTACAATATTATCTTTGGAAAAATATATATATTTTAAAAAATTTATTGAAAAGTTATAAAAGAATTTTTTATTACTTTTATAAAAAATTAATAATTAGAATATAATTTAATATTTAAAGTTAGCATCATTTGCCTCTTTCTCTCTCCTCCTTATTGTGTGTTGGGATTATAAATCCCACGTCAAGAAAGTATAAACATAAAAGGGTAAATATAAGTGATTAAATTGTAACGTTAATTGGCTAATCATTTTGATTTGTAAAGTAATTTAATTATTCATATAAGTCCAAATTAAAATGAATTAAATTATAATTTGATCAATACTTTCACCAAACTTAACAATGTGCACAACTAAAAATTAGGGCAAATTGGTCAAATTTGTCAACTTGATGGTTATAATTGATCCAATTTTTACATTACATTTTGTCCTTTAATTGCAACTCAAAGAAACTGATATATATTATTATATAGTTGATAAAGCATAAAATTTGGAGAAGAAAGCTAATTACAATAAGATGATGATGTTCTGCATGTTGATGAAGCAGAAAGATTAGACAAGTAAGTCAACTATAATGGCAAATATAGCGAGCAAGATGCATTTGTAATTTTCAATCTAATTTCCACACTTCGTATACGGGAGATAATCTTGGAAAGCGTTTTTATGGCTGAATAAACTATGGCGTAAGAATTACTGTAAAATTGATTTGAGTGTAACTTCGTATATGGGAGATAATCCTACAAAGCGTTTGTATGGCTGCATGACTTGTGGAGTAAGAATTACTGTCAAATTGATCTGGGCGTAAGAGATTTTGGGATTTTTGTTTAGGGGAAAATTGAACCATATGGAATGTGCTGGTTCTTTGCCTATTGAATGAAAATGATAGAAAGTTTGAGGAAATTTTTGTCTAGAACCAGTTCATTATAAATTCAAGATATAAACATGTAGGGCTCCTGTGTTTAATAAGTAAGTCTCACCATATATCTTATATCTTTAATCCATGATAGATCGAATTTAGGTAAAAAAAATGTGTAAGTTTGCTTATTCCCTTATTCATGTAAACTTGTGTATGTTTTATAGTATAATTTGGTCAAGCATACATGTGAAAACAATACAAATTAGAGCTCAAAACTCGGGTAATTATCATACTTAATCATTTAATTTTATGAGTGTTTTTATAAAAGTTACAAAACTTTAATTTCTTTTATAAAATTTATTAAATTTCAATTTAATTTCATAAATACCATTATGACTGAAAATTAAAAATTTTTAGGTTAACTTGCTGACCTGTTAACTATTTTACAAATAAAATTACCTAACTAGTAGTTGCTAGTGGTGAAAAAAAATGAAGAAAGGAAAGGGGTTTGACAACAAAGAGAGTAGCTGGATGTGTTTTATGCATTATATTTTTTATTTTTTTAGTAAATTAATAAAATAAAATAATTTTATTTATAAAATAATTAATATGTCAATATATTAACTTAGAACCCTTTAGTTTCTCATTACAATAAATTTTATAAAAAAAAATTAAAATTTAATAATTTTTATAAAAATACTCATAAAATTACCCGCAAAACTCGAATGTTCAAAATTTAGTGCCTCAATTAAAACAAAATATAATATCATTGCTATAATTGAATTGTGAATCATTGCATATAAATGCTTCAAACATGAGCATAAACGAGTTGTTGGATATACATGTGTTCCTATATCACCTCTATGCAATCTATGCAAAATGTGCATTCCTATATCATTGTTTCTAATATCCCATAACCAAGTATGTCCATCAAAGTGGGTGCTTTTGGCCATGTGTTATTACCATTTATAGGGGTAATTTGTACTCTTTGTCCTTAAATTTTGATGGGTGTTTCATATTTGTCTCTAAAATTTAATTTGTTATGAGAAAATTCTTTAATTTTAATTTTGTTTCAAAAATCATGCCTTTTACTTGTAAAAACAAGTTTTATAAGAAAATAAAAATAAATTTAAAAAGATTCAAATTGTTAGCGAATCATATTAAAAGACACATAATTAAATTTAAATGTCATGTGTGTCACAAAGTCTCCTAAACCTAAATGCAAGACATCTTATATTCACATTTTTTATTAAAAATAAATATGTAAATACACAAACTCAAAAAAAAAAAAAAAAACTCCTTAATAAAATAATGAATAATTTTACTAAAACATCTTATATTGATCATTAACCTTTCTAAAGTCTAAATACTACATTCGTCAATCCCTCATCCATCAAACACGTGTAGCTATCGAAAGAAATGTCTGGAATAAACAAGATAATTCCTTAGACGTTGCACTATTTTTTTTTCCTTCCATAAAAGTCTCCCATCAATTTTGTCCTAATCATCTTCAAATACTATAATATTAATTTATTAGTTAAATGATATAGCGAATTTTTTTTTAAATAAATAAATATAGCAAATTTTTAATAATTATTATATTTTAAACATTTTATAAAATATTCTATTAATTTTAGCTAAATAATTTAATTTTGATTTCTATTATGGAATTTGAACTAATAGTTATATATATATATATATGTATTTCTTAATGTGAAAGAAAATAGAAATTATTTTGAACCAGTGGCTATGCATGCTTGGCAGTCAGCAATCCTAATTAAGAGTCACAATCAGGAAAATTTAGGATCAAAGTATTTGAGGACTAAATGGGAACACGATTGATTTGAAGTGTGAACAATTTGAATATATAAACTAAGGACCACCAATGGATTTTCACTTCTTCTAACTTCAATGTAAAAGCTCTTATTTTTATTGCCTTTTGATGTTCACACGATGCATCATACACAAATACAAACTATACAAGAAACCAATGGTTCTATGCCCATCACATATCACACTTCATACTCAAAAATAATCCTTCAAATCATGGGAATTATAAACAACAATGACTAGAAAATTAGTCTTTCTTTATCTTATTTAGACCATGTTTTAAATAATTATAATAATAATAATATTAAAATATTTTTATTTTAAAAAACAAAAGTAAAAATGATATGTATTTTATATTATAATATTTTATTTGGACTTACTATTTTTAGTTTTATTTTTATAAATTCTTATTTGGATTAACTTTATAATTAAAATTTGTATATATAATAGTATAAGTCCATATATTATTTTAATGTGTTTTGGATTCTAATTGTAATAAAATTCTATTTGAATTATGATGGGAGAATCCTAATAAATTTTTATATAATACATAGGTTATATACTCTCTCTTTAGTGTATGTAAATTGAGTTTCTCCACTCATGAGATCAACTAGACCTAGAGAGAAAGATATAACAGTTCTCTACAGGGAATTTATTTGTTTATTGCAAATTTAAAAATTAAGTAATCATACATTTCAAACACAAAGTCATTTCATTATTGTAATTTTAATTTTATATGCATATGCATCCAGTAGTTTAATTCTCTTAACATTTTTTATATATATTTTTTATTTATTAAACAATTTAGTTACTAAAATTAAATCCAATGTGGAAAGTTTATGAAAATTTTTAATGAAATTAATTAAAAATACATTAAAAATTTATTATTATTATTTAATTTACCAAGTATCCCTTCATATCTATTTTATGGTCTATAGAATATGAATCTCTTCTAATTTTCTTCAAAGATCAAATCTGAGTTTTTCAGTGATAAATTGATGCATAAAAAAGGAAAATTATAAATAAATTTTAAAACTTGAGCTACACAGATAAGAAGACTTGAACTCGAAATCTCTCCACTTTCTACTATCAACAACTAATTAATTTAAAAGTAGTGCATGATGTGATTTAATAGCATGGCCTGCATATATATATGGCAGATTAATTTGTCAATAAAATAGATAATGTTGCATTAACAATTCAAATGAAAATCATATAATCAGCAATTTTTAAAAAAAAAAAAATAGCCTGATTGGAATTAAAATTCAAGATTTTATAGATTTGGAGATGACTCCAATACAATTGAGTTAAAATTCATTAATATATTAGCATAATATTTATTTATTACAATACATATATATATATTATATATTTATAATAAAACATATTAAATAATGTCTTTTTTCTTATTTTGGTATATATTGAAAAAATTTTAAAAGAATAGATTGTTTAGATTTGGATTAATAACTCTTTGTGCTGTAATTAAGAGAAGTGCTAATTAGCATATTCATTATAATATATGGAGAGCTCTCATGAAAAGATGAATTTAATAATTTTTAGATTTAAAATTTACATTTAAATTCATGAATTTATTTTATACACTTTAATTTAGATATAAATATGTGATCTAATGGTTATTAAATTCATTCTCATATAAACTCGAATTTATATTAGATGTATCCTATAGAATTTTTTTATGCCAGAGATATTTATTATGTTATTATGCAAATGAAGTCTTTATGCTTATCAAATTGATGTAATATTTTCAATTATTTGGCAATATATACTCCTAATATATCATCCTATATAAATACCTATATTCTTACCAATAATGTCAATCTCAAACATTTAAATTAAAATTCAAAATTTTAACACACACATATATATACCTTAAAAAAATTTGTATATTCATGTAAATTAATTTTTAACATTGTTCAATAGTAACATAATTGCCCTACAAACATTCACCTACTTAAAGCAATTAGGAATTACATATAAAAAATATTATTATATTTTTGTGATATATGTGTATTCCTATATGGTAGAGCTGGGATATACAGAATATAAGGATGAAGAAAACCACAAGAAATAAAAGTGTAATCAGCTTTAATTTAGTGGTAATATAGTGGTTTTTGAGACTATAAAGTCTTAAATTTAAGTCTCAATTAAATCTAATTATATAAAAAAATAAAAAAGATTTTATTTTAAATAAATAAAATAAAATAAAATTACATATTATGATTATTGTCCTGATAATTTTAGATTAAAATTTTTATTTTTCAAAATTAAAGTTAATATAAATAATTTTATTATAACAGTTAATTATAATAAATTCATTCCATATTCATATCAATTAATCCCAATTAATTATTCCAATTTCTTATTAAAATTAAAAAAAAAAAGAAAAGGACAGTCTGCCTTCCTCCCTTGACTATTTTCAAAGCCTTGCGAGGGTGGACTTTGACCTATACTTTTCAAGCTCTTTCTTTTTTCTCTGTGTGTACTAACTGCTACTTCTCTCTGTCTCTCTCTCTCTCTCTGTCTCTCTCTCTGTGTACTAACTACTACTTTTCTTTCTTCAACTTCATAACACCAAGTATCTAATCTATACCTTGGTTATAAATTGGTGGGCGGGCACTTCCTCTTTTCTCTCTCTACTATTCCTTCATCCCACGTGGCCCTCGCATCACTCAATATCTGCCTCTTACTACTTTTCAAAAGTTCCATAACACCCTTCTCTCTCTCTCTCTCTCTCTCTCTCTCTCTCTCTCAAAACCATGGCAGAAAACCCACAAAAATAAGCTCGTTTTGTTTAATTTTCAAATCTTTACCCGCTGATGATCAAACCCACCAAACTTGCAGCCAAATCTATATTATAGCAGCTATTTTTCTACACGTAGCGAGACACCTAGGCCAGTTTATAGCTCCCTCCCCAGGCCAGTTTTCTTTGCTTTCTTGAATCATCCATCCATGGAGATCAAAGGTAGAGACATTATCAAATGACATCAATAAGAGAAAGATATCCGAATTGAGCAGGTAGATCTCTCATGCAGCTGCTTGCATCTTTACCTAAAGCTTTATAGCTATCTATACCTGCTTCCAATTCACATGGATACCGTCTTTTCGATTCCAAGCCAAGCAGACCGTGCCACATATCTCCGATCCTTAATGCAGTCTTTTGGCTGTAATTACATTTGTCTTTGGTTCTACCGGCCGCAACTAAACCAGTGCGTTTCCCAATCTCTTTCTTTCTATGTATATGTGTGTGTCGATCTTATTTGCACATTTTTTTTCTCTTTTGCACAACAAAAAAAAATGTTGCTTATGTTTTGTCCTTAATTTCCAGCTGTCTATACTTCTTGGATGGGGATTACCATGAACAAACCAACCAATCTGGCTCTTCTTCGGGAAGCTTAGCTCGGTGGCTTTTTGATAAATATCGGGCAGAAGCGTTCCTTATTGTAAATGAGTATGCCAGCTACACTCAATCTCTCTGTGTTCTACATCTCTTGCTCTTACATATTTTCTGAAAATGCCTTCTTTGTTTCCTCTGTCAGCCGTGTTCCCGGAATGGCTTTCGGTAATAAACAACCCTACACAGAGCTAAATGAATCTGAACTTCAAAGAATGGCATCTGTTTCTGTGCAGAAGCAATTCTATCAGGTAACAACAACAAAAAGATTGCATCTTCATGAATATCATCAATTCAAATTAATGGGATTTCTGATAGCTAACTTAGTAACACTAAGTCTGTTTATGTTGCAGGAAGCGAGGATCAAGGTTTGTTCACTCGGAAGATGCTTATTTATGTTAAATATATAACAATATATATTGTAGAAAGTTATATGATCATATATATCAGCATTTCTCTCATCGCTTAACATCTTTTCCTCCTTCTTAATTACAGACTGCGGTCTTTATGGGGTGCAGGAGTGGGGAAATTGAAATAGGCTGGTCCAATGGGATGACTCAGGTAAGAGAATGGTTCAATAATCTCTATACGTTTCTGATTACTTTAAAGCTACTTCATGATTAATATAAGAAAAGAAGAAGATATATCATATTCTTGTTAAATTTCAATTGAGTTTTCCCCTTTCAGATTAACATGGAAAATGCGATGAGGAGTTTGTTTTCTGAAGTCGTTATTCCTCAAAAACAATCTTCGCCGAGAGAACTTTCCCATGTGATTGATCCAAATTGGCCTTCATCATCTTCCTCCTCATTGAGATCACTATCCATGGACAGCCCAGATAGCTCTCCTTTTTTGTTCAATGTTCCAACCACATCCCACATACCAGAAGTCCCTCAAGAGACTCCCTCATTGCAACAAATATCAAGCACATCAAGTGCAATCCAACAAGTCTTGCAGTCTCTGCAGCCAGTACAAAGCACAAGTAGACCACTTCAACTGGCCATGCAATCTTTGCAGCCAGAACCAAGCACAACTAACCCACTTCAACTGGCCATGCAATCTTTGCAGCCAGTACCAAGCACAACTAGCCCGCTTCAACCAGCAATGCAATCTTTGCATCCAATACCAAGCACAACTAATCCACACCAAGTAGCAATGCAAACATTTTCCCTGACAAGAAACGTTCAATTACCATCCCAAGAGAGTGAAGATGATGCAATAATAAGAGCCATTCTGGCAGTTCTAGCATCTCCTTCAACTTCTACCAATTCTTCAATAATGCCTAACTCACCTTACCATTACCGGGAAAGCCAGAAAGCTAGTGCTTTCAAGAATTATATAGCCCCCACAAGACAAACGAGACAAAATTTACACAGGCAAAGTATGCTTAAACAAGCAATTACTTATTACAGAAGCTTAAATATTTTGAGACCGGAACATATGCCCGCAAGTCGCCCCACCAACACTCAGTTGCACCACATGATATCAGAGCGTAGAAGGCGTGAAAAGATCAATGAAACCTTCGAAGCATTGAGAAAACTTCTCCCTCCAGATGCCAAGGTGGATATATGACACAAGTTCTTTCTACTATAACATGCACATTCATATATAGCCAATGCAAGTAAAATTTCTCTAAGCATGTGTGTCTATAATATTTAATGCAAGGATCTAATTGCTATATATTAATTAGATTTTGATCTTGATTAATATAGAAGGACAAAGCGTCAGTGCTTACTAGAACAAGGGAATACTTAACATCTCTGAATGCTCAAGTCGAGGAGCTTAGAAAGAGAAACCAGAAATTAGAGGCACAAGTGCAACAACTACCTACAAAAGAAGTTGCAGAAGAAGGCAGTGAGTCCTCAAATGAAAGAATTGAACTCAGGGTTGCACATGTATCTGAATCAACATCAGAAGAACAAAGAATCATCGACCTTCAAGTTGTACTAAGAGGAGAATGCCCTATTCAAGAAATTTTGATTCGGATTCTCGAGTTCTTGAACCAAGTTAACAATGTGAACGTGATGTCCATAGAAGCCAATACACGAACAACAGAATCAAGATCTATGAATCGTGTAGTCTTGAGACTGAAAATTGAGGTATGTATATTATTATATATTTTAAGCTCAGGTTGATGAATGCTGATATGTGCATTTATTTGAGGGTTTTCCTCCATATTCCTTCTTTTTCTCCTACACAAAGGATTATTCTTTCTTCTTCTTCATTTTCTTTTTGAAATTTAATTAGTGAAGAGATTTTTCTGAATATATAACGATTAATGATCCTGGTCACCCATGTCATATTTTTTCTAAGTTTAGGAAATGAGGAGGAAAGGAGGGTGTAAAGTGATAGTGAGAGATTGATTTTTGGTTGTTAGGAAATAAGAAGGAAAGGGTGTTTCATTAAGGTGAAAATAAAATAATAATAACAAGAAGTTATAAAGTGATAGGGATAATTGATTGTTTGGCTTGTAATTTTGTTGAATGCAGGGGGAAGAATGGGACGAGTCTGGCTTCCAGGAAGCAGTAAGAAGGGTTGTTGATGACCTAGCACAGTGACACAGACACTTTTGGACCCTGCTTTTTCGCTTTTCAATTCATATTTTAAATATTATCAGAATGGCAATCTAATTACATTCTTTTCTGGCGGCTCCACAGCTTACTCTCCAATGTCCATATCTTTAAATAGCTTGTATCTCGATAGCCTGTATTTTAAGTTCATGTTTTACTTTTCTTCTCTCACTTCAGGTCTAAATAATACAAGGCGGTAGATTTTTTTTATTTAGATTTGACTTACTGTAAAATTAAGATGTAAAATATATGATAAATATATAAATTTTATATATTTATTTTTTAAGTTTATAATAAATTGAATTTAAGTCAAAAATATATATGAATCCATAATTTTTTAGACCATTCACATGTAAAGATGAGCAATTATGAAGAATTTTATAGTGAGTTTTCATTTATAATATATAATTAAATATACATATATTTAAATAATTTCATATAAAATTAATGAATTTTAATTTAATGATGTTGAAATTATTTTTAGATTATGAAGTTAATAATATTAAAATTGTTTCTGAAATTGTAATACTATGAGTTTAAGCCCCAATTAAAATTCAAGTGCTCAAATTGTCATCTTTAATTAAGTTATAAAAAAAAATTAATAAATGATGTGTCGCCCAAATTGACTGCAATTTTTATAGCTTTGAATGGTGATAAGAAGGATTTATTCAAACATGGTCTAACATAAGGGGAAAAAAGCTAACCAACCTATATAGATAGCTACTTTATTGTTTTTTTTTTTTTTGTTCTCATTAGTCAAGTGCTAAGCAAAAGCTTTTGTTAAAGGAATTCTGTAATAAGTTTGAGTTTGCTGAAATTTCTTCCTCAAGAAAAGAGACCAAAGCAGCTTTCTGCAGCATTGCTTTGACATAATCAAAACCTATATATGTAGCTTTCATGTGTTTCATTTAAAGTAGGGTTTAATTTGCCCTCTCATGCATTTTGGTAATAAGATTTCATTTAATATAAAGTATAAAAATTGGAAGAATTAGACCTTAAAATTAATAAATTGAGTCAATTTATCACAAAATTAATAATAAATGTATTGATTGCTAATTCACTTATATAAATTAGTATTTATTTTTTTATTATTTATTTTTTTCTTTCTTTTCTTTTATCTCATTTTTTTATATTTTTATATTTTGTTATTTAATTTATTTTTCTTTGATATAAAATAAAAATTTTTGTAAATTATATTTTTGTTAGTAAATTATCTATATTATTAGTTTTTAGTAATTTTTTTATTATAATATATATATATATGATAATTCTTTTTAGTAATTTATCTAATAAGTATCTTTTTATATTTAAATTTTTGTTAATATTTTGGTTAATAGTTATTAGTAGTAATTTTTTATAATATTTTTATATTAGTTTTTAGTACTAATTTTTCATTAATAATTTATTATTTAGTAATTTTTGAAAATTTTATTTATTTAAATTTTTTTATTTATTATTTGAAAATTTATTTTTTTTTAAAAAAAATTAGTTACTAATAGCACCCAATTTATAAAATATCTATAAAATTATAAAATTAAAGATACTAAATTTTTTGCAACTGATTATATTCAGTTGCTATTAGTAACCGATTTCAATTGCTAAATCAATTGCTAGTTCGGTTGCTAACAGCAACCTATAGTTTTTTACTAAAAGTTTTATTTTTTTTAAATTTAATTAATTTAGCAACTAATTTAGTTGTTAGTTACTATTTATAATCAGTTTTATTACAACCAACTAAAGCAGTTATTAAATCGATTTGCAATTGATTTTAATAGATTAACAATTGATTCAATCGGTTATCAATTAAAAATTTTTTTTAGTGTTATGCTAGGTGTATTTCATGTTTAAATTTAAAACAAACTGACTTAATTTATTAATTTTAAAATCTAATTAATTTAATTTTTATATTTAATTTATATGTAATTATTATCAGGAAAAAGTCAAATTGAGGTTTTTATATCTAATTCATTTTAATGTAGTAATTGCTAAGGACATCTATAGCAAATTATATGATGTATTTGGTGTATTAAAAAGTAGTGCACTTATCACTCATAAAAATAAAATTAATTATTCATTAAATTTAAAAGTATGAAATCCATTAAGGCTTAAAGAAATAGGATTCCAAAGATGGTGAGTTGTTGGTTTTTTTTTTTTTTTTTATTAAATTACAACTAAGTTTTAAAGTTTAATAAAATTCACAAATTACCCTAATATAAAATTGATAACGATTTAGTCCATATATTTTATTTTTGTTAATAATTTAGTCCTTATATTATACTTTTATTAATAAATTAATACTAAAAATTCTTTCATTAATTATAGAGACCAATTTATTAATAGAAGTAAAATATAATGATCAAATTGTCAATGAAAATAAAATTCAAATACCAAATTGCTATTAAACTTATATTATGGATTGATATGCGAGTTTTGTTAAATCTCATAGACTTAGGTGTAAATTACATTTTTTTAATTTATTTTTTTAATTTTTTTTTAAAATTTAAAATATACTGTGAGCACTAAAAAATAATATCGTCTATAAAAAAATAATTTCTTTCGTAATTTTAAAAAATAACTCCCATATATTTTGTGAGAAAAAGATGTATAAACTCAGGTGCACTCAATAATTCTTAAAAAAAAAAGTTCTTCTACCACTCTCATTATCTTAATTATTATTTTCTTTTTTTATCAAATTCAATTAAATTTAGAACCTATTTGATATTAAAGTTTTGTGTTAAAAAAGCAAATTTTCAAAAAAAAAATATTTTAAATATTATTGAAAAATAATTAAAATTTTTTTTTATTATTTTAGAGTTCTAGAACATATCAAATCTAATTTTAAATTAAATTTTAATATTCTCTAACTAACATACTTAGAATAATATTTTTCTCAATAATATTTTCAATGGCAATATCAAATAGCACTTCACAATGTATTCAACCCATTAATAAATAATATCATAAATCGTAATTGCAATATTTATTTTAAGTGATGATTAAATTTGTATTCCAATCGAATTAACACTTAATCTTTATTTAAAAATTAAAATTTTACAAAAATTCAATTTCATTAATTTCTTTTTATTAATTATTATATTTAAAATAAAAGTTTTTAATTTTTTAATTAAAAGAATATTTAAAAAAAATATAATTTAAATATAATTATATAAGAATTTAATTAAATTCTTCCCTGTAAATAATTTATTCCAAAAAAGCCAGTGTGAGCAAGTTGGTAAACCCATTTGTAAATGTAAATTGGCTTATAAGTGTCTATGAATATATAATCAAATAAATGATCTATTTGAGCTTTATTTAATCACATATATTATGAGTGTGTTGAGGGGCTGATAGGGGAGGAAACAAGTATCCATCAATATGATCTAGCTGGTGACCAAATATATATATATATATATATATATATATATATATATATATATATATATATATATATATATATATATATATATATATATATTGTGTTTCGAACATGGTCAAATTTGTTCATCTTGATAGGGACTTAGACTTCTTAAATTTCCCCATTAGTTCATTCTTATAATATATAATAGAAATTGTGATTAAATAAATAATGTAATTATTAATAAATTTTAATTCAGTAATACTAACGAAGAACGATTTATTAAATTTGATTTCGAATAAGATTCAATTATATCAAAATAATAAATAAATAAATATTGCAACTAGAAACTTCTTGTCCATCAACTATTTTTTTTACACCGGCCACCCTGCCCAATTTTCATCACCAACCTTGTCATCCATGCACCATCGCCACCGCCTTGATTTTAATAAAGTGATCAGCATTATTCAATTTAAAACGACAAGTCAAATTGATTTAATATAATTTGATTTTTTTTTAGTTTGATTATTTATTTAATTTAATTCTTTTTTAATTTATGTTGAAGACTAAATTAATTAAATTTATCGAAATTCACATAACTAAAAATTAATAAATTTAACAGAAATAACTAAATTATTTTAATTTTTTATGAGATTTGGTTTAAATATTTGTTTAATTTTATTTTCTCTCTTATAAAAAAATTAATTTACGTAATTTTATTAAATTTCAAATTAATTTTCACTCAAGTTGAGCCACAAATTGTAAACTCTAAAATCATCTCTACCTATCTCTCACTCTATTCAATTGTGAGTGAATTTGGATTAATTAGTGTCAATTCAATGTGATTTGGATTGAATTTTCTAAGAAAAAAAAAAGTTTTATATTTAATTTAATAATTATTAAATTCGCTTTCACATGAAGTTAATATTACAGAATTGATGATTCTACAAGGAAGCTCTCAATAGTTGCAAGAAATTTCTCTGTCCAAAGAATTTTCCACAGAAGTTACCCACCCACTAGTGCTTCCAAAAACTAGAAGCAAGGGTCTCCTCTAGGCATGGCACTTGCACCATAGAAATCTATTCAATTCAATCTTTTTCTAGTTTTCTTCATCTCTCAATTTTCATACCTTTCCAACTTCTTATTGACTTCAAAAGTTGACGGATCCCACTTCTAGAAACCAGCATTTGTCTCCCAAAAATCTTCTGTATCTCTGGCTAATTTTCTTCCTCCAATCATGACGCATAATCTAGACTTTATATATATATATATATACATTCAAGTCCCTCTCAAGCTAGACTTGCATGGGACTTGTATAAACAAAACTTGAAGACCAGTGTCTGATTTCTGGAAACAAAGGCAAAATATTTTGGTCAGAAATTTAAAACCTTGCAACTTGCAAATACATCCTTGTGCACATTTACAAGCTATTGCATATGCATTTTTTCCCAAAGTCTACTAATCAAGAAAATCTAATCTAATTAATGTTCAGAATTACAAACAAATTCTATAGGGAGATTGATGGAATGAAGACTCGAATCTGCTAAGTGAGTAATATGCCTTCAGTCACTGAACTAAGCAATAGTTAATATCTTCATATCTAATAGAAGAAAAGTCCACCATTTCATCGACAAGCAGCAGGATGCCAAATGATTTCTTCATATCTTCTGGTAAAGTAAGGGATAGAATAAGAGGAAAATGTCATTCTCCAACATGTAGTTTTCTTTAGTCCACTTGCCTAAGTGACAAGGCAAAGGTCATCTGAGCATGCAAAGTTGGACTGTATTGAAACAATTTTTCTTGAATGGAAAATTAAACAGGTTGAATCTAATGGACTTTGAATAATTGTGACATGTTACGTGCTTAATTGCTACTCAAGACTTGGAGACAAAAGGCAAGGGCAAGGTCCAAACTTGTTAAATTGGATCCTACACCTTTGAAATCACTCAATACAGTTTAGTTGGCTATTGTCAATTTAAGCCGAAATGTTTGAATCAAATTATTCTTCTTCATTTGCATCCACAACAAAATTTGCGTTCACTGCTATGTCTTTACCCCGGCACCGATAAGTTTAGAGCTGCATTATCAAGCAGCAGAGGATGCTGTGGTAAAATCTAACAAAATAAAAATTCCATTGAGTAATGAGCTAAGGCTACGTTTAGTAGAACGTGATGTAATGAATGTAATTAATTATATAATATAATTAAAATTGTAATGTAATATAATGCAATTGTTATTATATTTTTCTGTTTGATTGTAAAATAAAAATAAAGGTAGTATAATATAATGATAATTTTTTATTTTATATTTAATTTATTTATAATATTAATAATAAGTGTTAATGGTTGAAGTGATCGGTAATTGAGTGGTAATGGTGACTAAGTGGTGGTGGTGGTAGTAGCAACAGTAGTAGTTAGATGATGGTGGTCGCGACAAGGTGAAGTAATGGTGGTGGTAATTGCCAAGTGGTGATAGAGGTGAAAATAGTTAAGTAGTGATAACGTGATCAAATGATGGTGATAGCGATAATAATAAAAGGATTGTGATGATAATATTAGAAGTAGTGATGATGGTAATAGGGTTAGGGGCCTAAGACTCACTAAAGCAATCGCAGCTATTCACTTCTCTCCTTCTAGTTCTACCGCCCCATCAGTATTGGTTCCTTTAAATGGTCCTAAGTCTTTCTTCTAGGAACTCTAGCGTCTCCTTTGACGAAGGATCCTACCTCCAACGAGAAAGCGCAGTGACTATCCGGTGATAAGTGCCCCAAGCGTCTAAAAGTATCTAAGTAGTGTGATCATAAGAGTGATGGTTAGTTAATGGTGATGATAATATTGATAATAAAAAAAAAAAATTAAAACAAGTAATTATAATTATTTTATTTTAAATATAATTAATTACGTTACATAATTATCATTTTATTACGTCTAATTTTTTTGGTTATCAAACAATGTAATCAAATATATATTACATCACACTAAATATGGCCTATTATTCTAGGGATCCATTTTGATAGATGTTCATTTGAAACTAACGTGGATTTTAATTTAGTAAGTGAAAAATCGTAAAAATTTCAATATAATTTCAAATACAAATACTCTTTCATTTCAATTTCACATGTATGTGGATGGAGTCATAAAAAAAAAATGGATGATTGCAGATAGCTAAATGCAACAATTGGAAAAATTAGAAGTTCTACTGTTCAAGAAGATGATTAAGGCTAATAGAGATGGAATAGATGATGATAAGAAGATAGATCCCAGCACAAATGAGGCCAGCAACTATAGCTCCCATTAAATGATCACAGTAAGTGGGGACTTGACCACATATTGCTGGCCAATACGCTTGAGAATCTCCATTCTTGTGCAGATAAGCAGCTGCGATTGCTGCAGAATCGATTGAAGCAATTAGGTCACAACATGGAACAGTAAAATATTAGAATCCACAAACACATTAAAACATGCTAATTACAAATTAATTATGTTTAACAGGTAATTGTTTATAGTCTTAAAGCATACTACATCTAGAACAACGAATAATCGCCTGAGCATGCTCTTTGCAGGAAGGGATGCAACGAACAAACTAAGGCCTCTGGCTATCGTTATTACAGATGCTGGTATTTCTGGATCTGGCATTTTTTATCCTGCTGAGAGTTTTGCTCACTTCGTTATCCAAATAAAACTAATTAATTCTAATAATTCATCAGCAAGCAAAAGGTGGTAACGTTTAGAATCATACAACTAACCAGAGTCAACATAGATGAAGCTATAGCGGCTCCAAAGAAAATCTTGTGTGTGAAAAGTGAAACTAGGGTTTCTTTTCAATATACGCGCACCACTGCATGGGATGGAAACATACATTTATGGCATAGTCTGGCATAATTTTGTCCTCCATTGTATAGGCCTTTGGCTTATTGCTTTAGCCTTCTTGTTTCTTAATTCCTTTCCATCTTTATTTCTTGTTTGGTAGTGATTATTAAGGTAGCCAAAATCGAAGAATCTGCCCTGCCCAGAAGGAATGATTTCATTTCACCTCTTAATTAAGTAAATAAATTTTCAACTTTTATGTACAGCAAAAGTTTTGAGGATTCAATTCAAGATTCCTGATCGGATTAGCTGGCTTTCTTTTCAACCTTTGCACCATCCTAACCTTAATCTTAACATTCCATTTCCGGCACTGTCAACCTTTGCGCTCAATCTTTTGATCTGCAAAGTGAACTGTTCCACATTAGACCTAGCATATCAAAAACAGTGAATTCCTGTGGGAAAACACCGATGATGCTGTAAGAAAATATGTGAACAAACAAAAAGAAATGAACATTCTAATTCCTGTGGCAGTCGTTCAAATTCAAGCCAGGAACGTCCTTTCATTCTCAGACTGCAGCAGAAAGAATCGATAACTGAATAAATTCTTTCGAACTGCAAGAATCTAACATAAAACTGGGAAGTCAGTGTATATGATTTATATTTCAAAGTATGCTGGTAAACTATTGAGATTTTTACAGAAACTAAACCATTTGTGTGACAATGCAACTAAATCTTTACAAGTAGTTTTTAACTGCAGATTTAGACCTCATATTGAAACCTGTTAGTAAATCCTCTCCGTTTATCTAGTATCACAGCTTAATATAAGTTCTTGCCGAATCAACGCCAATTCAAATGTTAGCTGCCCCAACTCAACAAAGAAACACACAGTTTCAATGTCTATGCTGAAAAGCCAGAAACTTGGGTAATTAACGCTGCTGTCACAGAACTAATGGACCGCTAATGCCAACTTGTTTTGCATCCGCTGCTTCTGAGAGTTGATCTGAGAAAGCAGGGCCTTGATCTGACTTCCTGTAAGAGTCTCATGCTCCAACAAGGCACTAGCTACAGTATGAAGCTCCTTCCTATGAGTCATCACAATTCTTTTCGCATTATTGTAAGCCATTTCAAGAAGCCTCCTCACTTCTTTCTCAATAAGAAGTCTAGTATCAGAACTCAAGTTTGTTGCATCATCATCATAGTTAAGGAAAACAAGCCCGTTATCCTTGCCCATGCCATACTTTGTCACCATTGCTCTTGCCAGAGAGGTTGCCTGCTCAAAGTCAGATGATGCACCTGAAGTAACTTCATCTTCCCCAAAAGTGAGTTCCTCTGCAACACGACCACCCATAAAAACAACAAGCCGAGCAAGCATCTGTTTTTGTGAGATGCTCATCTCATCCATGTCTGGTAACTGAGCAACCAAGCCAAAAGAATTCCCTCGTGGGGTAATTGTTGCCTTATAAACTGGGAGGGCTCCATCTACGTGGATTGCTGCTATTGCATGGCCACTCTCATGAAAAGCAGTCAGATTGCGATACTTTTCAGATATCATGGCAGATTTCCGTTCAGTTCCCAGGATGATCTTGTCCTTTGCATACTCCAAATGGGCCATTGTTACTTCTTCAGCACCATCAATTGCTGCCTTGAGAACAGCAGAATTGACCAAATTAGCAAGCTCAGCCCCAGAGAACCCAAGTGTTCCTCTGGCAATGATTGTCAGATCAACATCACCTCCCCTAGGTACCTGTAAGTGTCATCAGGGAGCCAAAATTGGCACCAAGCACAATGTTCTAAACTAGCAAAACATACTTCAGAGATATTAAATTCAGACTCAAGTTCATTGATCTAGGTTACTCTTGGCCCGCAGAAGGACCATGATACCCAAGCCCTTCTTGGCCTATCTTTAAATTGACAAGTGCACACCTGCCATAGCATTATAACTCCATGTTTTAGAACTCAAGATCAGTGCAGCACTGAATGCTGACATCTTTGGGGGTAGAATCAATTGATATGCATATAATAATTAACTGATTGCAACTATATACTGCCAAGGTACAGGGATTTCAAACAGGCTGATTTGACAGGGGACGGAATGCAATCAATGGATTATTAGAGTATATTGTAGTTAGAGATAATTAAATGTACACTTGATGGCAAGAGCCCAAAATTTCTTCTCTTCCAAGTTATATCCCATAAACCTTCTCATCCCTTCTCCTTTATTTTTTTTTGGAGCTATTTCTTCAAATTATTTTTTTTTTATATTGCAGGGCAACTATACATGCACTAGACAGCATATATATTGGGACAGAACAGGATGACCTTTGCCAATATTGTCAAACCTTTCAGCTTGGAAGAAAATGTTTGCCATAGCCATTGATATGTTCATATCAACCAATCACAGTGGATGTTCTAAATTTTTTATCTGAAGTCATGTAGTACCTTTGACATGTGAACTTCCAAGATCTGCCGCCGTCCTTCAAAATCAGGTTTGGGGACAACAACATGACAGTCAAACCGTCCTGGCCTTACCAGTGCTTTATCCAATGACTCCACAAAATTGGTTGCAGCAAGCACAACTATTCCTTCATTTTGTTTGAAGCCATCCATTTCAATTAGCAGCTGATTCAAAGTCATTCTAAAGCGCTGTGGATCGTCTGGGCTCCGAGCTCCTCCAAGAGCATCTAATTCATCAATGAATATAATACAAGGTGACTGCTTCTTTGCTGCTGAAAAAAGTTTCCTGATCCTCCTTGCTCCCACACCCACATAAAGCTCTTCAAACTCACTACCACTAGATGAGAAGAAGGGCACACCAACTTCTGCTGCTAAAGCCCTTGCTAGCATAGTCTTACCTGTTCCTGGTGGCCCAACAAGTAGAACACCTTTTGGAAGCTTGCCTCCAAGACGAGTAAATCGCTGAAAAGGTCAAAATTTTCATAAGAAATTAAGACCATGAGGATTGCATTTTATGGATCCATATGCACTTTCAAGTCTGCTACATAAAATAAAAGGAATCTAGGTTCTGAAAGTCTGAAACTAGTAAAGAACAGTTAGATAAAAGACATGAATAAAAGTCAACTTTAGTCACAATGGTTTTAAGTGCCATGTCAAGTCAAGATCAGTATGTGGAAAAAACCAAAATTCAAGGAATTATGGATGTTATATTCCAAATTACCAGCAAGCTAGAACTAAAAAGGAGGAAACCTCACAAGATGTTTCTTTGGGTGGTAATGTGGAGATAGCTAAGAATCTTGCAAGTGTCAATAATAAAGCCAGCAGTTCTAACCTTCCAAAGACCAATAATCCCTATACTAAGCCTGTTCCAGTCAAATGCTATAGGTGTAATGAGATGGGGAACAGGTCTAATTAACGTTCAAAGAGGAAATCTGTCAACATCATTGAAAGACATGATGATGATGATGATGATGATGATGGAATCTATTGTGGACCTGATGGAGAGGATGAAGAGGAAGATTGTGAATAAGATGAATCAACATGCTTAGTGAGGAGGTCAATGTTCATACAAAAGATTGAAGACAAGCCATTAAAAGATATTGTAGAACAAAGGGATCATCTTAAATTTGAATTTAATACTCTTGCAATGCCTTTTACTATGGTGGATGATAGAGAGTTTAAAGAGAGTGTCATGGGGAAAGAAGAGCATCAAGCCATGGAGGTTCCAATGAAGATTGAAATTTTCTCTAACAATTTTCCTAGTGTTTTTGTTAATTTTATTTGTCCAGGTGAGTTTAAACATGCCAAGAAAGAAGCAAGCTCCAATCAATTTTGTTCAAGCCAATCTTGTTGACAGCTCTAATACCAAAATTGATGTAGAACAGCTAAGAACAAAGAACAAAACAAGGACTAATCCTTGAAAACAGAACTAATTCTCAATAATTTTATTTAATCTCAATAATAATCATAATCCAAAACTAATGAATAATAGAAAATTAGCTCTATTTATAGAGCTTACAACCCTATTCAAATTAGGAATAGAAATCCTAATTCAACTTTAATTAGGAATACTAAATAAGATAAATTTGAAAACAATAGACCTAATAATAATAAAATTTCTAAACAATAAAAACTCTTTAAATTTCTTAATTTTATGATAATTAAAATTCTTAAATAAAATTTTAAGCTTTCTATTCTGCATTATATATACCTCAGGATCTCGAAGATAATGAACAATTTCTTCCAGCTCAGCTTTTGCCTCATCAACACCTTTAACTTCTTTAAACGTTATATTAGATTCCATGCTAGGTTTCACATCTTCTTCATAGTGCACTGAAAAAAGAACATCAAGAGAAAAATAGTCAAAGATTTGCAATATGAATCTCAATCACAACTTGGAGCAGCTAGGCACCATCAGGGTGTCACAATAACTACCTTTATTGAGTATTTCCATGATTCCTCTAAATGCAAATATCCACAGACTAATCTTCCAGAATACACCCCAGAGCTTCATGAAATATTCATCCCCTTCCCTTACTTTTATGATATGAATAGGAGCATCAGTGGTCCCTAAAATACAATGCGATGAGAAAAATTGTACCAAACCATCTTCAAGGTAAGCAATTTTGCAAGAATATTATGAGAATGGTAACAGTCAAACTAGTTAATTGAGCCTGAGTTATCCCAACAAATTTTATTATTTTAACCTATTTGATTCTTCAACATGTTAATTTCACGTAGCTTATTATCAAATGTAGATATATTCAGCAATCAATGACGGTTTAGGACATAATGCATAATGAACTGTTATGCTACTAGCCACATTTATTACAGCCATATTTCCATTCAAATTTATAGGAAAGATCATTTTAAGTATTATACAATTCTAAACTGTCCTGAATTTTTTAAGATAGTTATCCAAAAAGCCTGATCAGATCTAATGCATCTTGAATCCAGTCAACAATAATAAACCTGAGAATCAGAAATTGCAGCAGAGAAACTAATATTAACAGCCATCTTGTCCACCAGTCAGGATAAAAATCACAGATCTTTCTTGAACAGATAAGGCACTGGCTGAATGTTATTGTGAAATTTATAGCATACAGATTATCAGTTATTTATTCAATCAATGAAACTAAAACAATCATAATACTTTAGATCATTCACATTCTATAAACCCAAGTCAATCCAACAGTTCTCATTAGCATAACTCAAAAGTTGCACAAATTCCATGAAGAACCCAGAGACAGAACCCTTTAGATCATAATCTGTTAATTCTCAACAAAAGAAACATGAAAGTGGTAACTTAGCATCTCACCTAAAAGATGAGACGGGTTATTCAGTTCTCCAGGTGCCCGCTGTATAAAGAACACTAAAAAAATCAACCACGAAACTAAAACCATCATACCACTTGGCAGTGGCACGTTTATAACTAAAACAGGTAGATGAAATCACTTCAATGCAGGCATATGTAAGGATTCAAGAGAAAGGAGAATACTTACACTGAAGAAATTACTATAATTAAAAGACATCAATTCTTAAAGAAACCAAATATTTTGTCCCCTAAATCATCTTTTATATAATCAAAGATCTTTCTTTCTTTCCTTCTGTGTTTGAACATTACGAAAAAATAAGGTCAAGACTCCAGAAAGATGATTTCTCGTTACCTCATTTCGACTGCGATTCCTTTCCTCGGTCTCCCTTGCCTGCGTTTGCTGATTACTTCTCGCCCCCCTTCTCCTTGCCTTCAAAATTATGTAACTATTGGCAATAGTGCTACATGTATATTGCAGTAAAAGAGAATATAAGGGACGGGTGTTTACCATTTCCAAGAATTGTTGCCGGCCGGAGAGAAATGGCCAACGGAGATGTGGTTTCTTGGAGAGACGAAGCGTTCAGTGAGGAGGTTGGTACGAGAGGGAGAGCAGCTTCTGTGTAGAAGAAAGAAAATGAAAAAGGGCGGGATACAATCGAAGCCTTAATAGCCTATTTATAAAGCAACACCGTTTTAACAGTTTTGCTATTACCATTTACCGAATAACTGCTTCAATGCCTACGCAAACCACCCGTGGAAGTCTGCTTTTTCCTCACATCAACTCGCAAGAGTTTTAAGTTTTTATTGCTTCATATTTTTGTTCTTGCGTTTTAATTATTTAAAAAAATTTAATTTTTTTAGCCCCAAATTATTCAGTTATTGAAAAATAATTCTAAGAATTGATAAAATCAAATTCAAGCCTCCACTTTTTCAAACGCCTTTTAAAAAAAAATAATAATAATAAAATTCATTAAAAATATTAAATTATACTAAGCAAAAAATTAAAATTCACTTTTCATGTTTTTAAGAAGAAAATCACATAAATTAATAAATAGAAAATACACTAAAACCAATATTGCATGGTAGATATGCCTAATAATCTCTCTAATTTAGGAGCTCAATTAGCTACAAGAAAAAAAAAATTGTGGACTTTCATTACTAAACTTAATGTTTGCATACACAATGGGGTTGGACAACATCTAAAGAAATTTGCGCTTGGCCTGCGTAAAGCTACAAAAATTAACCAGCTTACATTTAACTAATGCCATGTGTATATACAAGCATTGCAATGGTAGCTTTTGCCGCCTGAAATACCACATCATATTAATCAGCAGGAAATGGGGATTACAGAATCCCTTTGAAAACTGATTCATACCAGGGAATCTAGCAGGATAACCCCAATCTACAATGTCCTGTAAATCCACACTAAGCCTCTACTGCAGTAACTACTTCTTCATCGGTAGAATCAGGTGAAATGATTCCTTCTACAGGTTCCCCATCAGTAGCCTCTGTTCCCTGTTCCTTATTCGAGCCAAAATCAAGTAGCTTCTGCCTGAGCTTCATCACAAGTTCTTCCCGTTCAACATCATTTTCAGCTAGAAACCGTCTAAGAGCTTCCTTTCCACGGAAATTCTGACCGTTGTAATTGTAAAACGCACCAGCCCTGCCAAGGAATTTGTGTTTTACCCCCAAATCTATGATCTCTGATTCTCGACATATTCCCTTTCCAAATTCAAGTTCAAATTGGACAGTTTTAAATGGGGGAGCAAGTTTATTCTTTACAATCTTCACTTGAACTTGACTTCCTACAGTCTGCAAAAAAAGTATCAGACAGATTGAAATCAGGAACAAAGCACGATGAGAATCAGTGCAATCAATAAATGTATACATGTTGGCTAATTTGAACCTAAAGACCTGCAGGCCCACTCCATCCCCACCTTTCACCATTTGCGCTAAAGCCAAACCAACCCCTCATTTCAGGCACGTGGCTTATGCAGAAAGCATCAAGATCAATTAGAAAACTGGCCCCACCCTAAATACATTGTCGATTTACTGGTACATTAACAAGAGATTTTAGTGGTCATCTTGCTGGCAAAAGAATCAACAGCCATTATCAATCTTCTACATGACATTCTCTTTCCTTTTCAAAGGTGGTGAAAACACTAACATAGATGCAGCAATTGCCAATGCAAAGAAATCAATTCCATTCTCTCAATCACTTTGTTTAGCCCTCTTTACTTTAGCAGTCTTCATAGATCGAGATTATATCCTCGTCAGGTACTCTACACCTAGAAGCATCCTTGCACATCCAGTATTTTGCTTGAAAACACAAAAATATGTCTGGGATCAAATGCTACATATTTTTCTTCTAGGCAATTTCATGACATGATATAATATATTGTTTTGGTCTTTTAATGGAAGGAAAGTAGAGGGCTTGAGGCACTTCAAACCAAGCATGATTCAGATTATTGTCACAGGGAGCCAAAAGCTCATGCAAATTTCAGATCATTCAAAAGTATGGAGTAAAATCACACAAACATTTGTTCCAGGTAGAATTACAAATTCACAAATTGACAAAAAGACAAAATGTCATACCTCTTCCCCCTTCTTTACAAGCCCCACCCTTCTTATGTTTAAGCGCACTGAAGCATAGAACTTCAAAGCATTACCGCCACAAGTTACTTCAGTTGGCCCACTAAATCCTCCAAAGGTACTAATCTTTGACCTCACCTGTATATAGATGTAAGCAATGAGGAAGTATGATTGTTAAGTAAATATACACATCATCATACAGAAATTGCAGACAGATAATGTACCTGTATGTGTGTGCGTATAAATATATAAGACATGAACAAACTTCATATTGAGAAGATGGCACTAATATCAGCAAAAGCAAGGCTCTAATTGACAACTCACTTCATGGCTTAGAATGCTAATCACAACCATGGCTCTTGGATCAAGCTCAGTTCTTAGAACAGTACTTTGGGGGAAGAAAGAAGGAAGGCATAGGTTGCATGACAATTGGGGCACAATTATACTTTTTTTCACTGCAGATTATCAACCCACCAAACTGATCACAACAAATTAACTTAATCTAATGACTTTTGTGACTTCAAAAAGTTGAGGAATTCCTAAGCCCAAAGTAAAATGATAAGTAGATAGGACATCCCCAGTGCCCTCCCCACTTTGCACAGTTCAGCAGAGGATCATCTATTGTATGCAGCCTTCACCCTGCTTTTTTGCAAGGAACCTATTTGCACAAGCCCATGGCCTTCTAGCCACAAAGGAGTAACATTACCATTGTTGAAAAATTGCCCTCAGAATGATAAGTAGATAATGCCCTTAAAGTTCAGACTTAGCATTATGCATTTCATAAGGGAACAAGGATTCATTTGCAACCAAAGATTATGAATTACACAAACAAAGAACTAATTCATACTTGATTTATAAAGATCAAAATTGTCTGTGACAGCGATAAAGAATGGCTCAATTTGCGTAGCGCCTGGCTCATCAATCTAGCTTGCATTGCCATGTGAGCGTCACCCATCTCACCATCAAGCTCACTTTTAGGCACAAGGGCAGCTACCTGTTACCAAATGTAAAAGGTTAAGCTGTAAATAAAGGACTTGAAAATAAATCAGCAACTTCAGTCTAATAAGCTCAAGCATTATTCAATTTCAACCTCCATGCTAAAAAAAACGTCCTGACATGATAAGAACATTGCCTAAGACAGGAAGACAGCAGGAGTAGCGGTGGGGAAGAAAACCGATTCCCTGATTATGAAACATGTAAACATGCTCTAGTAGGAAAAAGATACCATAACTAAAAGAGAAAACTATACCATGTAAAAGTACCAACAACATACTTTACTTACACTGTCAACAACCACAACATCCACAGAACCACTCCTTATAAGCATGTCCACCAGGCTGAGAGCCTGTTCGCCACAGTCAGGTTGTGATAGAAGCAAGTTTTCAGTGTTTACTCCAATGGCCTGAGCCAATGATGAGTCAAGAGCATGCTCAGCATCAACAAAAACACAATAACCTGCAAAAGAAACAGCTGTATCAAGATCCCGCAATAACAGTGAAGTCTAGCTATACAAAATTATTTTCATTTAAAATCCCCTGAAGCAATTGATGTTAACCAACATTTTAATGCTACAGATTGACCAACTTAATTCCTCAAGCTAGGAGAACGTTTCAATTAAACCATCTTGACAAGAGATAATGGATAACATAAATATTAGGTTTTATTATTCCTTCTCCCCAACACCCACCCCCCCACTGTCCCAGCAAACAAATGCAGGTATATTGTCATTGTCAGGATTCAAGCACAGGACACCGATGTGTTGCAATGTATGTCCAGCACATTGTTATTATTGTTATTACCAATGAAGGTAAGAAAAAATATTATAGGAGAATCATCACTTAACCTCCTTGCTTCTGCGCTTCAGCAATTACATGTAGAGCAAGAGTGGTTTTCCCAGAAGCCTCAGGACCATAAATCTCCACAACACGCCCCTGCAAAAAAAATCCAATCCAGGGATTCCATAAGCAGCCAATACCTTATAATAAACTACAGAGTTTGATTCCCACTCAAATATAGGCCAGAGTTTTTGAGCTTAAAAAGGCTCAAAGATAATAAATGTTGAACTTAATAAAGTGTAAAGGAAATATTAATCTTCAATCCCAAAATGGAATTTTCCATAACATTTATCTCCTAATTATTTGAGAGTTCGAAACACTAAGATCTATATGGGAGCAACCCCGAATATTTGCTTATATAGGAGAGGGAGAGGAAGTAATATGGACGCAAAGCAGCAAGGAGTTGGCATTCTTTAGAATTAAGAAATTTTGCAGTTCTGAGCTTCCATAAGTGAGAAATTTTACAGATTTCATAGAAAAATATATTTAAGAATTCAAGGCTTGTACAATTGCATTGGGAAAAAAATTCACTTTCATGAAAAATTCTGGCGTACCTTTGCAAGCCCCCCAGTTCCAAGTGCTATGTCAAGAGCAAAAGAACCCGTGGACACCACTGGAACATCTTTTGCGGCAATTGACCTGCCAAACCACATGATAGACCCCTTTCCATACGTGCTAGTAATCTGATCCAGGGCTTGTTGTAGAGCCACCTCCTTCTTGGACAAGTTGTCTTCACTGGATTCACTTCCATCCGACTTTGATCTTCTTCTACCTTCAAACGTATAGAAGTAGAGACTTGTAACCAACTCACAAATATAAAAATAAGTGCCACATCATTAGTCTAAATCCCAACCAACCAGATTACAAGAGACAAGGACCCAATTACTCACAAGCTAAAAATTAGATGAGTAACCAAGTATCATACAATAAAGCTATTACTACTCAAAATGATATGAAACCCACGTATACACAAGGATGCTCACAGTATCAACAAATTCATTGCTAACCAAAACCATTCATAGTCGCAGAAAATCTAGCTTCAAACGAATAAAACAATGCACATTTTCAATTGAATTCAAATTGTTAATCATTTCAATCCTTGGAATGATTGGTATTACACATATAAACCACAACAACACAATTCCTATCTTTAACTTCTTATGTTTTTCAGGAAGGATTCTTTAATTGTTATAGACAAAGGTCTAGGTACCTGTTAAGTTATTTAGGTCTCTTTTTAACGGGCTAACACTCAAAAATAACAGCACGGCATGAATTTTCAGCACCTTTAGTGGAAAAATTGCAACTCTGAGAAGACATCCCCAATATTCCTCTCCTTAAGACCTGCAAGAAGATCACAAAATGAAATTAATGATAAACTCATAGTTTCCCACAAGGGAAAAAACTAAAATAAGTCAACAATCAAACAAGTGTGGACTAAGTCAAACAGTAGAGCCATACTGATTCGAGTAAAGTTACGTTTGTTTTATCAAGGTTTAAGCAATCGACCACTAAGATTCAGCATTTCTTAAAGTTTCCCGGCAAACAAACAGAGTGCAAATGATCAGATACCACAGAGAGGGGGAGGATAGAGGTTTTTGTAAAGAGAATAAAGGAATGCATTAAGAGAGTAACATACCTCGGGAGAAAGTAGAGCACGTCTCAGAGAAGAAGCGTTTCGAAGAAGGTTTGCCATGGAAGGCTGTGCAAAGCACTTCAGTAATGGAAATTGAAAAAACAATGAAGGTGAAGCCAAAAAAAATAAAAGAAAAACAAATTAGTAGGAGAATATGAAGGCAGCTCAACGCAAAAGAGAGAGAGAAAGACTCTGCTCTGGGCTCTGTTTTTAGGGTTTTAGCCCTGAATGGACTGTTAAAGTTCCCTCCTCTTGTCTTGTGAGCTCTCAACGTCCTGTGCTTTTAAAGGCCTTTATTTTTTATTTTTTTAATAAATTTTAAAGGTCAATTAATTAAACATATTTATCAATTCAATTACGTTAAACGGGTTGATGGGCCTAAGATAGATACCGACAATGGATGAGCCCATTAATGTACATTGGATTTCACTAATGCCGATGCTAATGGGGAGGGAGAGTGCCTATCTCATAATATATTTTAGAAATTTTTTTAATAAATTTTAAAGGTCTTATTAAAAATTTTATTTATTTAAATGTTTTAATTTTAAAAAATAAGTATAAATTTATACTATATGATAATAAATTGTAAAAAAATTATTGTGAAAAATCCATTTGGCCTCACTTCTTGATGAGGAAATTCTCGCCTTAACTCTAATATCTTGTAAAATGGGGAGGGAGAGTGCCTATCTCATAATATAAGAACTCAAGATTGAAGCATTTAATAAGTCTCTTTATTTAAAAATTTTTAAAATATATAAAAAAAATATCTCAATAAAATTAATAATTCAAATGAAATTTTTAATAAAAGTAATAATTATAAATATATTATATTGATAAAAATATAATTTTAAAATTATTTTAAAAAATTAATCTTAAAATATGTAAATTAATTTGAAAATACCATAATTATAAATGAAAAAATTAATCAACTTCAAATTAGCAAAATTTACGTGCCATTAATAAATTTCTATGATTTTATTATTAAAATTTTAGAAGTATTTTTTTCATATATATTTATTTAAGTTTAGTTCTCAAAATTTTCCACTAACAAATTCATCATTCTATTAAAATTAAAACCAATTTATCTATTGTCAAACACTAGTGAGGATTCAGTTCAAACTGAATCGAATCGAATCAAATCAAATTAAATTATGAAAATCGAATTATATATTTTAGAAACTGAACCGAACTAAAATGAATGAAAAATCAAATCGAATCGAATCGTTCTATTTTAATTCTGTTCAAACCAATCGGTTTTGATTTTTAATTAATTTTTTAATTTAAACTTGATTTTCAAGTTATTTGATCTAATTTTGACTTTGGTTTAAACCTAATAACCATTAATCAATGAAATTAAACAATTTATATGTATATAATTAAATATAATTCATAAATTCCCCATAAAAATAAATAATTCAAAAATCTATTCAATTCGACTTGATTCGATTTGAATATATAAAATTACTATTCAGTTCAGTTTAACAGATTTTTTTTTCTCTTAAAAACTGAATCGAACTGCAATAGCTGAAATTTTTATAATATAAAATAGAACCGAACCGATTAAATTTTAAAATCAAATCGATTAAATCAAATTGATTCAATTCAATTTGATTCGATTTTTCATTTTGGATCAAAATCTGTTAACCCTTAACTAACTTAATTAATCAAACTGATAATGTTCTTTTAATGACATAAATACCCTTAGAAAGGCGGGAATGGTTCCTAACTTCCCACCACATGTTATACCAAATCCCAACACGTGCTCCAAAATCCATCTCTTAGACTCCACTCTGCCCGACAGCTCTCCGCCTCTCCCTCTCTCCTTTCCCCTTTATTCTAAAGAGGGAAATCACACACACAAGCTTTTGACGCAAGTCTTTGTGCTGGAGGTGAAAGCGTCAACGTCCCTAACACGGTGACAGCCAAAGGGCGGAGATTGGCGCGTTGGATTGTCGAGGCACTGCAGACTGCTGAATACTAATCAAGCGTTGAGTGCAAAAGACGCTAACTCCGTTGCTCAGAAATTTGGGTTTGGAGGTTATGTTTTCATGGGCAGTCCTTTAGCGGATATGTATCCAAAGATGGGTTTAATTTTTGAGGCAAAGCAGGTTTTTGATGAGATGCCAAGGAGGACTGTGGTAATGCATACACAATGATCACGGGGCTGTGAAGAAGAGGCTGTCAAGGTTTTTTGTGACATAATAGAGAAGTGGGATTGAGCCAGACTCACGTGCAAACCCGGCTAGCATAGAAGAGGTTGCCCAATTTCATTGTAGAGCCATAGTTTCCTGTTTGATTTCTTTTGTAATAGTCTGACGTATTCCTCTTCTGGGTTATGGTGCTTGTGAGTTTTGCTATAATTTAAGAACTTATTGTAAATTACCCTTATTGTTTATTCACTCTTCATTGGGGTCTCACAAGCAAAGATAAATGGATGCTGTACAGTTAGATTACCAACCAAATAACAAGCAAAATGCACTAACTGCACCAATTGGATCAAAATAGAAAAGAAAGTAATTATAATACTAAGATAAATAGAGGCCGACTTCGAGTATAAAGGAGTTCATGAAACTTCCACATCCACCAAAATTCCAACATACATCAACAAAAGCAGGCGCTTCTTCTAACTAATTTGATAACATTCCCTCCAAACGAAGAGGGTAAAGGAAAAGAAGAAAACTCCAAACCAATTGTTCATAGGGACTAACAGATAATAAATTAAATAAAAAATTAAGAACCACCCAAAACTTCATACCCTCTTCCCTTTCAGCTCCCTTCCAACCAACTTTGATTCACCTACTTCACATACACTGCAGCAATCAAACTCTACTGTTGCTTGCACTCTGGAGGCCGCTCACCTTGTTGACCATCCCCAGCTTGTGTTCTTCCACTCTTCTATGTTAACAACAACAAATATAAAGCTAAAGTTAAATTTCATTCAACATACAATTAAAGAAAAGAGATTACTAAATTAAATATTTTTAAGACTTCAGTGTGAGAGGGATGATCATAAAGATATAAAATATCATATATATATATATATATATGAGCAACTGAATTAGAGACTACCTTGTTTCCAGCTGATGACTGCACCAAATTGATATGAACAATGATTAGCATCATGTCAAATTAAAAACAGAAAAAAGGACAGAAAAAAAAAAGGTAGCAATAAAATACTGTCAGACCTTCTTTTTGGTACTGCTTTCATCTTCGTCATCCTCATCCTCATCCTCTTCTTCATCCTCTTCATCATCGTCATCCTCATCCTCATCAATATCTTCATCCTCATCATCATCTTCTATTCCAAGCTCGTCTCCCTGAATAGCCTCACCCGTAAACCATGACACAGCATGAGGGATAATCTTGTCTCGAATGGTTGACCTGAATCAAAAAATTAAATGTCAAAACAAATAAATAAATAAATAAAATCAAACAAGTTTTTCAAGGAAAAGTGAATGGGAAGCAGAGGAAAGCAGAGTTTCATTTAGAATAACACAATAGTACCATTACCAGCTAGGGGCATTACCACTAGCAATAGCCCTTGTGATATCCAAGACCAAATGGTTTATTATAAATAACTCACCCAATATCATAATCTTGTTCCATTTGATTCTGAAGCTCCTCCGCCTAATCAATAAGATAGGACAAAAATTAAAACGTGAAATAAGCAATAAAATTGTCATTTAATATCTACAATATAATGATGTTGTCATACAGTATCTTCATCAATATCTTCATCATCTTCAGGGACTTGAGGTGGATTAAAGAAGTTAAAGAAACTTTCACAATCCTCAGTTTTAGTGATGGGCTTGGCATTCTTTGATCCTTTTTTAGGCTTCTTCTTAAGGAGTTTCTGTGTTAAGCATTTCCCTGGATACCATTCAATCTCCGTCCTACAAATAACCAGTTACCAACCAGATTTCAGTTATGGGATCAACCAGAAATTGAAATGCCTTCCGGATAATCTAATTGCATAAAGATTAGCTAATAAAGTTATCAGCATATTAGATATTACATAGCAGAAACAAAAGTTACCCTATTGCTTTCTCAAGAATGGGCTCATCTTCATCAATCATGTGATACGTCTTCGTCAAGACAGTGTTCTTGAAATAAGGGTTGGGATCAAAGAAGAACTCAAGCTTGAATCCCTTGGGATCGTCTATCCTACACCATTTAATATCCTTCAGGTACTTTAGAGCTCCTTCATCACGATCAGTTATCTGATTCAAAAGAGGGGGGAAAACAATTTAAAAAAAAATAAAAAAAAAAACCCTCATAACAAGTAATGCAACAAAACATGACACTTCAACAACAGACCTCCTCAGCTAACACTTCATTGTTCTTCATTGCAATGAGCCAAAAATCAGGCACACCCTTTTCTGCATCAAGCACATTTAAATATCAAGCTAAGAAAAACTTCCAAAGGAAAAAAAAATCACACTTTAATAATGTTTAGACTTTAGACTTTAGAAGGTACCTTCAGCAGCTTTATTCTCCTCATGGTCCATAGTTGCCTCATTTGTAGATCCATCAACTTCAACGGTGCCATTCACAATCTCGTATCTCTGCAAGTAACATTACAATATCATTGCAGGGAATTGAAACAAAATTAAATGAACTACAAGAAGCACCTAACATCTAAATTTAAGGCATATATGAATCATTGTGCTCTGAGGAAGAAGATCATGATAAATCGAGGAAAGGCGAAGCAACATGAAGAAATAGTCAATATACAACGCAAATATATACAATAGGAAAGTAGGTACAAGTCCTTGTGTTGTGTCAAGCTTAGACGCAGGTAGATTTTGAAACCCCGAGAATGATCAGAATCATACCTTGGTATATAAGGGTTGGTACAATTTTTGATATTTCGCTTCTAGTGCTGCTCTCTCCTCAAAGAATTTTGCCTCTAATTCATCATGTTGGCTCTGTGCACCAAGAATTCTTTAGTTATTTGAACACATGTACGTTTTCTTACCATGTGTTCATGTAGGAAACTAGGAATGAGAGCAGATCTGATCAAATCGAGGGCACATAACACAGAGAAACATGCAACATGCACAAAAAAAAGAGGAATAACCATATCTAAGATAAATTTTCCTCAACTTAGCAAACAGTCAGCAAGAATTGTAAGTCAAATATTTCCATAAAATTCTAGGAGCCATTAAACCCTTAAAGCTAATCACTGAATTCTATGCTCTGTGGCAGCAATGATGAAGCGCCAATTCATACAAAACTAATAATGCGTTCAATAACATTGGATGTTTTGCCTCAATACTCAACCATCCAAGACTATAGCTTGTTTTCCAAAAGAAAGGTGAAACACAAACACTATGACAAATGGGTATAATAAAAGAGAATTCAAAAAAATAATAAAAAAACTGGGTTTTGAGGCCAGTGGACCTAAATAATTCCTGTCTGCTGAATAATAAAGAAGCTAGCTCTGGCAAAATATAATCAGAGTATACTCTAAATAATTCAGAAGACTGAAAACCCAAGTACACTAAGCTGAGTCCTTATTAGCAGAATCAAAATCATAAGTATGTTGCAAGATTGGATTGCTCCTTTGATGATATACAAGGTTTTTCTTTGTTCAGTTAGCAGAATTAAGTGATATTGTTTGTGTTCAATAGTATTCAGGCATATTTTGTTTGATGTTGAAATTGAGGTAAACAATCTGACCATATAATGTCATGTAGCCAACAATATCCAGTGCACAACAAACAACTATCTTTTAATCTCATTGTCTTCCACAAATGCAGGAAGCTACTATATGTGAACTCTCCAACATGACCATTCAAAACTTCATATATATTATTCCGACATGATGTTCACCTCACAAAACGAAAATTAGCACAATTAGACCTAAATTTAACAACTTAAGTCATAGTATCAAGTAAACATTATCTATTCACATATATATTGGGCACAAACAACATTCATCCAAAGTAGCAAATCTAACAAACACATTATGCACCACATAGGTAAACAAAATGGAGCATATAAAAATAAAAATAACATCAAATAACAATCAGATTTGCCAAAAAAAAACATGCCTGGATCTCCCTCAGATGCTCAACACGCTGTCTAACATTTGGAGACAGATTCTCGAGCATTTCGGTGTGCTGACCAGCTAAAGTTTGTAGTTTATTCTGCCCAAACAACAGTTAACTACAAATGTGAGACAATAGTGAAATTTGAAACTCATCTCTAAATAAATTTCAAATTTTAAACAACAGTTAACCCAATACTAGCTATAAGCAAATCAAATACTAAGATACAAAAATCAAGTTACAATAAAACTGCAGAAAAAATAAAACCCTAATCACCAAAATAAACTTGAATTGTTAACTTATTGTAAAACAAAAGGAAAAAACAAACTTCAATTGGTTTAATTTTCTCGCCCTAAGTAGATGATAGAGTAAAATACTAACCTTGAGGGCGTTAACAAGGCCTGCTCGATCCTCTTCGTTAAGAACTGCAAAAAGAACAGATAATAACACAAAATAAGTTGCGAATATAGCAATCCAAAACATAGAGACGAGAGATTAACAGGACACAAGAGTTAGAGGTAGTAGAAAGGAGATTACCCGCTTTGAGATCGGCCATGCTGAGATTATCCTTCTCGTTGCTCATGATGGGATTTAATACAAAGAAAAGCTAAAGCCACAACCCTGATGGAAGAAGCTAAGGGGTCACCAGAGAGAGATGGAGGAGCGACTGAAACCGAAACCCTCGTTTAAATCCCTCTCCCTCTCTTTAAAAAAACCAAAACAAAAAACCTAGGGTTTAATTACATTTTTTATAATTTTTAATTTTAACTTATAATATTTTTATTATTCCTACTTTCCGTCATTTCTTTTTTTAAATTTTTTAAATTATTTATTTAATTATTTGTTTTAATTTATAAAATAAAATTTTCTTATTTAAAAAACTACTAATTTTGTTTAAATATATTAGAGCTTTTATCTTTTAATGTTTGTAATTAAAATTTTAAATAAATAATAATGTTAAATTTTATATAATGATTAAATTTGTACTTAGATCCAATTAATTATTATTTAAACTTTATTTATTTCACAAAAATTAACTTACATATAAAAAATATTTTTTAAATTATTTTCTTAAAAATTTATAAAAAAAAATATTATTTAATTATAATATTAAATTAATAATATGTCTTATTTTTATATTTTAATAAAATTATTAAAATTTAAAAAATAATTTATTTATTAAAAAAATTAAGTTATTTTAAAAAAATTATATAATTTTCCTTTTAATAAAAATATGTTTTTTATTAATTTATTTTTTAACTAAAAATTACGAATATTTTTTAAAAAACAAACACAGCCTTAATAATAAATTTAATTAGTTCCATATAAAAAGAAACCTTGGATATTCACTTGGAAGATAGTTGTGGATCTATAATGCCGACGGCTTGGATATTCACTTGCATTTGATTCTGCTCAACCTTCCTACCATTGACACAAAAGAAAAGCTTTGGCTCACTTTGTGGTCTCCGACTGTTCAGAAGATGCAAAGAATCAAATTAGTAAGGATAAATTACGATTTAATCCGTAATTTAGTATTTATAGTTTTAAAATTAAGAAATTTAATTTTTAATATTTTAATAAATTATAAATTAATTCTTATCATTATAATCACAGTTAATTTTTTATTAATTATAAAGTAAATAATCAAAATACTCTTGGCATTTTTTAATGTGAAAATAATTTAATTTAAAATTTATTTTATTAATAATTTAGTCCATATATATTTAAAATGTAAGTCTCATTAAATTAAACAAATTTAAATTTAAATTATAATTTTTTAAAATATTGATTAATTACTTAAGGTTTTAAAAGTGTTAGTTAATTACAAAATCTTTTATATATTTTACAAATTGATGTTTAAATATTATAACTATTTACTAATAAGTTTTTATATAATTTTGTAAAATTTTATTTATTTCATTATTATTTTAATTATATATATATTAATTTATAATATTTTCATATATTACGTTATTTATATATATATATATATATATATATATATATATAAAGAATATATAAATTTAGACGTAAATTGTTAATAAAATAAATAAATTATTTTCAAATTGAAAATATGATTAATGACATTTTGATTGTTTTTGCTAAAATTAATAGAGAATTAATAGTGATTCTAATGATAATAATTAATTTATATGATTATTAAAATGTCAATTACTGAATTACTTAGTTTTAAAACTATATGAACTAATTTGTAAATTTAATCAAACCCCAAGGCTAAATTGTTAATAAAATAAAATTTCAGTGACTTAATTATGTTTATATTGAAAAGAAAATTAGGAATATTTTAGTGTTTTTCCTAGAATTAATAATAATTTAACTGAGATTCTAACTGTAGAGACTAACTTATAAATTTATTAAAATATTAATAATTAAATTATATAATTTTAAAATTATAGAGACTAAATTATAAGTTTAACCTGCATGGAAAATTAAGTTATATTTTACCCATTTAATAATGGGCCAAGCTGCACAAGTTTGTGAGGTTTAGATAACCATGACAATTCACTGTTTCTGAACTTCACTTCTCAAATCTCAAGAGCTTAAGTTGAAAATGGATGGGAAACTCTTTACTTTTTTATGTTGGCTCCACTTGGGTGCCTTCTTTTCAGCTTGAAACTATCAAGTTGTCCCCAATTTCGTCAATGACACCAGCCTCCAGGGTAGGAGAATATCTCAGATTTAAATATGTCTAAAAAGGGTGAATATTTGATTCGAATCGAATCGAATCGAACTGAAATAGATAAAAAATCGAATCGAATCAAATTGTTTTATTTTAGTTTGGTTCAATTCAAACCAATCGATTTTGATTTTTTATTATTTTTTAATTTATACATAATTTTCAAGTTATTTGATATGATTTTGACCTTAATTTGAATCTAATAATTATTAATTAATGAAATTAAATAATTTATATATATATAATTATATATAATTCATAAATTTCTCATAAAAATAAATCAAATCAAATATCAATAAAAATATTTGGTTCGGTTTAATCGATTTTTTTCTCTTCAAAACTGAATCAAAATAACCTAAATTTTTATAATACAAAACTGAACCGAATCGAATTATTTTAAAACATAATCGAATTACTGAATTAAAGTGATTCAATTTGATTTATTTTATTTGAACCGAATAATGCTCACCCCTATGTATAATGCAGGCATTTCTGAAAGCATTCCAGCTTGGTTTCAAAACATTTCCTCCAGCATCTATGTACTGGACTTATCTCATAATCAAATTACAAGGAATTTGCCCAACCTGTGAAAGTCTTATGGACCTTCTGATGGTAACTTTCAAATGCTTACAAAAATGATTTTCAATCAGATGTGAAGATGAAGCCAAGCCACATTGGTACTCCTTAGTCAACAAGCAACAGTGGCGTGTAACCAAGTTAAATAAAGTTCTGCTAAAAAAGCAGCAGAGTTCTACTGCTACTTCTAAATTGAGTTGCATTTCTTCTTTACCATTTGTACAACTTCTAACATGGTGGCTTGGAAAAAGGGGCGGAACCCAAATGGGGTGGAAGCGATGGGTTCGATTCAAAAATTTAAAGAGATTGAAATCGAATCGAATCGAATCGTAAAATTTTTTGTTTCAATTTAATTCGATTTTGATCAAATTTAATATCTCACATGTGAACATCTATCTATGAGCCTGTTTGGCATTACTATTTAAACTGCTATTGAGAAAATCACTTTTTTAAATATACTAGTTAGAGAGTGTTAAAAAATAATTAAAAATTAAATTTAATTAATTTTTGTAATAAGAACATTAAAATAACAAAACAGTTTGGAAAAAACTGTTTTTCTCAACAGCATTTAAAATGATGCTTTTATGTGAGCATCTATCTGTGAGCCTGTTTGATATTACTGTTAAAACTATTATTGAAAAAATTACTTTTTAAATATATTAGTTAGAGAGTGTTAAAAAATAATTAAAAATTAAATTTGATCAATTTAAGTCATAAGAACATTAAAATAACAAAACAGCTTTTTTCAAACTGTTTTTTTCAACAACATCTAAAATGATGCTTTTATTCAGAAAAGAATGCTCTAAAACTCAATGTTAAACAGGACTTATATATGAGGAGGATAAATTTTGACAACTGAGCTTATCTAGTTGTAACATTACAGTCCCTCAACTTAAAAATGTAACATAAAACTCCATCAATTTTCAAATTTTACACAGTAAAATTCCTCTAATCTCCAATTATCAGTTTTTCAATTATATGCTAACCTGGACAGTTATAGCATGGATCTTAGTTAGTGTTTTTCTTTTCTTTCTCAAACCATGTGTAAATTGAATAATTTTTCTCTCTATAGATAGAATAATTTTTCATGTGTAAATAGAATAATTTTATATTTTGTATAAAAGATAAGAGATAAACATTAACTAAGTGTCATATGGGAGCTATTAATATCAGTTTCTAACTAAAAAATAGTAATCGAAAGTATTTTAAATTTTACTGTGTAAAATTTAAAAGTTTAAGAGACAGTTATTAAACTATATAAATTCATGAACAATTATTAAAATTTCTATACGATAGTGGCATTGGAATTGACATGACAAAAAGCCAATTTGTCTTGGATCTAATGAAAACCAAAACAAAATGCACATGTAAATATCGTTGTCTCCGGCTTAGGAACCAAACATTAAAATCATCATGTACTATACCTATACTACTCATTTGATGTATACCCCACTCTAATAGCTACTAGCAATAATTCATTGCCAAGAAATACAAATATGAATAGAAATACACCATATTGATAATTTCGTGAAGCATACTCAATTCTTGCTATTTCATAAAAAAATCATTGAAAAGAATTCAAAATCTGGCAAGAGTGAGGGCCATTCCACTACCACAAATTAAGCCTATAGGGCTCATGATATTGTTGACACTTAATTGCCCACTATATGAAAAGAGGGGTAATTTTTATAGCCAGTTAAATTTTATCTCATGTTTTATTTATTTTCTTAATTTTAATTTATTATTAAAAAATTTTTAAATTATATTTTTTATTTAAAAAAATCATTTTAATATGCATAATTCTAAATTAAAAAAATCTTTCTAAGCTGCAATAGATGTTAAAAAATTAATCATAAAAAAATAAAGAAAAAAATAGCTTTCATGGTAATATTTGAATTTTGAAACGACAGTCCAAGACTTTACACAATATAATAAATTGTTTATACTATGAAGAGCTAATTGAAATGAATTTGAAGGAATATTTTCATTTACTTATGCTCCAAACCTTCACTTTGATGCATGTGATCTAGTTTTTTTATTGTTAATCCATAACTTCATTGTTCAAATGAGGATGGGTGGGTCCAATATAATTGCTGGGACCCAAACCCAGAAGGTTGTTTGAAAGAATTTTTCACCACCCAGCATATGCTACTATTCTTCTTTGATTTTCAACTTGGTGTTTGTCCTTTTATTCTTTTGGAGTAGATGACCATATGCCCCATGTGACTACCCTTATAATCATGTCTAATCCTTGCACAACCTCATGTTATAATTATTCTTCCCACTCTTCTTTTTTAAAAAAAAAAAAATAAATAAAATAAAGGGATACATGATTGATTGTAATTGAGCAATCAATAAATCTATACTATTTAATTTTTAGTCCATATTAGATAATATTAATTATTTTAGTAGCTGTTAAATATTATAATAATTATCAGTTATTTTATTAATTATTAACTATCAGATATTGACTATTAGTGATTAGCTGTCTATATAGTGATTTAAAGTAGAAGTGTTCAATAAAAATAACTGTTGGATTAATTAGTAAATGAAAAAAATAGTGATATCATCTTATTGTCCATAGTTAAAACGTTTTTTTAACCTCTAAAAACTCGTAGAATAGCTTTTTATGAATCACTTCCTCAATCTCTAAAATATTACTATAAATATTGTGTCACCGAATAATATAAATAAGATATGTAATATTTTAACTATGATCAAAATACTAAACCCTACTTTAAAAGCTGTCGTTCAATATGTCTTTAGTGTTGAAGTGAATTTAAAATAACTAATTAAATATAAAAATTTCAATATTTAATGTGAATTTTTATTTTTAACAAAAAGATCATAAATGTCTTTAAAAGAAATAAAGAGATCATAATAGTTAAAAAAAATATCAAATTTTATATATTTTTATAATTATATTTTGAATTTTTTAATAATTATATTAAATATTAGTCACAACAATATAATAATGTATTTTACCGTTAATTACATTGTTAGAAATTAATAGAATTACTATCTCACTTGTTTCTCAATTTATTAAAATTTTACTAAAATGCCATTCTTGTGTTAATTCTAATGAAACATGGCACGCAAGCATTGGTCCGTATCTTTAAAACGTACATGTAGAGCGCACGTTAACTTGCGTGGAAAACGACCGGTTCAGTAACTTGACTGGACCGGATACCATTTTATAAAGTGTAGGCCCTGCGGAAGCATTAACCAATTTATGTAAAATTCTCTCTAAGCAACGCCCAATCCAAAATCCAGCAAATGACGACCTCCGTCAAGAACAACTTCTTCCCTCCATCTCTCATGTCTAATCTCCAGCAAGTTCTCATCAACCGAAGCGACGTCGATGTCGACGCCGCCGGCGTAGAACAAACTTCTGCTAAGGATAATGATCCGATTCAAGTTGTTGCTTCTGCTACATCTTCTGCCGAAAGAAGCACTGTCCACGGCAATGTATGCGAAGATTCTGAAAAGGAAATTCTTTTGGTTACAAATGGAGAGGGAATAGATTCCCCTGGCCTCACTTCCCTCCTCGAAGCTCTTGTTCGTGATTCCCGTTTTAATGTTCACGTCTGCGCTCCTCAATCGTAGATTTCTTCCTCCAATGTCTTTCTGCGTTTTTTTTTTTTCTCTTTTTCTTTTACCCTATATTTGTCCGGTTTGGTTGCTGAGAAAATGCGGGAAATTAATTTTACTAATTAATAGTCCGTTTGTCTGTGCGGTTGGTGCAGGGACAGATCCGTATCTGGTCACTCAGTGACGGTTAGGGAGACTCTTGCTGCTTGTTCTGTTGATATTAACGGCGTCACTGCTGCCTATGAAGTTTCTGGTAATGTTATTTTGTTCTTTTCGTTTTGTCTCCAGCAATTTACTATAGCAAAATTCTACAACTTTCAAGACTTCAAAAATTCAAAGTTTGTCGGTGCTTGTTCTGTACTTTTGATTTCAATTCGTTTCTCTGATGATGAATTTAAATGTTTACTACTGTTGAAAAATTCTCAATAGCCGGTTTTATTGCCAGGGACACCCGCGGATTGCGTTTCTTTAGCTTTATCGGGATCATTGTTTTCTTGGTCTAAGCCTGTCCTGGTATGCCTGTCATAAATCTGTCGCTTCTGAGCTCATTGAAATAGTTAATCTGAGCCTAATACTTTTCTGCTTTAAAACTTTTTCCCCTTAATGAAGGTAATCAGTGGAATAAACAGAGGATCAAGTTGTGGCCATAACATGTAAGTAGTCTTCTCTGTCACTACCTACCTTTTCTCTATTTGATTCTTCAGCAAACGTTGAACAATTAAAATCCCATTTGTAAAGTCTGTTTAGATTTTAGTATCTAAGATGGGATTTTGGAAGTTGAGACCTTGACTCATAATTTCAGTGGTCCAGATTTTATACCATGTTTCTTTTAAAGCTATTGTCTGTAAGAATGTAATGAACTGTCCTTAACATCACAGGTTCTACTCGGGTGCTGTTGCTGCTGCTAGAGAGGCATTGATTTGTGGTGTACCCGCTCTTTGCTTATCATTGAACTGGTTATTGCATTTTCCTTCGTTGCTTTAAATTTTTCTGAAATTGGATTTCCCTTACTTTCCTTTAAATTTTTCTGGAATTTGGATTTTTTTTTTTACTTTCTCACTTCAAGTTGGGCTTTTTAGGAAGAATGGAGTAAGCTCGGAAAATGACTTGAAGGACGCAGCCAGTGTTTGTTTACCATTATTGTATGCTGCCATTAGAGACGTCAGGAAGGAAAAGTTTCCCAAAAGTTGCTTATTAAACGTAGAAATTCCTACTTGTCCCATTGCAAACAAGGTTTGATCTTCTTAAGTGTTCCAATTTCCAACTTTGTGGGAATATGAAGCATTGCAATTTTTATGATAAAAGGTACTAACTTGTGTATGACAGGGCTTCAAAGTAACCAGACAGAGTCTATGGAGATCCTCTTTGAGCTGGCAAGCAGTGCCAGCCAACAAGCATCCGTCTGCCGGCCATTTCTTGTCTAATCAACAGAGCCTTGGTATGAAGCTTGCACAACTTAGCCGAGATGCCTCCGCAGCTGTAAGTATAATCTCTTATAATATATATCAGAAATGCTGAAGGTTTTTGTGCAAATATAAATATTTTGTTCTAGCTATCATCTTTAAGTGGCTTACCCATTAGTGATTTTGCAGGGTGCAGCTCGCCGCCTGAACTCACGTAGGAAGAATGTTGAGATTGAATCTGTTGGGGTTGCGGGAAAAGTGAATTCCCCACAAACAGTGAAGAAATACTTCCGTTTAGAGGTATACGCAAACGATGTTAACTGGGTAAAGCTAAGCGAAACTGGAAGTGAACAAAAAAAAAGGCATACTTTTTCAGAAATTTTAGTTGAAAGATCTCTCCATTTTGCTCCGTACTTGTTAAATAATATAGAAATACATGAAAATATCAGAAATAGATATCATCTGTGATCTCTGCGTTAATTGTTAAACAATCACTTATCTGATGTTGCATTCACATGTGCAGTTCTCAGAAAAGGAGGAGGAAAATGTTGAAGAGGATCTAGATTTTACAGCAGTTGAAAATGGATTTGTGAGTATTAATATTTTTTTTTTCAACAATATAATTATATCCTTGTTGCTGATTTTTCTGTTTCTTTATGGCATGGACACTATGGCAGGTTTCAGTGACTCCATTTTCTTTAAGCATTCAGCCAGACATCCAAGGCTTGGTAACTAATTGGATTGCAGCTGCACTTGCCAGCGAGCAATAAAACACCCTCCTCCAGAATTGTAAAGTAATTAAGTTTGTGTTTCGTTGGTAGTGCATGATTAGTATTACCTACCTAGTTTATGCCCCTGTTAAACTTAAATTCAGGCGACTCAAGCCATGAATTTTGAACAAATTTTTAAGGATTAAAGAGTGTACTTCTGCTTTTGACGTATGTGACTCTAAATACTTTGTTTTGTGCGTTGGTCCTTGGCCTTCCATCTATTTCATGAACCTTCTTATGGTCTAGACACTAGTGGCCTTGCAATTCTTTGTTTTCTCCTTCAATTTGCACCCTGTTCTCATAAGAGGGGAAAGCAGTGACTTTTTTTTTTCTTTGTATTTAATGAATAAGATTTTTTTTGTTTAGATCAGTCTACCATGATCGAAGACACAATATGATCCCAAAATAATAAATGATCGAAGACAAAAATTTTTTAATAAATGTCTAACAATCAAGTAATAACTTACAAGTTATATAAGGAGAGACGACTATTTTCCTAAATAAAGAGACTTAAACTCAACATTTCTGTATTTCTTACAATCAGGCCACTTCTAATTGGTTAAAAAAAAGAAATCATTAAATATGTCTCAGAAAGATTTCTCTCTCACAATTATAAAAGACTCCTGTGTGTGTGTGAACATTAAAAACATTAAAATTATATATTTTGAGTGCCCTAAACAATTACTCTTTATAAAAAGTTAAGGACCATTTTTGCCCAATTATAAGCCCAGCCCATTAAACCATAAACAGACTACGCACCACCCCATCAGCCTATCCCTATTTTGGGATAACATTTCTTTAAACTTTTAAAATATTAAATAAGTTTTAATTTTGTGCAATTGAAATTAAAATTATATTGAAACTTTTAACTATCTTTGAATTTAATTTTTTTTATTTAATTTATTTTAAATATGTGAATTTTGAATTATTACATCTTTAAAATTTTAAAAATATGGTAAGATTAAAATTATAAATTAACATTATATTTAGTAAAATATTTAAAATGTGATTTGTATTTGATAAAATTACAATTTCAATTAATTAAAGTCATAAATATAGAAAACATCTCATTTGAATATAAAATATTTATAAAATTATATTATTTGAAATTCATTTAAAAAATTTTTAATAAATAAAATAATATTATTTAAAATTCACATTTTATTAATAATTTATATTAAAAATAAATCTAAATTCCTTATTCTAACTTTTAACATCTAAACATAATAAAAAAATAATTTAAAATTTAGATAAAAATGAAAGATATATTGCTTAAAAAAAAAGGAAGATATAAACATAAATAGAAAAATAACTAGTTCTAAAATTAAGAGTTATCCTTTATTTTTGTTGGCGTTTAGTGCGTCCCTCCCTGTATTTTGAGATTTATCTACTTAATTTTTTTTAAAAAAAATATTATTTAATCTTTATTCTTAATTAATTAAAGTATTTAATTCTTTCATTACTTTTTTTAGGCTTTATTTATTTAAAAAAATTTAATAAATATTATTTCTAAAAAATAATTTTTATGAAAATATTTTTTATTATCTGATCGTGACATTAAACGTATCTATATAATATATATATAAATATTTCACATTTTAATATAATTTTTAAAATCCAAAAAATACCTATTCTTTTAAAAATAAAAATGAAAGTTATTTTTTAAAAAAATAAATATTCTAATTTTTCTTTAAACAAAAAAATATTTTTGATTGACTTATTTTTTGAATATCCTAAATACATAAGAAAAAAATAGAAAAAACTTTTTCAAGAAAACATTTTCCTTAAAACAAAAGAAACTATAATTGATGTAGTGTAATATTAGTCAAACTTTTATTTAATATTTTTATTTTAATAAAATTAATTAATTTACTTTTATATTTTAAAAAATACATTAATTAATTATTCTAATTTAATTTTATTAATTATTTAGTTTTTATAATTTTTTTTTATATTCAATTTGTTTTTTTTCTTCTTTCTCTTTTAACCTCTCCTCTTTTACTTTTCTTGTTCAAATTATTTTTGTAACACCCCAAAATTTTAAATTTTATGAGCATTTTTGGTATTTTAATTTTATTTAAATTTTAGAAATTTTTTTAGATTTTTTCGGATTTTAAAAAAAATCGGGTTTGATTTTTCGAAAATATAAACTTTGATGATTTTTAAAAATTAATTTAAAGACCACGTGGCAAAACTAAAAATATATTTGGAGTCTACGTATTTTTCTGAGTTTTCTGAAATTTTTTCGAAATTTTTGGACCTCGTTTTCGGTCCCGAGGCAGAGTAAAAATTTAAAATTTTATATTTCGAATCGAACCAGCCGAATCGAACCGGACCGGATCGGATCGGTCGAATCGGACTGGTCTTCTTCTCTTTTTCTCCTCCCTCCCGCGCGCGACGACCCTCTCCCCTTCTCTCTCTCTTTTCTCTCTCCTCCCTCCTCCCCTTGCCGCGCCGCCGCCTCCCCTGCGTCCCCACCTCACCGGCGCCCCACCTCGGCCCTTCCCCACGGCCGGCCGCCACCGAACGAAAACGGCCTTGGAAGGGACGCGCTTCTCCGCCAATCCGGCCGATCCGGCCACCAATTGGACCGGGTCTTGTGTCTAAAATCATATACTCGGCGAGAGCTTTCCATAGACACCAAGAACGCCGAAATCCATCAAGCGGTTTGTCCGATTTTTGCTCGGGAAGATTTTAGCCCATTTCGACTTTTGGGCTAGATTTCTCGAAAACCGTGAATTCCACGAGAAAACCGAGGCTACCAGCACGCTCCACTCGTCGAGAGCTTCGCAACGACATAAATTTTGAATTTTTCCGACACCGTTTTTCGGTGGGTCCCACGGAACTTCGCAGTGTTTTTCCGAGCATTTAATGAGCTTAGAAAATTCTGAAAAATTTATGTACTAACCCCCGTGTTATGGGCTTCGTGTAGGTATCCTCGATTCGCGGAAATTCGACAGTTGACCGGGTCTGCAAATTTCGGGCCAGATAGACCCATTACCGGAAAAGTCTCCGAATTGGACCGAGGTTTTGGCTAGCCCCCCATTGTTAGACGTCCCGAGCGCGTTCCCGAAGTCGGAATCGGCAAAGGTAAATCCGAACCTTGTTTTTATGTAATTTTCTAGTGCTTAAATAGGATTAAAAATCCGTAAGATATTCGTGGTAGCTTAGAAAATTACGATTCTTTTTGCAATAGCTTAGTAATATTGCTAAGGACCGCGGGGCAAAGTTTTAGAATTTTTAGAGCTGATTTGGGCAGTTTTTGCAAAAATGGTCAATTATAGGGACTAAATTGAAATTTTACATATTGTGATGGATGATTGATTTGATGGGCCCAGGAGGGGCTGTGTGATGTGATTGAGTTGTAGATAGTTATAGAGATTATGGTTAAAATTGATATTTTACTCTCTGAGTTGAACGCTCACTCCTGTTCAATATTTTTTTCAGGCTACAGGAGGATTTTATTTTGGTTAACCTACTTTTCTCCTTCGCAGGTTGTTTATCAATATTTGTGTAAATTTTATTTACTCCTAGAGTTTCCGCATGTGTTAGAAGTATTTATTTGATTATGGTCTGTAATATTATTATCATGTTGGACCTGTAAACGTATAATGATATGCATGTTTGATGGATTGGATGAGGGAGCTGAGCTCCCATTTATTTTTATGAGGATATGAGTATGTGGAGGGTGAGCTGAGCTCCCCAATTGAGTATTTATTATGTTTACAGGTCGGGTGAGTCGAAAACTCCCCGTTGGAAAGTCCATTTTATGGCCGGACTCTGTCCGTTTGTTTTCTTGATATTGGGCCCAAATGGGCCTTAGAGTTGGGTTAATGAACAGTTAGGCTTACTACGGGCCTTGAGGGCTTTAGGCTGGCCCAGGTCCTAGTGCCGGTCCGGCCCATAGGTTGGGTCGTGACAAATGTGGTATCAGAGCTTAGGCTCTACATTCTTAGGGAATGTTGTCTAAAGTGTTGGGAAGAGTCTACTAGGAGTCACATGCGGAAATATAGGGTCCACATTCGTCTTGCATTGTCATCTTTGCTTCTAGTTTCTGCTCCATATGTTATGTATAAATATGAGTCTATAAAGCTGTGTAATGAGCAGTTTTGAATTTTTGTGGGCTAATGCTGCTGAATTTCAGGAAAATGCGTAGAAGGTGAGAGCCGCCATCGCACTGCAGATGTGCCCGACGAGGTGTCAGACAGATGAGGCGCCCGAGGAGGCGGGTAGGAGGCCTAGAGTCGCCAAGTAGAGAGGAGCCACCCCAAGACAGATCGGTCCTTTATGGCACAGGGTCACATGGACCCCATGGCAGCTACTCTAGCTGGGTTGCAGAGGACCATTGACATGATGGCGCAGTATATGGTCCACCCTCCACAGCAGCAGCAGTCCACCGCACCAAGAGAGGAATCTTACAAACAAATCATAAATTTCAAGAAGTTGGTGCCTGGTACCTATGATGTGTCAGACGATGCATATCGGTTTTTGGATTCTCGCAGACAGCAGAGCAGTCTGATTGACTGATAGAAGATTGATAGAGTGTATGCGGCATGTCATGGGGCCTATGCCAGACAATGGATGAATGACTACGTGTTACCGGATGGAGGGTTTGACATGGGCTCGGTTTGTGGAACTTTTATCAATCGGTTTAGCGTAAAGCTTCAGAGATCGAAGTGGGCCTTTGAGGCCTTAAGACGTAATGGCGTGTCTATAGACGAATATGCTCTGCAATTTACGAATTGAGCAGATATGCCCCTGCAGCAGTAGCTACAGAAACTATGAAGGTGAAGAGATTCCTAAGGGGGCTTGACAGGAGGTATGCGAACCTAGCCATGATGTCTGATCAGTCTTTTGACGTGGTAGTTGATCGAGCTAGACAGATAGAGATTAGCTATGCTGCGGATGACAGCGGGAGAGCCAAGAAAAACAGAGCAGAGGGTTCCTCAGGTGTCCCTTTCATGGGTACTCCAGACAGTGGTGGCCAGAGTAATTACAGAGGAAGATGTAGGAACAAGAAGAGTGGTTTTAGACACAGACCACGAGGATTCAGACCAGGGTACGGATCTAGCAGTGGTCACAGTTTGGGGTACAGCAGTTCTGGGTCTGGTTCAGGATCCTCTTTGGCACCGTGTGCACAGTGTGGAAGAGGACATTCAGGACCTTGTTTGATGGGGTCAGGAGTATGCTTCCGGTGTGGCCAACCAAGTCACTTTGCTAGGGAATGCCCCATGTTCAGCGAGCCACAGATGGGGTCACAGGGTTCTGTTGCAAATGTTCCTCGCCAGTTGTATCCGGGTACTTCCAACATGGCAACAGGCCGAGGACAAGGAGGACGTGGATTTGGAGGCAGATCAGGAGGTAGAAGTCAGTATCAAGGTTCTACCACTCAGGGTAGGGGTCAAGCTCGGGTTTTCACCCTGACCCACCAGGATGCTCAGGCTTCCAATGCAGTTGTGGCAGGTATTCTTCTAGTCTGTTCTTATGAGGCTCGTGTTTTGATAGGTCCGGGTGCTACGCACTCATTTGTCTCCCCTGTGTTTGCCATGAGGTTGGGTAGAAACCCTACAACTTTAGAGTGCCCTTTGTCAGTAGCTACCCCACTTAGTGACAACATAGATGTAGATATGGTTTTTCCGGGTAGCCCAGTGGTAGTGGATGGAAAGATCCTCCCAGCAGACTTGGTTCCTCTACCAGTAATGGATTTTGATGTAATCCTGGGGATGGATTGGCTGTCAACTCACTATGCCACTTTAGACTGCAGGAACAAAAAGGTGTATTTCCACGTACCTGGTGTGGAAGAGTTTAGCTTTGATGGTGACAGGAGCGTAGCTCCATATAATTTGGTGTCAGCAATTAGTGCTAGAAAAATGTTGAGGTGTGGATGCCAAGGGTATTTAGCATTGGTGAGAGATACATCTGTAGAAGGTGTCAGCAAGGAAAATATTCCTGTTGTCAGAGAATTTATGGATGTCTTCCCAGAGGAGCTTCCAGGGTTGCCACCAGGAAGGGAAATAGAGTTTTGTATTGATGTTGTGCCGGGTACAAACCCCATATCCATGCCACCTTACAGGATGGCACCAGCAGAATTAAAAGAGCTGAAGGAGCAACTACAGGAGCTTTTGGACAAGGGTTTCATACGTCCGAGCACTTCACCTTAGGGCGCTCCTGTTCTATTCGTGAGAAAGAAGGATGGGTCATTGAGGTTGTGTATTGACTATAGACAGCTGAACAAGGTGATTGTGAAGAACAAGTATCCACTTCCTCGGATCGATGAATTATTTGATCAGCTCCAAGGAGCTAGATTCTTTTCCAAAATAGACCTGCGATCAGGCTACCATCAATTGAGAATCAAGAATGAGGACGTGTCCAAAACGGCTTTCAGGACAAGATATGGTCATTATGAGTTCTTGGTGATGTCTTTTGGACTCACTAATGCATCAGCAGCCTTCATGGACTTGATGAACAGGGTGTTTAAGCCATTTTTGGACCGTTTTGTCATCGTATTCATAGATGACATTCTGGTATACTCTCGGACCGAGGAAGAACATGTGTGGCACTTGAGGATGGTGTTGCAGACGTTGAGGGAGCACCAGCTATATGCCAAATTTTCAAAATGTGAATTTTGGCTAGAAAGCATCTCATTCTTGGGACACGTGGTTTCTAGTGACGGCATTCAAGTGGATCCCAAGAAAATTGAAGCTGTAACTGATTGGCTTAGGCCTACAACAGTCACTGAGGTGCGAAGTTTTCTGGGTTTAGCTGGCTACTACAGGCGTTTTGTACAAGATTTCTCCAGGATAGCGGCTCCCTAACTAAGTTGACCAGAAGAATGTTCCATTCATTTGGACAGATGATCGTGAGGTGAGTTTCGAAGCTTAAGGAGTGTCTAACCACCGCCTGTGTTGACACTACCTGTGAGTGGTGAAGGATACACCGTGTATTGTGACGCCTCCAGAGTTGGCCTAGGGTGTGTCTTGATGCAGAATGGAAAGGTAGTGGCTTATGCTTCAAGGCAGCTGAAGAGGCATGAGCAGAACTACCCCACCCATGATTTGGAAATGGCGGCTGTAATCTTTGCACTAAAGATCTGGAGACACTATCTGTATGGTGAAGTGTGCGAGATATACACCGACCACAAGAGCTTGAAGTACATCTTCCAACAGAGGGATTTAAACTTGAGACAGAGGAGATGGATGGAGCTTCTGAAAGACTATGATTGCACCATCCAGTACCACCCTGGAAAGGCCAATGTTGTGGCAGATGCCTTGAGCAGAAAATCTTCTGGCAGTTTGGCGCACATTTCAGTAGAGAAGAGACCATTGATTGAGGTACATGAGTTGATGGATCAAGGTTTAATCCTAGATTTTTCAGATGAGGGGTATTGTTGGCTCACTTTTGGTGAGGCCGGACTTGAGGGACAGAGTTAGAGTTTCCCGACAGAGACCAACAAGCGATGAAGATTATAGAAAGAGTACAAAGAAGGTGAAGGTGGTGAGTTTGGATTTGCCAATGATGGCGCCCTAGTGCAAGGTTCTAGGATATATGTGCCCGATGTGGACAACCTCAGAATGAAATCATGCGAGAGGCACATCGCACATCAGACAGTCCACCTGTGTTCTACCAAAATGTACCATGATGTGAAAGATAGCTACTGGTGGAATGGCATGAAGAGAGACATAGCAGACTTTGTGTCCAAGTGCTTGACTTGTCAGAAGGTGAAGTTTGAACACCGAGACCGTCGTGGAAGCTGCAAGAGCTCCCTATCCCGTAATGGAAGTGGGAAATGATCACTATGGATTTTGTGACTGGGTTGCCTCGTACACGCGAGGATATGACTCGATATGGGTGATTGTAGACCGTCTAACCAAATCACTCACTTCTTGCTCAGAAGACTACATACTGTGGCACAGTATGCGGCTCTACATTCGAGAAATAGTCGATTGCATGGAGTTCCGGCCCATAATATCCGACAGAGGGCCCCATTCACTTCTGGTTTTGGAGAAAGTTGCAGAGGCACTTGGCACACAGCTTGAACTTCAAGACGGCTTTCCACCCTCGCATGACGGACAGAAAGGACAATCCAAAAACTGGAAGACATGCTTCGAATGAGAGTCTTGGATTTTGAGGTCAATGGATGAGCAACTAGCTTTGGTGGAGTTTGCCTACAACAACGATTACCACTCCAAAGATAGGGATGGCACCCTATGAGGCATTATATGGAAGAAAGTGTAGGTCTCTCTGTGTTGGACAGAAATGGGGAAGCGAAGGTGCATGATGTAGACCTAGTGCACTACACTTGAGGTAGTTCCTTTAATCGTGGAACGATCGAGGACACTTTTGAGATGTAAGAGTTATGCAGACCCCAGACGGAGGGATGTGGAGTTTGCAGTGGGCGACTATGTATTCCTGAAGGTTTCTCCAATGAAGGGAGTCATGAGATTTGGAAAGAATGGCAAGTTGGCACCTCGGTATATCGGACCTTTTGAGGTTACTGATAGAGTTGGAGCAGTTGCTCACGGCTGAGCTACCACCCAACCTCTCTCACGTTCATCCGTGTTTCACATCTCCATGCTCAGAAATACATTCCCGATCCTTCTCATGTACTGCTGGTAGGATGTGATAGAGCTAAAAGAGAACTTGACATTTGAGGAGCGACAGAGCCATAGTGGACTACCAAGTGAGACAGCTGAGATCAAAACAGATCCCTATGGTTAAGGTTTTGTGGAGGAGTCAGTCAGTGGAAGAGTGCACCTGGGAGTCAGAACGGGACATGCGTAGCAAGTACCCTTATCTGTTCAATGTATAATCATGTGCTTTATTCTGCCTTGTGTAAAATTCGAGGACGAATTTTCTATAAGGGGGAAAGAATGTAACACCCCAAAATTTTAAATTTTATGAGCATTTTTGGTATTTTAATTTTATTTAAATTTTAGGAATTTTTTTAGATTTTTTCGAATTTTAAAAAAAATTGGGTTCGATTTTCCGAAAATATAAACTTTGATGATTTTTAAAAATTAATTTAAAGACCACGTGGCAAAACTAAAAATATATTTAGAGTCTACATATTTTTCTGAGTTTTCTGGAATTCTTTCAGAATTTTTGGACCTCGTTTTCGATCCCGAAGCAGAGTAAAAATTCAAAATTTTGTATTTCGAATCGAACCGGCCGAATCGAACCGGACCGGATCGAACCGGTCGAATCGAACCGGTCTTCTTCTCTTTTTCTCCTCCCTCCCGCGCGCGACGACCCTCTCCCCTTCTCTCTCTCTTTTCTCTCTCCTCCTCCCTTGCCGCGCGCCGCCTCTGCGTCCCCACCTGCCGGCGCCCCACCTCGGCCCTTCCCACGGCCGGCCGCCTCTGAACGGAAACGGCCTTGAAGGGACGCGCGCGCGCTGCGCCGGCTTCTCCGGCCAAATCCGGCCGATCCGGCCACCAATTGGACCGGGTCTTGTGTCTAAAATCATCTACTCGGCGAGAGCTTTCCATAGACACCAAGAACGCCGAAATCCATCGAGCGGTTTGTCCGATTTTTGCTCGGGAAGATTTTAGCCCATTTCGACTTTTGTGCTAGATTTCTCGAAAACCGTGAATCCCACGAGAAAACCGAGGCTACCAGCACGCTCCACTCGTCGAGAGCTTCGCAACGACATAAATTTTGAATTTTTCCGACACCGTTTTTCGGTGGGTCCCACGGAACTTCGCAGTGTTTTTCCGAGCATTTAATGAGCTTAGAAAATTCTGAAAAATTTATGTACTAACCCCCGTGTTATGGGCTTCGTGTAGGTATCCTCGATTCGCGAAAATTCGGCGATTGACCGGTTCGCAAATTTCGCCAGATGCACTGTTACGTAAAAGTCTCCGAATTGGACCGAGGTTTTGGTTAGCCCCCCATTGTCAGACGTCCCGAGCGCGTTCCCGAAGTCGGAATCGGCAAAGGTAAATCCGAACCTTGTTTTTACGTAATTTTCTAGTGCTTAAATAGGATTAAAAATTCGTAAGATATTCGTGGTAGCTTAGAAAATTACGATTCTTTTTGCAATAGCTTAGTAATATTGCTAAGGACCGCGGGGCAAAGTTTTAGAATTTTTAGAGCTGATTTGGGCAGTTTTTGCAAAAATGATCAATTATAGGGACTAAATTGAAATTTTACATATTGTGATAGATGATTGATTTGATGGGCCCAGGAGGGGCTGTGTGATGTGATTGAGTTGTAGATAGTTATAAAGATTATGGTTAAAATTAATATTTTACTCTCTGAGTCGAACGCTCACTCCTGTTCAATATTTTTTTCAGGCTACAGGAGGATTTTATTTTGGTTAACCTGCTTTTCTCTTTTGCAGGTTGTTTATCAATATTTGTGTAAATTTTATTTACTCATAGAGTTTCCGCATGTGTTAGAAGTATTTATTTGATTATGGTCTATAATATTATTATCATGTTGGACCTGTAAACGTATAATGATATGCATGTTTGATGGATTGGATGAGGGAGCTGAGCTCCCATTTATTTTTATGAGGATATGAGTATGTGGAGGGTGAGCTGAGCTCCCCAATTGAGTATTTATTATGTTTACAGGTCGGGTGAGTCGAAAACTCCCCGTTGGAAAGTCCATTTTATGGCCGGACTCTGTCCGTTTGTTTTCTTGATATTGGGCCCAAATGAGCCTTAGAGTTGGGTTAATGAACAGTTAGGCTTACTACGGGCCTTGGGGGCTTTAGGCTGGCCCAGGTCATAGTGCCGGTCCGGCCCATAGGTTGGGTCGTGATAATTTTGTAATGAAGAAAAAGTAAAAATAATATTTAAAAAATTAAATAAAAATATATCAATAATTTAAAAAATGTATATAAAAATTTATTTTTTTAATTAAAAATTTATTTCATTCACAAGATTAGAAATTTAACTAAAACATATTTAAATTTTCAAATAAATTAATTTTTAATACTCTTAATGCACTTAATATTATATGGCTTGAAAAGAAAATAAAAACTAAATTTATGAATAATAAGCCACCTAAAATTAAGTAAAAATACAAATTAAAAATTACTTATGAATCCTAAAGAGAAATTCAGTATATAAAAATTTAAATTCAATTTCAGATTTAATCTGTATACAGAAAAATTTTTTTATTTTTTTGTCTAAGAATATATTTATAAAATATTATATTTCTTAAAATATAAAAATTAATTAATTAATTAAAATAAAGAGATAAAAAAAAAAAAGTAATTCGATCCGCGTTAAAATTACTTAGCCAATAAAAACAATGGGAAGATGATGGACGTTAGGCGGGTTGCTACAACTGGTAAAGGCCTTCTAAAAGAGGCGACACGTGGCAACTCTCCGTCATTTTCATAGGCGGTCTCTCTCCCTCTCATACGGCCATTGAGATTTTATTTCTTTCGTTTTCAACAAGTTTGTTGCCAAAACGCAAAACCCCTTCAACAATCAGCTAAAACTGAGGATGATAAACCCCTAAAATCACTAACTGCTGTCAAAACCATGGAAATGCCAGTTGTGCACGAATCCAGTCGCGTCACTTGCGCCGCCTGCGGTGAAGCCAGCCTTGGTGGGCTCCCTCTTTCTTCCTCTCCATCCATTAAGACTGCAGAAATACAAAAGGCGGCGGCGGAGGAGACCCTCAAGGTAGCGACAATCAAAGCAGAGGAGGAAGAGGAGGGGGAAGAGGATAAAGGGGCCATTGCCATAGTCCAGTCTGGTAAATGCTTTAATGGTGGTAGCGGTGAAGTTGAGGGTGTTAGTGACAATCGGTCATTATCTTCGAGTTTTTCAGTGGATTTGCCCAAATCCATGGAGGGTTTACACGAGACGGGTCCGCCACCGTTTTTAAAGAAGACTTTTGAGATGGTGGAGGATCCGGAGACGGATTCCACTGTGTCTTGGAGTAAAAATCGGGATAGTTTAATCGTCTGGAACGCTCATGAGTTTTCCAAACATTTGCTTCCTAAATACTTCAAGCACTGTAATTTTTCCAGCTTCGTTCGCCAGCTCAACACCTATGTAAGTCTTTCTGCATCTTAGTTTTCTCTTTAATTTTTCATTCTATTTATTGATTTAAGCCATATACGTATAATTCATTCTTTAACCATCCTCTTTTTTTTCTCTCTCTCTCTCTCTAATCTCAAGAAACTTTCTCCTCTGCACTGGTTCCTCTCTCTATATGTTTGATGTATAGTTGTAGGACGCAGGCTTGCTTGTTTCTTTGTTTCTTTGTTTCTTCTTAGATTCCCCTTGATAATTATTTTTTAAATGGGATTTTCCAATTTTTTTTATTTCCCTTTTACGAATTACTGACTCTGTCTGATTTTTGGATTTGTATGTCTCAGGTTCAGGAACATATTTAATGGAATAATTTTTAGTGTAGCAAATTATTGCCTTAGTGTTGTGGGTTTCGTTTCTTATGGTGCAAAATGGTCTCAGGGTTTTAGAAAGATTGATCCCGATAGATGGGAGTTTGCAAATGAAGGGTTTCGAGGAGGGAACAAACATTTGCTCAAGAACATCAAGAGAAGAAGTAGGTACAACAAGCAGCAACAAGGAGCAGCAGGCGGTGATGATTCGGCTAAACCTGGTTTGGAAGCCGAACTTGAAAGTTTGAAGAATGATCAGGACTTATTGAGGATCGAAATCCTCAATCTTAAGCAGCAACAAGAGAACTCGGAGAATCAACTGAGTATTGTTGAACAGCGCATTGGAGTTGCAGAGTGCAAGCAGTTGCAGATGTTCATTTTCCTAGCTAAAGCTGCTAAGAACCGTGCCTTTATTCAAAATCTTTTCCAGAAGAGAAAGCAACAGAGAGAACTGGATGGGAGTGAATTCAAGAAAAGCAAATTGCTTTCCACTCAAATTCCTGAAAACTTGCCTGATGCAGCAGATGCCAGCCAAAGTGTCAATTGTAGACACCAAGCTCAGGAACAATTGGCCGCAATGCAAACTGAACTTACTGAGATGGTAAGCAATGATACAGAGGCCAACACGATATCAAAACTAATCGAGAATTCTATAAGTGATGAGTTTTGCAGTCCTATTCAGGATCAGAAGGCCAATTTGATATGTGGTACCAATGATCGGGAAACTGTTTATCATCTAATGTCAGAGAAATTACTGGATGACAATGCAGTTTCTGAGAATTTAGTTGAAGAAGACTTGGAAGTGAATGAGACTAAGTTTTACCTTGAATTGGAAAATTTGATTGTAAAGCCTTGAAGTTGGGGTGGGTATTTAACAGAGCTAGTACAGCATGTGGGTTGTATTTGATCAGTACATTTCTATGGTAAAATCTTCTGTTTTTCTCCTACATCATTTGCAATTAGTTGGGATACATGTTTATGTTTGGCATGTTTTTACCATACAGGTAGCAGAGTTGTTTCTTGACTTCATACACAGAGAACAAGTTGTGCAAACTCGCCCTTCCACTTGAGCTCCTAAGCCCACATTGGAGATGCCAGTGTTTGATAATGGTCATAAATTGTCTATATTTTCTGCTTCATTTTCCCTTTTTTTTTCACCAATGTTAAATTCTCTGGATTGTAAAAATTGTCACACCAGTAAATACCACAGTTTAGTTTTGCATCAAAGGTTTTACAATACCTCTGTAGTGACTCTGGATCAAATCAAACTTGTTATGGTATTGATACGTTATATGATATAGTACCTTTGGTATTAAATTCATGGATCATGTTCTTCTATAATAATGAATGTAAATTTTTAATCATTAAATTCATATAGTTTATTGTAATAGATATTAAGATATTTTACGTTCAATTGGTATATTGCAATTACTCTCCAATATTAACACTAGCTAAACTTATTATCTTCCTGTATAACCAATCTTTTATGTATTACAAAGCAAAAGAAGGATGATTGATATGATGAGCACAGGGGGAAAAAAAGAGAAGAAGTTACAGAACTATCGTACAAGAGGAAGAGAATGAATTACGTCTTACCACCCCTACCAAGGAGCTTACAATTAGACCTCACTGCACCTATTGATTTAGATGAAGACGATGATATGGTAGACCGGTCAAACTCTTGTTTATCCTCAGTAAATGCCTTGCCTAGAACTACCTGGAGTTCCATGTATCTTTTTCTCTTTTGGAGTCTTTCCTCTGGAGTGTCATTCCCTAAATTGGCAAGCTGCGATAAGTCATCAGCATCCATGATCCTGTTTAGTACCTCTGAGCACCGAGGGAAAAACTGTTTTCCAAGTTCCACTGTTCACATAATGTCAAACAACATAATCAATTTCCTTATTGTCCTACTTTTCCACACCAAAGCATAATCCTAGGGATTTAATATCAAATAGATCCATATCATGAGAGATGACTGAATTTTATGTTGACTATTGACATAGCGCAACCCTCCTCCTTTATCTGGCTTGGAACCGGCTATATTTTGCTAAGCTCACATAGCCGGAGATTTGGTATGGATGGGACCCCAGAATTGTTATAATGGTAAGTATTTGCTAGCCAAAGACTGAAGATGAACTTGAAAACATGATTTTTGTGGATTTGGAATTCCATAGAAAACACGTTAAACATCATTTTCACTACTTTTTAACAGTTTATACTCATATCTGAATAGTATTTAGCCAACTAAATTTATGTAGATGGGGTCCTTTAAAAAAGTAAATTGAAACAAGTTCAAAAAATTCTTGGTGTTATCATTCACAGAAAACTTATCATATATAGTATATGTGTAAAGCGAGACTTACCAGTTCTAGAGAGTGCTCTCGTCCTATTCAGATGCTCCTCTTGCATTCTAAAAGGTGCCTCATTAAAGCCCCCTGTTGTCCTCTGAGCACCAGCCAAATTCTTTGCCATGATGTCATTTAATGGAAATTCATTAGTGCCATCCACTTGAGCAATATCCATCATAACTTTTGCTTCCACAGGAAATAGAAGTTTTGCCAGTCCAACTGGTAAGAAAAATCATTAACACAAGATCATCATAAACTGATTCAAACAATATAGATTACTGCATAATGTATTTTTCAAGGATCAGTTCAATTTTGACCTTCTCCACTTACTAATGAAAATGAAAGCAAAGGATTCTGACTAAAGACTGGAATCTCAATCATGAATGCACATCCAAAGAAAATAATGCACATCTGAGTTTCACTAAGGAATATCCATGAAAGCCTAGCTTGGCTTGATCCAGTGGCAGAAGTCGTATATAACTCACTTAGGTTTGAGTCCCACTCTCCCAACTCTTACACCAAAAAAGAAAAAAAAAAAAAAGAGGAATATATATGAAAAGCACAGAATGTGAATCAGATGAAAATCACCTCTATTTTCTAGGTACAACAATTTCATTCGCAGGTCATCACCAGCTACAACAAGAGAAATAGCCTCTCCAAGCAATGGATCTCTTCTTTCTGCTTGTTCCAATATCTCTATGCATAATTGCTCCTTGGGAGAAGCTTTTCCTTCCTCAGTAGAGCTATGGTAATCTGAAGCCCTTGTAAGTCTCTTTGATATTTGAAGTGCTTTTCTACCATCTGAAGTAAGATCTGATGGACGAGCTCCCTTAGTCAAGAGAGATACAATAATCTTAGGCTCTTTACGCATTGCAGCAACATGCAGTACAGTGTAGCCTCTTGAATTTCTAAGGTTAACATCAGCAATTCCAAGATTAAGAAGCTCTGTGGCAGTCTTTGCGTCACAGTATGCAACAGCATAATGGAGTGCATGGGCATCATCTAAATTGGTATGCGCCTCATTTAGTAGCATTCTAACTAATTCTACATCATCTGAGTCCAAAGCTCGGTGTATTCTCTTTTTGTGTTTATCAGCATAACCTGGGCTCTCGGGTGTCTCCAGACCATACTCTAAGCGAGAATCTGTTATTTGCTTTACAATGTGTTGGGGTAAGGCCTTGTCAAGAGTTACAATATCAACATCAGATTCTACAATGATCTTGATGCATCTTGCAAACAATCTCTCACAGGCTTTATCACACATATTTGCAACGGATAGAACCACCAAGATGTCATCAATTGCAACTATGTCAAGAATGTCTAGAAGGTGCCTCTGCAGTTAAATAAAAAGCCAAAAGATTCTGAGAAGAAACTGAAGAAAAATTAATAAATGGATCGCAACCCATGTTCATACAAAATACCCACCATATTTGTTTTACTGGTCCTTGAATTAATCACATGTTTTTAACATGAATTAAAACAATAAATTCATAATCCAAAAGCATAGCTTCATTTGCAGAAAATTAGTGCTCCACAAAATGTAGAAGAGAGTTATCCAAGATCAACACTAAGCCAAAATGCACACACAAGGCACAAGCAACTTTCCACTTTCTTTTCAATATTGAATGCCTTGTGTTTTGGTTTGGCTATATATACTCCCGAAATGTGGCCACCTTTGATCAAGAAGAGTTTTATCACTTCTAGCATGTAACTGCCAATAAAAGTTGCATCTCTTCATGTAGTTCCCTCATGTGTGTCCCAAATTCCTTCAGAAAATGTTAAAAAAAAATGAACAAAATAGGCTTTGAATACAAGGAAAATTATGCCCCCCAACAAACAATTACCTTCAAGAGACAGACACAATTTTTTGCACTAGCCAAGTCCCCATCTTTGACCTTTAAATATTATTTTAAACCAAGGTCAAATTAAAGTTTCCCTCCAATATTTCCCACTAATCAAACTAATTTGATTTGGTTAGTAAAGGTTTATAAACACATTTTTCCTCTCATCATCTTCCAATGTGGGACAAATAACTCTTTTATCACTATTACTAACAGAAACCAACAAAATGTGAAAGTTGATATTATAAGGTAAGGGTGTTTATGGTTTCTAGTTAGCTTGAAAATAAATTATTGACATCAACTCTTTTATCTTTTTTTTTTGTAATTGTAATGGGTTCAACTCGCAGGGCAAGTAGAGGTCTCAATTAATAGTTATTTATTATATTATATTAATACAACATAATTTAAGTAATAAAAAAAAAGTTCGATATATTTTATACATAATAATTTAATAGATGCAATTCAATTATATGCATAAAAATTGAATTGCATCTATTAAATTATTATGTATAAAATATATCAAAAAAATTTTTTATTAACTTAAATTATATATATAGTTCAAAAGGCAGCTAACTTTAAAACCTGCAATAATGATCCGGGTCGGACTCAGCAATTGCGTAAAAATTTTTTCAAGAATTGGAACTAAACTGTACCCAACCCTATTGTAAGCCATACGCAAACTGAAAAGATTTTCATCCTTTTCAAATCTGTGACAGAATCATTTGTCATTTCTTTGTGAGGAAACATTAGACAAAACACGTTAATCTCTAAGAACCAAGGAAACTCCTAGATCTTTGAGATATGACCACATACATCAATTGATGATGCCATTTCTTTTCTTTTCTGAGGGGACCTAACTGGAAAGGATGTTGCCAATCTAACTAAAACATGAGCTGCCAATTGACTGGCTGCAAGAATGATGATCCATTCCACCAGTTATGGTCTTAAATCATGTATAATTTTGGAAGATCTTATTTACACCAAGCAACAACACAATTAGAATAGGGCTCAACTCCACTAAACTCAATAAGCGACTAATTCCAATTCTATTAGCGTGATATAGCAAGAGGGCATTTATACTGAAGGTCCTCCATGGATCTAAGAGATAAGATATACGGTGAAGAAAAACTAAATAATATGATTCTAATCCATGTTCATGTATAAACTCAAGTCCAATTGTTTGTATCACTAGTCTAGGATTAATCACATGCCAAAGCCATGAACTAAACCATATATTCACAGCCTAAATTATGTACCTTGATTGCAGAAAAAAGTGCTCTAAAGAATACTTAAAATGAGCGTTTTGTAAGCCAACCTAATCAACCCCAAAGCCAATTCAATCTTTCTCTTTTGTTTCTGCAACTTTGAAACTTGCAGAAACAAAGCATATTTTCCTAGTTTTAGAACCCACCTATTAAATATATAAATCTCTCGCGTTTGTAGCTTTTTTAAGTCCATGGTGGATGCAAGAATTTTCCAAATAGGAACTACTTCTGTGGCAACATGTTACTCAACCAAAGTGGAAATTTCCCTATCTAGATCAACTTGAACATTTCAATTTAATCCCAAGTATTTGCTTTGATACCCATTGGAAGAATGTAAGATGAAAAATCAAAAGCTAAACTAACAAGGGTACAGTGAGCAAGTTTCTTCAACATCAACAGTAGAAAGAAATATTGAGAGATAAATGTGAAAAATTAGAATATCTTGTTATAAACTGGGCATGCTGATGCTCTGTTTGATCAGCATCTAAAATCAGCTTACTCCCCTTCCTAACAGTTCTAAAGAATTGCTATTATACCAAAACTCCATGGTAAAAATTGAACAAAAATAGAAAGCAGAGTTTCTCAAACTCTTACCTGATAGAGAGCCACCAATTCAGGCACCTGAAAAGTAAAAGACGCATATAACACCTCAAGCATAAAATCCACAGCAACCCTGCAAGCGACATGGGAGCAATCTTCATCCGCACAAACACAAACGCCGTCAGGCAAAGGCCTCACTTTTCCACTATATAAATAGGCCAAAACTGCCACAAGTGAATCAAACCCAACATCATAGTCCTTGGCCAACTGCTTCAATTCGAACTTCGCATCTTTCTCTTTGGCTGCAGAACCCGAAAACATCGCCTTGAAGAAAGAACTTCTCGCCGACAGAATGCATCGGTGGACTGGAACCTCCCGGTTAGAGGCCGAGATTGTGATTTTGGCGTCTGCGAAATAGTCAAAATCTGGGGACTCGAAGATGGATTCGAGGCTTTTGGAGAGCTGTCGCAGAGCTGAGATTTCTGGATTTGGAGGCTTAGGTGTGGAAAGGGTTTCTATGCAGCTCGTGCAGCTTCCATTGCTGATCTCGTTAGAATCAGAGAAACCAATCCTATTATCCATTAAAAACAGACAAGAGAACGGAAGAAGAAGAAGAAGAAGAAGAAGGGATTGAGGGTTTACAGAGTGAAAACTGGTGTAGAGAAGCTATTCAGGACAAAAAGAAAAAGTGCCCAGCTTTGAACGAGCATAGATTACAGTCACAAAGCAACAGAAACAGAGATTTTCAAGAAAAAGAAACTGTTGAAGTCAATCACTAAACAAAAACGTTAAAAAAGAAAAGCTTTTACATATAGAAACACATACTTTGTTATCACAAAAGAAAATGAATTTACAGAGGGTTTCAGCCATGGATATAAGCAATGGTGGTAGAGAGTGAAGACAGAGCAGACCCCAGTACACAGAAACACGCTACACATAGGAAAGGCATAGGCTTTGAGCCTGTTTGTCATACTGAACGCAACTTTCCAAAATGCGCCTAGGAAAAGCTTCACTACAAAGGCAAAATTACAATTTAATCCTTTAAACTTAAAAAATTTGTAAGACCCACGCATGTTCCTTTATCATTGCTCATCACCACTCGTTGCAAGCCTTAGTACTTTCCATTTGAACCTTTCAACAACTCATATGAACCACCTCCAATTATATATCACTCATCCTCATTATTTAGATCTACTTCAACTCCAACACCTGCTAAATATAAGCTAAAAAGTTCAATACCACTTAGCCGAAAAGGATATCCTGTCCGTTAAGCTCACCAAATTCCTCATAAGGTCGGTTCTCATGCTATGCCTATTCCCTCTCCATAGGTACTATCTGGCTGTGCCCTTTTGTTCATCATACAAGGGAGTCTGGAGATGAATTTCAGTAACAGGGTTAGGTGTGTGACAAGTCATGTTTAGTACGTGGCGTTGTGGCTACATAATTTAATTTTTTAAATAAAATGATAATCAATTATGTCTAAATATAAGCCAGGTCTGGGTATGGATTGAATCAAAATCGATCAAACTCGTATTAAATTGGATGATTTTAATTGATTTATTCAACTTTGAATAAAACTTATATTTTCACTTAAAAAAATAAATTTTTATTTTGTTTTAAATAAATAAAATTTCATTTTAAAATTTAGTCAAAATCGATTCAAATTAAACTAAACTCAATCGAAATTAATTCAAATCAAAAAATTCTCTAACTCAATCTCAAGTCCTTAAATCTTATTGCCAAAACTATCAATCCATTGCTGAACCTTAAAAATCTCAGGTGGATTAACATGTGATAATTCTTACAAGAATATATAATTCTTACAAGTAGGTTAATATTTTCATATATATTTAAATAAATTTATATTTTCTTATATTTTAAATTATGATATTATAAATAATATTTAATTTACTCAAGATAAAAGTTGAATTAAATTACATTAAAAACTAAATCAAATTATAATATTTTTGTATCCTCTGTTTGTCATTGCTATTAAAGTTATTATTAATAAAAAAAACTTTTTTTAATGTATATTAACTATAGAGTAATAAAAATTAATTAAAATTAAATTTAAAATATTATTTATATTCTATTCCCTAATAGCCTCTCTAGTCTATATGAAGCCTTGTTTGAATTCTTCCTTCAAGGCCCAGCCCAAACTTTACTAGCCCAAGCAAGGCAATTGATTCATTGAAAGTTTTACAGTCATCTCTACTCACAACAAAATGAGCATTTTAAATTTATTATTATTATAAATAAATATTTTTTTAAATATTTGTTTAATTTTTAATTGTATAAAAATTATAGTATAATTTTGATTATATAACTTTTTTTATTTAAAAAATAGTTAGGAAATAACACTTTTATTATAAAAGAAAACAAATTTATAATAATTTTAAACTATATTTTCAAATTTTAGAAAATTAAAAAAATTAAATATTCAATTCTTTATTTAAAAAATTATTACGTATTCAAATTTTCACAAGAAAACTTACAGAAAATTATCAATAATTTATTCAATCTCTCCATTCCATTTCAAATTTATTAATATTAATGACTAGGACTAAGCATTTAGTTTAAATCAAACTGAATTAAATCAAACCATAAAAATTAAATTAACAAAATTATCATATTTTATAAACTAAATTGAATAAAAATGAATAAAAAATTGAATTGGGTTCAGTTTGAACCACTCTATTTCGATTGGATTCAGTTTGAATAGATAGGTTTTAGGTTTTTAAGGATTTTTTTAATTTAGATTTTATTTTTAAATTATTTGGTATGATTTTAACCTTGATTTAAATATAATAATCATTAGTCAATAAAATTAAATAATTTATATATATAATTATATATAATTTGCAAATTTCCTATAAAAATAAATTAATTTAAAAAATTAATAAAGTAATTATGTTCGAATCGATTTAATCATTTTTTTTTCAAAATCGAATCGAAATAACTAAAATTTTTAGAATGTAAAATCAAACCGAATCGAATTATCTTAAAAATTAAATTGAACTAGCTAATTAAGATAATTTGATTTAGTTTATTCATTTAAACCCGAATAATGTTCACTCATAATAATGACAAATAATATTCAAGGAATAGCAGACGGTCGGATCTAAGTACAACAAATGGAGTTGGTGAGAGACGCAAATTCAAAGTTCAACCTAAAAGAATTAGACATGCTCGTTGGAAATTTGGACAAAGACTATACTAGCTTTCATATTTATTTTTTTTATTTAAAAAAAATATTTTCAAATAAATAAAACTTAATTTATTTAAATTTTTTTATAAATAATTTATTTTAAATAAAAATTTAATATAATTATAAAAATTCAATTTAATTTCTTTTATAAATAATTTATTCATATTCATAACTAATTTCTTAATATCCGTTTGATATCATGTTTGGAGGTGTTTAAAATTATTTTTTTAATAAAAATATTATTTTAAATGTGATTAAAAAAATAATTTAAAATAATTATTTTTTAATTTAAATATTTTTATTATTAAAATTTATTAAATTTAATTTTAAATTATTTTTTAATATTTCTTAATTAATATATTTAAAAAAATAAAATTTTCCAATAATAATTTTAATAGCCATGCCATTAAATATCTAATTGTAGATGTTGACTGTGTCTGCATTGTATCAAATATATCTGTTTTTTAATTTTATTTTTATTAAAAATTAATTTAATAATTAAAATTTTGAAAAAGTAAAATATAAATATTTTATATTTATTTTTTTTATTTTATATCCTCCACTAATTATAAGAGCTGTGAGGACGCCCATATTTAACGCTTTTGTTGTATTAATAAAATATTTAATTATTTAAATTTATTATTATAAAATTTGTTATTATAATTAATTTAAAAAATAAATGAAATAATAATATAAATAATTTTAAAATAATTAAAAAGTCAAAAAAATGCACGTCAGCAAATGGGACGTGTCAAACACCACCTTGACGGCCACGGCACAAAATGGCAAATCTCAGTGATTTGGGTCAATGCATGCTAAAAGACTTGCTAATAAATTATATTATTTTAAATTAATAAAATAAAAATACTTATTATTATTATTATTAGTATTTTCAAATAATATTAATTTTAAATATTTTATATTTAAATAATTATTTTACTAAAATAAAATATTAATCTACATAAAATTTTTGAAATTTTTTACAAAATAAAATATTATTTTATTTTAAATAAAATAATTATAGAGACCGCTGTTAATTAACAGAGATGGGAACAAGGAAACTTCCAAGCGCTAGTCTCTCTTTCCTATTGGTGTGGAAGTAGCAGATTGTCTGTTTCCGTGTTTTGACACAGATATGAACTTGTCAGTTGTCCTCTTCATTTTATGTGGCACGTGCACAGAAGTAATACTTAAATTAATTAGAGAATTTTACAATTAAGTCCATAAAATATAAAAAATTTATAAATTAATCCCTAATACGATAATTATAATTTTGTTAACAAATTAATTCATACTATTTAAATTGAGAATTAATTGTATTAATTATTTTTAATTTAAAAAATTATAATTTTTAAAGTTTTATTTTATTAATAAAAAATTATAATTCCTAAAATTTTGTTTTACTAAGATGGTCAACCCATTACTCTCACGTCTATCAATATTTTTATTACAATTTACAATTTTCATGTTGAAAATATTCATAAAAATATTTCTTTAATAAATGCCCTTTAAGGCATATTTTTATATTTTAAAATTTTTTAAATAAAAATTTTAAAATATAATTTAATAATTACACTACAAAATAATCACTCAATTACCTGCTTATCTTATGAAATATAATATTCTGTATCCCTTTCTCAAATCTATGTGCTTCGTTGCTCGACTTCCAATCAAATCAACATGGTCTTGATATTTGACCATTGACATTTGACCATTCCTCGTTGATTTTTTATATTGTCTACTGTACTATAGAATGACGTTTAAGTATTTTATTATAAATTATATTAAATTATAAATTATATTAAATTTTCTCCAATTCTCTTTATTTTTCAAGAAAAATATTATGGGTTAATAATAAAAAGTTGGTAAATGAAATTTTTCTTCATTTATCCTCCTTTTTCCTTCTTGATTTGATGTTTAAATAAGGGAATGGAAATAAATTAAATTTCTTTTTTTTCCTTTTCTTCATTTTTTTCATTGTTTTATTTTCATTATTATTTTATTTTATTATTAAACTTCAATTTGTAAGAATAAAAAAAAAGAAAAGAAAAATCTAGACTCTATTCCATCTAAGTACATGACCTAAAACTCCCATTGATTTTCTTGCCATTTTTTCTCATAATGAGAATGTATGTAAGCCTATTATAGTCTAGTTCGATATAGAATGAACTTATAATTATGAAATCGACTCGATTATCAGACTATAAACTATAAGTTCATAATCCTTTAGGTAAGAGGATGATTAGCTGCGCTGATGCTGAGACACGGCTTAGACTCATACAGGAGGCAACAATAGTGAATGCCAAATTTTAATAATGTAAAATTACTTTTTGATCTCTCAAATTATTTAATTAATGGTGATTGTTTAATTTATTGATGAATTCAACGAACAAAGATTTAAATTTAATTGTCTAATTCAATTATGTTTTTAAAAAATAAATTTCAAAATTAAAGAGGACAAGTAAATTAATTGACTCTTGAGTTAAATTATTTAGTTGATTTAGAAAATAGTATTCTAAAATTAAAGGGTAAATAGAATTGTTTATTGATAAAATAATTAAAATTTAATAAAAATATAAATTAATAATAAATAAAATATAAATTAATAGATAATTTCATTAGTAAATTAAATATATATTAATTGTATTAAAAATAAAATAATTTTATTAATAATTATTATTAAAAATATAATTTTATAAATAGAGGGATTATTGAAAACATACTTAATATATATTAGAGAAAATATTTTTAAAATAAAACTAATATTAAGTAATTTTATTAATAAAATAAATAAAATAATCCCTTAAATTCAAAAACGACTTATTTAATTTATTTCATTAAAGCTAAGACGTCCAAGGCCTATGCATGACCCAAGCCATGACAAAAATTAAAAATATGAAATTGCATTTGACTGTTAAGAAACACAAACAAAACAAAATCACTCTTTTATTATTATTATTATTATTATTATTATTATTATTATTATTATTATTATTATTATTATTATTATTATTATTATTAAAATAAAAATTTATGATATTATATTATATTATTCGAAGCAATTTCTTGTTTTTTCATGGAAAACTTACAAGCTTCCTTTCTTTGACCGCCCAGCTCCTCTCTTCTCTCTCCATACGATAAACGTAGAGGCTTTCTATTTTTCTTTTAATTTTTATAGACTATTTATTCTAACTCCTGATCAGGAAGCGGATTGTTGCGATGGGTGTTGGTATTTTTGTTATTGATTAAAGCAGCAGATTTTTTTTAGTGTATAATTTCAATATTTTTTAACTTGAAAAGTTGCTAAAGGGATTTTTTAGAATAACTATAAAAATTATTATTCTATTTTTTAATTTAAAGCTTCACATTTCCAAATGGGAAATTCGAATTTTCAAGCTTTGAATCCATCAAAGTTAAATATAACTCGTGATTTTGAACCTGGAAAAATAACCCGTTGAACATCAACACACCGTCCATATTTTTTTTACCATTCAAACCTTTTTATTTCTGTAATCCTCCATTCTCCTATTGATTTTGATTATAGAATTCCACGACTGCTGCTGTATGCTTTATTTTCTTCCTTCTTTTCGGCCACGTATTTGAAGGTTCTAACCAAAGGTCCCCTTTCTTTATTGTGCATATATAAGCATGCACGAGTGCTTCAGAGTCAGAAACACATTATTGGAGGAGAAAAGAAGAGAAGAGAATTGCCTTGTTTAGTTTGGATTTGTTTTCTTTTTTTGAGAGACAACTGATTCCTGATCACAGGTAATACTAGAAAAGAAAAGAAAAGAAAAGATTACCCAATTCAGATAATTGGGTTGAATAATATATATATATATATATATATATATATTTAATCATTATTTCTCTCTGTGTGTGTTTTTTTTTTTTTTTGGTTATTATTTGTGTGTTATTTGGGCAATGATTGGAATAAATTAGGTGTGATGGCTTGGCTTTTTCACTTTTGCATTATCCTTTTCTTTCCTTCTTGATCTTCAATGCTTAGTCCATATGTAATCACCTTAAAATAGTAAAAGAGAGGTGTGGGATCAATGGTTTGGGGCCAAGGGGCATGAATGTTACTGTAGTTCTCCTCGTTTCAACTGAATCTTCTGTTCAAACTTTGAATTTCCTCAGCGTTGGATGTATAGTCAAGATATCATTTTTACAATTAGCCTTTCAATTCAAACGATTAGATTTTTGCAATTTGATATTGTGTTGATTCTTTTTATCCTTTTCATAAGCAGGGGCCTTCATAAGATCAAACTCCATTGGTTCTTGAACATCTATGGGTTTATCGCTTTCGTTACTGTATTCAGCCTGGGGAGAAATCATACGACGCAGCTTCTTTCGTTTAACCTACAGCTTCTTTACTTTCATTCGTAGGCATGGTGGTATCCCTTTTAGAGCAGATAGCTTCAAGAAATCTGATACAGAAACCAAGACCAACCCAGTCAAGTCCAATTCAAGAAAAAGCAAAAATTCTATAAACCTGAAGAATTGCAAACCCGACAATGTAATGCTTGACAGGAGTTTATCATTCAAGGATCTAGTTCAAGACAATGGCAGCTCGGGTTTAGATAGAGATAAATCAATACATAAGCCAATGCCAGCTCGTGAACCGGCAATTTTGCTTTCGCCGAGGCCGGTTTGTGAGCTCGAAGCTGCTGCAGTTAAACTTCAAAAAGTTTACAAGAGTTACAGGACTAGAAGAAACCTTGCAGATTGTGCAGTTGTTGTTGAGGAGCTCTGGTGGGTGTTTATTCTAGATTATGGTTTTCATTTATTAAGAAGAAGGGCTTTAATTTGTTCTGAGCATTGATTTAAATGTTGCAGGTGGAAGGCTTTAGATTTTGCGGCTCTCAAGCGAAGTTCTGTATCATTCTTTAATGTTGAGAAACCTGAAACTGCTGTTTCGAGGTGGGCAAGGGCAAGGACAAGGGCAGCCAAGGTGGGAAAAGGTTTATCCAAGGACGAAAAGGCTCAAAAATTAGCCCTACAACACTGGCTTGAAGCTGTAAGTCTTTCCAACACTTCAATTTCTCAACACCTATAAACATTGAATAGAAGCTTAGGCAATTATAGCCCAATAGACGAGCAATGATCTAACCATACCATGTAAATTTTTCTATGCATGTACAGATTGATCCTCGCCATCGATATGGCCACAACTTGCACTTGTATTACGATGTCTGGTTCAGAAGTGAGAGCACCCAACCTTTCTTCTACTGGTGAGTAATTTTCACAAATTTTTGTTTGGTAACTAAGAAACTGCTCAGCAAGATGAGGAAAATTTTTCTTTAGTTTTACATTTTCTTTTGTTTCCCCAGTAATTTCCTGTTTGGTGGAAAATGCAGGTTGGATGTTGGAGATGGCAAGGAAGTGAATCTAGAGAAATGTCCAAGAACTGTTCTACAACGACAGTGCATCAAATATCTTGGACCAGTAAGTTGAAACCAACGTGTCTCCAATTTAGTTAATAATTCTTGGCCCAATAACTAGCTCTCATGAGAGTTAATTTTGTTGCTATTACAGAAAGAAAGGGAAGCATATGAAGTAATAGTTGAAAATGGAAAGCTTGTTTATAAAGAAAGTGGAAAACTTGTGGATACAGTTGAGGGTTCCAAATGGATATTTGTGCTTAGCACAACAAGGGCTTTGTACGTTGGGCAAAAGAAGAAGGGTTCTTTCCAACACTCAAGTTTCCTTTCTGGTGGTGCCACCACTGCAGCTGGAAGATTGGTTGCCCACAATGGAATTCTTGAGGTACCATTTCTGTTTTTTCTTTTTCTTTTTTTTCAATCTTTAATTAAACACAGGTATTTGTCATTGACCTAAATTTATCTCTAATGTTTCAGGCAATCTGGCCATACAGCGGTCACTATCTTCCAACAGAAGAAAACTTCAGGGAATTTATTAGTTTCCTTCGGGAAAATCATGTAGATCTCACAAATGTTAAGGTATTTATTCTTGCTTTTACAGATTGTATTAACTGTGATGGAACAAAAAAACAACATGCCGTAAACATATTCCATTATCAATCTTCTATGCAGAGGTGTGCAATTGATGATGACAGTCCTTCAAGTGTTGTATCTGAAGAAGAACAAAAGCCAGAATCAATTGTGGGTTCTGCTCCAGTTTCTCAACCCAACGATACAAATAAACCTGATATGGATTTGTCCACTAAGGAGACTAAAATCACAGAGCAAGAAATTGACACCAGCAATGCCGACGCCAAGGCAACTGTTTTTGATTGGCCTGAACGCTTACCTTGCAAGTGGACAACTGGGGCAGGACCCCGGATTGGGTGTGTCAGAGACTACCCTACAGAGCTGCAATCAAGAGCATTGGAACAGGTCAACCTATCTCCTCGGGTGCCTCCTGGGACTTTCAATAACTATGGTCCAATCCCATCTCCACGCCCCAGTCCACAGGTTAGGGTGTCTCCTAGGCTTGCATACATGGGAATCCCTAGTCCCAGGACGCCAATTCCTGTAAACTAAGGCATTTCAGACACAGAAGAATCACTTTGGTCATGGGTTGAAGATTAGGCACTACTGGTGCTTGATGGGTTTTTTAAATCAATAAGGGTGGATCAAGGGACTAACCCTTTTTTTTTTTTTTTCATTTCCCTCTTCATTTATTACTTCATTTTTTTGAAATGGCTCAACTGAGCCAACTTTTCTTTTTAACCCAATTCTAGCCCCTGTTTTTAGTGTTGGGTTTTGTATATCTTTCTTGGATAAAGGCAATTGATTAGTATTCATCTTCAATGAATCATAATTCAAATAAATTTTGATATCCTCTTCTTTTGAATTTTCTGTTGTCCATTGTTGAAGATTGAAATTGAAGTTACTTCTTTCATTTTCCATAATTCTGGTAGAATTCAAGTTTGAAATCACTTAGAAGAAAATAAATACTACTTTAATGAAGCTTTATGGAATATTTTAGCTTACGATGAGTTTCTCAAATCTGTTCTTTACCAGAAACATCATCAAGGAAAATATTATAAATGGAGTTTATTAAAGGTTGGGTTGCCAAATCTGATGTTTTTCTTTCTTTTGGGCTTTTTCTGGTTTGGCCCAATAGGCTTTTGTTCCAGAAAAACACAACTCTGTGCCTTACAAGCTTGATATGTTCTATGCTTTCTCCTTGAAAATTTCCAATTTGTGCTGCTTGCTGATATTCCCAAGAGTGGGATATTTTAACAAGGTCAAAAGCAAATTCCACCGAATGAATCAAAGGACTAATGCTTGTTAATTTTCTGGAGACCGGAATAAAATTGATGATGAGATAAAGTTGTGAGTCAATGATGACACTCCAGAGACCAGGATAGGTCATCACCGATTAACCCTGCTTGATCTAAAACTGAAGGTTCACAGCCCTAAATCAAGTCAAAATCTTAGTTTTTTTTTCTTATATTTTTTGGTAGAATAAAATTTTAGGGGTAGGACAGATATCCCATCCTGAGTCACCTGAGCCAAGAAGAGCCTGCAAAATATTGGGAATTTAGCAATGGAGTTTACGTATCACCCATCCAAAGCTTACAAATGCTCTCATTTTATCTATGAAGCACGGAAAAGTCACTGAGTCACATTTCCCAGTGTCAAAAATGTTTTCGATGAGGAAACGACCTGACACAGCTAGGAAACGTTTCCGGGCCATTTCCGAAAATATTGAAAATTGAAAACCAGAAACGCATTTCTTTAAAGAAAATTAAAAAAAAAAAAAGGAAAATGGGTAGGGTTAAATCATAAACAGATCGCACCACTTCACATTCACCATCAAGATCAACAGAAAAAGAAGAAAAAGAAAAAGAAGAGGAGGATCAGACCTTCAACAGCAGGCGGCAGCATCGCAGGTAAGGTTCACAACATCCTTTCTCTTCTTTTCTCTCTAATCTGCCATATTCATTCTCTGATATGTCCTCTCCATCCTTACCAACAGAAGAAGAAAAAGAAGAAGCAGAAGGGGAGGAAGACAACATCACAGGTAAAGATGGCCCTTTCTTCTTTTTGGTTCCCCTTTCTTATTCCCGATTTGTGCAGTATTTTCTCATTCCCCATCAGTATTTAGGTTTATATAGGGATTTAATTAATTTATTATTTTCCTTATCATTTAATTTATTATTTTTCTTTTTTAATTTCTTTGTGAAACAATTTTATTAAGCAACTTCCATTAATTAATCATAAATTTATCACATTTAATATCAATTTTTTTCTCTAAATGTATATTCCATAATTAGATTTTTCTCAAATCAAATTTGAGGAGTTATCATAAATATTTTTTTTTAAAAGGAAGATAAAAAAAAAATTCTCTCAAATTCACTAAAAATTTTCAAGATTTACCATATTTTTACAATCAATATTTTGAAGGAAATTAAGGACAAATGTAAATATATTTTTAAAGTTATTTTCAAAATTATAAAATTTCAAATTTAAATTCTGGTTAATGATAAATAGAAAAAAAATTCCAACATTCAAAATTTGTATTTTATATTAATATATTTTATATTTTTGTAATAATTTATATATAATGTGTTTAATATAATTTATTTTAATGTATCGTTATATTATATATTAAAATTTTTCATAATAATTTTTATAGTCAATTTATTCAATTCTATTATTTAATTCTTTAATCTTTTAATATATAATTTGCATTGTGCTTTAATCCTTAGTATATAATTTGTTTAAATAATTTGTAAATTGTATAAAATTACATTTTTTTTATCATTTTAATAGGACAATATTTGAATGGATTCTTCGAACTCTAATTCTACCTAAGCAAATAGCACTAGTGCCACTTCTTCAAAAACTAGGGAGGAAAAATTTAATCACATGTGGAGATATATAACTAAACTTGAGAAAACTAGAGAAGGAGGGGGTAATTATAAATAGATATATAATTTTTGTGGACAAGAAAAGCAAGGAACTTATACTAGAGTGATGGCTCATTTATTGAAAATCACTTGAAAATGGATTGGTGTATGTAAAAAAGTGATGAATGATAGTATTTCTGAAATGAGGAAACAGAAGGATGAGGCAATAAACAGAATTACCAATTCACAACCTAGGCGAGTTTCTTTGCCTATTAGTACAACTTATGTTCCTTCATTGAATATAACTGAACCAAGTATTTCAGCAGCTTTGAAGAAAAGAAGAGTTAATGATTCTCCTCTTGGTAGAGCTTTTGACTTGCAAACTAAAGTTCAATTAGATGCAGAAATTGTTAGAATGTTCTACGCTGGGGGTCTACCTTTTAATTTTGCTAGAAATCCTTATTATGTGAGTTCTTATTCTTTTGCTGCTAATCATGCTTTGGGTGGTTATGTGCCGCTTGGTTATAACAAATTGAGAACCATATTACTTCAGCAAGAAAAAGCAAATGTATAGAGGTTGCTTGAACCAATTAAAAGCACTTGGTTAGAAAAGGGTGTCAGTATTGTGAGCGATGGATGGAGTGATCCCCATGTGAAGCCTTTGATTAATTTTATGTTTGTTTTTTAGTCTGGCCCCATGTTTATCAAATTTGTGGATTGTTCTGGTGAAGTGAAAGATAAATAATTTATTGCTAATTTGCTAAAAGAAGTAATTGATGAGGTGGGTCATCAAAAAGTGGTACAACTCATTACTAATAATGCTTCAAATTGTAAAGGTGCTGGAAAAATCATTGAAGGAATATTTTCACATATTTATTGGACTCATTGTGTTGTGCACACTCTTAATCTTGCTTTGAAGAATATATGTGTACCAAAAAATTTGGAAACTAATCAAGAAACTTATAATGTGTGTCACTGGATCACTGAAATCCATGGGGATGCTTTGCAAATAAAAAATTTTATAATGAATCATTCCATGAGGCTTGCAATTTATAATCGGTTTAGCCCTTTAAAATTACTTTCAGTTGCTGACACTCGTTTTGCTTCTATTGTTGTGATGCTTAAAAGATTTAAATTTATTAGGCGTACTTTAGAAGCAATGGTTATGAGTGATCAATGGGCACAATACCAAGAAGATGATCAAGGCAAAGCTAGATTTGTTTGTGATAAAGTGGTAGATGAGGATTGGTGGGAAAATATTGATTACATTCTTGCTTTTACTGGGACCATTTATGACATGATCAGAATTTGTGACACAGACAAATCATGCCTTCATTTGGTTTATGAGTTATGGGATTCTATGATTAAAAAGGTGAAGCAAGTTATTTTTGATCATGAAGAAAAGCAAGCAGATGGGTTTTCTCCTTTCTATTACGTGGTTCATCGAATTCTTGTTGATTGTTGGGCAAAGAGCAACACTCCCTTTCATTGTTTGGCTCATTCATTAAATCCAAGGTAAATTTCTAACTTACATACTCATCTTCTTGTTATAATTTTTTTATTATTTCATGAATTTATTTTCTTATTTTTTAAGATTTTATAGTGAAAAATGGTTTAAGAGGGAGAAGGTAGAGTGTCTAGAAATATCAACTGAAAGAATTAAATGCTTTAGGAGGATTTTTTCTAATGAAGATGAGCGAATTAGAGCAAATGATGAATTTACAAATTTTTCTTTGAAAAGTAGACCTTTTGCAGATCCTGATTCTATTGGAATTATGTATGCTACAGATCATAGGAAATGGTGGGCATGTTTTGGTTTCAATGCACATTTACTTCAAAGATTGGCTTTTAAAGTGTTTTGACAACCTACTGCCTCCTCTTGTTGTGAAAGAAATTGAAGTATTTATTCCTTCATTCATTCATGTAGAAGGAATAAATTAACTCCAAAACGTGCGGAGGATTTGGTTTTTATCCATAATAATCTTTGTCTTCTGTCGAGAAACTCCTCCCAATATTATGATGAGAAGACAAAATTGTGAGATGTTGGTGGCTATTAATTTGGGAGTATGGAAGATGTGGAAGTTCTTGAATTTGCCAATATTTTATTGGATTAACTAGAGTTAGAGTCTGTTTTATTTTATGAAAATGCAACTACATGCATAGAGAAGGAGAAAGACAACGAAGTTGAGGAAATATCATAAATTTCATTATCTTTTCTTTTTTAAACATTTGAATGTATTGTAGTTAATGTTTATTTCTTATAAGTATGAAACTTCTAAATATGTATCTTTATGGTTGAATTTGAATGTTGATTTTGACTTTATTTATTATTGAACATCTTTCATTATATATATATATTTATTTATTTATTTATAAATATACTCCTATATTTTTTATATTTACACGTTTCCCCCACATTTTTATTTTCTATATTTTTTAAATTATCATTTTTCTGTGTTTGCATTTCCGTTTCCGTGCTACTTAGCCTTTTATTGAGTCCTTTATACTCTGCTTAAAAAGGAGGCAGAATCACTTGTCTGGGAAGCAACATCTCCACACCAAGGGACAGATAAAGGAAATTGCATTGTTGAATATATATTTATTTAAGTTCTAAAAGATTAGTTTATTGTGATTTTCCTGCCAGGGATAGAACTGAAGTTAAATTTTTTATCCCTTGTTTGTCATTTTCCACAAATCTTCAGAACTTCAATGATCTGAGCTTGTTCTTTGGAAGTGAGTGTCCAACTCCTCTCATTTCTTAATTCTCAAGAGTCAGACACAGAAAAGAATATCATCATTAACACTCTGTTTGGATGTAGAAAAAGAACAGAAAAAAAAATAAATAAGAGAAAATAAATTAAAATTAATATTTTTTTATTTGAAAAAAAAATAAGGGGGGTGGAAAAATAACTTTTTTTTGTCATTTTCTAAAATAAAAGTGTAAAATTATACATTAAAATTATAATATTATCATTTTTAATTTTTTTTTAAATACATTAGATAAAATTGTAAATTTATCATATTTTTTTTCTCTTTATTTTTACTCCCTTTTTATATAAATAAGAGAAAAAAAAAATAAAAAATATATTTTATTTTTTACTCTTTATTTTCTTTTCCCCAGAAAAAATTTCCAAACTGTAAGGCTTCTAACTGAGAAACATGAACAGGGGGGAATGTGCTGTTTTTTAATATTCTGTAGGAAGCTGGCATTTTACAGCAAATGATGGTTTTCCTCAACTGGGTGAGCTGTTGCTTCCTTCTTATTTTTTATGCCTTTCTTGTCTGATTCTACCCTTATCCACTTTAAAAGATTGCTTCTTTTTTTATTATTTTTTTTTTATTGATCTGATCCCTAATTTTTTTAGTTCACACAACTTTTCATGGAAACTTTTCTCTTTTGTCTTGGCAATAAAATTTAAATAGACTAAAAAAATTAGAGAAATAAAAAAAAATGAAATTAAAATTTTATTTTTTACAAAAAAAAAAAATTATAGAAAATTTTATAATTAGGGATAATATTATAATTTCAAAAGTAAAATTATGAACAAAAAATTCTCAAGTCCATTTGAAATAATTTTTTCAAGGATTATGTGGGCTTGTGGCTGGTGGGGTTGATGGGCCAAGCTAGCCCGTGGGCCAAATTATCTTTTAACCTATGAATTCAATTCGGTTTAAAACCGGCTATTCACGATTTTGCAAAAGTATGAACCTAATAAAATTAAAAAAAGCTTCGATCCAATTTGAAATAAATTGCATTTTAATTTCTATTCGAAATTGAATGGTGGCCACCCTTATTCACAAAAAATTTTGAAATATAATCGTTATATATATAATAATTATATTATGATCATTTATCGTGATGAATTTCATATAGATTTTATCATAATTAATGATTAAAATAGACTTCACGGTGGATTTCATGTATGCATTCCATCATGATCAACTATCATAATGTGTTAGATATACATACACATTGCACAGAATATATTTTCCCGACACAGGGCTAAGCATACTTGGGGTCCAGGCCTTCCATCCAGCTGTTAGCACAAAGTGTAAAGGCTGCATTTCTTGTACTGCCACATGAGCCATGAAATATGCCAATTATGAGACTGAAGGCTGGAAAAGCAGGCACTACTTTCTTTAACCCATACCTCTTTACCAATGATGAAGCTCTTTCCATTTTGTACACATCTGCTTATTCACCTCTTCCTTTAAAATATATATATATATATATATATATATATATATATATATATATATATATTGTGGCCTTATAAATGTTTGATCATGCTTAATTATGTGCATTTTAGCCGATGCTTGATGTAGTGATTGATTAAATTAGGTGCCAACTTGGAACAAACTCTGGAGAAAATAATTGAGTATAACACAAAACAAAATAGAGAGCATGTGGGGCAACCCAACAAGCAAAGCTTTGTTTTCTTTATCTTTCTTGTCTTTGAGCAATCAAATATTGATGGGGCTAGCTGGATTTATTGTTGGCCTCTTTGTGATAGCGACCACACCCTCATCAACCTGAACCTCACATTATATATGGCAAGAACTTATTTATCATAAATTTAAAATATAATTATATAAAATTATATATTTAATAATAAATTTCACTATATATTTTATATTTTAAATTTATTATAAATTATATTTAAACTATAATAATACTCTATATATATATATGTGTGTGAAATTATTTTCATTGAGTATTAACATCAAATAATTGATACCAACGAATAAAATCTCTTTGTACTTCAGGACTCCATAATAAGAGCAAAGAATGTGTTAAATTATTAGTACGAGCAAAAATTACAGTGATTTTATTATTTCTATAAAGATATAATAAGAAAAATAATAATTAATGAATTATATAATAAAAAATATTTATCATTTTTTCTCATTATATAAATAAATAATTATAAAATAAATAGATGAAATGACTCGAATTCAATATCTATGCACTCCATACAATAAAATAAATATGTATTGAGGTCACCAATTTCTAAGATCTAATTACCAAATCCCACTTAATTTATTATGTTAAATAATGGATTATGTGGTATTTTCAAATAATAATTTTATGTGAAATTGTATTAGTTGTTTAAATGATTTGGGTTTACCAACCCTAATTAATTTATTGGGTGATTATTAAACTCCATTACATATTTAATTATTTTAAATTGAATATTTATATAAAATCATATATTTATTATTTCAATATATGTATATATTTATTTAATTTTATATAAATATCAATATAAATAATTAATTTAAAAATTATTAAACTTCAAATTTATATTAGTAACACCCTCATTTATTTTGCAGCCAAACAATAAGAATTTTCTTTTTCTTAATCCAGTTTGTTAATTTGGTTGAACTAATAATCCTTTAAATAATGAATTTTAGCAATGTGGCTTATTCCTCTATTAATATTTAATTATTTAAATTTTTTTACATACTATAAAATAAATTTTCAAAAGGTATTATTGTATAATATTTCTTTAATTATGAAAAATTTATATTTGAATAAAAAAATTAATTATTTATATTTGTAATTTTTTTCCTTCTCGAAAAGGTTATATTGTTTTTATATTAAAATCTTATTAATAAGTTTTCAAATTTTTTATCTAAAGAAAATAATTTTTTAAGGTAATATTATATTTTATTTTGTTATTTATACAATTTGATGACATAATATTTATAATAATATTTATAAATTAAGAAAATCGATGAAATTTAATTTTTTTATTTTAAAAATATATTTAAAAAAATAATTTAATTTTTTAAAATAAAAAAAATATTTTTCATTAATTCATTTATTAAATACCTCAAATAATACAAAATAAAAAAAATGCTTTTCACAAAATAAACAAAATCTTAATTATTCTTTTGCCTTATTTTTTGCTCTATGAGAACTAATATTCTCAATGAATTTTTTCAAAGTCAATTCCCAATCGCTCATTAAACTCAAGAAAGTGAGCATATTGACCAGGAGAGAGCAGTTTCCGGTTTAAACCGAAAAAATGAATCGAATCGATTGAATTCAGTTTAATCGGTTTAGTTTTAAAATTCAATCGGTTCGGTTTGATTTATATTTTTGATAATTTCAGTTAATCGGTTTGGTTCGATTATTTTCATAAAAAATCAAAAAATTAAACCGAATCGAACCGAAATTATTAATATATATAGAAAATAAAAAATCAAACCGAATCGAACCGAACCGAAGTCAAAGAAACCGAACCGAACCTTAAGATTTTTTAGTTTTGATTTCTAATTTTTTTTGTTTTTTTTGTTTTTATTATTTTGATTTAATGTTAAAAATATGAAATTTTATAAATTTTGGTTTGATTGGTTTAAAATCAAACCGAACCGATATTTATCGGTTTGATTCAGTTCAATTTTCTCTTATCAATCGGTTTAGTTCGATTTTTAAAATTTTTGATTTTTAATTTTATCAGTTCGGTTCGGTTCGGAACCAAACCAACCGTTTGCACACCCCTAATATTGACTTGGGTGTGAATGGAGAAAGAAGCTATAATTATAACTCAAATGAAGAAAATGCCTGAACTTCAATATCTTCAAAGCTCATTTTACTAAATTTCATATAAATACTAAAAAGAAAAATATAATCATTGTGAGCAAATTTTCAAATTTAAACAAGAAATTGCCCTTTCAATCATTTGGTATTAAACAAGAAAAATTTAGGCTAGTATTTTTAATTTTATTTTTTTATCAAAATTCGTTTTTTTTTATTTCCCTTAAATTTTATAAATTAATTGTATTACATTTTATGTAGTCAACTTCATTTGAAAGATTAGATACAAGCAATGCCTCTAACTAATAATTTCTCTTCTATCAAAGAAAAAAAAATTGATATGTAACAATTTTTAAAGAAAATCTATTTTTAAGTGCTTACATATGCATATTTTAATTTCATTTTACAGTAATTGAAACATATCATGAGGTATTTTAAAAATTCATGGTGCTACAAAATTTTTTTTAATAAAATTTAATATTTACCATTTTCTTTAATCTAAAGTATTGAGGCATGAAAGATAAATATTTATTTCTTTTTGTTTTAATACATTAAGAAAGGAAAATGTATATATGTGCATACTTTTGTTTTGAAAAATAATGTAATTAAGATATATTATAAATAATTATATAAATATTGTATTGAAATTTATGTAAATACATTTTATTTGTAATTCGTGCATAACTCATAATGAAATAACAATTCACATTTGCTTGCTAGAACTATAATCAATACAAAATCGCTCGCTCTAGGTAATTCGTTACTCCTCTAAATTTATAATTGAATTAGATAAGAAAGTAATTTAATATGATCCAATCGAATCACTGTGATATGATTAATTTAATTAGTCAATAAAATGATTTTTTTTTAAGTGTTAAGGAAAATTAATTTAAAATTTCATAAAAATTTTTTAAAATAAAATTTAATTGAGCTAACTTGATAGATATTTATTTTTTATTTAATAATTTTTTTAAAATAAAAATCAGTTGAACTAATTTGATAATTATATATATTTTTATTTAAATATATATATATATTATTCTATGATAATATAATAAATTTTATAAAGTAATTTTTTTTTTATTTTTTAATATATACTTAATATTTTATAAATATTAAAATGATAATTATATATTCATAAAATTTTTTTTACATTATATTACTTAAATTTTTTAAAAATATTGTTAAAATTTATATTAATATAACTTAATAAATATAAAAATTTGAGTTTTAATAATTAAAATTTAATTAATTAATTATTTTATATTAATAAGTATTATATTTAATTAATTTGTTAATAATACATTGATCAACCGTCAGGTCTAGTTGCCATTGATAGCAGCGCTAAGACCACCACCGCTTTCTTTTCACTTCGCTGAAAACTTTCTGCCACGCGTACTTATCACGCGCGGCCAGGCATCTCTCTGTCTCTCGGTAATAATGAAATTATTAATAATAATTATTATTCGTGACAATATTATTAAAAAAAAAAAAAAAAGAAAAAGAGACCCCCGCCCAAGCACAATACACACGCATCCCCATTGTTAGAAGTCTTTTGCTGTGATTCCATCGGAGCAGCGATGAGAGAGAAGAAAGAGAGAAAACTCTGAGTTTCTGTAGAGAGTCATAAAGATGATAATACCTGGAGAGACCTACTTCTAAATTTTTATTTCTACTTTTCTTTTTCATTTTATCTGTAATTAACCTAACCCTAGATTAGGATTTTTTTTTTCCCTTGATTCTCTAATCTTCAGAGACCCACGAAATTCCAGATCTCAATTCTATCTTCTCTGTTTTTCTTTTACCCCTGTTGGGTTTCTTCGTTTCCGTGCGACTTTTTCAATTTGTCGGTGCGGCTGATTCGGTGTACAGTGTCGTGTTTTTTCTCGGCATTAGTTTGTTTTTCCCACATTTTTGATAATTTTTTTTTCTTGAGGAAGTTGTCGAATTAGGTTTTGTATTGTAGCTGGGGGTTTCAATTTTTGGGTTTCTGTTGATCGTATTGATGGAGCCGCGTGTTGGTAATAAGTTTCGGCTCGGTCGAAAGATCGGCAGTGGGTCGTTTGGGGAGATCTATCTCGGTTTGTTAACTATACTTACGTTAATTTTTGCCTATTTATTGGTGATTTTGAGTGTAATTGGTGATTATAATTTTTTGTTCAGGAACTAATATCCAGACAAATGAAGAGGTTGCCATTAAGCTTGTAAGTGTCGTTCTCCCCTCTTTCTAAGTCTGTTTGGATCTTATGAATTTGTTCAATTTTACTTTGGGGGGTTTCACTTTAATTATTTATTTAGTATGTCTGTGTGGAATTTTGATGTCTTCTATTGTCTCCTCCACCTTCCATGAATATCTGGAGCCATCAAAGTACTTAGTCATATAATCGGAACATGGGTTTATCTAATAGCTAGCTATTATTTGGCTAATTAAGTTGCTCTGTTCTTACAGAGCAAATTAAAGGAGAAACCTGCCATTTGACTAGGTCAGTAGCCAAGTCTTTTGAGTGCCAACCTTTTAGTTAATTTTGGTGGTTGGCAGGCAATCATGTGTGTTCAACCATTTAAAATTTGAAATCTAGTATTAACTGATAAAACCTGTATTTTATGCAATGCCAACCAGACCTAGTCTCCTCTGCCATCATGGCTCACTAGGCTCACTAAGCTTACTAGCACGCAGGTCTTGGAAGAGAATTTTTATCTATCTGTTTACATTCCCATATATAAACTGAATTTTAGATAGAAAACATCTTATGGACTTGTGCCTCAACAACTGATTTTTTGGCAGTACCATCAAATTTCCCACTTTTTGGCTTACAAGGACACAACAGGAAGCCTTGACTGGTTGACCCACTTTAACTTTATTTGCTATTAAACCACGTGGATTACTTTGATGTGTTAAACAATTTGTCCATCTTAAACTTTGTGGTACTGGTTCCCTGCTGATTTTTTAATATCTTGTTAATTTGTTTTTGGATGCTTGTGGCCATTACCAGTTCTTCATGCTGTGATAAAATGCTGAAATTGATTTCTAATTTGCAGGAAACTGTAAAGACAAAGCATCCCCAATTGCTGTATGAATCAAAGTTATACAGAATCCTTCAAGGAGGAAGTAATAAGACAGCTCAAGATTTGTTTGCTGATTTGTTTAGTGCTCACTTTTATTTATTTATTTATTTATTTTTTTGTATGTGCTTTTGATGTTAGTTCTTTTTTTTTTTTCCCTAAAAAAATTTTATTACTCTTTGCGCTCTCTTTCTTCTTCGTTCTTCCATTCCATTTGTTATTATTATTACATTTTCCTGCAGCTGGGATTCCAAATGTGAGATGGTTTGGTGTGGAGGGAGACTATAATGTTCTTGTTATGGATTTGCTTGGACCTAGTCTTGAGGATCTATTTAACTTCTGCAGTAGGAAACTTTCTTTGAAGTCGGTTCTTATGCTTGCTGATCAGATGGTAGGTTCCATCAAGTTTATGCATTTGTTGCATTGTGTTTCGTGCTTGCTAAAAGTTATCATGTTCTCTGTTTTTCTTTTAAGATCAATCGTGTTGAGTTTGTTCATTCAAAATCATTTCTTCATCGAGATATCAAGCCAGACAATTTTCTCATGGGCTTGGGACGGCGTGCTAATCAGGTTTTGGTTTGAATTTTATTTTTCTTCTTATATTTATAAGCTGCGTTATTTCATGATAGTCATGTTAAAGATTTCATTATTCTTTACTTTCATGTAGGTATACATGATTGACTTTGGTTTGGCAAAGAAATATAGAGATAGTTCAACCCATCAACATATACCTTACAGGTCAGAACATTTCAACCATGTGCTACCACCTAAGATTGTGTTTATGGCTCTTGTAGGGATATATGAAGCAAGATTGTGTAATCAATTTAATGCTGTTGTTAGCATGCTTTATCACTGTGGAAGCAATTGTCCTTGTTCTGCCTACTGCATTGCTGTAGCACTAGGGACATGAGGTTGTTTTAGTGTGTGTTTTGCTATAATGTAGCTCTTTTGGGTTGATACGCATAAAAAAATATTTGCTGTTTCATGTAATCTTTCTATGGATCTTAATGTATTTTTCCCCCTATTATAATGGTCATTGTGGCAAGCAATTGCTGACATATATATGGTAATAAATACTGCAGGGAAAATAAAAATTTGACTGGAACTGCTAGATATGCAAGTATGAACACGCACCTGGGAATTGGTACAAGCTTCCTATCTTTTTGCACTTGGCAATCTCATCAATTTGTTGGTTTTCCAGTTAAACGTTCCCTCTTCTATCATATCATTAATTTGTTTCTGACTTATTGGACTGTCATAGAGCAAAGCCGGAGGGATGATTTAGAATCTTTGGGTTATGTTCTTATGTACTTCCTAAGAGGAAGGTGATTCTCGGTGCCTGCCTACTTCTTGTCTTACATGCTCTACATTGGTGGTTTGTTCACTGATACCCCCTTCTATGCAGTCTTCCTTGGCAAGGACTAAAAGCGGGAACGAAGAAACAGAAGTATGAGAAAATTAGTGAAAAGAAGGTCTCCACTTCAATTGAAGTAAGCGGTTCCTGATTCTGTGGTCACATTCTCATTGTCTCCAAGTTTACAAAGCTGACCAAAGATTTAAATTTTTTTGCCAGGCCTTATGTAGGGGTTATCCAACCGAATTTGCGTCCTACTTTCATTACTGCCGTTCATTACGATTTGATGATAAGCCTGATTATGCTTACCTGAAAAGAATATTTCGTGATCTCTTTATTCGTGAGGGTAGGAATATACAAGTGTTTGAAAAGCTTAAATTTGTAGTGCCTATTCTATTATTATTTTTTTCATGAATTCCTTTTCAACTTTTGAACTGTAGAATTGGGATTTGATGTTGTCATTGTATCTGTTGGTCTATTCAATAGGCTTCCAATTTGATTACGTCTTTGACTGGACAATATTGAAGTATCAGCAATCACAGCTGGCTAATCCTCCAGCTCGTGCCCTTGTAAGTGTTAGATGTTACTTCTGTTAATTGTTGGTTTGGCATGTATTTGATTAGGTCTTGCTTCTGTTAGGGCCCCGGAATTGGAACTAGTTCTGGAATGCCCCCTGCTATTGCCAGTGCGGATAGACAGACAGGTAGTTCTTGTGTTCTTCCTCCTACAGAATGATTTCTCTTTTATCTAATCCTTTTTGCTTAAGGTGGAGGGTTCCTTTGGAAGATTTTCCATTGCTTGCATGGGAACGCTGCAAATTTCTTTTAGTTTTTATTTTTTAAACTAGTCTTTCTAAAATATTAGTTGAAGGAAAAAATCCTTTTAAAAAAAAAATTATAATAAAATTTTTTCCTTTCTTTAGCAAATTAGTATATCCAATGTTAAGCTAATAATCATTTCAAAATAACACTTGAGTTTGGACTAAAAATAAGTGAGCAAGGCGATAAACATGAAAATGTTTAATGGAAGAATAAAATAATAAGAAAATGGGGCTATTTGATGTGTTTGAAAGGTGGGCCAGGTTCAAGCTACGCCCAAGTCGTGCCAATGTTTTTGAACATTGGCCAACCTTAGTTATTTAGGCCTTGATATTTGCTTGAGGTTGACCCATATGATCATGATGTGGACTACTGCAAGTGCACGGGTCGTTCAAGTAGTATAGAAAAAGATATCTTTCCCACGGAGAGTTGTGTTTTCAATTAAATTTTAGATGTAAAATAAATTATGTTAAAATTGTATTTTAATCAAACAAATAAAAGAAATTAATGAACTTGAAACTTAAGGTATGAAAATGCAAAATTCAATTTAAATGACTAATTTAATAATTAGCAAAATAAAAAAAATTTAGAATATTAATAATGAAAATTAATAAAATGAGATTAAACTAAGCGCTCAAAAGTAAAAATTCCAAGCAATAATTGATAAAAGACGATTCCAGAGTTAAGGGTTCATATTCAAGTTATTTTAAGATTTTTCCTAGCTAGCCCAATCCATGAAATTTATGGGTTTAAAGGAGAATAATTCTAAAATCCTTTGAAAACTCTTTCGAGTGATACAAAGAGTGCCTTAATCCTACTTTCGTGGAGTTAAAATTGGCCAAGACCTATTAGGTTCTTTAATCAATCTATTAAAATCCTCTTAACTCTTGGTCTATTTCTAGATCTGAGTTAATTAAGTCAAATTTCTTGATTAACTATCACTTAGTTTTCTCCTTTCGGTACTTCAACCAAGGATTAAGAACATAACTTAATGGGGCTCTTCATTAAGCATGTGAATAAGCACACAAGAAATGAATTAAACCTCATAAATTTCATTAAATTGGGGCTAACCCAATTCAAATACACAAAAATAACTCAAATATTACATCCCTTACTCTAGAATCAAAGAAAGCTACTCACAATCCATGTTTAACACAAGAAATTCTAAGTAAAAGAGGAAATAAATTATGAAAATAAACTAAAACTAGAGAAACCTAGAAAATGGTGAAGAAGAGAAGAAAAAGCTAGTTTCTGCTCCCAAAAATGGAAGTCGATTGCTTCTCTGTTTTTCTGCCTCTCTCTCCGTCTTCCTCTATTTCTTCTTCTTTTTCCTCCCTTCCCCAGAATGAGATGAGGACACTATATATATTCTCGGACAAATAACCCTAAAATGGTGTGTTTGAGGCGAAGATTCACGTGGGAAAATCTTTCTGCCAGCTCATTATGAAGAATTGCATAAGTTGTGTAAGCTTCCTATGCAGATTCTATGCAAATTTAGTGGTTCCAGGTGCTTCTCGCGATGTTGCATAAGTTATGTAGGCTGGTTGTGCAGATTTTTCAAGCTTTGGAGTCCTCCGTAAAACTGCATAAGTGGATTGCATAAGTTATGTAGCTGGTTATGCAGTTTTTGGCAGGTTTGGGTGCTCTTTCCGTGGTGCTACACAAGTGGGGAGTGGAACTGCATAAGTTATGCAGCAAGTCATGCAGTTTTCTGTGAAGTTGCATAAGCAGGGCGTGAATTTGCATAGGTCATGCAGTAACTTATGCAGGTTTCGGCAGGCTCACAAATTGCTTTTTCTTCTTGTGCAGAACTGCACAACTTATACAGCAGATTATGCAGACTTTGGCAATTTGGCATTCTTAAATCTTCAAGCTTTATTTTGACTTTTTTTTGCTATGGGAATCACTCATCACTGGCACAATTACTTTTTAGTCCCTCAAAAACGCCATTTTTACCTACAAAACAAAACATATTACAAATTAAACCAAAAAGTGACAATTATGGAAAATTATCTAAATAACTAATAAAATTAGCTAAAAGTGGCTAACAAATAAATGAAATAGCCATGAAATTTAACCTAAATGACTATGCAAAATGCATGTATCAAATCAAAAAATAAAAATTTTAATATTTTATTAAATGGGTGTATTGGCTCCATATGAGCTAAAATACCAAACCTGGTTCAGTGTTGAGCTGGCCTAGTGCCATGAAAAGCCCCCACTAACGTGCAGCGTTTTTTGGGCCTAGGACTGGGGCCTCATCCTTCATGATGGAAGACAAAATTACTACTATAGTTTGCATTCCTTTTCTTGTTTCTTGTATTGTATACATATTTACTTGGCAAGAAATGAACTTGGAATCCAGATGAAATTGAGCTTACTTGTCACCACTCGAACTTGTACAGATAATCTTCAATCAATAAAGAATATCTGGCCTTGTATCTCCAAGTTGTAAAGAGAAGTTGAAATTTTTGCTTTGAGATCTGCTTGTGGTTTATACTTTCTTCTACACCTTGTTCTAGGTGGGGAAGATGCACGACAGGCAGGGCAGTCTACAGATTCTGCTCGGCGTAGATTTTCAGGACCTATCCTAAGTACTGGAGGTTATGCAAAGCAGAAGAGCCCAGTTGCCAATGATTCTTCACTTAATAAGGATCCCATGGTAAGTTTTTGAGGGTTATTTTTCTCCAATCATGTTTTGGGTGCTGAATTCCGTGAATTTCCATTTATTGTTTTGTGATGTACAATTACACTTTATATAAGATGCATGTAAATCTTGGATCCTATTTATGTGTGCTTTCTTGCAACCAACACTGGTTGACTTGCGTCGAGCTTGGTTTCTTTATTTGAAAGTTCACTAAAGGTTGTTTTTACAACTCCATTGCTTGATCAAAGCTAGTAACAAGTTCTTTGTAAGTTGATCATTACTGATTTGAATCAGTCACTTATAACTCTTTTAGCTTGATTGATCTAATTGATGTGTGCCTTTATGGACTTATTATCCTATAGTTGTTGCTAATCTTTTATTTGATGTGATCGGGTTTGTGTAAGAGCCAAGTGTTCTGCATTTGTTTTAGATTAATCTGCATTATGCTACAATGATGCAGTTGCCAAGCTCTACTTTTATGGGGCGATCAAGTCGATCCTCGAGACAAGCTGCTACCGTTTCTACCAGTCGTGATATATTTGTTGGAAGTGAAGCTGATCCCCAACGGTCTCGCACAACTGATGCAAGCCCGGGAAACATGCATAAAATTTCAAGTGGGCAAAGGAGTCCTCTTGGTTCTGCAGCAGACCCCAGACGTTCGTCATCAGCCAGAAATGCCACGCACATGAAGACCTATGAATCTGCTCTCAAGGGAATCGAGGGGCTGAACTTTGACAATGATGAGAAGGTTCATTATTAGGTGTGCTGAGCACTGTGCACTGTGAACTGTTGTAAATCATGAATTTGTTGGTGTGCTGTTACATTTGCAGTGGACTAGTTTATCTCATAGAGTTGGGTTCTGGAACTTGTGCTTATAGTTCTGGATTTCTTTTTGCACACTCAAGACATCAGCTGATTACGCAGAAAACAGAAAACAGTCCTGGGAAGCTGAAGGTCTCAAAATTTAGAAGGCTTCTTAGAAGACGTTGGGTGTGTTACTGCGGTACCTTTTAAAAAAAAAAAAAAAAAACTTGTCCGGATATTCTAAAAAAAATTTCTCCAGATATTCTAAATAGCCTTTCTGTTTCTATTGTCACTTTGTTCACTTAAGCCATCATTTTTTTACATGTTCCTTCGATCCAAAAGCTCAAAACATGAAGCCAATGTAAATTGGGTGTTGTGTCATATTACTGTCTTAGTTTTTTTTTTTTTTTTTTGAGTAGCTGGGCCCTTGAATGCTGAAGGACAAATATGGGCAACGTGGTTGAATTTCTAGTCTACGGTTGCCAACTTCGGTTGCAGTCAAACTTGCGTTTAATGTTACTATGGGTTTTAGCCTTTATATATATATATATATATATATAAAAGTAGTCGTAGGTTTCATTCATAAGAAATACAAGGCCAGGCCGAAAGGCTAGAATACAGAAAAGAGCAGCTAGTGCTGTCCAATCCCCTAAAAGCCCATAAGCCTATGAGAAATTCTAAGAAGGGTTGGTGGAAATGGTAGTCGGCATCATCAACCCTTTAGACGCTGTGTTCATATCGACGAAAACTGGAAGAGCAGGACAGGGACCTCCTACCCTTTTAACAATATAACAAGGCTGAAGCATACGCCTTCAACAAGACAGAGGAGGGAGATGCCAAAACAAGCCGGCCATCAAGCCGCACAGGTAGTGTCATTGATCTGTACATGTGAATCGTGGGAAAAGAAACCCAAAAAAAGTAGACACAGCCCACTTCTCGATCTTTTATAGCATGAGATATGGCTCTACATGGGTTCGTGTGGGAAATTCATTGTATTTCGCTAAATCAAACTAACAAGATTTGATTTTAATAGTATTTAAATTGAAGTCAATAAATTAAATTAAAAAATTATATTTATTTAATTTTTACATTAAATGGGTTGAATTTAATATTTACGTATTTTTATTATTTTCAACACTTTTTAAGTTTTTATAATTTGACTCTTATCAAATTTTTTTGAATATACATGTTATTACATATTAATTGAAACATAAATATTAATTTAAAATATATTATTCAACAAAAAAATAAGAATAACGTATTATGTATATATATTTTGTTTGGATTCCGTTTAAGTTAGCTTTTACTATATTAATTCAAAATTTAAATTGAAAATTTGATTTATAATTATTTCAAATCATAAGCGCATAAAATCATTAATTTTGATTTAAATTTATTTAAATTGATCTGGTTTGTTGATTTAGCTGATTTAGCGGTTTTCATTATACACTCTAGCTGAAGGGGCGGCAAAGAGAGAATCCCAGTCAACTCTTATACTCTTGGGATGACCCTTCCTCTTTCACAGCAAATTAAAGCACATTCTCTCTAAAACACAGCTCACCCTTGCATAAGAACATGCAGGCTAAAATAGAACCCACATAAAGGCACACCATCCACACACAACCAGCAAGCCGATCAATGAAAGACCCTCTTTCAAATAATCCCGATTTGCTTTAAGACAACCAAAACCTACTATATACAACCCATCTTGGAAGAGGGGAGGTTGAAACACACTTCCAAGCAAGAGAGGCAGGGGAGCCACGGATCTAGCAGAGAAAAAAAAAAAAAAAGGGAATAGAACCCTAGAAACTAATCGAAGATTGAGAGACAACTTTCTCATTTTAGAGATAGAGAGAACGATAAATTCAGCGTGGGTTTTGCTAAGTTTTGAGGATTTCCCCCCTTTTTTTTTAATTTAATGAAATTTTATTTAATTTTTTAATATAGTTCAGTCACGTGGCATAATTTTAATTAAACAAGTCTAAATTTTATTATACGCTTATTTGATATTTAGGTTTCAAGGGTAAATTATTTTCAGTAAAAATATTATTTTATATGCTTTTGAAAAAAAAATATTTTATTATTTTAATATTTTAATAATTAAAATTTATTAAATTTAATTTTATATTAATTTTTAATGTTTGCTAACTAATATATTTAATTTTTTTTTTAATAACAATGCAAACAGCACTATATTTACGTAATTATGTCCAAAAACTTTTTCCTATCACTACCACCTTCTGAAGGAATAAAATAGAAAATGTAGGCAAAATAAGATTCTTGTCCTTCGCTGTGATGTTTTGAATGGATGAAGTGCCTGTCTAGCGTTCCATTTAGAGGATTAAAAATATTATTTTAAATTAAAATATTATTTTAAATATTATTAAAAAAATAATTTAAAAAATTTATTTTATTATTTTAATATTTTTATAATTAAAATTTATTAAATTTAATTTTAAATTATTTTTTTTATATTCTTTAAGTAATATATCTAAAAAAGTGATATTCTTAACAACAATTTTAATAATAATACTAAATAAATTCGAAATGCCGAAAAAAGATAGGAGAATTCTTGCCCTTACTCTTTTAGAAGAAAAATAAAAATTTCATTGAAAGGAAAAATATTGTAAATTGGATGTATAAAATCTTTTTACGATAATAAATTTTTTAGAAGATAAATTAATGTCTTAAAAATTAAATATATGAAAATTAATCAAAACTAGATTGATCAAAATTGATATTGAACCAGATCAGAATCAAATTGAAATTGAGTTAAATTAAATTTTTTCCTTTCTTATGAAATAAAAAAAAAATTCAATAATTGAATTTGGTTAAAATCGAATTGAAATCAAATAAGGATTAAAACTAAAATTGAAACCGAGAGAACCCTAAGGGTCTATTACAATCCTCGTGAACCTTAGATTGAAATCACTGGTTCACGCTTGGAATTAGACCGCCCTTAGCCAATCATTATCCATCAATGCTTCGATGTCTACATTAAAATGAAAAATTATTACTTATTCAATATATATTAACCCTATTCATGAGTTATTCTTTTATTTTGAAAAATATATTAATTAATTAATTTAATTTAATTTAATTAAATAGTCTATTCTAATATATTCTATTAGTTAAAGCATAGAAGAGTAATCAAACGGGAAAGTTTAGAGAGAGAGAGAGAGAGAGAGAGATAGAGAGAGACTAGAATGGGGAATAGAGGTGAGGGGATAATTGATAAATTTTATTTAGTTATAAAGATAATATCGTCTTTCACCTGAGACTAATAGAAAAATGTATGATTTTAAATACAGACACTAACATGTGAATAATAATGATACCTATGAACTAATAGTAAATTCTCTCCATTAAAATTGTCACGTGGACAAAACTAGAAAAGTTTATAGGTTGCATTTAATATAAACTCGAACTCATATGAGAATGAGCTTAACAACGTTAAATTAAATATTTGTACCGAGATATGTGCAGAATTAGTTAAAGTATCCATGAAGTGCACGAATCTATATATAAATATTTAATCTAACGTTTGATGAATTCATTCTCAAATGAGTTCGAACCTTCTATAGTTGCATTCAACTAAAAAGTTTATCATAATCATGTAGATCATCCATTGAAAAGAGAGAGAGAGAAAAGAGAGAGAGAGAGTGAATCTTTAGAGACTCATAAAAACAAGTTAAGAGTAAAAACTCAATTGAGTTCATGTTATAATTGAAAAGCTATTGAAATTGTAACACCCCTAATTTTTAAATTTATTATTTTATGAGTAATTATTTATATTTTGTTTTATTTAAATTTTAGAAAATTATTTGAAATTTTTCAGATTTTAGAAATCGGGTTCGATTTTTCGAAAACATAAAACTTTGATATTTTTAAAAATCAATTTAAAGACCACGTGATAAAACTAAAATATATTTGGACTCTACGAATTTTTCTAAGTTTTCTAAAATTTTTTTGGAATTTTTGGGTCTCGTTTTCGGTCCCAAGGCAGAGTAAAAATTTAAATTTTTGTATCCTGAATTGGACCAGCCGAATCAAACAGTACCGGATCGGACTGATCGAATCGGACCGGCCCTCTTCCTCTTTTTCTTTCCTCTTCGCGCGTCCCCGACGTATTCTCTCTCTCTCTTTCTCTCTCTCTCTCTCTCTCTCTCTCTCGTTTTCTCTCTCCTCCCTCCACCCTTTCCTGGCCAGTCGCCACCTAGCCCACCCCCACACTCCTGTGCATCTCCCCCGCCCCTCCCTTACCGCCGGCAAGCCTCCAGATTGCAGAAAACATCACGCGAAACCCACTCGACGCGCGCGCGCCGTTTCACCTTCCCAGCCAAAATTCGCCTGATCCGGCCACCGATTGGCTTGGGTCTTGTCCCAAAACACTTCAACACGTAGAGAGCTTTCCATAGACACTAAGAATACCAAAATCTATCAAGCGGTTTGCCCAATTTTTATTCGGGAAGTTTTAGCCCATTTCGACTTTTGGCATAAATTTCTCGCAAACCGTGAACACCACGAGAAAACAGAGAGTACCGGAGTGCTCCACTCGTCGAGAGCTTCGCGGCAACACTAATTTCAAAATTTTTCGACACCGTATTTTGGTGGGTCCCGCGAAAGTTTGTACTATTTTTCCAATTACTAAATAAGCTTAGAAAATTTTGTAAAAATTATGTAATAACCCCGGTGTTGTGGGCTTCGTGTAGGTACTTTCAATTCGATGAAATTCAATAGTTGCTTGGGTCTGTAAATTTCGGGCCGAGCAAATAGGCTACCAAAAAAGCCTCAAAATTGAGTCGAGATTTTAGCTACCTCACCATTGTCAGACGTCCCGAACGCGTTCCCGGGGTCAGAATTAGCATAGGTAAACCCGAACTTTACTTTTTCTTAATAATCTAGTGCTTGAATTCGATTAAAAATCTATAAAATATTCGTGGTAGCTTAGAAAGTTATAATTCCTTTTGCATTAGCTTAATAATATTGCTAAGGACCGCGGGGCAAAGTTTTAGATTTTTTAGAGCTCATATAGGTAGTTTTTGTAAAAGGGGTTAATTATAAGGACTAAACTATAATTTTTCACATTGTGATTATTAATTGTTTGGATGGGCCCAGGAGGGGTCATGTGATGTGATTGAGTTGTGGATGTATGATTTGTGGATATAGAATTGTATTTTAAATCCTTTTGCAGGTTGAGTAAGTCCTAGGTATAGGGGAGACTCTGCCAAATTTTCGGCACGACCTAGGGTGTCTTTGGTCTTTTCCAAGCTTGTATCGAGTTAAATATATTAAATAATTGCTATGAAATTGTCAGGTGAGCCGGGATAGCCTTCCTCCTCCGCCTAGCCACTACAGTGACTTTGGTTAAGTCTGTGAGTAAAATATTAATTTTAATTGTAATTTCGATGTTATTATATGTTTAAGCATACCCATGTATCATTTATAAATATATATCTATGTAGTTAAATATTAGGTATGATTTATGTTGCATTTTAAATTGATGAAGTGTTATGGATATTATTTGTGGTAATTTAGAGCAGTGTGTGTGTGTTGGCGTGCGTGTGGTTTGGTATTGGGTATGGACAGGACGGGTAGACATTGCTTGAGAGACACTCGCTGAGACTCGGTCCTTTATAGATAAGTCGGGGTAGACACGGTTTGATAGACACTCGCTGAAACCCCGCACTTGGTTTATTAAGTGAAAGTCCGGCTTGAGAGACACTCGTTGGCAGAGGTTGGATTAAGAGGGCTGTATAGGGGATCAACTCCCATATATGTTTTGCTTGACAGTGTTGGGTATGTGAGTACTCCAAATTGCCTTTCTGCCGTTATGATATGAATTGTATGAAAATTATGAGGATGTTGCATATCACTCCACAGGGTGCATTAGCTTTAGATAGCTATAGAGATTATGATTGAAATTGGTATTTTACTCTTTGAGTTGAGCGCTCACTCCTGTTCATCTATTTTTCTTGGCTGCAGGAGGATTATTTGTTGTGGCTAATATGCTCTTCTTCTTCGCAGGTCCATTAATAGTATTTAATGTATTTTATACAATTGAGTTAAATTTTAGACTCTGCATATGTTAGAAGCACTTATTTTTATTTTGGGCCTGTATTATAAAAGTTATGTTGGACTTGTAAAATTATTAACTATATGCATGATGGGATTGGATGAGGGAGCTGAGCTCCCATTTGAGTTATAACATTTTGATTATGTGGAGGGTGAGCTGAGCTCCCCAATTTATTATATATTGTGTTTACAGGTCGGACGAGTTAAAAACTCCCAGTTAAATGGTTCATTTTATGGCCGGACTCTATCCGGTTGAATTCTTGAAATTGGGCCCAAATGGGCCTTAGAGTTAGGTTGAGGAATAGTTAGGCTTACTACGGGCCTCGGGGACTTTAGGCTGGCCCAGGTCCTAGTGCCAGTCCAGCCCATAGGTTAGATTGTGACAAATGTGGTATCAGAGCCAGGTTCCAGATTCATAGGGAATATACGTCTAAAGTTTTGAAAAGAGTCTAATAGGAGTCATATGCGGAGAATAGGGTCCACATTTGTCCTTGCATTGTTATCTTTATTTCTAGTTTCTGCTTTGTATAATTGTGTATAAATATGAGTCTATAGAGCTGTGTAACATGCCGTTTTTAATTTTTGTGGGCTAATACTGTTGAATTTTAGGAAAATACGTAGAAGCAGAAGAGCTGCCACTGCACTAGAACCGGATGTGCCTGACGAGGTGTCAGCACAGGATGAGGCGCCTGCTCTGAGGAGGCGGGGTAGGAGACATAGAGTTGCTCAAGTAGAAGAGCAGCTGCCACCAGTTCAGGAACAGTCTTTTATGGCTTAGGGTCCCATGGACCCAATGGCAACTACCTTAGCCAGATTACAGAGAACCATCGATATGATGACACAATATATGGTCCATCCTCCCCAATAGCAGCAGCCCACTGCACCAAGAGGGGAACCTTACAAACAAATAATTAATTTCAAGAAGTTGGTGCCTGGTACTTATGATGTGTCAGACGATACCTATCAGTTTTTGGATTCCTGCAAACAGGCAGGGATGGAGTTGCAGTTGACTGATAGGAGGCTTATAGAGTGTGTGCAGCATGTATTAGGGCTAGTGCCAAGATAGTGGATGACAGACTATGCACTACCTCGTATTGAGGGATTATCTTGGACCCAGTTTGTGGAACTGTTCATCAATAGGTTTGTGCTAGAAAGCTTTAGAGATCAAAAGCAGTAGGCCTTTGATGCCTTAAGGCAGAATGGCAGATTCGTAAATGAATATGCTACAAAAATTTCTGGAACTGAGCAGGTATGCCCCTACAACAGTGGCTACAGAAAGTATGAAGGTAAAGAGGTTCCTAAAGGGGCTGGACAGGAGGTATGCAAACCTGGCCATGATGTCTGATCAGTCTTTTGATATGGTAGTTGATCAAGCTCGACAGATTGAGATTAGCTATATAGGAGATGACAGTGGAAGGGCAAAGAAGAATAAAGCAGAGGGTTCTTCAGGTGTTCCCTACACGGGTACCATGGATAGTGGTGTCCAAAGTCATTACAAAGAAAGAGGTAGAAGCAACAAGAAGGGTGGTTTTAAACACAGATCTCGAGGATCTGGACGAGTGCGGATCGGCGGTGGTCACGATTTGGGTTCTGATAGTTAGGTGCAGTTCAGGATCCTTCTTGGCACCTTGCATGCAGTGTGGAAGAGGACATTCAGGACCTTGTATGATGGGTTCAGGAGTATGTTTTCGGTGTAGCCAGCAGGGTCACTTTGCTAGAGAATGCTCGGTATTCAGCGAGCCACAGTCACAGGGTTCTGTTGCAAATGTTCCTAGTCAATTGTATTCTGGTGCTTCTAGCATGGCAGGCAGTCAGTTCAGTGGCCAACAGAGCCGAGGATAAGGAGGACGTGGATTTGGAGGCAGGTCAAGAGGTAGAAGTCAATTTCAGGGTTCTGCAATGCAGAGTAGGAGTCAAGCTCGGGTTTTCACCTTGACCCACCAAGGTGCTCAGGCTTCCAATGCAGTTGTGGTTGTTATTCTTCTAGTCTGTTCCTATGAGGCTCGTGTTTTGATAGATCCGAGTGCTACGCACTCATTTGTCTCCCCAGTTTTTGGCATGAGATTGGGTAGGAATCCTACAACTTTAGAATGCCCTTTGTCTGTAGCTACCCTGCTTAGTAACAACATAGATGTGGATATAGTTTTTTCGGGTAGCCCAGTAGTAGTGGATGGAAGGATCGTCCTAGCAGACTTGGTTGCTCTACTAGTAATGGATTTCGATGTAATTTTGGGAATGGATTGGTTGGCAACTCATTATGCCACTTTAGACTGCAAGAACAAAAATGTGTATTTCTACATACCTGGTGTGGAAGAGTATATCTTTGATGGTGACAGGAGCCTGGCTCCATATAATTTGGTGTCAGCAATAGTGTTAGAAAAATGTTGAGGCATAGATGTCAAGGGTATTTGGCATTGGTGAGAGATACATCTGTAGAAGGTGTTAACATGGAAAATGTTCATGTTGTCCGAGAATTCATGGATGTCTTCCCTAAGGAGCTTCCAGGGTTGCCAACAGGAAGGTAAATAGAGTTCTGCATTAATGTTGTGCAGGGTACAAACCCCATATTAATGTTGCCTTACAGGATGGCACCAGCAGAATTGAAAGAGCTAAAGGAGCAACTACAGGAGCTTTTGGACAAGGGTTTCATACATTCGAGCACTTCACCTTGGGGTGCTCCTGTTCTATTTGTGAGAAAGAAAGATGGGTCCTTGAGGTTGTGTATTGATTATAGACAGCTGAACAAGGTGACTGTGAAAATAAGTATCCACTTCCTCAGATCGATGATCTGTTTGATCAGCTCCAAGGGGCTAGATTCTTTTCCAAAATAAACCTAAGATCAGGCTACCATCAGTTGAGAATCAGGAATAAGGATGTGTCCAAGACAGCATTCAGGACAAGATATGATCATTATGAATTCTTGATAATGTCTTTTGGACTCACTAATGCACTAGCGGCCTTCATGGACTTGATGAATAGGGTGTTCAGGCCATTCCTGGGCCGTTTTGTCATCATATTCATAGATGATATTTTGGTATACTCTCAGACCGAAGAAGAACATGTGTGGCATTTGAGGATGGTGTTGCTGACTTTGAGGGAGTACTAGCTATATGCCAAATTTTCAAAATGTGAATTTTGGCTAGAAAGCATCTCATTCTTGGGACACATGGTTTTTAGTGAGGGCATTCAAGTAGATCCCAAGAAAATTGAGGCTGTAACTGATTGGCTTAGGCCTACAATAGTCACTGAGGTGCGAAGTTTTCTGGGCCTAGCTGGCTACTATAGACGCTTTGTATAGGATTTCTCCAGGATAGCAGCTCCCCTAACTAAGTTAACTCGGAAGAATGTTCCATTCATTTGGACAGATAATTGTGAGGAGAGCTTCTAGAAACTTAAGGAATGTCTAACTACCGCCCCTGTGTTGACATTACCGATGAGTGGTGAAGGATATACCGTGTACTGTAATGCCTCCAAAGTTGGCTTAGGGTGTGTTTTGATGCAGAATGGAAAAGTAGTGGCTTATGCTTCAAGGCAGCTAAAGAGGCATGAGCAAAACTATTCCACCCATGATTTGGAAATGGTGACTGTAGTCTTTGCACTAAAGATCTGGAGACACTACCTATATAATGAAGTGTGCGAGATATACACCAACCATAAGAGTTTGAAGTACATCTTCCAACAGAGAGATTTAAATTTGAGACAGAGGAGATGGATGGAGCTTCTGAAGGACTATGATTGTACCATCCAGTACCACATTGGGAAGGCCAATGTAGTAGCAGATGCATTGAGCAGAAAATCTTTTGGCAGCTTGGCACACATATCAGCGGAGAAGAGACCGTTGATTCAGGAAGTACATGACTTGATGGATCAAGGTCTGATCTTAGATCTTTCAGATGAGGAGGTATTATTGGCCCATTTTTCAGTTAGACCAGACCTGCGAGACAGAGTCAGAGTTTCTCAGCACAGAGAACAGCAATTGATGAAGATCATAGAAAGAGTACAGCAGGGTGAAGGTGGTGAGTTTGGATTTGTCAATGATGGCGCCCTTATGCAAGGTTCCAGGATATGTGTGCCCGACGTGCACAATCTCAGAAATGAAATCATGTGAGAAGCACACTATACACTGTATAATGTCCACCCAGGCTCCACCAAGATGTACCATGATGTGAAAGATAGCTACTGGTGGAATGACATGAAGAGAGACACAGCAGACTTTATGTCCAAGTGCTTCACTTGTCAGAAGGTGAAGTTTGAACACTAGAGGCCGTCAGGGAAGCTGCAAGAGCTCCCTATCCCAGAATAGAAGTGGAAAATGATCATTATGGATTTTGTAACTAGATTGCCTCGTACCACGCAGGGATATGATTCGATATGGGTAATTATAGATCGTCTGACTAAATCAGCTCATTTCTTGCCTGTGAAAACTACATATTCTGTTGCACAGTACGCTCGACTCTATGTTCGAGAAATAATCAGGTTGCATGGAGTTTCTGCTTCCATAATATCTGACAGAGGGCCCTAGTTCACTTCTAGGTTTTGGAGAAAGCTGCAGGAGGCACTTGGCACGCAATTAAATTTTAGTACTGCCTCCTACCCTCAGACAGACGGGTAGTCCGAAAGGACAATCCAAATACTGGAAGACATACTTCGCATGTGTGTTTTAGATGTTGGAGGTCAATGGGATGATCATCTACCCTTGGTGGAGTTTGACTATAACAACAGTTATCATTCCAGCATAGGGATGGCACCCTATGAGGCACTATATGGCAGAAAGTGTAGGTCTCCTTTATGTTGGATAGAAATGGGAGAAGTGAAGGTGCATGATGTAGACCTAGTGCAGTACACTTCAGAGATGGTTCCTTTAATCAGAGAACGATTGAAAACAGCTTTTAGTAGGCAGAAGAGTTATGCGGATCCCAAACGGAGGGATGTGAAGTTTGTAGTAGGCGATTACGTATTCTTGAAGATTTATCCGATGAAAGGAGTCATGAGATTTGGGAAGAAGGGCAAGTTGGCACCCCGATATATTGGATCTTTTGAGGTTACTGATAGAGTTGGAGTAGTTGCCTATCGGTTGGAGTTACCACCCAACCTTTCTCATGTTCATCCTGTATTTCACATCTCCATGCTCAGGAAATACATACCTGATACTTCTCATGTACTACAGTCGGATATAGTAGAGCTGAAGGAAGACTTGACGTTTAAGGAGTGACCTGTAGCCATAGTGGACTACCAAGTGAGGCAGCTAAGATCAAAGCAGATCCTTATGGTTAAGGTTTTGTGGAGGAGCCAGTCAGTGGAAGAGTGCACTTGGGAGTCAGAGCGGGACATGCGTAGCAAGTACCCTTATTTATTTAATGTGTAATTTTGATATTTTATTCTGCCTTGTGTAAAATGCGAGGACGAATTTTCTGTAAGGGAGAAAGAATGTAACACCCCTAATTTTTAAATTTATTATTATATGGGTAATTATTTATATTTTGTTTTATTTAAATTTTGGAAAATTATTTAAAATTTTTTAGATTTTAGATATAGGGTTCGATTTTCCGAAAACATAGAACTTTGATAATTTTTAAGAATTAATTTAAAGACCATGTGACAAAACTAAAAATACATTTGGATTCTATGAATTTTTCTGGGTTTTTTAAAATTTTTTCAAAATTTTTGGGTCTCATTTTTGGTCCCAAGGCAGAGTAAAAATTTAAATTTTTATATCCTGAATCAGATTGGCCGAATCGAACTAGACCGAATCCGACTGATCGAATCGGACCGGCCCTTTTCCTCTTTTTCTTTCCTCTTCGTGCGTCCTCGACGTCTTCTCTCTCTCTCTCTCTCTCTCTCTCCCTCGTTTTCTCTCTCCTCCCTCCGCCCTTCGCCGGCCAGCTGCCACTCAGCCCTCTCCCACACTCTGGCGCACCTCTCCTGCCGCCGGCAAGCCTCCAGGCCACCGGAAATGTGACGTGAAACCCACCCAAAGCGGGGGCACCATTACGCCTTCCCGACCAAAATCCGACCGATTCGGCCACCGATTGGATCGGGTCTTGTCCTAAAACACTTCTACACCTCGAGAGCTTTCTATAGACACTAAGAACACCAAAATCCATCAAGTGGTTTGCCCAATTTTTATCTGAGAATTTTTAGCCCATTTCGACTTTTGGGCTAAATTTCTCGCAAACCGTGAACCCCACGAGAAACCGAGAGTACCGAAGTGCTCCACTCGTCGAAAGCTTCGCAGCAATACCAATTTCAAAATTTTCTGACACCGTTTTTCGGTGGGTCCCATGAAATTTCGTAGTATTTTTTCGAGCACTAAATGAGTTTAGAAAATTCAGTAAAAGTTATGTACTAACCCCCGTGTTATAAGCTTTGTGTACCTTCAATTCGCAAAAATTTAACAGTTATCCGGATCTGTAAATTTCAGGTCTAGCAGACAGGCTACCAAAAAAGCCTCGAAATTGGATCGAGATTTTGGCTACCTCACCATTTTCAGACGTCCCAAACGCGTTCCCGGGGTTGGAATTGGTATAGGTAAACCCGAACTTTACTTTGCTTGAATTCGATTAAAAATCTATAAAATATTCGTGGTAGCTTAGAAAATTATAATTCCTTTTGCATTAGCTTAGTAATACTATTAAGGACCGCGGAGCAAAGTTTTAGAATTTTTACAGCTCATATGGATAGTGTTTGCAAAAGGGGTTAATTATAAGGACTAAACTGTAATTTTTCACATTATGATTGTTGATTGTTTGGATGGGCCCAGGAGGGGCCATGTGATGTGATTGAGTTGTAGATGTGTGATTTGTGGATATAGAAGTGTATTTTGAACCCTTTTACAGGTTGGGTAAGTCCTAGGTATTGGGAAAACTCTGTCGGATTTTCGGCACGACCTAGAGTGTCTTTGATCTTTTCCAAGTTTGTATCGAGTCAAATATATTAAATAATTACTATGAAATTGTTAGGTGAGCCGAGACAGCCTTCCTCCTCCGCTTAGCCGCCGCAGTGACTTCGGTTAAGTCTGTGAGTAAAATATTAATTTTAATTGTAATTTCAATATTATTATATATTTAAGCATGCTCATGCATCACTTATAAATATATATCTATGTAGTTAAATATTAGGCATGATTTATGTTGCATTTTAAATTGATGAAGTGTTATGGATATTGTTTGTGATAATTTGGAGTAGTGTGTGTGCGTTGATGTGCGTGTGGTATGGTATTGGGTATGGACAGGACGGGTAGATACGACTTGAGAGACACTCGCTGGGACTCAGTCCTTTATGGATAAGTCGGGGTAGACACGGCTTGAGAAACACTCGTTGGGACCCCGCACTTGGTTTATTAAGTGAAAGTTCGACTTGAGAGACACTCGCTGACAGAGGTTGGATTAAGAGGGTTGTATAGGGGATCAACTCCCATATATGTATTGTTTGACAGTGTTGGGTGTGTGAGTGCTCTAAATTGCCTTTTTGCTGTTATGATATGAATTGTATGAAAATTATGAGGATGTTGCATATCACTCCACAGGATGCATTAGCTTTAGATAGGTATAGAGATTATGATTAAAATTGGTATTTTACTCTTTGAGTCGAATGCTCACTCCTGTTCATCTATTTTTCCAGGCTACAGGAGGATTATTTGTTATAACTAACCTGCTCTTCTTCTTCGCAGGTCCATTAATAGTATTTAATGTATTTTATACAATTGAGTTAAATTTTAGACTCTGCATGCGTTAGAAGCACCTATTTTTATTTTGAGCCTGTATTATAAAAGTTATGTTGGACCTGTAAAATTATTAACTGTATGTATGATGGGATTGAATGAGAGAGCTAAGCTCCCATTTGAATTATGACATTTTGATTATGTGGAGGGTGAGCTGAGTTCCCAAATTTATTATATATTGTGTTTACAGGTCGGACGAGTTAAAAATTCCTCGTTAAATGGTTCATTTTATGGCCTGACTCTGTCCGGTTGAATTCTTGAAATTGGACCCAAATGGGCCTTAGAGTTGGATTGAGGAATAGTTAAGCTTACTACGGGCCTCGGAGACTTTAGGCTGGCCTAGGTCCCTGTGCCGGTCCGGCCCATAGGTTGGGTCATGACAAAAATAAACAGAACAATATAAAACAGAGGTTCCTGTTTATGGAAACTATCATAGTAAATGGAAGCAAAGGGGAAAATAAAAAAGGACCGCACGCTCAAAGAGAAAAGGACGAGCTGATGTTGATTGAGTGACATTTCAATTGTGAAGGATTGGTCATATTCAAAAGACTTCCAACTAGCAAGCATTGATTAGATTCACAAAGACTCATCACAACTCATCACATATTCAAAAGACTTCCAACTAGCAAGCATTGATTAGATTCACAAAGACTCATCACATAGACTCATCACATGAAGATAAAGTTGACAGCAAAGATTAGTGTTATAGCAATTAGGGCTCCTCTCCCCTTTGCTATATGGAGGAAATCGCCTCACACTGCGACATTACAGAGTAAATGAAATGAAAACCATGTCATCCAGATTCACAAACAAACTCGAACCCGTTATCAGTTATAATGTAAAGACCAAATAATTTTCTACCCGATGCATGTTGGACTTCCTTATATATATCATTCAAGTAGAACTTAGAACCTTTAGACTATAAGCACTTATAAATTTCACTAGGATGCAGTCTTGCGGATGGAGGGCTACTAGTCTGCTACTCAATTTTGTAGACCAATCCTGAAGAGCCTTCCAATGGATTGGAGAAAAAAAAAAAAAAAATACTAGCGTCAACAGGTTATAGTACCTTCCAACTTAATCAGCCTAGTCCAATAAACCACTACATATAGGGGAAGCCTTCATAAAACCATCTATAGCTATGTTCTGCAGTCACATAAGATAAATTAAATACGTACATAGATTTGCATCAAAAGACTTCTATAAAGATGCACACACGATGGCAACAGGTTTAAGTTGTAGTAACTAACTATGAGCACGATTATGAGACATTCTCTGCTTAAACTACCAAATTTCCAAAAGACATCCCTTAAACTTCAACTTCACTATTGGAATGTGATTTCAACATCCCAAAATAGATAGAAAGGACATTTATGAATCTAAAAACCATTATACAATTTTTGTCCCAAGAAATAAAAGAGGCATTATTCAGTTTTTTTGCAAAATGATCCTCATAGTCCTAATCTCTGAAATCCCTACTGATCCACATGGCAGTGAACAAGATACATAACTTCTTTGATCAGGGAGGCCACAGCCTCTGCACTGGGTTTGACAATGATCCCCTCCACATGTCTTCTCTAATTACAAATATTATCCATGTATGCTTCTTCCTGAATCCCAGAAAACTATTATGGAGATGAAGCAAGGATTTCAATTGCCTTTGTTAGCAAGCTAGAAACCAATAGGCTTTACATGAGATATTAAATGCATGATAAGGAGGTACCAATACAAACAGGCATCAATTCAATCGAATGGTCAGCAACATTCATATGCATACCATAGATTGAGAGAAGCCTGAAGAAGAGAAACAAAATTACAATTCTATAAGCTCAAATTTCAAACCTAACCTCCATGATACAAATATAGTAAACCAGGAAAATAGATTTATAATAACGTTCCTATCCTATCAGAAGCTATTGGTCCAAACACAAATCAATACAATCACGGTAGAATCAATAAGCCTATTGGAATCACCAAATTAATGCACAAAGGAGATCTAAAAATTATTCATTTTCACAATTAAATTTAAGAACTTTCATACAGTACACAATTTAGAAAAAAAAAAAAAAAAAAAAAAACATAAAAAGAGAAGATAACAACAGAGCAGAGGTCGATTCAGCAGTCACCACCATCCGTTAACAACTCTAGTGTACCTGTCCTTAAGCCACCTAAAACTCTTCTTGAAAGAGCCTTTAACTTTCCCTTCTACAGTGTAAACCTTATAGCTAGCGACTCTCTTCTTTCGTTGCAGCTCCGCATCATTGAAACTCCAGCTCTTGGAAACAGACCCATTTGTAGACTTGCCCTTTTTGAACCGAGCATCGTTATTGCCCATCTGGGTTTGGGTCTGGGATTGGGGAGGGTAAACGGAGGATGCATAGGAGGCACTGTAACATCTGAGATCTTGCATGTTACTGACAGCTGATGAAGAAGTGGGACACACAGCACCCTGACCATGGTAGCTCTGTATTTGCATTCTTCCATCGCCATAAGACCTGGATCTGAAATCGTCCATTGACGAAGCGTGTGCGTGTACGCTCTCTAGAGCCCAGTGTCTGTAGAACGGAGCAATTTGGGTTGCTTTCAATCGGCTGTTAATTTTAAGGAGCTGACCATGGAAACATGTGGCGTCGGTGATGCGTACTAAGAAAAAGGTTTTTATTGAGTGCGGATACCACCATGGTAAACAAAATAATTCCACAACACAAATAATTATTATTCTTTATTTCACAAATATATCATTAACAAATTTAAGATTGAGTTTTGGTAGATGAGATTTAACACAATTTAGGAAAATAAAATTACACTTTCCATTAATTCCTTATATAAATTCAAGAACTTTTAAGATATAGAAATTTAATTAATAATTTTCTAAAATAGATAGATATAAATCTATATCATTAAAAAAGGCATTTCCTCAATTTTTTTTAATTCAAAAACGAATTACGTAAATGTGAAATAATATAAACAAAATTTTATAAATTATTTTTTTTATAAAAAAAATCTAATAATGTAGTAAGAATTTGATGAGTAGATATTCAAATCTATGTTTATTAGACGAATAATATGTCTTCGATTATTAAATAAATTAGATTAAACATTTTTTTTCATAATTTTTATGATATAAATTATAAAAATTATAATATAAATAATTATTGTTCCACGCTTCATATACATAAATATTACAAGACATTACAAGTTGAAATAAATTTATAAATTTTTTTTAATACTTAATTTATCATTAATTCGATTCATTATTTATTAAATATATAAATTTTATATATTTATATCTTAAATTTATAATAAATCAAGACTAAATAAAATTTTATATATTGTTCCACGTGATTTTAGCATCTCTTTAGAAATTTAAGATTGACTTGAAATAAATAAGATTTGCCATGCATGCAATCGTAATTGGTTTAACAAGTCAATTTATAAATACTGTAATATTGCTATTAAATAAATAGACTTGATAATTAAGAAATTGAAGATATCACTATCCCAATGGCACTGTAAAAGTTCCCCTCTGAAAAGGTGAAGTTTGCATTTATTTTTCGTTGTTTATTATTTGAAGTCTAAATTTTGATCGATTTATAATTTAATTTTTAAAATTTAAAAAATAAATAATTTAATCTCATTTATTTTAAGTAAAAGATTTAAAAATCCTTTTGTCAATATTATTATAAATTTAAATGAAAAAGATAAATATATCATTTATTAATTAAAAAAAATTTACTATTTAATTTCAAAATTTTCACCTATTATAATTTAGTTCTTGTGTTTTAAAAATTTGAATAATTTAGTCCTTATATTTGATAATTGTTGAAATTATTAAAATTTATTTTTTTCTTTATTAACCTTGTTCTTATTAAAATTTTTTCTTAAATTTATTTTGTAAAACTGAAAAAATTAATTTATTTGATAATAATTAATTTTAATTAAAGAGAAACATAAGTAAAGGACAAAATCATTCCATTTCTAAAATATAGGAACTAAATCATAATATTAATGAAACTCCATGAGTTAAATAGTATATTTCCCTTAATCAAATAAAATGTATACTTATGTTTTCATTGAAAATAATGATAATATTAGATGTGATGACCTCTAATTTTGAAAAACTATAAGTGAAGGACTAAATTGTTCAATTTTTAAAATATAAGTACCAAGTTACAATAATTAAAATTCAATGGCCAAATAGTAATTTTCTTTTTTGAAATTGGTGAAGTTCCCATCTGGTTAACCCAAAAAAAGGAGTTTCCATTTAGATTTGTTTGGCTTCATGTCGATTCTAGTGTGACAAAGAATTGTTGTACCTTTTATTATTTACTTTAATTCAACAGAAATAAAAAGAGAGAAAGAAAAAGCTAAAACAAATTTGAAGGAAATTTCTCAAAAGACATTCATAAATGCAAAATAAATAGATAATTAATTATATCATATATAAAATATAATTCAAATTTATAATAGTGAAACTTTAACTTTGAAACTATTGACCCCAAAACCTTCATTTTGTCTTTTACCCATCTTATTGGCAAATTTCCTTCCCTCAATGAAAAAAAAAAAATTTCTCTTTACATAAAATTCAACTCTTCAATTACCGACAATAGCGAAATAATAATACAGGTACACAGAATACGAAGACTAATGAAATCACAGGCCTTATAAACCCAGGGACAATTGGGAGATGCTGCGAGATATTATGATGGAATTCTATCTTCCAGTAAACATTGCAATTTAGAAAGCAATTCAAATTATTATAATTTAAAAGCAAGTTTTTGTGAAAACTTCGAGATTCAAGTAATAGACTGTCTAGTTAATAGTTAGAGAATGTTAGTTAGCTTTTTGGCAAGAAATAAAAAATATGATACGATACACAAGTAGAGAATAGGGACACATTTACAATTTTCCACTAATAATTAACGATGTCTCTGAACAGCTACTAAAATAGGGCACTAGTCCCTGAAAGTGATTATACTTTTCAAAATTTGCTTGAACATTAATTGAATTAACAACTAACCTACTCTCTCAATGGTTCGTGATAAGATCAGTATGGTAAAGTTTCATGCACAATATATTGAAAGCAAATCCCATAAGCAACCATGCCATGGGTCAGTTTCATCTTGATTCCGTACTCCCTTTCTGATTCATCAGGTCATGGTAATACAGTAATACACACATAGGTTGGCCAAGAATGCAGAAAATGAACCAGAAGATCATATTTCCCACCTGTCCAATTAAAAAGAATCACATCAAGTAATACTCATCTGGGACTTTGGCAAGTTTGAATTTGTTGTATTGGAATGGCAGCAGCTTGAATCCAGCTTTATGTAAATTCATTATGTTACTTCAGGTATTACATATTCCTAGCAAAGCTTTATATAAATCATTCTCCATGAATCTCATTTTGATTCATTTTCGACATAGAAGTTGATGCTGAAAAGATAAACGAGCTAAAATAAGCCAGGAAATAAAGAGGTGAAAAAATACACATACCATTGAACTTCTGAACTTGTTTTGGAGATAACTTGTTATCACAACCAAGGGAATCTGATTAAAACAGGGAAAGACAAATTTCATTCACATCTCCTGCATAATTTTAATCCCCTCTAGTGCAAACTTAATTTTTTATTTACAAATCCATCAGGAGGCCCATTGGAACTCGGGCTATACAACAAGACATAGCCCATTTTCAGTCCTGTAAAAAAAACTCCATCCCAGTGGGAATTCGTATTTGGGATCTTTATATGCCAGATCCCAAGTTCTAAAGTAAAATAAACTTCTGCTAATACTTGAATTGATTACCTGAAACATTATTCCAATAAAAGCCCAGAGCTTGAACATGTGGCACGGGACAGCAATGCACAACTGTTAAATGATATTGCACACCAGTGTAAGCATATGATGTAATTAAATCAAAGAACTTGAAAGGCATAACACTACAATACAAGTGCAAGCAGGTAACTAGAAAAACTTATCAATCGTTAATCAAGCAATAAAGTGCAAACCATAAATTATGATGAAATTGTTTTGACTGTGAAAACTGAGCATGACGGTTCAGGTATCAGTTGAACTCATTCATCTCAATCAAGTATTAATTGCAATGTCAATAAGAACAGTTTACAAATGCTTTTCCCCAAGTTGCCTTGCCTTTGAGCCATATTAACCACATGTTCAGAGATTCAATATGAGTCAAAACTTCCATTGCAGTAATAGTTGCGATCAAAAGCCACTCATCCCCCCTCTCACATGGGTAAGAGAATTTAAGTGAGAAATAAAGATGGTTTTTAATACTGATGTTGCAGAGATGCTCATCCTATCCAATCAACATTCTCCCAACATTTGGCACTTGTCACTATCAGATGAACATTTAACAAGATAAAATAGTATCTTCTTTTTCTTTTGAGTATCTTTTTTCCATTTATCTTCTGCTTTCTTCCCTTTCACTTATTAATAATACATGAAACCCTCACCAAGACTGCCAGCTATTCTACAATACTGGCATTAATCATGAGGTTTATCTCTTTTTTCCTTGTCATATTCATCAATCTACTCTATGGATAGGGTACTGGCGGTTGAAGACAATATTTCCACCATTAATTAACTCATAAGCACTAGCTAATTACTATATACTGTTGCCAGGGAAAGGTTGCTTACTCTTCCTTGCAGTATTATAATTCCTATGCAATTTCAAGCAAGATCTTGCTCAAAATCGTGCTCTTCTGATTGAAATTGACCTAATAAGTTCAAAACATGGCATGAAACCAGACTCCAGTACCTGACAACCTAAATGTGATAATACCTATAAATGTAATGTTTCATCTCAGAGGAAGTACCAGAGCAGAAGTTTCATTCTTATGCAGCAACAACATAAACATAAACATAAACATAAAATTATGAAATAAAAACATGAAATGCTTATAGCCTTGCTGCAAACGTAGAGAATGTCTACGACATCATAAATTGGAGAACAGAAAATCGTCAAAAAGAAATCACTCTCTCAATACCTCATGAAAGACAGCCGAAACGAAGAAGGCAATAATTAAGGCTATCCCCTGATCATTGCAAAAAGATGGAACAATTGTCAGCAACAACCAACAAGAAAGTACTAATGGTGACTTAATTAGCAGAAGTTGAGATGAGAAAGAATTAGCACAAACATTAATAGATATGCCAAAAAGAATGCTCAATTTTGAAAATTTGAAGATAAAACAATTAAGTATTATGCCTTTTAAGGCATATGGCACATAGCGAAGCTCCAATCGTAGATTACGGAAAGGAACAATATGAAATGATGACAAAAGCAGAGACAGTAATACATCATAAGGAAACATCTGTTTACATTGAAAGAATACAGCATTTATTGCACTCTAAGGTGAGAAGCATAGTTACCTTTGGTACTTTATGCCGTAAGCATGGAAAGTAGATATGACGAACCATCCACTTATGAACAGGCTGTGAAAAGTTAGGATTCCATGAGTAACATAATTGGACAACCCTTCTGTGTGTGCATGTGTTTATGTCACTATTTGTGCGAATGGTGGATAAATAGAATCACAGATTGCACACGTGTGCGTGCTCCTTTCTGAAACACTAGCTTATCTATTATTTATTATCACAACTTCAATGGTACAATCAGAATGCAAAACATATATAAGAGCACACTTGCAAATGATTGGTCACATGGATATTTGACCTCCAATGGAACAATTAACAAAATAAGAATTAGGAATTGTAGCTCAAGTTAACATTGTAAAGTTGACACCTATGTTATAAAAAAAAATCAATCAATTATGAATATAGCATTTATTCTCTACTCTCTAATGTAGAACATTAAATAACAGCAGCATGAGCAAAGAACTATGCATTTTTCAGAAGCTAGCACATGGCAACATGGTCCAAACTTCAATAAATTATTAGATCTTTTTTAGCCTTCTCCAAAAAGATTTTCATTGTTGGAATATGGAGGATTCCCACATTGGCTTGAGATAAGAATGAAAGCTATATAAATGGGACAAAACCAAACCAAAATGGCAAAAAGCCATTTTGGTGATGGGAGCCCAAATCCAAAGCCCAACTCCGGCAGATCCAGCTTGTTTTATGGATTCACTCCCTGGGTCTGCAATTCTCAACATGGTATTGGAGCAGTGAGGCCCAACGGTTGTAGATCCAGGACCTGAAACCATGGTGGGCTAGATCGCAATGAGCCACACCTGTGAGCTGAGTCAAAAAAGAACCAGACTCAGATGGACCCATGGATTAGTTATGGGGAGCCAGACTCTAAGGGCAAAACCAAGAGTCAGACCCAAGTAAATGGGTCATCCCATGCAATGCCAAGTGACAACTGAGGGTGGGGGTGGGGTGTTGGAATGTGGAGGATTCCCACATTGATTGGAAATAAAAAGAATGAAGGCTATATAAATGGGGCAAAAAAAAAAAGGCTATGGGAGCCCAAATTCAAAGCCCAGCTCCAGTAGATCCAGCCTGTTATGTGGATCCACTCCCCCGGCCTGCAATTCTCAACATGTATGAACATTAAATGAATCTATGAGTTATATATAAGGCTAAATATCTTACAACAGCACCACAGAAAAAGAGCCAATGATAAGAACACAGCAATAACCTACATATAGTAAAGACAAAGGAAATGTACTATGATTTCAGGTTAAAAAGGCGTACCATATTCCACATTCTCCAATACTGATGAAAGCCACAGATTCGAAGAGGTACATGACAACATTTACAATTTGAAATAAGCAAGGGATTGTTGAGAGATATACCAAAAAGAAAACACTACCCAAATTATAAAACTTTTACCTCATCGACTGTTCTTGCATTCCACCAATCTTTATAGAACTCTCGATCACCAAAGCGAAGGAGCTCAGCAAGTATATTTAACCTGTATTGCAAATGTAAGCATAATGCACATCAAAGGCTCAAACATTGTGTCTTGGTTGAAAGAATCAAAGCTTGTATAACAGATGAGCTTAGTCCTATGGTTCTCCTTTCTTCTCAAGAAACCAAGAATTTACTCCAAATTCTGCAAATATATCAAACTAGCGCATAGTTTTTTAATGGAGAAATGAGATAGGTATTCACACAATTCAAAAAAAGTGGATTTAAGGGTGATTGAAGTACATTATTGAAATAATCTGCAAAAATTATTACGTCCATTCGTTCATCAATCATTTAACCCTAATGCATGAAACATTAAAACTAGAAATAAGCCGAATATATGACACTGATTGATCTAGCAACTTTAACACAACAACAAACCAGTACATATGAGGTCAACATAAATAGAGCTACTAGTCTACTAGATCTTCATGACATTAGCAGAAACAATTATTAAAAACATCTCAAATGAAGGAGAAAAATATACTTTGTAACATCTGGGAAGAAAAAATAAAAAACTGATCTCACCATAAGTGAAAAAAGCAGTAGAACATGCAGAGCCACACGTATAAATTTGGAACTGAAAGCTTCAAAACCCTCTCTATAGCATATAAGAGATCCCCCTTTAAAGGATGTTGTGAATTCTGGACAATAGGATTGATATACTGCAGATTACGCCAACAACCATGTTAAGATTGTGTGTGCCGATTTCCCAAAACAGCAGAAAGAACATGGAAAGCTTTAAACATAAAGTTATTCTTACTTGTTCTATGATAAATCCCATGAATCCTGTAAATATTACTAACTTGAGAAATTGACGAACAACCCAACTCTTTCGAACAGAGGCTGTGCGAGGATAAATTGGCTACAATGACAACCAACAAGAGAAGGGGTTTAGAGAATCTCATAACAAGATCCGGATAACCAAAGCACTCCATATTGTCAGGCTATAAGATATCCTCTCCCCACCACCCACACATGCTGTCTGAAAGCAAGCTACCACATAAAATTTGAGTTTGAAATGAAGTATAATATACTAAATAAACTATACAAATTTTAGAAAATCAATGATGAAGCAATAAATTAGATTCTGGGATGATTGGAATAAATTTTATTCATAAATCAGTCAGATCCAAAACAGTTAAATTAAATCAAACATCATAAGCAGTAATACCAAGATGAACCAAAGAGCATTGATATATACTTAAAAGAAGATGCTTGAAGAAATATGGTCAGCTACCTGGTAACATAATGTGGGAGCAACCATGAAGTAAACCAAACTCTTGAAGCTAACATCACAAGAATAATCTGCATTAAAAGTATTGGACAGTGTATCCCCCTGGTGTCAAGCAGAACCACATTGAATGAGAAATGGCCCCTTTGTTCATAGCAGATGGAGAACTGAACCAAGCTAAAGATTTTTTTTTCCTTAGTTGGGTGGGGGAATGCAAGGGAAAATAATAAACTGTCTTTAGTTATAATGAAGAAAGATTTGACAAAGCTATTATGATATGAAAATCAATGAGAGGAAACCCTGTAGTGTGAATATTGCATGAGCTTTTTGTCCCACATTTCTCAACTCAACTCTTTACAACCAATAATAAGCAATGTAGTATATTTTACATGTGAAATCTAGTAAAGACAACAGACATAGCTTTTCAGGCATATATCTATGAATTTTACAAATGAATTATGTTGTTACCTTATCAACTGAGTTGGCAACAGCTCTCATATCATGGTTTGTATGTGCATAAGATACCAATTTCAACCACACGATACAAGCAAAGAGCATCAATGTGACACCAGATAAAACAGCAGACTCACAACTGCACAATTAGTAAAAGAATAATTGAGAACATCATTGATGATTGCTAAGCCAAGAACAATACCCAAAAAAAATATAAGATATTCTACTAATATACTGCTCAAAGGAAATGGAATTTAGCTACATGGAATGCCTAACAGCAGAACTATAAATAAATTACCCATAAAATTTTTCTAGCTTCTTCACTGATGTTAGGAACACAAATACACACACATAGACAGAGAGGAAAAGATATGAAGACAGGGAGGCTTAATCCAGTATTGAAAGGAAAACTGATAAGCTTACAAATTTGCACAATTTGCAATGCTAATGGGTGGGTGGGTAAACCATAAATATTTCCAAGACTTTTTACTCAATGTGTTCCCAACAATATCTGCTTTTAACATGAATTTCTCGTACTTTAAACAATCTTATTTGACATTACTAAAACTAAAATTATTCTATTACTACAAGCAAAATTTCAGCGTATCTAATTTTCTGATGCAATATGATGTGCAGAACAATTATTCAATTTTTGTTTTCATAAACCAAAAAAGAAATTAATTCTCAGGAAATATACATGCTGGAAAAATTTTGAAATGCTAGAAATAGACAGCTATAAATGGCTAAATTTTGCAGCAGAGAAAAAAATGAAAGTAAAAAAAAAAAAAAAACCTGAGAATCACAGAAACAGGGTATAGAACTGCTGCTGAGGTGATGAGCACATGAAAGAAAACAACAATCTGCAGCATTCAACCTAAAGTTAATTCTTTCCAGTTCCAAATGACAATGAGCCAACATACCATGTACATTACTTTATTGGAAGGATTTAAGTAATTCTAGATCTATTATAAGCAACACAAAAACAGTAGGAGAGGAAACACTCACAAATTCAGATATATATTTTCGATATGCCAACTTTTCCACTAGATAGGCAGCAAGAGAAAAGACTGGAAGAGTAAGACTGCAATAGAAGACAAAATTACTAGTAGCTCCATGACAAATATTAACTGGAACCCAAAACTACTCAAACAGCATATGCGCAAAGAAATTCCTTCTTTATCAAATCAAATCAATAAAAAGCTTTAAAGATATGTTACCAGCACATAAGAAGAGGCCAATCTCTCAATGACCTTGAACTAAACCAAAACCCAGTCTTAATTAGCCAACCATACTGCAAAAATAACAAATGGATAAGACACTTCATATCATAAATTGAATGAGGGAATTCCCTTAGATAATTTCACATTTCAAGAATAGAAGAGCACCATGACCTTGAAAAGCAAACAAGAAGAAGAAGAAGAAGAATGAGGCAGGAAGCAGAGGGCAATTGTACCTATCATCATTCAAATGATTTTACAGAACTATAAAATGCAAATAGAAAAATACAAACCTTCATTAGATTCTCAATAATAAGCCTGCTGTTAACGGCAACAAGCACTACTATGCAGAGGTTGAAGAGACCAGCATGACTCTGACATAAAATGTGAAAACCAATTAATTAAGCATTCAGCATCTATCATAAAACACAATTTAAAAGTCAAAGCACTACTAAAGGTCACTTGAATGCCACCGCCACCAACTGTCTATTCAAATGCCAACACCAGCTTAAAATCAATAGAATGGTCCCAAAACCGTAATTTCACTAGCTTAATAAAATAGAAATAATTTCCTTTCAGTATCAGCCTGCTTAAAACAATCAACCTCAAGAGCTTATAAAAAAAAGAAAATCAACAGAGCACCCGAATTTTTTTACCAATTGCCATAAAATTGCAAAAAGGAACAAGCGGAAATCAGCTAGTATCTTACAGGCGTTTATGCAAATAAATAATAAGAGGCAATTACAAGTAAAAGCATCCATTTACACAGTCCTTACTTGTTTAAATATAGCATCAGAGCTAAGTGGACTCTCCTTGAGCACACGATGAGCCGGCACTGATGGCCGATACGTAAATTTAAAATCCGATCCTCCACGATTCTCACGATTCTCAACCTTATCCTTTTCGTGGCCGCAATCTTTTCCATTCCTTTTCAAATTTTCCGATTCCACCACAGGTGCCGGATCCATCATCATCTGGCCTCCGACATCAGATTCCAACTTATCAATTTTCGAAGACAATTCAGCTACGGCTCCAGCCGAGTTGTTGAAGCTCCGCCTCCGTCGAAGCGAGAGGTTAAGATCGGAGAAGGACTCAGAGATGCCAGCACCGGCGGTGGAGATCGTGGTAGTCTCCATGGAGGCAGAAAGATTCCCCGCCACTGGAGAGAGAAATAACAGAGATGGAGAATTCTAGAGAGAGAAAGAGTCCAACGAAGAAGAGTGCGTAAAAAGCATGTGTATGGCAAGAAAATAGTTGGAATTTATACTAACAAGAGCATGTTCATGCAAAGAGGAGTGGGGGAACCGTGACGGTGAAAAGAGAGGGAGAGGAACAGAGAAGAGAAAGGACTTTTAATTGGATTTGGATTTTAGAATACAAGTAACAAAGTCTAGAGGATTGGCCACGACGTTTGGCGTTTTCCAGTTGAACGGTCACAAGATAAGTTGTTGTGGTGGAGGCGGTGATGGTGGACGTCATACAAAAGCAGTGCGGTGTCATAGGCATATATATATATATATATATATATATATATTATTAGTCGATTTTGGATGCGTCAATGGTTTATTGCTTTTTCTGATGGCGAACAGAGAAGTGGGATTTTGAGATTGTTTTGTTCGGTAGTGGACAGGGCGGAACTTTATATGATTTTTTTAAGTATTTAATTTTATCTTCGTTAATTAAAGAATAAAAATTTAATAAAAAAAATTTAGGAAAAAAAAAACTATTTTGACCTGCTAAATAATTAAATAAGGTTTTAAAATATTTCAGATTTAATTAAGCTTTCTAGCTTTTAAAAAATATTAATTGAGTTTTTTAAATTGCCGATCAAATAATTTCTTAAATATAAATAAAATTTTAATTTAAAAAATATTAAATTATAATTTATTTTTAATATAAATCTAATTAAAATTATATATGCGATTTTCATTATTATATTTAATTTGTAATATTTTAATTTACATTTATTACATTTTCTAATAATATATATATATATATATATATATTTTTTTTTTTTTCAAATGAAGGTCAAAACAACATTCTTCAGCATCAATATGCTCGACTTTTATTTATTATTATTATTATTATTATTATTATTATTATTATTATTAAATCCTTATCCTTGGCCTTGGCGGTGATGTGCTTGTTTGCCCGTTCGCGGTTCCTTCTTCCTTGGACTCAATCACCTAACCATGGGCCATGTCTCCATCACCATCGGATTGTGTTTTCCTTAGTTAAGAAGAAAATTTTGTGATTGAATAATTCTTTCTTATTTTTATCTATTATCTATTAATTTTTAATTTTTTTTATTTTTATCTGTTAATTTCAATTTATTAATAAAAAAAATTTATTCTTTAATTTTATTTTATTAAAAATTATAACTGTAATAGCAAATTTCCAAATAAAAAAGATAGAAATTATTTTAACTATAACTTTTTTTTTCTTTTTCTTATATTCTTAATTTTTTATAGCAAAACTTCTATTCATTAAATTTATTAGTAAAGTTATTTAATAATTTATTTTTTTATTATTAATTTAAATTCATTAAAGTTTAATTTAAATTTAATTTCTATAAATTTAGAAATAAATTTAAATTTTCAAAAATGTTAATTTTCATTGATAAAATTAATCTTCAAATCAATATTTGATTTGAAATTTTAAAATTTATTTTCATTTTAATTTTTTAATAAAATTTAATATTTTGATCTAAAATTTAAATTTATTTAAATTTTTATAAAAATTGTAATTAATAATAAATATAAAAATAAATTAATAATTAATTTTATTAATAAATTCAATAAATAAAATTTTATTAAAATAAAAATGATTTATTAATAAATAACTATTAATTAATTTGACAATAAAAATATGAGAAGTAAAAAAAAAAGGAAAGGAAAAAAAGGATGATTTCATTCCTAAAGGAGAGGGCAAAATGATAATTTTTATTTTTTTTTAATTTACAATTGCGGGTAAGATGATTTTTTCTTAAATAAATTTAAATTTTAAATATTTTTTAATAATAAATTAAAATTGAATGATGGAAATAAAATAATTTATAAATTAAAAATTGATGAATGGAAATAATCTATTTTTTTAAAATATAATTAAATAATCATTAAATTACATAAATTCATTTATATTTAGGCATTCTCAATTAAATTACTTATCTATTTATTTAAAAATTACTCATTGACTAAATACAAAATTATATTATCACAATAATTTTTAAAAATATTAATATTATCATCTTTTTAACAAATACAATACTTAAATACTTTTTTTTTTATAATTTCAATAAATTATATTACTTTTAATAATATAAAAATAAACTGACAATATTTTGTTTTAAGGGTCCATTTGATACGGAGTAGGTGAAAAATTATATTAGTAATATTAAATGAATAATAGTTTACAAAACCAAAAATTAAAATTAAAATTTGATATGAAATTTAATGAGTATTATGAATTCTTGGAATTATTTAATTTCACCGTTAGATTAAATATTTTTGTATATATATATATATATATAAATTGTATGGATTTATATGCGATCCTCTTGTGAGCTCAAGCTCTGATCTAAATTTCAAGATGCTCAGTCCAAAGCAGTGTTCTTTCCCCTCAATTTCAAGATGCTCAAGCTCTGATCTTAATTTCAAGATACTCATAACAAGCTTTCACCCAATCCAAAGCAGTGTTCTTTCCCCTCAACGGAAAACTACAAGCTCAACACTGATGCTAGTATCTCAGATGACAAAAAAGCTCAACACTCGCGGGGCAGGGGCAATGTCATGTTAGCTGCGTCCAAGGCCTTATCTGGTGTGTATGATTCCTCGCTGGCAGAATTCTTGCAATTAAATAAGGATTGGAAACAGCTATTGATGCAGGATTTACTCGCCTTGAAGTGGAAAGTGATTCTTTGTCCTCTATTATAGCCTTGTGTGGCGGCTCTGTAACACCCCTGATTTTTTATATATTATTATTGGGCTTCGTGTAGGTATCTTCAATTCGCGGAAATTCGTGAATTTCCGGCCAGATAGACCAGTTACCGGAAAAGTCTCCGAATTAGATCGAGGTTTTGGCTACCCCACCATTGTCAGGCATCCCGAGCGCGTTCCTGAAGTCGGAATCGGCAAAGGTAAACCCGAACCTTGCTTTTTCGTAATTTTCTAGTGCTTAAATAGAATTAAAAAATTCATAAAATATTCGTGGTAGCTTAGAAAATTACGATTCTTTTTGCAATAGCTTAGTAATATTTCTAAGGACCGCGGGGCAGAGTTTTATAATTTTTAGAGCTTATTTGAGCAGTTTTTGCAAAAATGATCAATTATAAGGACTAAATTGAAATTTTACATATTGTGATGAATGATTGATTTGATGGGCCCAGGAGGGGCTGTGTGATGTGATTGAGTTGTGGATATATGGATTGTGGATATAGAAGTGTGTTTTGAGCCCTTTTGCAGGTTGGGTAGGTCCTAGGTATAGGGGAGACTCTGCCGGATTTTCGGCACGACTTAGGACGTAATTGGTCTTTTTCTTTGTTTGTATTGAGTCAGATTGTATTAAATAATTGTAATATAATTGTCAGGTGAGCCGGGACAGCCTTCTTCCTCCGCCCAGCCGCCACAGTGATTGTCGTCAAGTCTGTGAGTAAAATATTAATTTTAATTGTAATTTCGATATTATTATATGTTCAACATGCCCATGCATCACTTATATGCATATATTTATGTAGTTAAACTCTAGGCACGATTTATGATGCATTGATAAATGTTAAAGTGCCATGATGTTGTTGTGGTAATTTGGAGCAGTGTGCGTGCGTGTGATGTGGTGTGGACTATGGATAGGATGGGTAGTCACGGCTTGAGTTCTTCGCTGGGACCCGATCCTTCGAGGGGTAGTCACGGCTTGAGTTCTTCGCTGGGACCCTCGATTTGGCTTATTAAGCGAAAGTCCGGCTTGAGTTCTTCGCTGGCACCAAGTTAGATTTAAGAGAACTGTATAGGGGATCAGCTCCCATATGTTATGATTGATGCTACAGGGTGCGTGAGTGCTCCAAATTACCTTTTTGATGTTATGATGTGAAAATGATGTGGATGTTGCATTTCACTCTACAGGGTGCATTAGTTTTAGATAGTTATAGAGATTATGGTTAAAATTGATATTTTACTCTCTGAGTCGAACACTCCTCGCTCAATATTTTTTCAAAGCTACAGGTGGATTTTATTTTGGTTAACCTGCTTTTCTCCTTCGCAGGTTGTTTATCAATATTTGTGTAATTTTATTTACTCCTAGAATTTCTGCATGTGTTAGAAGTATTTATTTGATTATGGTCTGTAATATTATTATCATGTTGGACCTGTAAACGTATAATGATATGCATGTTTGATGGATTGGATGAGGGAGCGGAGCTCCCATTTATTATTATGTTGATGAGTATGTGGAGGGTGAGCTGAGCTCCCCAATTGACTATATATTGTGTTTACAGGTCGGGTGAGTCGAAAACTCCCCGTTGGTAAGTCCATTTTATGGCCGGACTCTGTTCGTTTGTTTTCTTGAAATTGGGCCCAAATGGGCCTTAGAGTTGGGTAAATGAATAGTTAAGGTTTACTACGGGCCTCGGGGGCTTTAGGCTGGCCCAGGTCCTAGTGCCGGTCCGGCCTATAGGTTGGGTCGTGACAAATGTGGTATCAGAGCTTAGGCTCCAGATTCTTAGGGAATGTTGTCTAAAGTGTTGGGAAGAGTCTACTAAGAGTCACATGCGGAAATATAGGGTCCACATTCGTCTTGCATTGTCATCTTTGCTTCTAGTTTCTGCTCCATATGTTATGTATAAATATGAGTCTATAGAGCTGTGTAATGAGCAGTTTTGAATTTTTGTGGGCTAATGCTGCTGAATTTCAGGAAAATGCGTAGAAGCAGGAGAGCTGCCACTGCACCAGAACCAGATGTGCCCGACGAGGTGTCGGCACAGGATGAGGCGCCTGCCCCGAGGAGGCGGGGTAGGAGGCCTAGAGCTGCTCAAGTAGAGGAGCAGCCAAACCCGATCTGAGATCGATCCTTTATGGCACAGGTCCCATGGACCCCATGGCGCCTACTCTGGTGCGCAGAGAACCATCGACATGATGGCGCAAAGATATGGTCCACCCTCCACAGCAGCAGTCCACCGCACCAAGAGAGGAATCTTACAAACAGATCATAAATTTCAAGAAGTTGGTGCCTGGTACCTATGATGTGTCAGACGATGCATATCGGTTTTTGGATTCCTGCAGACAGGCAGGAACAGAATTACAGTTGACTGATAGAAGATTGATAGAGTGTATGCAGCATGTCATGGGGCCTATGCCTAGACAATGGATGAATGACTACGTGTTACCCCGGATGGAGGGTTTGACATGGGCTCAGTTTGTGGAACCTTTTATCAATCGGTTTGTGCCAGAAAGCTTCAGAGATCAGAAGCAGTGGGCCTTTGAGGCCTTAAGACAGAATGGCAGGTCTGTAGACGAATATGCTACAGAATTTCTAGAATTGAGCAGATATGCCCCTGCAGCAGTAGCTACAGAAACTATGAAGGTGAAGAGATTCCTAAGGGGGCTTGACAGGAGGTATGCGAACCTAGCCATGATGTCTGATCAGTCTTTTGACGTGGTAGTTGATCGAGCTAGACAGATAGAGATCAGCTATGCTGCGGATGACAGCGGGAGAGCCAAGAAAAACAGAGCAGAGGGTTCCTCAGGTATCCCTTCCATGGGTACTCCAGACAGTGGTGGCAAGAGTAATTACAGAGGAAGAAGTAGGAACAAGAAGAGTGGTTTTAGACACAGACCACGAAGATCTGCACAGGTATGGATCCAGCGGTGGTCACGATTCGGTACAGCGATTGGTGCAGTTCAGATCCTCCTTGGCACCTTGTGCACAGTGTGGAAGAGGACATTCAGGACCTTGTTTGATGGGATCAGGAGTATGCTTCAGGTGTGGCCAACCCGATCACTTTGCTAGAGAATGCCCCGTTTTCAGTAAGCCACAGATGGGGTCATAGGGTTCTGTTGCAAATGTTCCTCGCCAGTTGTATCCGGGTACTTCCAACATGGCAGGCAGTCAGTTCAGTGGCCAACAGGGCCGAGGACAAGGGGGGCGTGGATTTGGAGGCGGTCGAGGTAGAAGTCGATGTCGTGGTTACGCCACTCGGTAGGGTCAAGCTCGGGTTTTCACCCTGATCCACCAGGATGCTCAGGCTTCCAATGCAGTTGTGGCAGGTATTCTTCTGGTATGTTCTTATGAGGCTCGTGTTTTGATAGATCCGGGTGCTACGCACTCATTTGTCTCCCCTGTGTTTGCCATGAGGTTGGGTAGAAACCCTACAACTTTAGAGTGCCCTTTGTCAGTAGCTACCCCACTTAGTGACAACATAGATGTAGATATGGTTTTTCCGGGTAGCCCAGTAGTAGTGGATGAAAAGATCCTCCCAGCAGACTTGGTTCCTCTACTAGTAATAGATTTCGATGTAATCCTGGGGATGGATTGGTTGGCAACTCATTATGCCACTTTAGACTGCAGGAACAAAAAGGTGTATTTCCACATACCTGATGTGGAAGAGTTTAGCTTTGATGGTGACAGGAGCGTGGCTCCATATAATTTGGTGTCAGCAATTAGTGCTAGAAAAATGTTGAGGCATGGATGCCAAGGGTATTTGGCATTGGTGAGAGATACATCTGTAGAAGGTGTCAGCATGGGAAATGTTCCTGTTATCAGAGAATTTATGGATGTCTTCCCAGAGGAGCTTCCAGGGTTGCCACCAGGAAGGGAAATAGAGTTTTGTATTGATGTTGTGCCGGGTACAAATCCCATATCCATGCCACCTTACAGGATGGCACCAGCAGAATTGAAAGAGCTGAAGGAGCAACTACAGGAGCTTTTGGACAAGGGTTTTATACGTCCGAGCACTTCACCTTGGGGCGCTCCTGTTCTATTTGTGAGAAAGAAGGATGGGTCATTGAGGTTGTGCATTGACTACAGACAGCTGAACAAGGTGACAGTGAAGAATAAGTATCCACTTCCTCGGATCGATGATTTGTTTGATTAGCTCCAAGGAGCTAGATTCTTTTCCAAGATAGACCTGCGATCAGGCTACCATCAGTTGAGAATCAGGAATGAGGACGTATCCAAAACGGCTTTCAGGACAAGATATGGTCATTAAGAGTTCTTGGTGATGTCTTTTGGACTCACTAATGCACCAGCAGCCTTCATGGACTTGATGAACAGGGTGTTCAAGCCATTTTTGGACCGTTTTGTCATCGTATTCATAGATGACATTCTGGTATACTCTCGGACCGAGGAAGAACACGTGTGGCACTTGAGGATGGTGTTGCAGACGTTGAGGGAGCACCAGCTATATGCCAAATTTTCAAAATGTGAATTTTGGCTAGAAAGCATCTCATTCTTGGGACACGTGGTTTCTAGTAGCGGCATTCAAGTGGATCCCAAGAAAATTGAAGTCAGAATCGATTGGCTTAGGCCTACAACAGTCACTGAGGTGCGAAGTTTTCTGGGTTTAGCTGGCTACTACAGGCGTTTTGTACAAGATTTCTCCAGGATAGCGGCTCCCCTAACTAAGTTGACCAGGAAGAATGTTCCATTCATTTGGATAGATGATCGTGAGGTGAGTTTCCGAAGCTTAAGGAGTGTTTAACCACCGCCTGTGTTGACACTACTGTGAGTGGTGAAGGATACAGGTGTATTGTGACGCCTCCAGAGTTGGCCTAGGGTGTGTCTTGATGCAGAATGGAAAGGTAGTGGCTTATGCTTCAAGGTAGCTGAAGAGGCATGAGCAGAACTACCCCACCCATGATTTGGAAATGGCGGCTGTAATCTTTGCACTAAAGATCTGGAGACACTATCTGTATGGTGAAGTGTGCGAGATATACACCGACCACAAGAGCTTGAAATACATCTTCCAACAGAGGGATTTAAACTTGAGACAGAGGAGATGGATGGAGCTTCTGAAAGACTATGATTGCACCATCCAGTACCACCCTGGAAAGGCCAATGTTGTGGCAGATGCCTTGAGCAGAAAATCTTCTGGCAGTTTGGCGCACATTTCAGTAGAGAAGAGACCACTGATTCAGGAGGTACATGAGTTGATGGATCAATGTTTAATCCTAGATCTTACAGATGAGGGGGTATTGTTGGCTCACTTTTCAGTGAGGCCAGACTTGAGGGACAGAGTTAGAGTTTCCCAGCACAGAGACCAACAACTGATGAAGATTATAGAAAGAGTACAGCAAGGTGAAGGTGGTGAGTTTGGATTTGCCAATGATGGCGCCCTAGTGCAGGGTTCTAGGATATGTGTGCCCGATGTGGACAATCTCAAAAATGAAATCATGCAAGAGGCACATTATACACTGTACAATGTCCACCCAGGCTCCACCAAAATGTACCATGATGTGAAAGATAGTTATTGGTGGAATGGCATGAAAAGAGACATAGCAGACTTCGTGTCCAAGTGCTTGACTTGTTAGAAGGTGAAGTTTGAACACCAGAGACCGTCAGGGAAGCTGCAAGAGCTCCCTATCCCAGAATGGAAGTGGGAAATGATTACCATGGATTTTGTGACTGGGTTGCCTCGTACCACGCGAGGATATGATTCGATATGGGTAATTGTAGACCGCCTAACCAAATCAGCTCATTTCTTGCCCGTAAAGACTACATACTCTGTGGCACAGTATGCCCGGCTCTACATTCGAGAAATAGTCAGATTGCATGGAGTTTCGGCTTCTATAATATCTGACAGAGGGTCCCAGTTCACTTCTTGGTTTTGGAGAAAGTTGCAGGAGGCACTTGGCACACAGTTGAACTTTAGTACGGCTTTCCACCCTCGCATGCAGACAAATTGAAGGACAATCCAAACATCGAAGACATGCTTTGCATGAGTGTCTTGGATTTTGGAGGTCAATGGGATGAGACTAGCTTTGGTGGAGTTTGCCTACAACAACAAGCATTACTCCAAAGATAGGGATGGCACCCTATGAGGCATTATATGGAAGAAAGAGTAGGTCCTCCGTGTTGGACAGAAATGGGGAAGCGAAGGTGCATGATGTAGACCTAGTGCAAGACACTTGAGGTAGTTCCTTTAATCGTGAACGATCGAGGACACTTTTCAAGAGATGTAAGAGTTATGCGGACCGAGGGATGTGGAGTTTGCAGTGGGTGACTATGTATTCTCAAGGTTTCTCCAATGAAGGGAGTCATGAGATTTGGAAAGAAGGGCAAGTTGGCACCTCGGATATCGGACCTTTGAGGTTACCGATAGAGTTGGAGCAGCTTGCTCACCGGTTGAGCTACCACCCAACCTCTCTCACGCTCATCCGTGTTTCACATCTCCATGCTCAGAAATACATTCCCGATCCTTCTCATGTAATCGCAAATTGATGTGATAGAGCTAAAAGAGAACTTGACATTTGAGGAGCGACTGTAGCCATAGTGGACTACCAAGTGAGACAGTGAGATCAAAATAGATCCCTATGGTTAAGGTTTGTGGAGGAGTCATCGGTGGAAGAGTGCACTGAGTCGAACGGACATGCGTAGCAAGTACTTTATCTGCTCAATGTATAATCATGTGCTTTATTCGCTTGTGTAAAATTCGAGGACGAATTTTCTTTAAGGGGAAGAATGTAACACCCTCGATTTTTATATATTATTATTGGGCTTCGTAGGTATCCTCAATTCGCGAAATTCGGCGGTTGTCCGGACTGTGAATTTCCTACTGCATGCACTACCTGGAAAAGTCTCCGAATTGGATCGAGGTTTTGGCTACCCCACCATTGTCAGTGCATCCCAGCGCTGCCTCAAGTCGAATCGCAAAGGTAAACCCAACCTTGCTTTTTCGTAATTTTCTAGTGCTTAAATAGGATTAAAAATCCATAAAATATTCGTGGTAGCTTAGAAAATTACGATTCTTTTTGCAATAGCTTAGTAATATTTCTAAGGACCGCAAGGTAGTTTTATAATTTTTAGAGCTTATTTGAGCGCTTTTTGCAAAAATGATCAATTATGAGGACTAAATTGAAATTTTACATATTGTAATGAATGATTGATTTGATGGGCCCAGAGGGGCTGTGTGATGTGATTGAGTTGTGGATATATGGATTGTGGATATAGAAGTGTGTTTTGAGCCCTTTGCAGTTGGGTAGGTCCTAGGTATAGAGGAGACTCACGGATTTTCTACGACTTAGGACGTAATTGGTCTTTTTCTTTGTTTGTATTGAGTCGATTGTATTAAATAATTGTAATATAATTGTCGTGTGAGCCGATGCCTTCTTCCTCCGCCCACCGCCACAAAGTTGATTGTCGCCAAGTCCGTGAGTAAAATATTAATTTTAATTGTAATTTCGATATTATTATATGTTCAACCTGCCCATGCATCACTTATATGCATATATTTATGTAGTTAAACTCTAGGCACGATTTATGATGCATTGATAAATGTTAAAGGGCCATGATGTTGTTGTGGTAATTTGGAGCAGCAGCGTGCGTTGGCGTGGTGATGTGGTGTGGACTATGGATAGGACGGGTAGTCACGCTTGAGTTCTTCTGGGACCCGATCCTTCGAGGGTAGTCACGCTTGAGTTCTTCATTGGGACCTCGATTTGGCTTATTGCGAAAGTCCGCTTGAGTTCTTCACGGCACCAGTTGGATTTAAGAGAATCAGATAGGGATCACCCCATATGTTATGATTGATGCTACAGGGTGCGTGAATGCTTCAAATTACCTTTTTGATGTTATGATGTGAAAATGATGTGGATGTTGCATTTCACTCTACAGAGTGCATTAGTTTTAGATAGTTATAGAGATTATGGTTAAAATTGATATTTTACTCTCTGAGTCGAACGCTCACTCCTGTTCAATATTTTTTTCAGGCTACAGGAGGATTTTATTTTGGTTAACCTGCTTTTCTCCTTCGCAGGTTGTTTATCAATATTTGTATAATTTTATTTACTCCTAGAATTTCCGCATGTGTTAGAAGTATTTATTTGATTATGGTCTGTAATATTATTATTATGTTGGACCTGTAAACGTATAATGATATGCATGTTTGATGGATTGGATGAGGGAGCGGAGCTCCCATTTATTATTATGTTGATGAGTATGTGGAGGGTGAGCTGAGCTCCCCAATTGACTATATATTGTGTTTATAGGTCGGGTGAGTCGAAAACTCCCCGTTGGTAAGTCCATTTTATGGCCGGACTCTGTCCGTTTGTTTTCTTAAAATTGGGCCCAAATGGGCCTTAGAGTTGGGTAAATGAATAGTTAAGGCTTACTACGGGCCTCGGGGGCTTTAGGCTGGCCCAGGTCCTAGTGCCGGTCCGGCCCATAGGTTGGGTCGTGACAGGCTCATCTGTTCATCCCATTCGTTATTTTTTCAGGATGTTCTGCATCTATCTCAAGTTCTAGAATTTGTCTTTCAAATTTGCTTATCGGTTGGCCAATGAACTAGCACACTACCTCACAAAAGAATCATTTCTGATGCATGTTTTAGAATGTGTTTGGATGGAGGAAGTACCCCCTATCTTGTGAATATTGTCTTTTCTGATTTGCTGTATGCTTCCTCTTCTTATGAATGAAAGCATTTCTTTTCTTCTTCAAAAAAAAAAAAAAGGTGTGATGAAAATTAAATAAAAAATATTTACTAATATTATAAAGCCCTTTCCCCCACTTTTTCTCCTTACCTTGGGGGGAATTGCCATCTTTTTGAAGTGTTACCCACTTTAATTTTTCTTTCTGTTCTCATGTTCACCAAATAAGGGGTCAAGACAGATCTTACTAATCAATCTATTCCAATAACTCTCTCTAGTATCCTAGAGAGAGAAAATCCTCTTTGTTGTCTTTAGTCTATTTTTACTCTCGGGACTTCGCCGAGTTTTCTCGTCTTTGATGGCCCCTTCCCCTTCTCTAGTTGGGTTTTTGGGTCCCCTCCCCTCCCCTCCCCGGACTAAATTGTTTATAGCTTTTGTTTTGGTTGGTTTGGGCATATCGGTGCTTGCTTTGTGAGGGACGCTTTGGATCTGCCATGGTTCTGCTACTGGAGTTTGTGGGTGAAGCATGGGTTTTGATTAGAATTCCCTTTCCTACCTAGCTTAATTTGTATGCAATTAAAGACATACCACTCATTTAACAAGTATCAGGTTTAAATTTATACTCTCTTAATTCCCTATCAAAAGGAAAAAAAAAAAAAATCCCTTTCCTTCTGAAAACCTAAATGAGTGGTAGAAATTTTTGCACGGACAAAATGATCTTCTAAACTTTTAACCAAATCGTCCACCCCACATGAAGGTTGAGTAAGAACTGCACGTTCACTTGAAAGTGATGGATTGCAGGAATAGCAACCCGACAACATCCAGACTGGAAAGTCTATGACCATTTTTCAAACTATCGACTTTTCTTATTTTACCATTATCAGTACCCGACTGCAAGCGGAGGGCCACTTTGAACATTTGTTTTTTCGGGCCACGCAGGTCCATAAGAGGTTCAAGTATGATATGAACCATGTCTGTTCATTCATCGGCATGAAGATCACCAGAAACAGAACTGATGAATGCATTTCCCTAAAAACTCAGAATACACAGATTATATGGATATAGCAGTAGCCGCGATTGAACACAAATGCCGCTGCATATAGTTTGAAATTTTTCCAAGTAAATGTGAACAAGTGCTTGCATACCACAAAAATGTTACTAAGACTTGATATCTAGTTCCTGGAGAAAGAAAACATAATAAGTTAGTACAATGTTTTATTTTAAAATTTTTTTACGATTATAGCAGTTCATGCTCCATTGACGTATTGCACTTTAAGATAACAATGTGTTAATCGAAAGTTCAATACCAAGGATTTTCAGCAACCTTACAAAATCCCAACATTAACTAGGCATCTTCTTCCAACTCATCTTTGTGCACAAAACTCACCTGTTATTCCGAATATTCATCAGAACTATAGAAGAATAACGAATTATCTACACACATTTGCAGCGGAATGTGCAATAGTGACTTCCAAACTGGGAAATGATATCTACAAGAGCTCCGTAACCTCCAACAGCAATCACCTGAACAAAGCAATAGGGTCAGGAGCACGATAAACAGAGCATAAACATATGAGCAATAGTAGGAAAGAGGGGAAGGAGAGGGGGGGAATATTTTTTCTAACAGACAATGTTAAACCCTAGATCTGGCCAAATGCAAATAAAAGTGCAAGAAGTTACCAAATACAGCAAAAACCTGAATGAAAAGGATAATTCAATCCTAGAAATATACACTACAAAAATTTCAACCATTAATTCTCCTTTCAATTCAATCCTCTACTTGTGGCACTCAGCTCAAGTAAACTTCTAACAGTAGTGAGAATCAGCCATCCTCTTCTTCCATTTTCTCCTCTCTAAACCCATGTTTTCTATAGATCCTCAGAAATGAATCTGCATGCGCCACTTTAGCCAATGTCACTAAGGTTCAACATTTCATCTTTTGTAATCCATTTCTGTGAACAAAAACAATCTGTACTGGTCTTTCACAACAATGCAAGTAACAGTCATCTTTAATTACTTCCATTCCGATCCCATCCCTTGAAAGCTCATTGGGACAGGGCACTAGGTTCAGCAAACAAAGCAAAATCATCTTGGAAAACCTTTGCATTTCCTTTTGTTATCGTATTCTGACTGTGATAATTTAACAGATGTTGGGACTTACCATTTGTTTCATACCATGCTGCTCAGACTCAAATACAGGTGTTGGGTATGTACCCATATCCAACATGGTACATTCAGTTTTTTCATATCTTTTTCCCCATATTTAGAGAATCATAACCAAGTGCCCACAGCCAATTTTAAGTGTCAACAGTCAACAATGTGTCTGACACAAATGAGTTGGGGTAAAGTGATGAGCCAAGGCAGTATAGATTCAGAATTCGAGGGTTCATTCCTCAATGCAAACAAATAAAGGAAATACACTAGTATGATAACCATCCATAAGTGCAAGAACAGCTAATATAATACATGACCATGACCAAGCTGAAGTAACCACAAGCACACTGAATCTCAAACCCATATCACCCTCATTACCACCTGACCCCAAAAAGGCCAAAGGGTCAAAAAAAAACAAAAAACCCTTAATGTTTAAGCTAATAGTCAATTTGCTCTCCAATGTTCAACTTGGATCAATTAGGCCCCCAAAGTCTTAATTTCAGCCTAAATAAGCCCAAATGCTAACAGAGTTACAAATCCTGTTTGGTGAATTAGAATTATGGGGTCTACAAACAGAGATACCAGGTGAAAATAATAAAAACAACTCATTGTTCACATTCAATAACCTCTCCAAAATCCCATCTCCCCCCTCCTCATACATCTCTACTGACTTATCAGAGAATCCTTTCCCAGGCAAATCAAACACAAACCCATGAATCTATGGAGCTCAAAAAGTCAAATCAGTTTCCTAAACAAAAAAGAGCCGAAACACTAACTTTTGCTCATGCTTTCCACTGTGAAAGTCTAATCGAGTGCTAGGTTCTGGGTGAGCTAGACCTTAACAGTACAGCCCTCAAAACTGGATTTCAATGGTGGCGCAGAGAGGTTGAAAGGGCGAGGAAAAAGGATCTGGGGTCTGATGAGGAAGAGGCAAAGAATTGAGACCAGAGAGTCACATTCTCGTGGGATCAAAGAAGTAAAATCCCTATTTGGGTTGTGTGATTGAAAGTGAAAATTTTGGACCTATTGCGATGTCACAACATTTGGCTGAAAGTGAAAATTCTGTCAATGCACGGGAAATTCTTGAACCACTCAAAACCAGCTTCCCAAATTTTCCTCCTCATTCTAAGGGTAGAACACATGCAAATGGAAAAAATAAATGATGAAGAGAAATGAAGAGAATGACACAGGGATAGAGAGAGAATCAAGTGAGAAAATGTAGGTAAATGATTAGGGGGAAAAAAGAAACGGAAGTGAAGCCCATTTATCATGTGCCACACATGTGATTTGGAATGATTTGGACTGAAATTAGGAGTCAAGGGGCTCAATTAACCCTACTTCAATGTCAAGGACCAAATTGACTATCGGCCTAAGCTTAAAAGGGATTTTTTGCCCCTTTAGTCCCCCCTAAAAGGCAATAAATTAACAATAGTGAAAGTGGAGTAGATAGAAATATACTCCAGATGGGTGTATAGAGACAGAAAATGCTGACTGAGGAGCACATGGTATTTGTGAAACAATTGCCCCATTTATGTCGAAACGGCTGAGTAGAGGCTCAGCTCCAACAGCTAAAACCTGACATGATGATAACAATGGAAATAAGTTTGAGAAAATATTTCCATATGAATAAACAAAAAAAATGAGAAAAAGTAAATAAGTCCTATGCCTTGTAGAGAAAATGTAAACCTCGGTCACAGACCTGCTCAAACTACATATTGTCTGGGGAAAAAAATTCACTTACTTGGTTGTCTTCAAATATCACATCCTGTATGGATGCACGAATAGAAGCCCTTGTAACACATTCAGAAGCCGGAAGATTCCAAACTGATAAATTCTGACCATTGCTAAAAGCCTACGAATATAATATTTGGTTCAATAAAGCCACACAATAAGCCATGCAACCACCACAAAGAACTATTTCTGAAACTTAAAATCTAAAAGGATCCATATATACATTAATTATTGATATTTATTTCTCATGTTCTTAACGTAGGTCTGACAGTTCTAGTAGAGAAGCATGCTTAACATTAACATTTGTCAGTTCCATAACTACAAAACACAAAATATTAAACCAGTCGTATAAAAGGAAAATCCAATCACTTCTTTGCTGCATGAACTCTTACCAACCAGCTCTCACTTGCATCAAGAGCAACGCAGCTAACAAATGAGGATCGTTTCAACTTCTTATCTTTCTCTGAATCAATTACTTGGACACACTTCCCACTTTTGCAATCTAAGGAAAACCATAAACACATGCACTAAGCACAATCTCAGATAATCAAGTAATCAAATATTATATCCATAAACAGAAACAAATATAATTAGATCTGTTTGCAGTTACATTGAGACTGAATTCATGACGGGACTATAGCGGCAACAAAATAATTCCAGAAGTTACTTCAGATTATCCAGTGGATATATGTTTTCTTATATAGCAGTTATGCAGTGGCTTTTGATGTTACCATGATCTAAAATCATCTGCTTTATGGAAAAGTTAAAGCAGTGAAAAGGACAACAATTTAATTCTAGAAAGATTATTCCTCTTTCCCAATAAAGTTACACAAAGCATTAATGGAATGGCAGGAAACTTTGCATCTTAAATCCTTGAAAATCAAAATCTGGAATTTTACCCCAAATTCTTGCAGTTCCATCTTCTGAACCAGTTATGATCTGAAATCCAAGAAGGCAAAAAGAGTTGGATAGAGTTTAGAAATCATGCACTGCACATGTAAACCGAAATACACAGCTACCAGTGTTTACTGTGCATCACAATCCACACCTCAATGAATGGATTAAAAAACGACCAGTAAAACGAATCCACACATTAGTATGGGCCCTAGATTTCACAGTTAACAGTTCTGGAAGCAAATTTTTAATTGCCACCTCCAGTGTGCATACAACTCCTCTGCATTAACTTTCAAAAATTTAACAACACGACCACTTAGATTTTAGGGAATATTTGTTTGCAAAAGATTATTTTCATAGGAAAACTAAAAAAAAAAAACTATTTACTTAACAAATACAATAATGAGAAGTGCCTAGCATATCAAATCTTCTTGCAAAAGTCTAATAAGTCTTCTGCCCACAGGAGACTAAGAAATGGTCACTCCCCATGAAGCCCAATACTCAGGTTCTATTTTAACCATTTAGTTATGTGACAATGGTCCGAGTATCTTGTCAGAATGATATTAGGATGTTGAAATTACGAAATAATAACTGGCTATGGAATTCATTTTAAATAAAGTTTTAGATAAAATACTTGCTTTTTTCCATTACCTTGTACGAAGGTTTCTTCTTTTTTTTTTTTTTTTCTTTTTAAGTCAATGTCAAAAGCTGCTCTTTAAACATTGTCACTTCTTTCTTTTTCCTGTTTCCCACTTATCTTCTAGCTAGTTGCACATTCTTACCAAAATCATATGATGGCCACCAACAAATCTAAGAGTTGAACATACAATTGAATTGATTAGGAAGCAAAAGAAAAATCAATAAGAAAAAAAAAAAGGAAAAGGATTGACCTGATTGGTAGAATTACGGGCAACTATACAATGCAAGTAGTCCAAGTGTCCCTTAAAAACCATTTTGATCTTAGAAGTCTCCTGAAAAGCTCCATAAATAACAATGCTGACATTAGCACTGCTTTAAGAATAAATCAAGAACACGTGAAGCTGTCTAAGAGTGCATCAGATTCATCAACATTTCAATGGCAGAACTTAATAATGTGTGATTCATTCACTTTGAACAATACATACCACATCCCAACAATATGCACAAGAATCACCAACAGCTGAGAATATGCATCCCTCCTAATGTACAAGGAAAAGTGAAAATATGAATTTTTTGGCTTTGTAAATGATTTTTACCTTTCTATGAGGAACAGTTGAATATTTTTTTAGATGAAAAGAAAGAAAGAGAGTATCTCAAACCTGTTTATCCACAGCAATGGCATTGTTTTCAGGGATTGGGGAAAGAGCACCCCAAGGACCTCTAAAAAACAGCAATAAAAAGAGAATGCATTATCAGAAGATAAAATGAAAACAAAAGAAAGCCCTTCTCCAATCCATCTTAATAATCAGCGCATACCAAAAAAATTTAAGCAACTTAGCACCAATAGTTAAGTTTACAGCAAACAAGCATGATCTACTATATTGTTCACGAAATCAAAGTTACACTATCCATAGCATTGGGCATTGGGTTAACAATTGTAGCATGCCAACATGCCCTGTGATAACATAGGCAACTCAACTCAACTCAACTCAACTAAGCCTTTATCCCAAAAATTTGGGGTCGGCTATATAGATTCGCTTTTTCCACTCTGAATGATTTTGGGTTAAATCCTCAGAAATATGTAATGCTTCTAAGTCATGTTGTACTACTCTTCTCCAAGTCAATTTAGGTCTACACCTTTTTTTCTTTCTATCCTCTAACCTAATGTGCTCTACTTGTCTAACTGGAGCCTCCGCATGTCTACGCTTCACATAACCAAACCACCTCAATCTCCCTTCTCTCAACTTATCTTCAATTGGCACCACTCCTACCTTTTCTCTAATACTCTCATTCCTGACTTTATCTAATCTAGTATGGCCACTCATCCACCTTAACATTCTCATCTCTGCAACTCTTATCTTAGATGCATACGACTCTTTCAGTGCCCAACACTCACTACCATATAACATAGCCGGTCGTATGGTCAGCATGCGGTAAAATTTTCCTTTTAATTTATTGGGAATCTTACGATCACATAAAACTCCCGTGGCACGTCTCCACTTCAACCATCCGGCTTTAATCCTATGACTAATATCCTCCTCACATCCCCCATCTACTTGAAGGACTGAGCCTAGATATTTAAAGTGATTACTTTGGAACAGTACCACTCCATTCAAACTAACTCCTTCCTTATCACCAGTTTGGCCTTCACTGAACTTGCAATGCATGTATTCTGTCTTCGTTCTACTTAACTTAAAACCCTTTGACTCTACAGTACTTCTCCAAAGTTCTAGCTTCCTATTGACTCCTTCTCGTGTCTCATCTATCAGAACAATATCATCCGCAAACATCATGCACCAAGGAATACTCTCTTGTATATGTTTCACGGTTCATCTAAAACTAATGTAAAAAGGTAAGGGCTTATGGCTGATCCTTGGTGTAATCCAATTGATATCGGAAAATCTCTTGTGTCCCCTCCCACTGTGCGCACAATAGTAGTTGCTCCTTCATATATATCTTTCAATACTTGTATGTACCTAATAGATACCCTCTTTTGTTCTAACACATTCCATAAGACCTCTCTTGGAACACTATCATAAGCCTTCTCCAAATCAATAAAAACCATGTGTAGATCTTTCTTCACATCTCTATATTTCTCCATCAAGCTTCTAATGAGAAAGATCGCTTCCATAGTTGAACGACCGGGCATGAAACCAAATTGATTAAGAGAGATAGAAGTATCATGACGTAGTCGATGCTCCACAACTCTCTCCCACAACTTCATAGTATGGCTCATGAGTTTAATTCCCCTATAGTTTGAGCAACTCTGTATGTCTCCCTTATTTTTAAAAATAGGTACTAAAATACTCTTCCTCCAATCATCAGGCATTTTCTTTGAGTTTAGAATCTTATTAAATAATTTAATTAATCATGCCACTCCCGTATCTCCCAAATACTTCCACACTTCAATTGGTATTTCATCGGGTCCACAGGCTTTACCCACTTTCATTCTCTTAAGTGATTCCTTTACTTCTAAAGATTGAATCCTTCTAGTATAATTTACATTCTTTTCTATTGTTCTATAATATATATTCACGCTATTACCATTTTGACTATTATTAAAGAGATCATTAAAATAATTTCTCCATCTTTCTTTAATGTCCTCATCTTTCACCAACACTTTTCCTTCTTTATCCTTAATGCACCTAACTTGATTGATATCTTGACATTTCCTTTCTCTACTCCTTGCTAATCTATAAATATCTTTCTCCCCTTCTTTAGTTCCAAGTTTCTCATATAACTTTTCAAAGGCCTGTACTCTTACTTAACTAACTGCCTTTTTTGCCTCTTTCTTTGCTATCTTGTACTGTTCATATGCCTCATTATTATCACATTTAGGTAGTTTCTTATACCATTCCCTTTTTCTCTTCACTGCCTTTTGTACTTCCTTATTCCACCACCATCTCTCTTTTGAGGGTGGTCCATGTCCTTTAGACTCTCCAAGTACTTTTCTAGCTACTTCTCTAATCTTTAATGCCATCTGTATCCACTTATCATTGGCCTCCATATCTAGCTTCCATACTTCGGACTCGAGAAGCTCATTTTTGAACTTCACTTGCTTTACTCCTTTGAACTCCCACCATTTTGTTCGAGCTACACTATTTCTTCTGACCTTACTTGAATTGTTCCTAAACTTGACATCCAAAACCACCAACCTATGTTTACTTGTTAAAGCCTCTCCTGGAATGACCTTGCAATCCTTGCATAGAGCTCTATTTGTCTTCCTGGTTAAGAGGAAATCGATTTGGCTTCTATGTTGCCCACTTTTGAAAGTCACTAAATGTGACTCTCTTTTTATAAAGTAGGTATTTGCTAGTATCAGGTCATATGCCATAGCAAAATTCATGATACTTTTTCCCTCCTCATTTCGACTGCCAAAATCAAAACCTCCATGAACATTCTCATAACCTTACCTATCACTTCCTACATGTCCATTCAAATCTTCACTAATGAAAACATTCTCTTCATTCGGTATGCTTTGCATTAAATCATCCATATCTTCCCAAAACTTTTGTTTACTCTCACTGTCTAGTCCTATTTGTGGGGCATAAGCACTAACTATATTTATTGTTTCTCCTTCTAATACTAGCTTTACTAGTATAATTCTATCTCCTACTCTTTTCACAGCTACTACTGCGTCTTTCAATGTTCTGTCTATGATTATACCCACTCCGTTCTTGTTTCTCTCCTTTCCGGTAAACCACGCTTTGTACTCGAATTACCCACTTCCTTACTTTTCTCTCCTACCCATTTAGTCTCCTGAATGCAAGCAATATTCACCATTCTCCTTTCCAAGGTATCCACAAGCTCCATTAATTTTCCTGTAAGTGATCCAACATTCCAAGTACCAACCCTGATACTCCTCCTATCCTGCTCCTTCCTAATTGGTCTCCTTCCTAATTGGTCTCCTTCTATGATATCTTCTATTGTTTTCTATGTCTATCTTGTGTTCTATTCCACTATTTGTTCTATTATCTGTCCTATGGACTAACTTTATTACCCACACCCGTCCATGATGTGGGAACCCTTGCTCACTTAACACCACACCCAGGCGCCGGCATGGCGCGTCGCTTTCGGTGAACGCCCTACACCCTTGCATATTTATCACTACACCCGGGCTCCGATGTAGCGCGTCGTTAGTAGAGGACGCCCCAACGTTTATATCATTTGAATCCATATCATAGGGTGTGACGAAATTTTTACGCTGACCCTCCTCCTTTATCCGGGTTTGGGACCGGCTAAGCGCAAACTACTTAGGCGGAGTTCTGTGATAACATAGGCATTGGAGCAAAATTGTCACAAGGTACAAACTAATTGGAGGAAGAAGATTGTTGAAGACCAGCTTCTTTTGATAATTTAGTATGCCAACTTAAAATGTAGAACCAAAATATATGATGATTTAGCATCTTAAAAGATAGAAGAAGTAGTGAATAACTTAAGAAAAGGTCCACAATAGCATATTTTATGACTTATGATCACTCACTTATGCTGGGGATTCATCAAGTCAAGTACTGGCTGTATGTGAATTCCTGGAAGGGAAAAAAATAATGAACTCAGAAAAAAAATCTTTGACAATTGAATGCAAGAAATTAAGTAATGCGAGTTTAAGCTAAAAACAGAAAAAAAATAAGTATGATTGAAACCACTCTGTGATGCTTAGGATGCAATTATAAACAAAAGAAATTTGTCTCAAACTTTATGTTGCTAAAGTGCAATAACACCTCCTGGTATTACCTTTCAAAGAAATGGGTGCCTCTAATTGTGTAAATTCCTTCCACTTCCAACCCCGAATTCGACCATCATCCCCACAGCTGAAAAAAAGGGGAAAAAAAAGTTAGACACACATAGTTGTCAGTACCCTGACAAGCAAACAAAAGAGAAAGTACTAAACTGAACCTCAATAATAAAGCATCTTCAGCTTCACCATAGAATTTGACATCATATGCTGGCCCTTCGTGCCCTTGAAGAAAGGCAGTAGGTTCAACCCTAAGCAAGTATCAGAACGTAGGTGAGCACAATTCATACCAGTGAAACAGAGACTTAAAACTGACAACTAATCTCCCACACCCTACTTACTGTTGAGCGTTGGCATTGCTAAAACCCAATGGCTGTTAAAAGAATAAAATAAATAAACCAAACTATAAAATTGAATCCAATTGCATACTTGTTCAATGCATTTGATAAATTGAAAGGAGCATTGGAAAAGAAAAAAAAATGAAAGGGAAGCTACAAGCTTGGAGATGCAAGAGGAGATAGAGTAAGAAGCGATTGATCCGTCACTGGAAGCAACTACGACGGTGTCAGGGCTAGGGTTTGGAGAGGGAGCCCATACGGTTCTAAAAACGGTTAGGGTTGGGATCTCTCGCTCCTTCAATATCCTCTCCCTGTATGCATTCTCATCCCAGTTCGTTGCGTCTCCACACATTGTGTGCTTCAAGTCTGGTGTTTTTGGCTGAAGCTTCCCCCTCGTTCCGTCTTCCGCGAGCACTGCGAAGGAGAAGCGGGGAGGAAAACGAGAAATTGGAATACGTAGCCCGCGAAACCTAACGACGTCGTGTTTGGGTGCAAAAATCGCCTTGTTTTAAAATCAATTTATTCACACATTGTTGCTTTTATAATTAAATTAATTAATCATTATTAATTCATTCAATGTCAGCAGGTTTTGTGGCGATCTTCAAGGTTCATCTTTCTCGTTATTTTAGAGAGATCAATTCAGTTGCTAATGAACTTGCCAACATCGCTGTTAATGGTGGTGGAGGTATGTTGGTTCTGCAAGATCCTCAAGGTGAGGTTGCTCCTTTGCAGCTGATGCTCATGGAGTTGCTTGGCCTAGAATTGTTCGTTTGTTTGTTTTTGGGTTTTGTCCCTCCATGTTTGGTAAAAAATTAAAACTTCAGAGTAAATATTATGAGGTAAGTTTTAAATGGTAATTGTTAATTTAGTCATATTATTAAATACTCATATTATAACACCAGAGTTGTACACAATTCTTGAAAATTAGAATCCAATAAAAAATAAATAAATTGATTCGAATCTAAATTATTTTATTATTTTAATTTAGTTATGATTTTTTATCAAGAATTAAATCAAAACTGAATCGAAATTGAATCAAATCAAAAAATTAATTTTATATATATATATTATATTATTTCAATAAAATTATATATATTATATGTAATTAAGATTATTATATATAATTTAATTTTTTTATTAATTTTAAGTGTATATATATAAAATAATATTAACCTTTATTATTGTTAATTAAAATATATTAAATTGCTTTATAGTTATCAATAATCTTATTAAATCAACTTTTAATCATGTAGTATACTTCATTGTTAAAAATTATATAATTGAAAAGTATTTATAAGATAGTAAGATATATTTTATGAAATGATTTAATTTCTGTATGTATTATTTCATCTAATTGAATTATAATCTACTCAAAATGTTAATGGTGCAATTTAAAAAAATATATTTTATGAGTTTTGTAGTGACAATGGAGAATGGGCTAAAATAATATTTGAGAGTCGGTATTAATAATTAAATTCATTAAGTTTAATATTACATTAGCTATTTTATTTTTAATTTGAAAAATTTTAATTATAATTTATAAAATTTTTATAAATATCTACCATATTAAAATTAAATTTATTTTTAATACTTAGTATTATGAATTTAAATTAGTAAAAATTAAACATTGTCCAACAAAATTTTACTTTGAAGAGTTGAATAAAAACATAATAAATAATTCTCTAAAGCAAAAAATTGCATAGTTTTGTATTGTTAGCTTAGGTTACATTAATTGTAACACCCCTAATTTTAAATTTATTATTTTATGAGTAAATATTAATATTTTATTTTATTTGAATTTTAGGAAATTATTTGAAATTTTTAGGATTTTAGAAATCGGGTTTGATTTTCTGAAAATATAAAACTTTGATGATTTTTAAAAATTAATTTAAAGACCACGTGGCAAAACTAAAAATATATTTGGACTCTACGAATTTTTCTGAGTTTTCTATAATTTTTTCAGAATTTTTGGGCCTCGTTTTTTGTTTCAAGGCAAAATAAAAATTCAAAATTTTGTATCTTGAATCAGACAGGCCGAATCGAATCGGATCGAATTAGATTGGTAGAATCGGACCGGCCTCTTTCTTCCTTTTCTTTCTTCCCCGCGCGCGTCCCGTCTCTCTTCCTCTCTCTCCCGTTTTCTCTCTCTTTCCTCCTCCCCAGGCCGCGCCACCGCCACCCAGCCTTCCCCACCTCTCCAGCGCACCGCCCCAATGCCTCCCCACGGCCGGCCGACGCTCCAGGCGACCAGAAAATGCACGCGAAGACCCACCCGTGTGCCCACGCGAAAGACCCACTGATTGGGCCTGGTCTTGTGTCAAACACCATCTACACCTCAAGAGCTTTCCATAGACACCAAGAACACTAAAATCCATCGAGCGGCTTGCCCAAATTTTATCCGGGAAGTTTTAGCCTATTTCGACTTTTGGGCTAAATTTCTCGCAAATCGTGAACCACACGAGAAAATTGAGAGTACCAGAGTGCTCCACTCGTCGAGAGTTTCGCGGCAATATAAATTTCAAAATTTTTCGACACCGTTTTTCGATGGGTCCTACGAAACTTCGTAGTATTTTTCTGAGCATTAAATGAGTTTAGAAAATTTCGTAAAAATTATATACTAACTCCTATGTTGTGGGCTTCGTATAGGTACTTTCAATTCATGAAAATTCGATAGTTGCCCCGGTTTGTGAATTTCCGGTCAGACAGACAAGCTATCGAAAAAATCTCAGAATTGGGTTGAGATTTTGGCTACCCCACCATTGTCAGACGTTCCGAACGTGTTCCCGAGATCGGAATCGGCATAGGTAAACCCGAACCTTACTTTTTCGTAATTTTCTAGTACTTGAATGGGATTAAAAATCCATAAAATATTCGTGGTAGCTCAGAAAATTATGATTCCCTTTGCATTAGCTTAGTAATGTTGCTAAGGACTGCGGGGCAAAGTTTTAGGATTTTTAGAGTTTATTTGGGTAGTTTTTGCAAAAAGGATCAATTATAAGGACTAACCTGTAATTTTACATATTGTGATTGATGATTGTTTGGATGGGCCCAGGAGGGCCTGTGTGATATGATTGAGTTGTGGGTGTATAGTTTGTGAATATAGAAGTACGTTTTAAGCCATTTTGCAGGTTGGGTAGTTCCTAGGTATAGGGAAGACTCTGCCGGATTTTCGGCACGACTTAGGATATCTTTGGTCTTTTTCTTATTTTGTATTGAGTCAAATTTATTAAATAATTGTAATAAAATTATTAGGTGATCCGGGACAGCCTTCATCCTCCGCCCAGCCGCCACAGTGACTGCGGTTAAGTCTGTGAGTAAAATATTAATTTTAATTATAATTTCGATATTATTATATGTTCAAGATGTCACACCCTACTCCTCAGTAAGATGTAATATGATCTCATTGTACATCTAATGATTTACCGTACTTCGCCTACCGGTAACCCATTAAATATACTACAAGGGATTTTAAAACTGTTTTCTTACATTTTGAAAGTGGTGAGCATTTTAGTAGGAATTAAAAACAATTAATTGAAGTTTGAAAACAAGTTAAGATTTTTTTCCCATTTTATTTATCCACAAATTTTAGAAAAATTTTGGCAGAATGCCGTCTTTATTTTGATAAAACAGTTCTTCAAAACCTGTGAAAAACACTTCCAAATAATTTCATTTCACAGCCTCAATCTCCAATAATATCCCAACAATACAGTCAACCACAATTTAAATCAAAATTCACTTTTTAAAATATTGTTAAAATAATTTCATTCATAAACGTGGCATTAAAATTAATTTTACATATACAATCTTAATATACAGAAAGAAAATCCAAAATAATATTATTACAATTTTATCTGTACAACTGCTTAAATTACACATATACATATACATACTATCATATTTACATCAAACTAAACTACCAAGGTATAGACAAATACCCGTACAAAAATTCTTCAACTGTGCTCCTCTCTGTCTGTAGCAGCTCACTCTGCTACTATGTCCTTTTCTCTATCTGCGATAGCAAGTTAAAGCTATCGTTGAGTATAAAAATACTCAGTGGTGCACAATAAAGTATAAAATACATAATATAAAACATTTATGATCAATTTATAATTCAAAAATCTCATAATCGCATTTCCCAATTTTTCAAATCACCTTTATAACAAATCATAATTTTCAAAGCTTAATATAACATAACATTTATCAAATAATTTAATAAATATAGTGTTGTCAATCAATAACACAACTTAGGCCATGACACAAAATTTCTAAATATGCCGTGTTATACACCACGACAAGGCAAACTCACCCCACTAATCGAAATCAATAAGGGAGGTGGCTAGCTAGCTAATGAGTACTCATCCAGACTCACCTCCTGACTGGGAAGCCAAAGAGGGAGGAATATAGTCAAATATCAAACTCACCCCACAAGTGGAGGAGGAACATATTAATATTGCCATGCCAAGTATGAATTAAAAACAATTTAAATCAAGTTATTCAAATATTTTATACAAAACACAATCAATTTTTAAAGTAAAATTTTCATTCCCAAAGTGGTAACACAATAGTTCTCAAAACCCTTAATTAACATAATAATTTCATAATGCATAACTAAACAAATTTTCTATGAGAAAACGATAAATTAAGATTTATTGTGCACAAACCTGATGTGAGTCGCCTATAGGCCTTGACTCAGTTTGCCCTATTCTTTTCCAGGTCTTTTTCAGTTGAAACACGAAATTTATAGTGTCTCATTATTTTTGCCTCACAATAATTCCAATAATTAATCCCAATATGCTTAAACTTATATTCTTGACAATTTTCATGTTGAGGTTACTATTCATGGTACTATTTAAGTCAAAATATTTACTTTCTTATGCTTAAAAGGTATGGGAATTCTAATTTCACTAACATACTACATTTTAGTTACCTAATTTATTGGTTTTGGTTGTTTTCTCAAAACTTAAGTCTTTTAGGCAAAATTTCAAATTTTCAATTTTAGTGTCATATATTGCACTGTTCCATTGGTCATGTTACTGTTAGAATTTGACTAAGTTTTCTTCATAGAAATTGTTCCTTATTGTCTTAACTTTATTTCTCTTTTTGAATCACTCCATTTGAAGTTTTGTAGCTCAAGTTATAGCCATTTGAACATGGATGGCTGGATTGGCCTAACCCAGATTTTCTGGACACCAACTTGGTTCTAGCAGTTTTAGGTCACTAATTTTGGGTAGCTAAATAACTTGGTTAAGGGCATAATTTGGACTTGTGTTCTGCATGAAAGTTGTAGGGCTATGTCTCAACTTTTTACTGGTAAAATTTCAGATCATTTGGACCTGCTTAGCCCAAGTTATGGCCAAATGAATAAACATTGTTTATTTGATCATTTTTGTACAGGTCAGATTGCCTAATCCGGATTTGGCCAATTTGTTCACTAAGTTATGGTCACTTTTTGGGCATAATTCCTAAATGAAAAATGTGTCATTTTGTGTCAAGTTTCATTCCCAATTGGCCTCACACCAATTGGGTTGGTAAATTTTTAGTTTTGGTCCCTGAAAGGGACCTTGGTCCTACTGCCTACACAATGGTCCTAAGCAATCCGAATTTAAACCTAATTCTAACACCTCTAACATACCACAATTAGTCACATATGGCCATTTTTCAGCTCAAACAAGGTCAAACACACCATTTGACCAATTCTCCAATTTTTGTCTTCCAAAACCCTAGGTTCAAACCCTAATTCACTTGATTTGTTACATTTAATTGATTCCAAGCATACCAACACCATTTCTCAACTCATTCAAGCTTACATACACTTTTAATTCAATCAAAACACATCATACTCTCATAAATATATGGCTGGCTGAAATTCTTCCCTTTTCCAATCATACAATTTTTTTTTCAATTTTCTCAATTTAATTACTTCATTTCTAATGCTAACTAAACATAATTAAGCTAAATTTCAAGATATCTAAAGTAATTTAGCTTGAACATTAACTTACCTCAATTGATGAATTTCAATCTTCTATTTCCTTCAATTTCTCTCAATTTCTTATGCCCAATCTTCCATTCATAGGTGATTTAGAGGTTTTCTAAGGATTGAATCATGAAAATTTGTGGAAAATTCAAGGTTTAATGAGCTTGAAATATGCATCCATGGAAGAAAAGGAAGAGAGAATGAGAGAGAAGGAGTGGCGGCCAAAATGAAGGAAGAAGAAACAAATTTTTTTTATTTTCTTTTAAATTTTAGCTAAATTAATACATAATTATCTCATAATTTTTAAATTTTTAATTGTTAAGTTTATTGCACCATACATGATGTAATAAACCCTTTTCATTTTTTCAACTTTTTCTTTTTCTTATTTTATTTATTTATTTTTCTTTAGTTCTTTAATTTAATTATCGACTCCGAAATTTTCTTTTCTCTGATTTTATTTGACAGTCAGGTCAGGAGTCAGCTCTAGGGGTCAATTGACCAAATTGCCCTTCGCCGGTTTGACCCGGTTTACAAATAATTCAATATTTCTTCCGGATCCTTGACCTAATTATTTGACCGACTTAATAATTCTTTTTCATGATTTTCTCTTTTCCACTGTGTTCGCAATAGTCCTAAGGACCGCGGCGTCACATTTACGGTTCGAAATTTGAGTTTAAATCGACCTCGCAGTCCTTCCCGATAAGGTCACCCATCGCTGTGACTCTCGGCTCACTTAACTTTTTATGTTCTGTTTTTCTTATTTATACTTAATTATTTGACAATTACTAATTATTTGTGTTCAAGGCTTCTCTAGGTGTCTTAAACATAGTTCTAATCCTCTTAATTTCACGGACTAACACCGGTCTCTGGAACAGTGTAATTTACCAGGCTATGCAAATAGGGGTGTTACAGTTCAAGCATGCCCATGTATCACTTATAAATATGTATCTATGTAGTTAAACTCTAGGCACGTTTTATGTTGCATTCACAACTATTAAAGTGCCATGGATGTTGTTGTGGTAATTTGGAGCAGTGTGCGTGAGTTGGCGTGTGTGTGGTATGGTGTTGACTATGGACAGGACGGGTAGACACGGCTTGAGATCTTCGTTGGGACCCGGTTCTTCGGGGTAGACACGGCTTGAGTTCTTCGCTGAGACCCCGATTTGGTTTATTAAGCGAAAGTCCGGCTTGAGTTCTTCGCTGACACAGGTTGGATTAAGAGGGCTGTACAGGGGATCAGCTCCCATATATGTATTGTTTGACCTTATCGGGTGTGTGAGTGTTCCAGATTACCTTTTTGCTGTTATAACGTGAAAATATTGTCGATGTTGCATTTCACTCCACAGGGTGCGTTAGCTTTAGATAGCTATAGAGATTATGGTTAAAATTGATATTTTACTCTCTGAGTCGAACGCTCACTCCTGTTCTTTATTTTTCCAGGTTACATGAGGATTATTGTTGTGGTTAACCTGCTTTTCTTCTTCGCAGGTCGTTTATTAATGTTTGTATAATTCGGTTAACTCTTAGAATTTTCGCATGTGTTAGAAATATTTATTTGATTTTGGTCTATAATATAATTTGCCATGTTGGACTGGATCAGGGAGTTGAGCTCCCATTTGACTTTATGTTATTATGAGTATGTGGAGGGTGAGCTGAGCTCCCCAATTGATTATATATTGTATTTACAGGTCGGGTGGGTCAAAAACTCTCCATTAAAATGTCTATTTTATGGCCGGACTCTGTCCGGTTGAATTTTTGAAATTGGGCCCAAATGGGCCTTAGATTTGGGTTGAGGAATAGTTAAGCTTACTATGGGTCTTGGGAGCTTTAGGCTGGCCCACGTCCTAGTGCCAGTCTGGCTCATAGGGTAGGTCGTGACATTAATCCTAAGTCATATCATACTCATTAATTTACTATTATTTTATAATTTTGATATAAATATTATATAATTTATTATGTGGAAGATCGAATGCTTTATACCGTACTAAAAGTCGGTGTATAAAAAATTTAAATTTTTAATAGATGTGTCAAGTTAATCATTGATCTATCAATTATTTTATAATAAAATTATTTTATTTTATTAACTTTTTAATAAAAAATTATATATATAAAACCGTATCCAACTACCTCATTGCTTTTAAACCTCTTTATTTTCTTTATTTCTTATTCACTAACAACTAATTAAATAGAAAATTTTATTTTATAAAATAATTAATAAATCAGTAAACCAATTTAAAATTTTTTAATTTTTAATTATAATAATTTTTATAAAATTAAATTAAAATTTAATAAATTTTATAAAAAAAATTAAAATTTAATAATTTTTATAAAAACACCATAAAATTGAGCCCTGTGATAATTATCTCCTCCCAGATAAAATATCACATCGACGGATATTACGGTAAACTTAAGGGGCTTCTTGTGCAAATTTCGCCAACAAAGTTAAATGGGAGGTTAATCACCAAAAACAGGCAGTGTTCTTCGCAATCCCCCAAAGCAATTAGGCTGCTCGAAAGCCGCCCTGGGCAGAGCCCCAAAAAATTTCCTTTTATCTATCTCAACGTCTGCAAATATCACTTCGATGATCTGATTGTTTAATGGTTAGTTCACTCCTCTAAAAACCATCGGAAAATCTTCTACAGCCGTCCAGTTCCTGTTCAGTGAAGCTGTGAGTTAATCTTTTGATTTTTTTTTTTTTTGGTTTTAGATCTATTAGCTTTTTCCAATTTATTAACGTTCATGGAAATTTTTCTGGTGATGGGTTTAATAGGACAAGAGGAATAGACCTTACAATATTTTTCGAAGTTCTAAGACTGTTGGAATTAGAATAGATAGTGGAATTAGATTAGATAGTTTCTTTGTCTTGAATACTACTTGATTTAGTTTGTACGTTGATTCTTCGTAGAATTGCTCTTGCCTGTTTGACTTGTTAATTGTTTCATTTTGTTAAAAAAAAAAAAAATTTCTTTGGGTACGTTTTGCAATATTAACAGGTTCCTTTATTATTTGTTAGGGGATTCAGATAATTTTGCTTGATAGAAAGTTATTGAAATTGCTTTGTTGACATGGGTGATAGCAATAGTTATTCGCCTCCTGGGTCCCCTAAAGAAAACCCAGATCATGATTCTCAGAAAAAACCAATTACCAAGGATGATGGAACACTGGAGACCATAGTCCGTAGGATCCAGGACTCGATTTCTAAAGGCAAGAAACACAAATTTTGGGAAACCCAACCCGTAGGTCAATTCAAAGACATTGGGGACACAAGTTTGGCTGAGGGCCCTATTGAGCCTCCGACTCAATTGTCTGACGTGAAGCAAGAAGCTTACAATCTCCCTAGCCCATATGAATGGACCACTTGTGACATGGACTTGGAAGAGACTTGCGCCGAGGTTTACAATCTCTTGAAGAATAATTATGTCGAGGATGATGAGAACATGTTTAGATTCAATTACTCCAAAGAGTTCTTAAGATGGGCTCTGCGCCCTCCTGGTTATTATAAAAGCTGGCACATTGGGGTCCGTGCCAAAGCTTCAAAGAAGCTCGTTGCTTTTATAACAGGTGTGCCTGCAAGGATTAGGGTGCGTAATGAAGTTGTGAAAATGGCTGAGATCAATTTCTTATGTGTTCATAAGAAGCTCAGGTCAAAGAGACTTGCCCCAGTTATGATTAAGGAGGTTACCAGGAGGGTTCATTTGGAGAATATCTGGCAAGCTGCTTACACTGCTGGAGTAGTTCTTCCAACACCAATAACAACTTGTCAGTATTGGCATAGGTCTTTGAATCCAAAGAAGCTTATTGATGTTGGCTTCTCTAGGCTTGGAGCGAGAATGACCATGAGCAGAACCATAAAACTTTACAAGTTACCAGATTCACCAGCTACTCCTGGATTTAGAAAAATGGAGCTCTGTGATGTACCAGCTGTTACACGATTGCTCAGAGGCTACTTGAGCCAGTTTGTTGTTGCTCCAGCTTTTGATGAGAATGATGTGGAGCACTGGCTTCTTCCGACCGAGAATGTGGTTGATAGTTACTTGGTTGAGAGCCAAGAGTCTCATGAGATTACTGACTTCTGCAGTTTCTACACTCTTCCATCGTCTGTCCTTGGCAACCAGAATTACTCGACTTTGAAAGCTGCTTATTCATTTTACAATGTGGCTACTAGGACTCCACTTCTTCAGTTGATGAGTGATGCGCTTATTGTTGCTAAGCAAAAGGATTTTGATGTTTTTAATGCATTAGATGTCATGCAAAATCAGTCTTTCCTGAAAGAGCTGAAATTTGGACCTGGTGATGGGCAACTTCATTATTATCTTTATAATCATCGGATACGAAATGGTGTTACACCATCAGAACTTGGGCTTGTACTCTTGTAGTTTCACGAGTCTGAAGGTGTGCACTGTGATTTCTTTTGTTGACAAGGTCATCAATAGGAGCAGCAAAAAATGAGATTTTGCAGTGTATTTGAGAGACAGGTCCATGGCTTCATTCGCAGCCTAAGTTGTGGAGACAATTTCAATGTTTACTTTTCACAATGTTATCTAGACACAAATGTTTTTGAGATCTTGAATATCCTTTACTTTCTTGAGTTTTGCTACCTTGCATTTTTATCTGCATAATACTGGGGCCATCCGTGCCATGAGCAACAAGATGAATGTTGTTTGCTTAATTTGGTTGAGTTGCGTATGTGAGACAGATGTCAGCAGTTTAACGTTTATGTTCTATTTATAAATTTATTTACTTATTTTCAGTTGGCTTATGTTTCCTGGTGCATATGATAATCAAATATCTCTGTCAATAATGCCTCTGCTTTCTGTTCAAGTGTTAAGATGAATTGGATGTACATCACTGAATGCTAATACTCGAGTGGAAGCCTAAAAGCAACTTTGAGGAATTACACAATTTTGATGGATTCTTACAGAAGTTTTGGTTGATTTCATTTCAGGAAAGGTATCATGATCGCATGTGGATGTCTGGGTTAGCGGACTAAGCCTCGGGTTTTCTTTGAACAAATGGTAAAATGTGTATTGATACTTAAATGGGAGGTATAAGATCACGAACACTGAATATAAAGTTTAGTTGCATACATAATTATTGGACATCAATTAATTTCAATGTCATAGCTACAAAAGGAAGCAAAACGGGTATCAGTTTGCAACACAAGACACGCCTAGGAATATTAGTGTAAGCCGGAGAGCAGAGAGGGACCATGGAAGATATTAACCTGTAAATTTTTAAACTCTCCAAAGAACTATCATCCAGCCCTATTTGAAAAATTACATTGACAATTATCACTACAAAACAACCATTGCCTTTAGCTTGATAACTTCTGACAAAAGTGTGGGAAGAGAAAGGGCAACATTTACATGCATTCTAGTTGAAAGGGTCATCTTTCTTTGATGAATCTGTATCTCATGCCATAAGAACAATCTCACCTTGTGAACCTGTAGAGTTGAAAATAAGATTACACATTAAAAGAAATTACAAAATAATGATTAAAGAGACAAGAATGTGACTTTACATTTCTCAAATATCTCTTTGGCCAATTGTAGTAGGGAATCTGTGTCTTCAGCCATCTTTGAAACCCTCTCTACCTCCTTAACTGCTTCAGCTGCAACAAATGATTTGTTTTCTGCCTCGGCAATCCTGTATGCAGCAGCAACAGCAGCTTCTTCCATAGTATCACCAGAATTTATGCAACCAGTGCTCTGTAAAGGCATAGGCTGGTCTTTCTGTTTTCGGGTAGGCGTTTTTGTCCCTAATGAGGAACTATTCTTTATTGTATAACAATTTTGAACCTGCATTTATATCACTTGATAAAACCATTTAGTATGCCCTCCGAAATCCTACTGCACATATACTATCAATGGGAATGTGTACAAAATTCCCTTCTATCTCTGGAAAAATTTGTTTCCTTGCTCTCCAATGTTATTTCTCTTCTAATTTGACAGTGATTTTCTCATCGATTGATGAAAACACAAACGAGAATGTAAGAGAGTGTTTTTTCCTAGAATTGCAATATATTTTATCTAGAATTTGCTGCTTCATATATTACATGAATCACCTTCCCCTCTATTTGTTTATTTATCTTTTTTGAGGGGAGCAGGCAGAGAGGCAGCAGTTGGTGTAACAGTTTCAACACGCCACTGCATAAACCCCACCTCTCCATAATATTGCATGCCGTGCTCTTCATTCTCCCTTTTTTTTTTTTGCGCAAAAATGGAGTCAGCAAAGTTAAAGATAACAAAAATAAATGCAAAAATGAGAGGAAACTTGACTCTGCAGTTTGAACAAATGTATTTTGCAGTGTAGCAAGCACGTATCAATATCAAGACATGGCAATCAAGGAAGAAGCAGCATTGTAATGATAGAATTCACTTACCTTTTCAAGTTTTTCCTTTGCAACCAATCTTCTTAAGCTTGCACTTAATTGCCTTCTAAATTTTTGTGGTACCTCTTGCCTTTGCTGCATGAATAATCAAGGAAACAATAATCTTGTCATATCTCTCATAACTCAAAGAGCATGAATAATTACATAACAGTAAAAAGTAAGTAAACAAGATGTAATGCAGTAGAATGTACCAGCATACCTAAAAATTATCAAAGGTAGCAATCACAGTGACATCATTTGAAATTTCCAACACAACTCATTCCTGTTAAAATGTTTACTGAGTACTAAAAGTAGAACTGAATCGTGGTTTTTTCTTATAATTTTATGTTATGACGCATCGCCTGAATGATAAAAAAAACACTTCCTCAAGCTTTTCACTATATTTATTTATTTTATTGTTTTTGTCTAAACCTTTTTCTATGCTTCCAGCCTCCAAAGTGTGCAGAAGGTAGGAGCCTACATGCATTTTATGTCGATCATTTTCTTGCAAAAATTATCAAATATGACAAAATCATGCATTTTTTTTCTGTAACCATAAATAATAGCCTCCACCATGGTAAATCAATGACTATTGATAGAGGAGTAACAGAACATTGTGATGGTAAAAACTTCCTTCAGACCTCGATGTAGCTAACAATTGCACTGGTGTCTGCTCCACTTTGCTTATTCAAGGCTGAAATTGCTTCAAAAATCATTGCATTATACCTGGAAATTTAAGTAATTTGGTCAATTACATCTCAGTGAACTGAGACAAGGGGTAAATGAAATTTAACAAGGCCTCTGCTGCAGTGGTGTGTAATTTAGGCACCAAAAAAATACAACGCCTCACTTATGTAGAACATAAACACAAGTAGTGATGTTATTGAATTAACAACATGACACTTACATCAAAAGAACAGAAGAGAAAAGAAAGGTACAGCAAGGGCAAGAGGAAATTAAGTGCATACTTTGAAGCACCTTTTCCATCCACTATTCCTTTTGAAGAATCATCGACGACTAGATCTGAATTAATTGGAGGAACAGAGGCTGAAGTTTGTAGATTGGAAAGTGGAATTGGAGAAGCAGCAGTAGCAGGATCATCAGATTTCACTTTTGGTTTTGGTGTCCGTGATTTTTCCCTCTGGCCTTGGCCACCGGCACTAACACTCATATTTCGCCATTTATCCTAAAAAAAAAAAAACAAAACTTCACCAATCACCACCACTATTACCTCAAAAACCATTTTAGATACAAGCAACCGGCCATTTTTTCAGCCTCATCATTTGATTCAAAGCAGCTGGAAACACCCAGTTTTGTAAATAGCTTGAGATTGTCTTCGTCCATAAAAAAGGTAATAGCTTTTCTCCACCCAGTTAGTCCACAGCCAAACTCTTATAAAACAAGAGTTGTGTAGTTTAGCAAGCTCAGAAACAATCCAATAGCACGTTGGTTTTCGATTTTCCAGATCAAAACAAAAAGAAAAATATACATAAACAGAGAGGGAAAGGACAGAACCTTAAGATCGATGTTGGTACGGGTAAAAAGGAAGGGATTAAATTCGGGATCTTGCTGAATGTTTTTCCACTTGCCAGTGCCGTGTTTGGCTACTCCTGCTCTTAGCGCTTCTTCTTCCTCCGAAGTCCATTTCTGTTTCCGATTTCCCATCCCTCTCTGCAACCTTCAATCTTTCCGACCTATCAGCGAGGTTTGTACATGGCAACTTTCTTCACTCTCTGCCACCCAACGGAAACCGTTTAATGTGTCAGCCCTAAGTTTTTGCAATTTAAGCCAAAAACGACGTCGTTTGCTCTAATGCAGACGACCAAGCGAGGTCGTTGTTCTTTCCTAGACTACTAGAGCCTTTCGGATTTTTCTTGCATATAATAATGCTTAATTTTTCTCTATGCTTGTTAGGATGTTGAATTAAATAATTTTTTAAATTAGTTTAAAAATTTTAATTTAAATTTAATTTAATTAAAAAAATTAAGAAATTAGATTTTTCTATTATTAAATAAAATAAAAAAATTTAACTCAAAATTTAATTTTTATATTAAAATTTTTAAATTAATTTAATAAAAAATTAAAAATTTATGAGTTTTTTAAGGTAATGGTAAATCACGTTGAGACAAGATTTTGCTAGCAGCTTTCTTGAATAGAAATTGCCTTGTCAAGTACTGTGCCAATCCCAAACGTCCACGTGGCAGAGTGTGGATTACAGCTGTCCAACTCTGCAGCTACACCCGAGACTGAGAGCAGGTAAGACTTCTCACTACTTCTCACTTCTCAGGTTTCAGTTTCTGCTTTCAACACGGAGCTCACCTTCACGCATGATCCTGATCTTTACTTTTTGGAGCTAGTGAACCGTAGAAATGGCGTGAAACCTAAACCTTTTCTTTTCTTTTCTATTCAGAAAGGAAAGAAGTAGTTTCCGACATATAATACCTGAAAGAAAAAGTCCAAAATGGAGTGTCTACGAGCTCGAAATTTCGCAGCAATGGCTGTGTTTTCATGCCCTTCGGGAAGGTCCAGGAGAAGAACACTGAGAACAACTAAACGCGGAGGTCTTTCAGAGAAACGATGTCGTTTCTATCAAGTGAAAGCAAGCAGTGCAGGGAGCTATAGTTGTGTGGCCATTAAAGAAGAATTTGCTGATGAAGAAGATTATGTAAAGGCTGGTGGCTCCGAACTTGTTTTTGTTCAAATGCAGCAGGACAAGGCCATGAAGAAGCAGTCTAATATCGCCCATAAGGTTTCTTTCTCTCGCTCTGTCGAAGGTACTTAATTTGAAAGGACATGGCGTGTTGTTTTATTCTTCCTTTTTTGCCGCTGATGTTGTGCAGTTGCCGCCAATACCAATTGGAGATGATGTATTGGATTTGGTGGTTATTGGCTGCGGTCCAGCTGGTCTGGCTCTCGCTGCAGAATCAGCTAAGTTGGGATTAAGCTATAACATCCCTAATTTTCAAATAATTATATATATATATATATTTTTTATTATAACTATGGTATCGTGGACTTGGCCTATATACTTTCATTTCGTCGTGAAAATTTGATCTCGCCCGAATCTGGAATCCGGATATGTAATTTTTGCCCAAGCAGATAAGATAAGCTGCTAAGATAAGCTGCCGTAACCATTTCAGAATCGGATCAAGATTATAGGTTATCCCATTCAGACGTTCTGGACACGTTCTAGTTGTTAGATTTGGCATAGTTAAACTCGAACTCTACGTTACTAAATATTTGTCTTGTACTGGATTAGGATAAAATTTATAAAATATTCATGGATGGTAAAAAAATTATGATTCCTATTGCAATAGCCTTATGTTTATAGAATTTTTAAAGTTAGTTTGTATAGTTTTTGAAAAATATTAGTTTTGAAGTCTTATATTTGAGTTGTCTGATGTTGTGATTATTACTTGGTTTGGAGGTCCAGGAGGGGCCATATAATGATGATGAGATATGGATTGAGTTTAGAAGTGTTATTTGAACCATTTTGCAGGTTGGGTAGGTCATAGGTATAGAGGAGACTCTACCGGATTTTCAGCACAACTTAGGGTGTCTTTGATCTTTTCTAAACTTGTATTGAGTCAAATATATTAAATAATTGCAATGAAATTTTCAGGTGAGCTGGAACAGCCTTCCTCCTCCGCCCAGTCGCCGCAGTGACCTCGATTCAAGTTTGTGAGTAAAATATTAATTTTAATTATAATTTCGATATTATTATATGTTCAAAAATGCCCATGCATCACTTATAAATATGTATCTATGTAGTTAAACACTAGGCACGTTTTATATTACATTCATAATTGTTGAAGTGTCATGGATGTTGTTTGTGGTAATTTGGAGCAGTATGAATAGGACGGGTAGACACGGCTTGAGAGACACTCTCGGGGACCCGGTCCTTCGGGGTAGACACGACTTGAGAGACACTAGCTGAGATCCGTCATTTGGTTTATTAAGCAAAAGTCCGGCTTGAGAGACACTCGCTGACAGAGGTTGGATTAAGAGGGCTGTATAGGGGACCAGCTCCCATATATGTATTGCTTGACAGTGTTGGGTGTGTGAGTGCTCCAAATTGCCTTTTTGCTGTTATGATATGAAAATTATGAAGATGTTGCATTTCACTCCACAGGATGCATTAGCATTAGATAGTTATAGAGATTATGATTAAAATTGATATTTTACTCTCTAAGTTGAACACTCATTCCTGTTCATTTTTTTTTCCAGGCTACAGGAGGATTATTTGTTGTGGCTAACCTGCTCTTCTTCTTCGTAGATCCATTAATAGTATTTAATGTATTTTGTATAATTGAGTTAAATTTTAGACTCCGCATGTGTTAGAATCACTTATTTTTATTTTGGGCCTGTATTATAAAAGTTATGTTGGACCTGTAAAATTATTAACTGTATTTATGACTCCTATTTGAATTATGACATTTTGATTATGTGAAGGGTGAGCTGAGCTCCCCAATTTATTATATACTGTGTTTACAAGTTGGACGAGTAAAAAATTTCCCGTTGAATGCTCCATTTTATGGTCGAACTCTGTCCGGTTGAATTCTTGAAATTGGGCTCAAATGGGCCTTATATTTAGGTTGAGGAATAGTTAGGCTTACTACGGGCCTCGGGGGCTTTAAGCTGGCTCAGGTCCTAGTGCCGGTCCAGCCCATAGGTTGGGTCGTGATGAGAGACACTCACTGGGACCCGGTCCTTCGGGGTAGACACGGCTTGAGAGACACTCGTTGGAACCCCGCATTTGGTTTATTAAGCGAAAGTCCGGCTTGAGAGACACTCACTGGAAGAGGTTGGATTAAGAGCTCCCATATATGTATTGTTTGACAGTGTTGGGTGAGTGAATGCTCCAAATTGCCTTTTTGCTGTTATGATATGAATATTATAACGATGTTGCATTTCACTCCACAGGGTGCATTAGATTTAGATAGTTATAGAGATTATGATTAAAATTGATATTTTACTCTTTGAGTTGAACGCTCACTCCTGTTCATCTTTTTTTTTTCTAGGCTACAGGAGTATTATTTGTTGTGGCTAACGTGCTCTTCTTCTTCGCAGGTCCATTAATAGTATTTAATGTATTTTGTACAATTGAGTTAAATTTTAGACTCCGCATATGTTAGAAGCACTTATTTTTATTTTGGGCCTATATTATAAAAGTTATGTTGAACCTGTAAACTTATTAACTGTATGCATGATGGGATTGGATGAGGGAGTTGATATGTGAAGGGTGAGCTGAGCTCCCCAATTTATTATATATTGTGTTTGCAAGTCAGATGAGTCAAAAACTCCCCGTTGAATAGTTCATTTTATGGTCAGACTCTGTTCGGTTGAATTCTTGAAATTGGGCCCAAATGGGCCTTAGAGTTAGGTTGAAAAATAATTAGACTTATTACGAGTCTCCGGGGCTTTAGGCTGGCTCAGGTCCTAGTGTCGGTCCGGCCCATAGGTTGGGTTGTGACATAAGTGTTGGACTCATAGGTCCTAATCTTCCTTTTACCAATAATTATGGCGTCTGGGAGGATGAGTTTAAAGGTAGTGTTTTTGGCCCCTCTCTAGAATCACTTTATCAATTGCAAATGGGATAAGAAATTCCCTGTTTCTAATTTTTAAATTTAACATTTTTGCCTATTTGGAACCCTACCCTATATAATAATAATCTTTACATATCTTTTTCTTATTTTTAAATTTTAGTTCCCTGAGTTTGCTCCTTTCATGACTACTGGAAAGTTTTAGTTACTACATTCCCTGCTTGCATTAATATCCATTAATATCTAAGTGGAATTTAATATAATTTATTTTGTTTTTCAGATCTTGGGCTTGAAGGATGCATTGAGCATGTATGGCGGGATACAATAGCATATCTTGATGACGATGATCCTGTTCTTATTGGTCGTGCCTATGGACGAGTTAGTGGGCATTTGTTCCATCAAGAGTTGTTGAGGAGGTAAGAGTGGCTAGACTTCAGTTATTGCATTTGTTGTTTATCTCATTGGATGTGCAAAAGTGGTATTCTATAAATATATAATCTGTATTAATTTCCTGTAGGTGTGTCGAGTCAGGTGTTTTGTATCTTAGAATCATTGAAGCTGCTGATGGTCATAGTCTTGTAGCATGTGAACCTGATATGTTATTTCCTAAAGGTGAAATGTGATATCCTCAATTTAAGCTTTTCTCACAATAATACAAATGAGTTCAAGTTTAAATCCCGCGTCAAGTTCCTAATATATTATTGTAGGCTTGCCGCTGTTGCATCTGGGACAGCTTCGGGAAAACTATTGCAGTATGAAGTGGGGGGTCCTCAGGTTTCTGTCCAAACAGCTTATGATGTGGAGGTCGAGGTATGAGTTAGTTTACACCATTGTCAAAATTATCTAGAATGTCAATTATTTACTATATGTTCTGTACTTAAATTTTACATCTTGGAGTTGGTTCTTTATTAGTCCTAGTTTTGTCCTTTTCTGTTCTATTTAAAAATTTCCAAGGTACTTCGTTACTTTAATGTAAGAGGCAACCCCAGACTGTCTTATTGTGCCTAGTTTAAAAGACGTATAGACAACAAAGGAAAGTAGTTGACTTCTTCCTTTTTTTTTTTCTAATTTTTTGTATTCTAATGGATAATTATAGGTATGCTAACATTAAGGCCCAGTCAAGTTGAGTTGGATAAATATTGGTGTTGGAATTGATGCAACATTGAAAATTGAAATATTATTGCGTAATCTTTTTCTCAGCATAGATGGAGGATTTTAGAACTTGTTCTGAGATGAAATATCAACTAGCTGTGATGCTAACTAGTTGTTTTATAATTCTAGGTGGAAAACAATCCATATGATCCTAGTCTGATGGTCCTTATGGGTTACAGGGACTACATTTAACAGAAAGTTCCCTCTTCAGAATCTGAATATTCAACATTTCTTTATGTCATGCCCATGTCATCAACAAGAGTTTTCCTTGAGGTAAGTTCAAATGGATTTATCATAACAATTATGTGAAAAATATTTATGGGTGATACAGTACTCTGCAGGAAACTTGTTTGGCCTCCAAAGGTGCTATGCCTTTTGACTTGTTAAGGAGAAAACTCATGTCAAGGTTAGAGACAATGGGAATTCGAATTTTAAAAACCTTTGAAGAGGTAAGCTTCATAAGCAAAACTGCGATGTCTTCCAAGCAGTATGCTTCTTTTATCTAATGCAGATGCATGATTTTTTTTTGGCTCTTCATTTTTATCCTTAATCCCGAAATAAGGATTTTCTTTTTTATGAACAATACCAGAAGAGAGCTTTATGCTCATTTTGTTCTCATGTACTGTACACAGATAGCATGTTTACACTCCTTAAAATCATAGCTTAGGAGTTCTTGTAGAAAGTATTCAGGTTCTAGTGAAAGTCAAATTTGGAAAATTGTGATTCAATCCTAATGAGAGTCTCTATCATATTCCATGATAATTAATGATGTTATTATTAACATGATCATTTTATCTGAATACATATAATAAAGAGGCTTTTCTATCCCCTTTTTTCTTTTCTGAATTTATGTTTCTCATATATGATTCTTAGAAGATAAGAAAGTTGATACGAGAAAAACAGCAACAATAGTAAAACACAGCGTTGGGATTAAGTAATGGGCAAGAGAAAGAATCGTTTTTTGTTGAATAAAAGAACAGTTGAGATTTTTAAGTTGAACTGTTGTGTACAGACACGTGGCAAGTATAGCGAAGATCTGGCGGATGATCAGGAGAGCCTCATGGGAGAATCTGAGAAGTAGTTAGTTCTATTGAATAGCCTATAAATAAGATATAATTGATGCGATGTATTCGTTCTTGATTCTAATGAAAGTGTGATTCTTCTTTCTTCTCTCTGTTCTTAATCTATCTCTTAGTTCAGTTAAATTCTTCTACTAGTGGTATCAGAGCTTATCGTTCCTCAGCTATGGTGGAGGGAACCCATTCACGTAAATTGGTGCGAAGAGTGATGGCTTTAATGCAAGAGTTTGAAGCAAGGCAAGAAAATTTAAGAAAAGAGGCTGAGGAGTTCCCATACCTATTAGGCCTTAAAAAGTCAACAATTTGACTTAAATAGTGCAGTGAATAGTAACCCGAAACACAAAATTTCAAGAACGTCAAATTTAGCACGTTAGAGCTAGGTAAAAGTGAAGTTAAATTTATTTTTGGATTTATGTTAAATTATGGTACTGAAATACTATAAAATTGTGTGTTTCAGTGGAAAGAATCTGATGTAACCCAGAAGTCGAGTCAAGGCCAACAGGCGACTCATTTGAGGTTTGTGCACAACTAACTCTTTTGTTGTTTTTCAATTCCAAATTGATTTTAAATAAATTATTATATGATTCATGATTTTTGTTTTGTTGAGAATTTTAACTTATTGAATGAAATTGTATAATTTGAATATAAATTTTCTTATGCATTTAAGGATTTATTGCATTGCTTTGATGATTGTAAATATTAAGTTTGATGTGTTGCCAACCTTGAACATGAATTTATGATGATTAAATATGCTGATGATTTGTAAACACTTTGTAAATAAAAATTGTTTTGAATATGATTTGAAATCACAGTTGACATGACAAAATATGTTGTGAATTCTCATTAGCTTGTCTAGTGAGATAACTCCTCCACTTGATGGGGCGAGTTTCTTCCTCTCTGGCTTGCCAGTTGGGGAATGATGTGAATGAGTACTCATATATACTAGCTAGTCTTTGTTTCTCCCTTTTAGCCTCGGTTATTAGGAGAATATGAAATGTCGTGGTGTACAACACGGCATCTATTCGAATTTTGGGTCATGGGTTCGACTGTGTGTATTGTTGGCAACGCCCTTTAAATTATGCATGATTTGATAAATTGTGATTGAAATAAATAATTTGTCAGTGATTCAAAAGATTTTGTACTGTTTCGGAATCTAAAAGAAATGTAAATAAATCTTTATTATTTGATCAAAATGTTATTCAAATGAATAATTTGCATGAATGAAAATGTTGATTTCAGAAGGTCAGGGATTTTGAAGAAGTTAGAAATTTTAAAATTCTACTTGTTATGAATTGTCAAGCACAAATTGCATTAAATTTTAAATTATTAGTTGTGCGCCACTGAGTTCACCACTCAGCGATAGCTTTGTATGCTGTCGCAGATATAGAGACTAGAGGAGCAGCAGATTGAGCTGCTGAGGACAGGGAAGCTATCTGCTAGAAGTTATCGGGTATAATTTATACCCTGACTGTAAATATTTCTTTTGATGTATATATTGCACGTAATTGTATGGATATGTAAAATCGGTCTTGAGCAGCTTGTATAAAGTTTGTATAAAGTTGTAATAAATTTTAGTTTGGATTTTCTTAATGTAAATTTCTTGTAATGATGTATCTAAATTGTTTTGTTTCTAAGGAAATATGAATGATATTGATTGACAGTATTTTGAGAATTATTGAACTTGTGAATTTGAGAAATTGGTTGAGATTGAGTATGAATTTGAAGCAGTGGTTAGAAAATTATTGGAAGTGCTTTTATTTCAGGTATTTGAAGAACTGGTTTCTCAAAATACAGAGGGAACTCTGTCAAAATTTTTATAAAATTTGCGTAAAAACAAAATGGACCAAAAATATTAATTTGATTTACTTTTAATCATATGTTTTAAATACCTATTGGAAAATGCTCACCATTTATCAAAAATAAGAAAATTATTTTAAAATCCCTTGTAGGGTACTTAATGAGTTATCGGTAGGTGAAGTTCGGTAGTTCATTAGGTATTCTACGGGATCATGTTATACCTTACAGAGGGGTAAGGTGTGACATGTTTTAGTACTGGTTTCTCAAAATACAGAGGGAACTCTGTCAAAATTTTTATAAAATTTGCGGCAAAATTTAAAATGGACAAAATTTTTTACTAGTATTTAAACTTGAATAAATGGTTTTTAATTCCCACTAAAATGCTCACCACTTCCGAAATGTAAGAAAATTGTTTTAAAATCCCTTGTAGAGTACTTAATGAGTTATCGGTAGGTGAAGTTCGGTAGTTCATTAAGTATTCTACGGGATCATGTTATGCCTTACGGAGGGGTAAGGTGTGACATGTTTTAGTGGTATCAGAGCATGGTTTTTCAATAAATTTTGACTATGTGTATGAACATTTTATTGATAAGTACAACTGCTCAAGTAGCTTAAATTAATACATATGACGTATTTACATCATGAATATGCACTAACGGAGGTCAACCTCCTTGTGTTTAATCTCAGGAAGTAGAAAATTTGAGAAAATAGAATGGAAGGAGGAGATCATTCCGAAGAACAATCTGTTGAGGCTGAGGTTCAAGAGGAAGCCCCAGCACTCCAGAACGTGAGTGGGTCAGCCACTCCAGCTCTGCTCCAAAGACCGCGATTTCTGCTCAATTTATGCAAAGAGATGGTCGCTTTTTCCAAAGAAATGGCGGGTAATGTGCCACCCCAAGCTCAGATGCCAATACCTGTAGCCCAACCATAGCCCTCAGCTCGGCAGTATGAAAAATTGATGAAATTTGGGGCCACTGAGTTTAAAGGCACTGTGGATCCACTGGAAGCAGAACAGTGGTTGGAAAGAATGGAACGAGTTTTTAGAAAGCTGCAGTGCACGGAAGAGATGAAGTTCAAATATTCTGTTTCCTTATTACAAGGGGATGCCTATGAATGGTGGAAGACCATCCCCTACTGACCGTGGAGCCACTGTGTTAACACAGTCGACTTTTGAGGAGTTCGCATGTAAATGGGTCCCCGATGCATATGTGGATATGAAATTACAAGAATTCTTGAGTCTGAAACAAGGGAACCGAACTGTAGCAGAATATGAGAGAGATTTTTCGAGGCTAAGCTACTATGCTGGAAGCTTAGTCTGCACCCCCAGAGACAGATGCAAGAGGTTTGAATTCAGGTTAAGGCAGAGTCTGAGGATGCAAGTTGTGGGTTTCAGACATCAGAATTTTGCTGAATTGATCTCACAAGCCTTGGAATTAGAAAGGATAGAATCTGAAGGGGCAGTGAAGAAAGGTTCACAAGAGAAAGAGAAACCTGAAAAGACTACTGAACAAGCATCTGGAAGTGGTTCGAGGAAGAGGAAACAGTTTGGGGGATCTTGCTTCCGTAGAGGCAGAGGCAGATTTTATGGCCAAAGACCACCGTGCAGTCGTGAGACCAAAGAGCACCCCGAGGAGCTCTATCGGTGCAGCGGTGAAACGTGTGGTAGAACTCATGGTGGGGTTTGTTTCAAGGCTACTGGTGCATGCTTTAATTGTGGAGGAAGCGGACATTTCGCTAAGGATTGCACTAGTCCGCGCCGGTCTGGATCTTTTGCCACACCTGAAGAATCAACTCAAATCTCTGCACCCAGAGGGTCACAGTCAGCTGCTAGAGGAAGAGGCAGAGGTAGGGGTCCTGGTAACACCCCTGGAAGTCAGAGCACTGTTAACCAGCCAGTACCTAGTGGTGCACTAGTCAGAGTGTATACTATACGTCAGAGGGAAGAGGCTGAAACATAAGATGTTGTAGCTGGTATTTTCTCCATCCTTGACTAAGATGTGTATGTGTTATTTGATCCTGGCTCCACACATTCGTATGTTAGTGCTAGTGTGATATGTCCTACTGCTATTCAGTGTGTACCAATGGACTATGATGTGCTAGTAACTAGTCCATTAGGCCAGGAGGTCCGAGTAAATAGGCTATATAGAGATTGTCCTTTGGTGATCCAAGGACACACTTTTCTGTCTGATTTAATTGAAATGCCCTTCAGAGATTATGACATTATTTTGGGCATGGATTGGTTAGCCAGGCATTATGCCATGATTGATCAGAGATCAAGACAGTCACTTTTGGTCTTCCTCGCATGGTGATATAGTAATACATGGGGAGAGGCGATTATTGCCTTCAAACATCATTTCACCAGACCGCTAAAAATGATTAGAAAAGGGTGTGAGGCGTACTTGGCACATGTGATAGACACCCAAGTGGGGAGTCCAGCACTGAAGGACACTCCTACTATATGTGACTTTTCGGATGTGTTTCCTGATGAATTGCCAGGATTACCTCCAGAAAGAGAAGTGCAGTTTGAAATTGATGTTATGCCTGGTGTGGACCCAATCTCCATAACACCATACAGAATGGCACCTGCAGAATTGAAAGAGTTGAAAGTGCAGTTGCAAGAACTGCTTGACAAGGGCTTTATCCGCCCTAGTGTGTCACCTTGGGGAGCGCCGGTGTTGTTTGTAAAGAAGAAAGATGGCACTCTCCGTTTGTGTATTGATTATCGGCAGTTGAATAAGGTGACGATAAAGAACAGATATCCATTACCCCGTATTGATGACTTGTTTGATCAGTTAAGGGGTGCAGCTGTGTTCTCCAAAATTGACTTGAGATCAGGTTATTATCAGCTGAAAGTACAAGAGCAGAGTATTTCTAAAACTGCCTTCAGAACCCGTTATGGCCATTATAAGTTCTTGGTTATGCCATTCGGGTTAACTAATGCTCCGGCTGCTTTTATGGATCTGATGAACACTATCTTCAGACCATATCTCGACCAGTTTGTTGTGGTATTTATTGATGATATATTGGTCTATTCGAGGAATGCAGAAGAGCATGATAGACATCTGCGGATTGTACTGCAGACTTTGAGAGAGAAACAACTATATGCCAAATTGTCGAAGTGTGAATTTTGGCTGAAGGAAATATCTTTCTTGGGGCATGTAGTATCAGAAGAGGGCATTAAGGTAGATCCAAGTAAGATTAAAGCTGTCCTTAATTGGAGGCCACCCAGAAATGTCACAGAAATTCGCAGTTTTCTGGGTTTAGCTGGATACTATCGTAGATTTGTGAAGGGATTCTCCATGTTGGCATCTCCATTGACCAAGCTGCTTAGAAAAGATGTAAAATTCTAGTGGACGGATAAATGCCAACAGAGTTTTAATGAATTGAAAAGATGTTTGACAGAGGCTCCAGTCCTGACTTTACCCACACCGGGTAAAGAATATACAGTTTACAGTGATGCTTCTCACAACGGGTTAGGTTGTGTGTTGATGCAAGATCGAAATGTCATTGCCTATGCATCACGCCAGCTAAAACCGCATGAGAGGAATTATCCGACACATGATTTGGAGCTTGCAGCCATTGTGTTTACTCTTAAGATCTGGAGACATTATTTGTATGGGGAGAAATGTTACATCTACACAGATCATAAGAGTTTGAAGTATTTGGACACTCAGAAAGTGCTGAATTTGAGACAGAAGAGATGGTTAGAGTTGATAAAAGACTATGATTGTCTGATAGACTATCAGCCAGGGAAAGCTAATGTTGTGGCGGACGCCCTAAGTCGCAAGACTATGGCAAGTCTACAAGTTACTCCTTTGTCTTTGATACATGAGTTGAGGTTATTACTTGCCAGTTTAGAGATTAATGATGATGGGCAGGCAGCAGTTGCATGGCATGTACAGCCAGTATTGATTGATCAGATCAGAATGGCTGCTCAGAATGATGAAAGGTATCAGAAGCTGATGGAAGAAGTTCGACAGGGCAAGAAACCAGAGTTCTCAATCAGAGATGATGGTCTATTGCTACACCAGGGTAGAATATGTGTTCCTAATGATGTTGATTTGAGGCAGATCATTTTGAAGGAAGCACATGAGTCTCATTTTGCTATGCACCCTGGTGGTACAAAAATGTATAGAGGGCTAAAGGAGCATTACTGGTGGATGAGTTTAAAAAGAGATGTGACAGAGTTTGTATCCAGATGCCTAACTTGTCAGCAAGTAAAGGCAGAGCATCAAGTGCCAACTGGGTTGTTACATCCACAACCAGTGCCGGAATGGAAATGGGAAAGAATAACAATGGATTTTGTAATGGGACTTCCGCGGACACAGAAGAGTCATGATGCAGTATGGGTCATTGTCGACAGACTGACTAAGTCTGCTCATTTTCTGCCAGTCCGGATGGACTACAGTTTGGACAGATTGGCCAGGTTGTACATTGATGAGATTGTGAGACTGCATGGAGTGCCAGTTTCTATTATATCAGACAGAGATCCTAGGTTCACTTCTAGATTCTGGGGTAGTCTTCAGAGAGCCCTAGGAACTAGATTGAACTTCAGTACTGCATTCCACCCACGCATGCATGGCCACCCGAGAGGGTAATTCAGATCTTGGAGGACATACTACGGGCTTGTGTGATTGAGTTTGAGGGTAGTTGGGATACACACTTGCCTTTAATTGAGTTTGCTTACAACAACAGCTACCAATCAAGCATTGGGATGCCTCCATATGAAGCTTTATATGGCAGAAAATATAGAACCCTGTTGTGTTGGGATGACGTGGGTGAAAGAAAAATGATTAGACCCGAAATTGTTCAACAGACTGAAGAGAAAATCAGGGTGATCAGAGATCGACTTAAAACTGCATCAGACCGTCAAAAGTCCTATGTTGATTTGAAAAGAAGGGATATTGAGTATGCAGTGGGTGAGAAAGTTTTCCTCAAGGTTTCTCCTTGGAAGAGGATTATGAGATTCGGCAGAAAGGGAAAACTAAGTCCTCGTTTTATCGGGCCATATGAGGTATTGGAAAGAGTGGGTCCTTTGGCTTATCGTTTGGCACTACCTCCAGAGTTGGAGAAGATACATAATGTCTTCCATGTGTCTATGTTGAGGAGGTATCGATCAGACCCATCTCATGTATTACCAGTAGAAGAGATAGAAGTGAACCCAAACCTCACATATGAAGAAGAATCCATAAAGATTCTGGCTTATGAGGTGAAGCAGCTACAGAACAAGCAGATACCATTGGTAAAAGTGTTGTGGAACCATCATTCAGGCCAAGAAGCTACTTGGGAACGAGAGGAGGACATGAGGAGACAACATCCACAGCTGTTCAGAGATTGATACCAGGTAAAATTTCGAGACAAAATTTATTTAAGGGGGGGAGAATTGTAACACCCCTATTGGTATAGCCTGGTATATTTCATCGTCTGGATCGGTGTCGGTCCGGACAATTAATGGGATTAGGGCCACACTTAAGACAACTTGAGAAGCCATAAATACAAATAATTAGTAATGTTTAATTAGTTAACTATAAATAAGAAAAACAGAACGTAAGAAGTTAAACGAGCCGAGAGTCACAGCGATGGGTGACCTCCTCGGGAATGACTGCGAAGTCATTTTAAACTCAAATTTCGAACCGTAAAAAGTAACGCTGCGGTCCTTAGGACCCTTATGAACACAGTGGAAAAAAGAAAATCACAAAAAAGAACTGTTAAGTCAGTCAAATAATTATGTCAGGGAGCCAGAAGAAATATGGAATTATTTGCAAACTGGGATGAACCGGCGAGGGGCAATTTGGTCAATTGACTCGAGAGTCGACTCGACCTAATCACAAATAAAATCAGAGAAAAGAAAATTTCGGAATCGGGAATTAAATTAAAGAACTAATAGAAAAAAAAAGAGAGGAAAATGAAAAAGTCAAAAGTGATAACATCATGCATGATCTCATGCATGATGCCAAAAATAAATTAATTAGTTGAATTAGTTAATTAGACTTTTTGTGGTCTTCCATAAACCAAAATAAATAAAAGAAAAGAAAATTTTTTTTTTTTTACTTCTCCATTCCCGTCACTCCCTCTCTCCCATTTCTCTCTCTCATTTTCTCTTCATTTCCACCATTTTTGGACTTAGAAAGCTTGCTTTTCTCTAGTTTCTTCCCATAAATTTCTTAAACTCCAACACAAAATCACACTCTTAGACCTAGATACATCACTTGGGAGTAAAAAGGAGAAGAAAAACTTGAAGAAAAAAAAAAGGAAAAAGGGAGTGAAATTGAAGAATTGGAATTCAAGTTGAGGTTAGTATGTTAAACTCCTTATTCTTCCATTTAAATGCATGTGTGATGATTGAAATGAGCTTAGAAATTATGAAATGAAATAAAATCATGGGAGAAGGACTAAACTGAAATTTTGGCCTGGTTGATGGGAGTATGATTGGTATGGTTTGGTGTGTTTAAAGGGAATTAAAGATGTTAATAAACTTACATTAGTATGGTGTTAAGATGGAAATGCACTAATTGTGATTGAATGAGTGAGTTAGGGTTTGAATGTTAGGGTTTGTGAACCAAATTTTAGAGAAATGCATAATTGATATCTTTGACCAATTGTGAACTGAAAAATGGTCAATAATGACCAAAAGAGATGTGTGGAAATTGTGAGAATGAAAGCCAAATTCGTAGGGCAATTGGTCATGCTGCAGGCAGCATGACCAAACCTACTTTGAAGGACCAAAACGGGAATTTTACAAGCCCAATTGATATGCCACCAATTGGAGATGAAAATAGACATAAAATAACATAATTTTCATTAAGGAACCATGGCCAAAAACTGACTAAAACTTGGTGAACCAATTGACCAAAGTGAAATGAGAGTAGGCTGCCACTGTACCAAACTGATCAAATGAACAGTAACTGTTCATTTGGTCATAACTCGAGATAGGAAGGTCAAATTGACCTGAAATTTTACTAGTAATTAGATAAGACATAGATATAAAACTTTTATGAAGAACACCACCCCAAATTATGCCATTAACCTAGTCAAATTATTGAGCAAAGTTGAGTTATTAAACCTGTAACTCTGCAGAATTGCCATTGAGCAGTAAAGTTCCAATGGCTATAACTCTCTCTAAAAAACTCTGATTTAGGTGATTCTTAAACCGATGGAAACCTAAGACATAGTAAAACATTTCATATGAAGAAAGTTAGACCAAATTATGAACTTAACTTGATCAAATTACTGAACAAAGTTGGATAAAAAACCTGCCAGAACCATAGTTGCAGTATGAACAGTGCACATGAACAGTAATTGTATTTTGGCCATAACTTGAGCTAAAGAACTCCGATTGGGGTGATCCAAAAATGAGAATACACTTAAGACAATAAGGAACATTTTCTATGAAGGAAGTTTTGCCAAATTCCAACAGTAGATTGACCAATGGAACAGTGCAACTTCGGAGCACCAAAACCGAAAATTAGCAATTTTGCCAAAATGACCTAAGCTTTGAGAAAATGACCAAAACCAATAAGTTTAATGACCAAAATGTGGTATGTGGGTGAAGTTGGAATTCCCATACCTATTAAGCCTTAGAAAGTCAACTATTTGACTTGAATAGTGCAATGAATAGTAACTCGAAACACAAAAACTTCGAGAACGTCGAAATTAGTACATTAAAGCTAGGTAAAAATGAAATGAAATTTATTTTTGGATTTATGCTAAGTTATGGTACTGAAACACTGTGAAATTGTGTGTTTCAGCTGAAAAAGACTTGGAAGCCCTGAAAGACTGAGTCAAGGCCTAGAGGCGACTCGAGTCTGGTTTGTGCACAATAAATTTATGTAATTGTTTTCCAATTGAAAATTTGAATTGCTATACTTTATGAAGTCGCTGTGTTATTTACGAATTGTGTTGCCACTTTGTGACTACAAAAATGACTTTGAAAATTGTTTGGGATCTCTTATAAATTATTGAAAATAATTATTTTAAATTGATTTTGGATTCACACTTAGCATGACAATATCACATTTCCTCCTCCATTTATGGGGTTGAGATCGTATATTTTCCTCCCTCTCTGGCTTGCCAGTTGAGGTTGTAGATCGGGTGAGTACTCATTAGCAAGCTAGCCACCTCCCTCATTGATTTCGATTAATGGGGTTGTAGATTGCTTTGTCGTGGTGTACAACACGGCATTGATCGGAAATTTTGTGTCATGGCTTAAGCTGTGTATGATTTTGGCAACACTATGTTTATGAAATTGTTTGACTAAACTATGTTTAATATATTATTTGACAAAATGAGTTGTTATGAGCTTTGATATTTGTGAAATATGATTGTGAAGTATTCAAATTATGTTTCATCAATAAATGATTTATGTATCGCATTTTAAATTTTTATTGTGCACCACTGAGTATGTTTATACTCAGCGATAGTTTAATTTACTGTCGCAGATAAGAGCAAGGAGAAAGCAGCAGAGTGAGCTGCGGGATTGACAAGAACTTCTTGATCCCTTTTGTACGGGTATTGTTTTATACCCTTATGGTTATTTTAATGTAAATACTGTAATGTCATAAGTATCAATGTAAATTAAGCAGTTGTAAATAAATTGTAATAATATTATTTTGGGTTTGCTTCTGTAAATTTAATATTTGTAAATATGAATTTTCTGCTTTATGCCTTGTTAATGAAGTATTAAAAATTTTGTGATGACCAAATTTGATTAAATTGTGGAAATTGCCTTGAAGTGATTTGAATTTGGTTGATTTGAGTTTTATTGGAGATTGGGAGTTGTGAAATATTTTGGAAGTGCTTTTTTATAAGTCTTTGAAGAACTGGTTTCTCAAAATACAGAGGGAACTCTGTCAAAATTTTTATAAAATTTGCGGCAAAATTTAAAATGGACAAAATTTTTTACTAGTATTTAAACTTGAATAAATGGTTTTTAATTCCCACTAAAATGCTTACCACTTCCAAAATGTAAGAAAATTGTTTTAAAATCCCTTGTAGAGTACTTAATGAGTTATCGGTAGGTGAAGTTCGGTAGTTCATTAAGTATTCTACGGGATCATGTTATGCCTTAAGGAGGGATAAGGTGTGACACTTTCCTTCTGTTGAACCCATTAACAAGATTCTCCTTCTCCAGACTATTGACAAGAGAGAACAATAAAGTTAATTAAGAAGGGATCATGCTAATTATGCAATATGACAGCCATGATTAGTCCATTTTATGATTACTAAACAGGAGCTAAACAATAACTAAATTATTAACTTTTCATATAAAACAGCATTTTCCTGTTGACGGTGGCCATGCTGCTCCATGGCCGAATATTTCTTTAAATGGGACCTTTCTTTCTTGGCAAGTTGAAAATAATTTCTATAAATGAGTATACCATTTTAATATTTTCACAAATAGTCATAGATGGATCTTTAATTTTTTAGCTTATATAAATTGCAAATGATGCATATAAACTTGTGAAATACGTTTAAGAGTTTAGGAACATGTAATCCAGGGCATAATAGTAATATTAGCTTGTGGTCATGAATGGCAACTGGAAAATTTGCTTAATAGTGTGTGCTGTTTGACTTTGATGTGCAAGTGCAGTTCAAGTAAGCAGGAGCCTACATTCTTTTTTTGTTTTTTAGAAATTTGCAAATCATTTCTTTTCATGTTTAAAAATATACCAATAACATCCAAATGAATATGAAGGGAGGTTTGTTCATGATGATTATATTACTTTTCTCAGCTTGGAATACTCTTTGGCCACAAGAAAGGAAACGTCAAAGGGTATTTTTTCTCTTTTGACTTGCTCTTATACTGCAACTGGATATTGAGGGCATTAGGACATTCTTCCTTACTTTCTTCCGCTTACCCAGTTGGTATGGTTTAAGTTTCTTTTACCTTTATTCTTCTCTTATTTATTTGTATTTAGTTGTTACTAGTGAGGTTTGCAGAAACTGAGTGCACACTCATCACACCAATTGATGACAAACGATCTCCAATTCTTAATATAGCATGGCTGAGATTTACCTGCAAAAACAAAAAAAAAAAAACTTGAGAAGGGAACACCTAGCCTTTGTAGGGTCCACTCCAATGATTAAGCCAGTAAACAGAGAGCTAGGTGAAAGATGAATTTACTAAAGATTGAGATGATCTTTCATACTTGATAGGTGTAGAAAGAGATGATTCTCATTGATATCAATTAATCTGTACATGGGTATATATATACAATTGATTTCTATAATTGTGTTCTACTAATTAGGAAGAAATCCTAAATAAGAAATCCTAAATAGGAATACAGAATACAAAATATACAGAGAAATAATATAGTGATTGACTTTCCATAACACCCCCCCTCAAGTTGGAGCATAGATGTTAATCATGCCCAACTTGTTACAAATGTAGTCAATCCTAGCTCCATTCAGAGCTTTTATGAAAATATCTCCTAACTGCTCTCCAGTTTTAATGTGTTCTGTTAAGATGATCTGTTGTTGAATCTTTTTACGAATAAAGTGACAATCAATCTCAATATGTTTGGTCCGCTCATGAAACACCGGATTAGAAGCAATATGAAGAGCAGCTTGATTATCACATCACAATTTCGCAGGCAGGGAGGTCTTAAAACCTGTCTCATCTAGTAATTGAAGTATCCACATTACCTCACATACTGATTGTGCCATGGCTCTGTATTCGGATTCAGCACTAGAACGAGAAACTACATTATGCTTCTTGCTTCTCCAAGACACCAAATTTCCTCTAATAAAAATGCAATATCTAGTAGTTGACCTCCTGTCAACCTTAGATCCAGCCCAATCGGCATCTGAAAAATATTCAACATTCAAATGCCCATGATGGGCATATAGCAAACCTCTTCCTGGAGCGCCCTTCAGATAACACAAGATTTATTCCAAGGCTTCCCAATGAGCAACAGTTGGGGAAGACATAAACTGACTTATCACACTAACGGCATAAGCAATGTCAGGATGAATGACTGTAAGGTAGTTCAATTTTCCTACCAATCTCTTGTATCTCTCTGGATCTTCAAACAACTCACTATCCCCTGCTAACAATTGTAAAGTTGGAGTCATTGGTGCGCTACAAGGCTTAGCACCTAATTTTTCTGTCTCTGTCAATAGATCGAGGACATATTTTCTTTGAGACAAGAAAATACCCTTCTTACTTCTCATAACTTCGATACCCAAGAAATACTTTAACAATCCCAAGTCTTTAATCTGAAACTGAGTTTGGAGGAAGGTTTTAAGAGATGAAATACCTGCAGAGTCACTCCCAGTGATGACAATGTCATCCACATAGACTACCAAGAGAATTAGACCAGCCTTAGATTGCCTATAAAATACTGAGTGATCACACTTACTGTTTTGCATACCAAATTCCTGTACTGCTTCACTGAATCTCCCAAACCATGCCCTAGGACTTTGATTCAAGCCATAAAGAGACTTCCGAAGCCTACAAACTTTACCCAACTCCCCCTGAGCAACAAACCCAGGTGGTTGCTCCATATACACCTCCTCCTGAAGATCACCATGAAGGAAAACATTCTTGATATCTAATTGATGTAGGGGCCAATTATATGTAGCTGCTAAAGAGATAAACAAGCGAATAGAAGTAAGTTTAGCTACAGGAGAAAAAGTATCAGAGTAATCAACCCCATATGTCTGAGCATATCCTTTTGCTACAAGGCGTGCTTTTAACCTAGCCACAGAACCATCAGGATTTACTCATCAGATATACCCATTTGCAACCAATAGCTTTCTTACCAGTGGGCAAAGGCAATAGTTCCCATGTACCATTAGCATCTAAAGCCTCTATTTCCTCTTTCATAGCATCACACCAGCCAGGATGAGACAGTGCCTCATCAACAGTATTAGGGATAGGAACAGAGTCTAAAGAAGTAACAAAACACCGAGAACAAGAAGACAATTGATTATAAAAAACAAAAAAAAAGATAGGATAAGTACATGAACGTTTACCTTTACAAAGAGTAATGGGTAAGTCTAGATCAGAATCATGATTAGTATGAGGTATAGGATCTCCCAACGAAGTAGCTGGTGGAGGATCTGAGTCAGGAATCTCCAATCTCCTGGAATAAACATGAACAACGGGAGGTCGAGTAGGTCTAGAGACAAAAGGAACAGACTGTGGGAGAGGACTAAACATTGGTTGGACAGTATATATTAGGAGATCATCCTCCTCCCCCTGATTCTCATGCACAAATGATGGAGGAAAAAATGGAGTGGACTAAAAAAATATGACATCTGCAGAAATAAGATAACGATTAAGAGTAGGAGAGAAACAACGGTACCCTTTTTGAAGCCGGGAGTACCCAAAGAAGACACATTTGAGAGATTTTGGATCCAATTTAGTAACCTGTGGACGAACATCATGCGCAAAACAGGTACAACAAAAAATACGGGGTTCAATAGGGAACAAAGATTTTGTAGGAAACAAAGTAGTATAAGGAATATCCCCATTAAGGACAGAAGACGGCATACGATTGATCAAAAAATATGCCGTAGAAACTGTATCCGCCCAAAAGTATTTAGGTACTTTCATATGAAAAAGAAGAGCACGAGTTACCTCAAGAAGATGACGATTTTTTCTTTCGGCCACGCTATTTTGGGATGGGGTATCCACACAGAAAGACTGATGAAGAATGCCATTTTGTGTCATATAAAGCTGAAATTGTGCTGAAAAGTATTCTTTGGCATTGTCACTTCTTAATATGCGCACATAAATATTAAATTGAGTTTTGATTTCATTACAAAAGGCACAAAAGATAGAAAACAACTCAGAACGATTCTTCATTAAATATAACCAGGTAACACGAGAGTAATCATCAACAAAAGTAACAAAATAACGAAATCCAATTTTAGATGTAACAGAACAAGGACCCCAAACATCAGAATGAACTAACTCAAAAGGAGATGAAGCCCGTTTATTGACTCTAGACACAGAAGGCAAACGATGATGTTTTGCAAACTGACACGACTCACATTCTAGTACTGATAAAGACTGAAATTGAGGACACAGCTTCTTCATGGTAGACAAAGAAGGATGACCCAATCTATAATGAGCTTCAAGAGGTGTTAAGGTACTGGAGCAAATAAGCGACTGCGGTACATGATTTTCCAGAAAGTAGAGACCACCTGACTCGCGTTCTCTACCAATAATCTGCTTCGTCGTAAGATCCTGAAACAAACACTGGTCAGGAAAAAAGAAAACAGAACAATTTAATGTACGAGTAAGTTTACTAACAGAAAGTAGATTAAAAGAGAATTTTGGTAGACACAAAACAGAAGACAAAGAAATTGACGAAGTCGGGTTCGCAGTTCCAGAACCCATGACACAAGAAGTAGAACCATCAGCTAAAGTAACAGTAGAGGAAGTGAGATTAGACTGAAAAGCAGATAGAAGACTAGAATTATCTGTCATGTGATTTGTCGCACCAGAATCAATAACCCATTTGGATGAAGAAGACACAAGGCATGTAGTGGATTTACCTGACTCAGCGATCGCAATGACAGGGGAATTGGTAGGCTTTAGAGATGCCTGATACTGGGAAAATTGTGCAAAATTCTTTGCAGATACCAAAATAGTTTTCTTAGAGAAAGATACTGTAGAATTCTCTGCTGCCATATTTGCCATCTGTGATCGCTGATTTTTTCTCTGAAGTTGCGGACAATTATATTTTGTATGGCCAGGCTCATGGCAATAATAACAAATGACTCCTCTTGAGTCCTGATTAGAACTAGCCTCTCCATTACGCTGACATTGCTGTTCGTAATTCCTCCTCTACTTCCTCTTCTATTACCCTGTTGTCCATTTGGATTACGACTAATAAGAGCACAACTGGCAGGCTATGAAGATTGTGTACTCTCTATACGAAGGACCCGTGTGAACGTTTCATGCAAAGAGGAAATCTCAGAACTGGAGAGAATCTGAGATTTAGCAGTCTCATACTCTGAATGAAGGCCTGCAATAAAACTCATAACAGCCAGTTGCTCCCTTTGAGCCTGCTGAACTTTCACATCAGGACTAAAAGGCAACAATACATTAAGTTCCTCATATACCCGTTTAAAATCCATAAAATAAGTCGTGAGAGACTTTTCCTCTTTCTCAGCACGGTAGAATGCCTTACAAACATCATAAATATGGGAGATATTCCTTTTACCAGAATACAGAAAATCTAAGTAATCCATCAATTCCTTAACAAATTCACAGTGATTAATTAAACTAATTACCTCACTATGAATCGAGTTCCGAAGCTGCAAAAACAACCGAGCATCCTCCCTTAGCCAAATTTGTCGTGTATCATCAGTGGGTTGATCTTTAGTAAAGTGATCATCCTTATCAATGCTACGCAAATAGACCGTAACAGTCTTACTCCACTCTAGGTAATTCGAACCATTAAGTTTGTATTCCGTGATCTTAGTCATCACCGGAATCACATTAGAAATAACATTCTTATTGTCTGCCATTTGTTGAGACAAAGAAAACTAACCGAAACGCTAATCCAAAGTGCTTATAGCAATAAAATAACCTAAAATCACAAATCAAGCAAATACCAAAATAGGATCTGAGAGCCAAACCTCAGAAGTCCTTTAATGGTTATACTGGATCAGGCAACAGCACACAGTGGTGGAATGAGGGAGTTGAGATGACGCCGGCGATGTTGATCGGGGTTGAAACGGCCGGTCGGCGGCCAAGGTCTCTCCTGAGCTGGGTAGTGAGAACAAATAGTCACCATAGATTGATGACCTGCTCTGATACCGTGTAGAAAGAGATCATTTTCATTGATATCAATTAATCTGTACATGGGTATATATATATACAATTGATTCTTATAATTGTGTTCTACTAATTAGGAAGAAATCCTAAATAAGAAATCCTAAATAGGAATACAGAATACAAAATATACAGAGAAATAATATAGTGATTGACTTTCCATAACAATAGGAAACATATTTATATTGCATGAATAGTATAACATGTAGGTGATATAATTCTAATTGAATAATACCATGTCGCATATGTGTCAATGAAGGTTAGATTGACTTAGGTAATCCACACTAAGTTCTAATAGAGTTGTGAGCATATAGTTGTATCTAAAGTATCCTTATGTTGGTGAAAGAACTTGTGTCTGTGTAGTCAAATGGATCATGGGAACATATATCTCGGAACCAATGTCAAAAGGCTCATTTGATAATACATGAAGACTGTCCATAGGTTCTGATTTCATAGGAGAGGTAAAATTTCCATGTTATCAGCATGTAACAGCGAAGCATCTTCTAGTGTATATTTGGTGAAAACAAGTTCCTATAAGCTTAATAGCTGGACAATCCATGAATTCTAACCGATTTCAAGATATTGCATCAAGCCATGCACCTTTACGTTGGAACAACTGATGTATGTATCTTCTTGTGCAGGATGCGGCAGGGATTCCTTGGTTCTACTATGTCCTTAGCTGATCTCATACTATTTGCCCTCTATATGTTTGTTATTGCACCAAATGATATGAGAATGTGCCTTGTTAGGCATCTGCTTTCTCATCCCACTGGAGCAACCATGATAAGAACTTACCTCACAGTATAGGCCTCATCCTTTATATTTCTTCCCTTGTTTGGTCTATTTTTGAATTGACATATAGAAACACGAGGATCCCCTTCACGTCTGAAATATTAGGTTTTTAGATGCATTTTGATTGTATATTCCATCACTTGGTAAAGATAATGACAATATTGTTGTTTCTATTCCTTCAACATAGTGCCAATACCTCCTCTATAACGCCTATTTCGGGCATAAAAATATTTACATACTAGCCTAGCTCTACATTACAAATTGGGAAATAAGTGAAAAACTTAGAACATAACAAAGTTTACTGCTTGGGGAAGAAAAAGTGATTCAGAGTACGAAACATCTCACATTTGTGAGTTCTGGCAGGGCTGATTTACGCAGCCTTACCCCTTTCTGCAGAAGGACTGTTTCTATGGCTCAAACTTATGACCTACAAGTAACTTTATCGCTATTAGTAACTTTATCGCTACACCAAAGTTACTCTCTTCTACTATAATTGGGCAACCAAGATGAATTGCAGTTAAAGCAAAAGGCTTTATATGCGTGTGTGTGTATATATATATATATATATATATATATATATATCTGTGTGTGTGTGTGTGTGTAAAATCAGAAAGGGTAGCTGTTAGGAGACGACTGACTGCGGATTCGGTAAAATGAAAGGGAAAGAATTGGATAATTTCGTTTTACCCAACACCGGGTTTAGATAACGATGATAAGTGAAGAGTTGGGTGTTCCTTACAGTTGAGAAAGATTGTTTTCCTTGTACGGTAAAGGAAAACACTACTTTGGAACAGTGACTCAAGTGATACTGTTTGTAATAGAAATAAAAAGGTGTCGTATTGATATGGTTAAACAATGTCCACACGATAAGGTCAGTCAACTTGGAAATTTTCCACATTGGCGGCTTCTATAAATTATCTCCAGGAAGGAGAGTTGGTCAGCAGTCATTTCCAATGGATCATTTGAAGGAGGCTGGAATTGGTATATTCATTGCATTCTCTTATCTGGGTGCGGGCACAAACTCAAGAAGCTCATCTCTTCATTTCACCACTCAGACGTGAGCAGCAGAGGAAGTAAGCAGCAATTCAGTTTATGCTTCTTCTCCGTCTCCTCTTTTCTTTCTTATCTAAGAGCAGAGAGATTTCTTCCATGGAAATTGTGGGTCCTCTGACTCAGGTAATTTGTAGCTCATGCAAAAGTATTGCTACAAGGGTGAGCAATGTGGTCAATGTGAATCAAATGGTTCGCTCCCTCACTACTGCACTAAAGGAATTGAAGGATAAAAGCGATGATTTAAAGAGACGGGTTGGTCGTGCTGATTTGGAGGGGTTGACCTGCACAAAACAAGTCCAAGGATGGCTAGAAAGAGTAGAAGTTGTTGAATCTAAAGCAAGCTTGATCACAGAAACTCTTGGGCAGCGAAATGAATGCTATAGGTGTTGCTCAGCAAATTTTTGTTCAAAATACAAGCTGAGCAAGAAAGTTTCAAAGTTGCAAAGAGAAATTAATGAACTTATTGGCAAAGGAGCTTTTGATACTGTTGTAGCAGATAGGTTGTCTCCTGAAGCAGTTCAGGAGGTGCCTAATAGGCCTGCTGTTGGCCTATGTATGATGTTGGAGAGGGTTATGCAATTTCTTTCTGAGGATGAAGTTGGAACCGTTGGAATTTACGGAATGGGAGGCGTTGGGAAGACAACCCTCTTGAAGAGTATTAACAATGAATTTCTTACCACATCACACTGTTACGATGTAGTCATATGGGTTGTGGTCTCAAAGGATTTTGCTGCTGATAAGATTCAACAGGCTGTTGGGACCAGGTTAGGCTTGTCTTGGGAAGAGAGTGAGAGCCAGCAACAGCGAGCATTAAAAATACGTAGAGTTATGAGAAAGACAAAATTTCTCCTGTTATTGGATGATGTTTGGGAAGGAATTGATCTTCAGAATATTGGAATTCCTCTGCCACAAAAGGAAAAGAATTGCAAGGTGATATTTACAGCACGTTCACTGGATGTTTGCAGCGACATGGATGCTCACCGGAAGCTGAAAGTGGAATTCTTGGGAGAGGAGGACTCGTGGAAACTCTTCAGTGACAAGGTTGGAGGAAGGGAGATTTTGGAGTTGGAATCAATTCGACCTTATGCTGAGACCATTGTCAGAAAATGTGGAGGATTGCCGCTTGCCTTAATCACCATTGGGAAAGCCATGGCTAATAAAGAGACTGAAGAAGAATGGAAGTATGCAATAGACGTACTAAGCAGATCTCCATCGGAACTTAGAGGTATGGAAGATGTGTTTACTCTTCTAAAATTTAGCTATGACAATCTGGAGACTGATACATTGAGGTCATGCTTCTTATACTGTTCTCTGTACCCTGAAGACTACTCTATTGATAAAGAGCAGCTTATAGAGTATTGGATAGGGGAAGGATTTCTAGACAGCTCTCATGACAGTAATGTCCATAATAAAGGACATGCTATCATTGGATCTCTGAAAGTTGCATGCCTATTAGAAACTGGTGAAGAAAAAACACAAGTAAAGATGCATGATGTTATCAGAAGTTTTGCTTTGTGGATAGCAACTGAGTGTGGATTCAACAAGGGTTTATTTCTAGTTGAGGCCAGTATGGGGCTCACTGCAGCACCCATAGCTGAAAGGTGGAAGGAAGCTCAGAGAATTTCGTTGATGGACAATGGAATCACTACTCTAACAGAGTTATCTGAGTGCCCCAATTTATTAACCTTACTGCTTCAATATAACAGTGGCTTGAGCAGAATTCCAAATGCATTTTTCGAATTTATGCCTTCCCTAAGAGTTCTGGATTTGTCATTAACCAGTATTAGAGAGATCCCTGCATCTATCAACAAATTAGTTGAGTTGCAACATTTTGATTTATCAGGAACAAAGATAACAGAATTGCCTGAAGAGCTTGGAGATCTGGTGAAGTTGAAGCATTTGGATCTGCAACGAACAAGTTCTCTTAGAACAATTCCACAAAAGGCTGTAGCAGGCCTTTTGCAATTGAGAGTCCTGAACTTTTATTATAGTTATACAGGTTGGGAAGATCACAATTGTGAGGGTGTGAATGAAGTTGGAATTGCAGACTTGGAATGCTTGAAGCACTTGACCACACTTGGAATAACTGTGAAGGAATTGATGACCCTGAAGAGGCTTGATAATTTCGGTAGCTTATTGAAATGTATACAGTATTTGTACATTAAAGAGTGTAAAGACTTGCTTTATTTACAAGTATCATCAAATTCCAGTTTTGGCCGAAGTTTGAGAAGGCTTAGCATCAATAACTGTTATGACCTACATTACTTGCAAGTTGATAAAGCGGCTGGAGACAATTGGCTTCCCGCCCTGGAAGTTCTTGCTTTGCATGGCCTTCCCAGCCTAGCAATAGTGTGGAAGAATCCTGTGACTCGAAAATGTCTGCAAAATCTTCGTTTCGTAAATATATGGCATTGCCATAGGTTGAAGAATGTTTCGTGGGTTATACAACTTCCAAAGCTAGAAGTTATTTACTTGATGTACTGCAAAGAGATTGAAGAAATAGTTACCAGGGACATGATACAAATGGAAGATTCAGAGGCATTTCCTAACCTCAAAACTCTTTCTATACGAGACCTTCCTGAGCTGAAAAGTATCACTCAATGGGCATTGGTTTTTCCTTCCCTGGAAAGCATTGCTGTGATTGATTGCCCGCGGCTGAAAAAGCTACCAATCAAAACTCATAAGAACTTGACATTACCAACAGTGTACGGGAGCAAGGAATGGTGGGATGGACTTGAGTGGGATGAATGCACCACTGAATCTGCTTTCCTTCCAAAGTTTATGTCAATCTGATGCACATCTATATGTGTGATATTTAAAGGTATGTCTTGCTTTAGCTGAAAACCTTGCTATTTCTATCAATTTCTCACGTTCTTTCACAGAGTAGATTCTCCTCTGGGTATTTGATGTGCTGTTGATTTAGTAGAACTTTGTTAATTTCTACATGTTATCATTCCATTATAATTTGTCATATCATTGTGGGTATAGTCCTAATCAAGAATAAAGCTACTCTCAAAGAAAATTAACATGACGATATACTGCGAACCATTTTAACTTTTAAAACTCAGCTTTATATCTTGCCTTCTGGGAGGCAGGCTTTCAAAGGGGAAGAAGTATGCAACATCACAAGAATGCCATGAAATGCAAGCCCATAAATAAGAGAGCATTGGTTCTTTGTTCGTTCTCTGAAATTCAATGGTCAGTTTGCAAACTTTGAAGCAAGGTTTTCAAATCTGGCTCGGCCTATGAACTGGCGAAGACAGAGGGAGTCACAGATTTAAGGTTAAACTGAGGTTCAACCAAAATTTTATTTAATAAATATTATATATTATTTTGAGTGCATATCGTAGGTAACTTTAGAGAAAATTATAGATTCATATTAAAATATATAGACTTTATTAAACAGTTTAGTAAATTATTAAATAATAGTAAAATTAAAATAAAATATATTTATTTTTATAAATTGTTCAAACACTTTAATATGATTTAAAATTACTAATATTGTATAATATAATTTTCATTATAATAAAAATAAAACAATGTATTTTATCTATCATAATTTGATTAACAAGAAAATTATTCTCAAATAAGACTGGTTTCTCCTTCTAAACTAGCTCAGGTTGACCAAGTTACCGTTTATTCGTTCGATTCAAGCAGATTGATTCTAATTCTCTGATTTCAAGGGTTTGAAACTAGACTAGACTGGTCATTAATCCAGTTTCCAATTAAGTCGATCCGGTCCAATTCTGACAACTATGCTTTGAAGTGCATGGATAGGTAAAGATCAGATATTATCACTTTCAATAGGCTAAGTAAGATAAGGAACAATTAAAAAGGTATATAGGATGCATGGCTATTAAAGTATTAACCAGAGATTTCACCAAGAAGCTCACATTACTGGGGAGGTTCAGAACTGCATTAACCTGGATGTGACCCAAGAATTCTTAACCGTAAGTTGGACAAAATTGATGTGAGTTCAACTCTTCAAAATGATTTTACAGGGTTACTCGTCTCCATGTTTTGCTATTATTTATGGAATGTAGTACTTGAAATACGTAAATGATATATAAGTGGGAATTATCCAGATTCATATTTAAATAAAAAAGCACTCATAGATTTATTGTTTTAAAATTTTGAGTTAAATTTAGTGTCAATGTGACTCGTCAAGAAAATTCTCTTAGAAGAATGGTGGACATGAGAAAAGAAGGCTTATGTTAAACCCAAATCCTATGTGAGGTTCACAATCAAAAAATTTTGGATTAAATGTAGTGTGATATCAAATTCTCTCCAGCTTCTAGAAATCAACATTAAGCAATGGTTGCTTACTCACACTGGAAAGTTGATTTCTGGCATGGCAATGGCCAATGGGCTGTTCTGCTCAACCCCTTCTGAATCCTCAATAAACACACTGAAAAGTTAGAATCATAACATAGAGTCTCATGTTTGGAATTTGGATGGCAAATATTCTGATTTGAATTGGGTCCTTAATATGGGGGGCAGTTCACTGATCATCACCACATTCACCAAGAGAAAAAAAAATCCTATTTCAGCTCTCTTTCAGTACACCTTGAGGCATGAGCATGCATACAGGCCACAATTAATGCCCCATTGGCTAAACCAAGAGAGCCACTAACTAAGAAGTTAAACAATTATCAGATAGGACAAAACTAACAGAATCATACTCCTATAGAGGTATTCCCTTTTCACTTACAGGATAATGATGATGAAAAAGACTGATCAGAATTCCAGGATTCATGCATTGCTCTGCAAATGCTTTCTAATAAGAATTTGTATTAACTTAATCAAATGCGATTACCTTAAATCTAAGCATCAAATCTTAGACAAAAAGAAAACAACAATATAACAATCCACTCGAAATGGAGAATGTGGAAAAGGGTTGATGTCATTCTAGCCAAAATGCTTAATTTTTTTTTAATAAGCAATTTCAATGGTTCTTGGTACAGTTAATTGTTTAATTAACATAAAGCATATATCCTTTGTGCCACTTTGTGCTTTGTTAAAATATTTGTGGGGACTAAATATATTGCATTTTTTTTTAATTTTTTGGAAATTTACTATTTAATTTTTAGATTTTAGTTTATATTATAATTTGATTTCTGTATTTTAAAAATTGAATGATTTTGTCCCTCATACTTTATGAAAATTAGAGTTCTTCCATTTAATATTACCATTAATTTAAGTTAAAAAAATAAATATACCCTTCATTCAATTAAGGAAAATTTACTATTTGTCTCTTGAGATTTGAATGAATTACGATTTGCTCCCTATATTTTGGAAATTAAACCGTTTAGTTCCTCACTTACGTTTCCCTTCAATTAAAATTAATTGTTATCAAATAAATTAATTTTTTTTCTATTCTATAAAAAGAATTTAAGAAAAATTTTAACAAAAACAAAGCTAAGAAGAAAAACTAAATAAATTCTAATGATTTCAGCAATTATTAAATGCATTACTAAATTATTTAATTTCCAAATTGCAATGACTAAGTTATAATATCGATTAAAATTTATTGATCAAATAATAAATTTTTTTAATTGAATAAAGAGTATATTTATCTTTCCACTTAAACTAATGGCAATATCATATAGAAGGATCTTTGATTTTGATATAAGTGAGAGACTAAATAGCTAAATTTTAAAAATATAAGGACTAAACCATAATATCAATTAAAACTAAAGGATCAAATAATAAATTACCCTTTTTTTTTTAATTGTTCATCTAGAGATTTGTCAATCACAGAATGGTTCACAAGCACAACGAGAAGAAATTTTTTCTTTCTGTTATTCTTCTTTAATAATTTAACTTAATAAAGATAAAGACAGCCATTATTGAAGAACTTAAGATTCCATTTTGAAGAGTAGTAACTTGGTTCTCTGACTAGCACACATTGATTATCTAAATAAACTTATAAATTATGATTATCATGTTATACTTTAACCAATCAAATTAAAATAATGTATGATTAATATAGCTAGCTAGAATATAACATATATTTCACATTAAACTATGCCAAGTGGGGCAACTCAAAGATGAAATGATGAATAAGCATCCCTACATTCTTTGCTAGAGTGATTGGTGAACTATGACTTTTCTTTTCTTATTTTTCACAAAGCATTGAAAAAAAAAAAAAAGAATTAGTCATTTTATTTTTTTTTAATATGCAAAGCTAAATCTTTTAACCACATCTTTTGAGAATTTTAAAATTCTTAAGTTTATAATTTCAGATATTATAAAATTCTGCTTGTCATATTATATATATCTAAAAATTAATTATTTTTTAATTAAATTTTAGATTAGATTAGAAAAAGGGTTAATTATTTTTTAAAAAAAAATTATATTAATGTATATATATAAATAAGTATTTAATAAAAAATTATTTTTAAAATTTAAAAATTAATTTAAAAAACATTTCTTATATCTAAATTCTAAGAATTTTAATAAAAAAACTTCAAAAATCATCATCATGTCGTATTTTTTTTAAACTTTGTTTTATTGGTATATGTTAACTAATTTAAAAAATAATTAAAAATAATAACTTATTTAATTGTTAACATTTTGAAATAAAATTATAATTAATTAAATTTTATTATTAATTAATAAAATTTTATAATATAATTATAAAAATATAAAATATAAAAAATTACATATTAAATTATGTTATTAAAATAAAATAATATATAATTCACACAATATGATAGCAAAATGACTAGTTCGTTATACTTTGTTTTATTGGTATATGTTAACTAATTAAAAATAATAACTTATTTAATTGTTAACATTTTGAAATAAAATTATAATTAATTAAATTTTATTATTAATTAATAAAATTTTATAATATAATTATAAAAATATAAAATATAAAAAATTACATATTTTTTTTATATTTAGAAGTTAATGTCAAGCGTTCAATTTAATAACTTCTCTAATACTTAAAAAAAAAAAAAACCTTCACATAGACAAATGTGTTCTGTAATTTCACATATGAAGAACTCTATTTTTCCAAATGAGTTGGAAAGTAGAGATTAAGATCATGTCTACTTAAGTCACATTAATTAAAATAATGAAAATAATTAATTCAAAATTAAATGATTACTTAAGGTTTATGTAAAACCATACCCCTTGAAAATACAAATTTTATTTTAAAAAAATGAGATAGTCTTAATTTAAGATTTTAATTAAGCTTCTTTTATAATCAAGATATTAATTAAGCTTAGTCAAGTAGATTATTGAAAAAATAAAGGAAAAAAAAGGAAGAAAAATTAAAAATGGGAACTAATTAATAGCTAGGTCTTAATCCTTTTAACAATTGATACTGTTCACAGGTCTCCCCCATGGATCTAAATCTATAATGCCAGAAAAAAAAAAAAAAACTTTTTTCGATGCTTAAGTTAGCAAGGACGTTATGAGAAAAGTGAATTAACTAAGATAAATGTACCTTATAATTATATGTATAACGATTTTATGGTAACCATTAATTGTGATGGGTTCCATACGAATCCTACCATGATCAATTATTATGATTAAACATTGTATGTATAATAATTGCGTCAAGTAAAAATTCTTTTTACAGACATCAGATAAACTCTTACTAGAGTTAAGAGTTTGAACGTAGGAGGTTTCTATTTGAGAGGATTTCTAAATAGAGTAAGATTAGAAATCCCGAATAAATTTGATTAAAAGACTTATCATTCAATTAGGCGAATATCACGATGTTTGAATTATAATATGGATTCGGGTGACGGACATTCTGACACGTAGATATATTTTGGGTATACTGTGTCAATAACATTTCATATAGGTAGGGTAGAGATGAGTGAGGAATATGAAGACGATCGCACCTAATTATATTCTCATAAGAGGTGATGTAATCCTGGCCCTTCTCAACTTCTATAAAAACCCCTTGCAACCACCATTTCTAAAACCATCGAATTAGGCTTTGTTTCCTAGACCAGCAAGTTCAAAACCAATACAAAGAAAGTATGTTACGTTTATAGAAGTAGATGGGTGAGGAGATTAATTTTCGTTGCAGCACATATATGATGATCAAGGTTTCTGCATGTATTAATTTCTCAGGTTTGCAGGGAGGGTGACAGAAGAGAGTGAGCACACATAGTTTTCATGCATGGATGTTCATGCTTGTAGCTGTGAGTGCTCACCCTCTATCTGTCACCCACCTCTCTCTCTCTCTCTCTCTCTCTCTCTCTCTCTCTCTCTCTCTCTCTCTCTTTCAAGAGATCTACTCAGCTTATGCAAATTTGCTAGGTTTGAAGTTTATGTATAATAGACTATATATATGCTACCTATGTCTTCTAAGTTATGAACTTCAACTGATTAATTCCGTTTTTCTATCTTTTGTTGAGTACAGCTTCGTTCAGAAATTCCTAGCATAAAAAAGGAAAGGTCGTAGAAAATATATAGATTGTGATTCACCGATCAATACCATGATATGGCTTCTGATGATTGTTATGATTGGTTCAGCCAAAGTTTTGGCTATTGGATGAGTTTCCTTAACTTGTATGTGACTTATTTCAGCGTCTTCTACAGCCTGCAGCTAGCTTCTCCCGAATCAGGAAATTCTTGCCTCGACCCGTTATCATGAATTCAATACAAAATTATGTGATCATAAAAAATGTTCGTCTTCTATCTTGAATCGAAACGAGCTAACCAGCCAGTGCTACCTGCGCATCTATATATATATATATATATATATATATATATATATATATATATATATATGCACACACATACGCACACAACCTCCCAGTTTTCCATATAAGCCGGGTTCCGATTTTTCAAGCAAGGTCTCTGGCTGATGTGGGCTGGCTGCCTAGCTAGGTATCTACTAGTTGATTAAAAACCAGTTTTTTTTTTCTTTTAATGATCAATTAAGTTGTTAAAAGATTCTCGTTGAAAATGAAACATAGACTTGTTCTTTCTTTTTCTTTAATTTTCTTTTTTCATAATTATTTTTTTTCTCTTTCTTATGCTATCTTGAGATACGTTCGTGGATTTAACTAGATATCAAAATTTGCGCAAAATAATATACTTAAGTCTCTTTTGTTTTAAGAATTTGCAACGTAATCCTTATAACTTACTGTTAACAACCTAACTAAATAATCGAGCATCGAGTAGCCGAATGGATGAGCAGACGACTCGATCTCGACACCGAGTCTGTTGAGTCCCTTTTATGTGTTTGAAATCATTTTCATTGTCTTTACAATAGAATTCAAGAGAATGTGAATTTGACTATTTTAGATTTTTCTGCTATTACTCTTTGAAAATTTCAACCAATGATACTATACTGATTTTATACAACAAATATGCACAACTATCAGCTCAAACAAGTGTAACAACAAACTAATTGTTATTTTTCATGTAACTTGAAATTTGGATATGTATTCATAAACTTAAATTATGACTCGATCCGAACATTTTACGTTGTAATCTGATTGAAATAAAAAGTGAGGTTTGTGATGGTAGCGGAGGGCACGAATCGATAGGACCAGTATATATATTGCAATATTCTACCATTTATTGTAGATTTGTGAGATATTCAGGACACGCGAGTTTTAAGTAATTGTATTTTACTGTCTTTTCATCATAATGATATTTTTTCTCCTGTCTTGTCCGTAAACGTCAACTTTACGGTCTTGTATTATTCTTTTCTCTTTTTTATATTGTATAATTGTGTGATTACATATGCGCCTTAAATTTACGTGCTTGCTATAATACTAATGAAATATATTATGAATATATTATGTTTTGGATAATCTTTGTATGATAAAGTATGTTCATATACAACTTAAAGGATGCATTAAAAGCCTAATTTAAGAATGATATGAGCATATCAATCACAAAATCAATCAAACAAACCAGCCAACAAATTTCTCAGTGTGCAAATAATATTTAATTAAGGTAAGGTGTTGAAATTTAAAGAGTAAGGGAAGAGAGAATCAAACACAAAAATATATAGTCGTTTGGGTCACAACACCAATATCCACCACTCAATTCTTTCCTTTATCAAACTTGATGCCGTCTAAAGTTTTTTGTGAGTATGGATCTACAAAACAAAAGAGAGCATCGGGTGAAAGCCAACCTCTTTAATGCTTAAGACAGTAAAGGGATCTAAGAGAGAGTAAATAGAATAAGATAAGATTAGAATACTTGGCAATCCCCTTGTATAGGTGTTGGTTAGGAGAAGTTATTCAGTATAACCGTTGTGTGTATAATATACACTTTAATCATTGATTATGATGAGATCCACATGTGACTTACGATGATCAATAATTACAATATAACCATTATATATACAAATTTTTTATTTTAAAATTTTTCGTCAATTAGACTCCTATTTGAGTAAGAGTTTAATTTGATTAGGACTTGAAGTCTGAGTGTCATGGGAGCATGTTCGTTATTGGAGTTCATGTTGGATAAGCATTCTCACTTGGTTAGGCAAGTATCTCGAAATCCTAATTCTTCAATCGTTGGATGTTTTTTTGAACCATATGTTAGCTTGAACCTCATGGGTTGGTCATCCAGATGACTGGCACATCTATTTGGGTAGTAGTTTGAGGGTGTATAAAAACTTTTTTTCCTAGGTAAAAGTAAAGCAAAACTATAAACTTCTTGCCAACTACTCAAGCTTCCCTTTAGGCATTTGATCATCTTTACAAGAATAGTATGTATCTTTTGCTTTGTGATTTGAATATCTTTTAACTCATAAATACAATTTGAAACATTAATAAAGAAGAAAAAAGAAGATTTGCCTAGATTGGACAAGTTTAATTAAGGTTTTTTTAATGATAATTATCACTAATCTCACTTAACTTTATAAGTTATTTCATAAAAGTCACTCAACTTTAATTCTTTTTTTCTTAAAATTTATTCAACTTCAATTTGAGTATCATTAAAGTCACTATAATCAGAAATCATAAGATTTTAGGTTAATCTAGGCCAATTTTCACTCACAGACTTTTTTTTTTTTTTTTTTCAAGTTTTATTGCTCAACTTTAATTTCTTTTTTAAAATTCAAAACTCTTTCAACTTTAATTTGAGTAAACCTAAAATTTCTATTACTTGTAATTAGAGGTTTATAGGTTATCACTAACAATTTTATTTTTTCCCTCTCCTCACATCTCCACTGATTTCATATTTTGTAGCCAGAATTCAATTAATTTCAAATGTTTACACTAAAATTTAATTAATTTCAAATGTTTACATTAACAACAATGTATTCACACTAAACACTTATGTAATAATGCATAAATCTAAGAAATATATAATTTATTAATTTGATTATTTTAATATTTTTAACACATTTTGTGATTTATGTAAAAAGTTTTATATTTAAATTTTTATTATTGAATTTAAGTGTATTTAGTGCAATACTGTTTATTTGTAATTTGAAATAATGAATTAACATAATTGGCTGTAATCTATAGAAAATATAATTATTTCAATTTATTCATTCAAATTACAAATAAATAATATTACACTAAATACACTCAAATTTAATAGTAAAACTTTAAATTTAAATTTTTAAAATAAATCTTAAATGTATTAAAAATATTAAAATAATCAAATTAATAAACTATATATTTCTCAAATTTCTAGGGTATTACATGATGTAATTAGTGTGAATATAATGTTATTAGTGTAAATATTTGAAATTCATTAAATTTCATTAGAAAATATGAAATTAGAAAAGATATGAAGAGAGATAAATAATTGTGTAAACCTGCAATTACAGATAATTGGGGACTTTAGGTTTATTTAAATTGAAATTGAGGAAATTTTGAGTTTTAAAAAAAAAAATAGAAATTGAGTGACGATAATGAAAAAACATCTAAAATTGAGTGACTAGAAGTGAAAATTAACTTAGGTTAATTGAAAACCTACAATATCTTGTCATAGTGACTTTAATGATACTCATTAAAGTTGAATGAGTTTTAAGTAGAAAAAAAAAATTAAGTACTTTTAAGAAATAATAGCTCATAAAGTTGAGTGATATTGAGTGATAATTACTCTTTTTTTCAATGATGAAAGCTCTTAAATTTTAGCAAAAAATTTCTTTGAAATTATGGCTTTTTCTTGCTTTAGAATGTGAGAAAATAATGACACATGAGGAGATGAAAACTTACCTCTAAAAAAAAAAAAAAAAAGAAGAGAGAGAGTCAAGATACCCTAGAAAAGATAACTCCAAGCTTTTAATTTTCTCATTTAGCACAATTCTAAGAATCTTGTCAAATCATAAAATTATATTGCTACTTATGAAAACTACCTACTACTTTTGTCATTGATTACATAGTGAAGAAAATTGTTATGCTACTTTTCATAAAAGTCTTCTACTATTGTAGAAAATCATCTTGTTAATGCTACCTTTTTTAAATTTATCAAATACTTTTGGCTATTGTCTCAAAACTTGTGCCCAAGAACATTTTTAAACTTCTAAAAAAGGTGATCATTGTGAAAAATTAATTTGACCTCCCCCTCAATGTGTGATTCCTATGAACAATTTATCCACAGAGAATATATACTTCATGTATATGAAACAAAAAGAATGCATTAATAATTTGTAAAACTTTCCTGGTTTCATAATCATTAATACACAAAAACCATAGAAAACTGCACATATTCTTTCTCTTTTTATCATCAAAAAAATGAAAGGAGGACACTCAATAAGCTTTTGAAAAGGTATCCATACCTCTCTCAAACCATTGCTCTCTCTCTCTAAACAAAAAAGATACCAGATCTGATTTAGTCTTTGGGAGAGGTCCGGCTAATTGGCTGTCGACCCTCCCCTATCTTCTCTTTAGTTAAAGCCCCTTAGATACTGTTTTAACTGTTTTTTCTTTTTTCATTAGTCTCCACTGTTGGAGTTTAGTACCCTCTTAGGATGGGTTTTTGTTGGTGTTTAGGGGGCTACTCTGCATGTTGCAGTATTCCCTGTGGTTTATTGTGAAGCTTTAAAGAGCAGATCATCGGCTGGCAGTTAGTGTAGTATCGAGTTTGTCTTTCTGTCAAGGTGAGTATGAAAGGCCTATGTTTGCCAAGCCTATTATCGGTTCATTCGGCACTAGTCCTAGTCCTTGATATTTCCTAGTTTTGTTGCAAATCTCCTCCATTTTTATCTAAGCTCGAAAACATAGGAGAATTATAAAATGCATGGTGTACTTAAGCACTCCCTGTAATGTTGTTTTCATTTTCCCATGCTTTGTTGAGTTCTCAGATCTTCTTTGGTGGTAGCAGTAAGTTATTGATGAAGAGGAGATAAGTCGGCTGAGGATGATGATGGAATTGGGTCATACCCGGTTAAGTTTTAAGGTTTCATATCTTTTAAGGTTTGGGTTTAGGTTGGAGTTTTGTAACACTCTTATCTCTTGTGGGCTTAGGCCTTGTACTCTTATTTTATCTAATAAAATATATTTTCAGATAAAAAAAAGCACAAAAAGAATTAAATAAATTGACAAGCTATTCAAACATCAATATAAGCAAACTAGAGAGTTAAAATCATCAACAACCATGATAACAACATGAAAACTGAGAAAAAAAAACTACTAAATCAATGAATTTTAATTCAATGATACTAAACTGATGTCCGAAGTTATTTGATATCAAATTCAAGTCTCAATAAAAATCAGTCATACAAAAAAAAAAACCCTCATTTCCTGTTGTTATTTTTTTTTCTCAATATATTTTTTTAATAAATAATTAGTTCTCTCTTCATAATGATGTGATTTTTGGTGAAGTTCATGAAAAGACCCCATAATTCTTGATTGAGAAGCGATTTGTTAGTTGTTGTTAAGGTTAATGTTTGTCTCCATTTTGTATGAAGTGTTTATTTTTGTTTGGTTTCTTTGATATGTGTATAGTTTGTGAAGCAATAATTTTGTAAATGTTAATCATTTTAAATGGAGTCTGGTAGTACGAACACATTCCTTTGACGGAATTAGTAGTTCAAACTTTTTATATTAGTCGTATGTAACAAGTTTTTAAATAATCAGGTTAGGTATGAAAGATTCAAAGAGTTTTTTGTTCAATTTGAACATGTATATATGGGCTTGGACCTGGAATTTACAGGCTCATGGAAGGATTATATATATATATATATATATTGGACCTGGAATTTACAGGCCTACGGAAGGGTAATATTTTCCAATCAAAATGAAAGCCCAGGATAAAGTCAAAGTCAAAGTCGACTGCGTGTCCGTACTCCCCAGTATGGCATCATCGTGAGTTCTGCGCCCTTTTAATCATCTCCTCCTTTGACGAGGCGAATCAACGACTGGTAGAGTTGGTTCTGCATATGAGATGACGTCAGTGGTAGTTGCGGTAAACGGCGGCGAAGGAGTCGGTGGAAGGGGAAGCCGACGAGCCGTTAAGTGGGCGGTCGAAAATTTATTCCCCAAAACCCATCGGTTCATCTTAGTCCACGTCATTCCCGCCATCACGTTTATACCCACTCCATGTATCTCTCTCTCTCTCTCTCTCTCTCTCTCTCTCTCTCTGTGTGCTTCGTTTAGCTAGATTTTATTATTATTTTTTTTTTAATTTTCGTTTTCTAATTTGAGTGATATTCAACCGAGAAATGAAAGAAATGATGATATATTTGAGAACTAAATGAATTATCAGAAATGTTCAAAAAACGATGATAATGGAGAGAATTATCAGAGGCTGAGTTTGATTAACAAGGTTCTTATCTGCATTTGAAATGAATTGGGTTTGGATTTTTATTCCAAGTGAAAAAATCATAAAATTGCAAATCATTTGAATTCCACATACCCTTAAAGAATTTTCGTGCTGGGTTCTTTTTTTATTATTATTTTCTTTCCTTTTTCTCTAAAGCTGGAGACCGTATCCCCATTGAAGAACTAGACGAGAATGTGGTGGCAATGTACGTGCAGGAGGTGAAATTGAAGTTTGATGAAATCTTTGTGCCCTTTAAAAAGCTATGCAAGGCACAAAAGGTTTTGGGTTTTAACTCCTCGATTTCAAGCTAGATTTCGTTAAAATTTTGATTTTTGTGATTAAAATTGGTAATTGTAGACCAATTACATTTATGTAGGTGGAAACTTTGGTGCTAGAGCATGACAATCCCGCGACTGCGCTTTTAAACTATGTATCACAATCGGGGATTGACATTTTAGTGTTGGGTTCTTGGTCTCCCAATTGTATAATCAGGTGTGTTGTCATTTATACTTGTTATTCTTGGTAGTTTGTTTTCTTTTCTTTTTTTTTTTTTTTTTTTCATAGTAGTTCATATGGTTGCTGTCATAGTTGTTGTATCTGGTATAATCCGCAGTAAGACTAGGATGATATGACTGTTATTGAGTTCTTGCTTCAGTATTTGTGTAATTATGCATTTATAGAAGGGTGCCCACTACCTGAAGCTTCCCACACTTGTGGGCTTCGGGTAGGGTTAATGCATGCAACCTTACCTCTGCAAGGCTCTGTAGCCTCTAGGTCATAAAACAGAGTAACTTTACCTTTGCACCAAAGTCACTTTCCTGATTATGCATATTACAAATCCCATAAATCTAGGCTCTTTTTGTGCTGCTTGAAATGGATTTTTTGATAGTTCCTTTCTGTAGTTATTAATTGTGATCATGGGAGTTCGTATACTTGCATGTAATTTGCCAGTTTTGCTGCATGTGTAGATCATCTATTCTCACCTGCAAACGTTGAGGCTCAGAGTATATTTTGTGCAGTGCAACTCACCCTCACTGCTGCCAGCCCCCACACTTCCCTTGGCCCTCTTCTCTGCCTGAATTAAATGATTTATCTTTGTGGTTGATGATAATTGTTTCTGACTAATGACATTGAGTTACATTTTTCTTTAGGAAGCTGAAGGGACCAGGTATACCAAAAACTGTGCTGAATGGTGCTCCAGAAACATGCAATGTTCACATTGTATCTAAGCGCAAAATCTTCACAAAGTCAACGTATTCCTCTTCCATTAGCGGTATGTTGAAAATGCACATCTACAGTAAAAAAGTATTATGTCTTACTGTTTCTTTTTGTTTTTCTTCTGCAGAGACCAGCTTTAGGCACAGGATGTCTAATAGAAGAGATTATAAGAAAAGTTCCAGCAGCATCAATAATTTAATTTCTGAGCCTGAGCTTTATTCTTCCATTGTGGAATCCAAAGTTCAGAAGTCCTTTGAAGCATCATCCGTGTCTCACTTTAGTGTGCAAGGCTCTCAAGGTTCAACAAAAACTGAATCGGTAAAATTGTTTTCTTCACTTATATACCACTATGGTGTTTGAGAAGGTTTTGATATGGACTTTTCCCCCCTTTTGCAGTCATATGTGCAGGCTGAAATAGAACAACTACGGCTAGAATTACAAAATACCATTACCTTGTATAAACGAGCTTGTGAAGAGCTGGTCCATACTCAGAGCCAGGTGTTCCTCTATCATTATGTGGGGTCTATACTTGTACAATTGCAAATAAATTATATATATTTTATTGCAAATAAAATTTTATATATATATATAATATATATATATATAATTTTAATTTCATGATGATACAGTAGTAAAATATGAACGGGGAAATCAAAATTAATGCTTTGAAGTACATGTTGAATTTTATCACTTTTGAGATTTAGAACTAAAATAAATGGCATCAAATAGGCATTCTACATATCACATGCACTAATTTAACTAAATATGTAAAAATGAGGTAGAGGATGTATAATGTTTGGAATGACTGTGGAAGAAAGTAATCCTTTATCCTCATAAACTTACCTCTTATTGTTGTTGCATTAATTTTTTAGGTCGAATTAGTTTCTTCTGAGTGTGTCAAGGACGCTAGAAGAGTGAATGCTGCCCTGGAAAGAGAAGAAATATTGAGGAAAATTGCTGTTGAAGAGAAAGCAAGGTATTTGCAAGCCAAGAAAGAGATAGAGGAGGCTAAAAATTTGTTTGCTAAAGAAGCTTATGAAAGGCAGATGGCTGAGCTCAGGGCCGATAAAGAGTCCTCTGAGAAACGGAGAATTGTTGATGCACTTTTCATGAGTGATAGGAGGTACAAAAAGTACACTAGGGATGAAGTAGAGTTGGCAACAAATTTCTTTTCTGAGAGTAATGTGATTGGTGAAGGAGGGTATGGGAAAGTATATAAATGCAATCTTGATCATACCCCAGTAGCAGTTAAGGTTCTCAGGTCTGATGCAGTTAACAAGAAAGAGGAATTCTTAAGAGAGGTAATTTATAGCCTTCAGATCTCCAATTGCCATTTATAGTTATTTTAGTGAACTGCTTTAAAAAAAAAATTGTTCTAAAAGGTTGAAAGAATTCAAAATATTCATTGTGTTCATAATTGTAAGTTGATTGCAAAATTTCAATGTTTCACAAAGAAGTTTGCTAATGATTTTTGCTATAGGTACCACTTTAGCTAGAGAACCTCCTAAAATTGATTCCCTTAGCTAAGACAGGAGATGCTTAATGAGAGTGTCTTCTTAACACTACTGCCATTACTCCCAACCTAGTCTTCCTAAGACTCTACCATGGTTTCAAATCGTGACAGTGGTCACAGTCACCATCGCTGAAATAGGCTTGTGATGATTGTAAGATAGCAGTAATGGGCCTTGCGTTATGCAAATTTTTTGAAAAATTTGTAAAATTCATAAAATGACTATATATTGATAGATACAAACAAAAATCAGATATATAACTATATAATAAGCACAAATACATCAAATAAAGACATTAAATTTATCATATTTAGATATCATTAGTATTAAACAATTTATAGCTAGATTAGAGATCATGGTTTTAAATTGTGGTAGCGATCGCGAGTAACGAAAACGTACTTGTAACAGCTGTAACGTAATGAAAACAGCCCATCGCGACGCAAATTTTTTTTGAAAAATTTGCAAAGTGCATGAAATGAATAAATATTCAAAGATATAATTAAAATTAAGATATGCAATTAAATAATAAACACAAATATATCAAATAAGGACACTAAATCCGCTATTCTTATACATCATTAGTATAAATCAATTTAAAACCAAAATAACTAAGAAAATAGTAAATATCTTATTACCACCAAAATGAATATCTAGAAGGTTCTTGATTATCTTGACTTTGATCCTAGGATTAGGACTGAGAGTTTTAATCATTAGCTTAGGTTGTAAACTTACTATTTAATTTATGAAAATTAATTTCAAGAGTTAATTTCATGATTATTTATTTTTCTTGAATTTTATCTTGCCAAAGCGTAAATTTATACTTAGCAAATATTATTAAAACCTAAAGCTTTCTTTGATAATATTTTCTAATTATTTATGTATTTACCTAAAAATAATTCAAAAAAAGTTAAAAATTAGTAAAGAAAACAATAACTCACCCTTTAGTCTTCACTTCAAAACTACCTTGTTTATTTGATGATTTGTGCTCTTGAGCTTAAAAGTTTGTAGAGAAATGAAAGATTTCACTTGAGTTAGTTGTGGATAAAATTGAGAGAAAGTATCTTACTTGCTTAGAAAGAATGAAAAGGTGCTAAAATGAATAAGCCGAGATAGGTTTTTGCCCAAAAGAAAAAAAAAAGGTTCCCTCTATTACATTTCACATGAAAGAGGTAAAAAAAGGCCAATAATTTTTAGCGGAAAAAGTAATGACTGTTATGATCGTTACTGAACGGTCGATAACGGCCGTTATCAGTTACCTTTAAGTAACGGCTGTAACGACTTTTACATGTGCAAATTTTAAAATCCATTAAATAGCAGTGGTAACGGTAACTGTAAGCCAAAAAAAAACTTTTAAATAATAGCCATTACGTAACGTAACGGCTGTTATTTAAAACCATGATAAAGATAAGGGAGAGATTAGCAAATAATAAGGGAGAGATTATGTAGAAGAAAGGAGAAATTTGGGTGAAATTTTGAAAGAGTATGAGAGATATAGTAGCTGTAAAAGAAAGAATACGCAAATAAAAAAAGAGAAGCAAAATAACATTTTTTCATGTGATTATAGTAGAGAAATAATTAAAGTAACAGCCGTTATCGTTACATAAAATAGTAAATAACAGATGTTGCCATTACGTAATGGTCGTAACGACCATTACACATATAACTCCAGATTTGCTTGTAAATAATAATGGCCGTTACGTAATTATTTTAAACCATGACTGCTATCTTCATTGTTATTAAATCGAGTCGAACTAGTGATCTGGATCCTAAATTGATCTGAGTTTATAATTTGATTGGACAAGAAAGTGATCCGATTTATCCAGCTGGTCAAACTATTGAATATGTGTGACCTGAATGGTCGGATCTATCAATAGGAGCAAAATTTTTTTTAGTGTTAGCACAGGGAATTGAATCCAACACTTCATAAAAGGTCTTTAAAGTCACAATCAGTTGAGCTAACTTAATAATTATATATATATTATAAATAGTATGATTATTTATTTTTTATAATTTATATTTTATAAATATTAAAAAGATATTTATGCACTTATAGAATTTTTTAAAATTGAATACTTTTGCATAAAATTTGAAAATACTATTAAAATATACTCCCTCCGTCCCATAAACATAAACTTATTTTCTTTTTGAAATAGTAGTTATTTATTAACTTACTACTATGTTTCTATTTAATATACATTGAAAAAGTAAAATTTATTAGTTCTTAGAATAATTGAGTAACATAAGTTGTTTAATTTTTATTGAAGTAATATGAGTGGAGGGTATATTATTAATAGACTACACAAAATTTATTGTTTTAACGATATTAACTATATTTTCTTAATCCATGTGAAAATAGAAGCAAGCCTATCTTTGTAGGACGAAGGGAGTATTTAAATATGACCTAATAGATGTTGAAAGTTTGATTTTGAATAATTAACAATTAATTAATTAGATTTATTTATTTTAATTAGTAGTTGTTATATTAATTAATTTTTTAATGACCAATTGGTTAAACCTCTAATTCATCCACTTGAGCCCTTTACTCCTAAGCAATCCTTAAAATTTTTTTATTATCATATGATAAAATTCTGGTTGGATATTCTCAACTATCACTTCTTTACTTCCACGACCATGGTACTTCAAATTAATTCCAAATTGCTAATTGTTTGTGGGAAAGGAGTCCCAAATTTATCGCTGTTATTATGATATTCTCCATTGATTCGTTGCAGGTTGAAGTTCTAAGCCAACTACATCATCCGCACTTAGTTTTGCTGCTTGGAGCTTGCCCTGAGAGTGGTTGTCTGGTCTATGAATACTTGGAAAATGGAAGCCTGGAGGAGTGTATCTTCCACGGAAATGAAAAACCACCTCTTCCTTGGTTTGTTCGGTTCCGGATAGTTTTTGAAGTGGCTTGTGCACTCGCATTCTTACATAACTCAAAGCCAGAGCCTGTTGTCCATCGGGATCTAAAACCGGGTAATATATTGTTGGACAGGAATTATGTGAGCAAAATTGGAGATGTTGGGCTGGCCAAGCTCATTACAGATATTGTTCCTGACAACATCACGGAGTATAAAGAATCTATTCTTGCTGGTACTCTGTGCTACATGGATCCTGAGTACCAGAGAACTGGAACTGTTAGACCAAAATCAGATCTATATGCCTTTGGCATTATAATTCTCCAATTATTAACAGCTCATCATCCAAGTGGACTTGTGTTAACTGTTGAAAATGCCTTCAGAAAAGGCTGCTTTGCGGACATTCTAGATACATCAGTTGCAGATTGGCCACTTGCTGAAACAGAGGAATTAGCTAAAATTGCATTGCAGTGCTCAAAACTTAGATGCAGGGACAGACCTGATCTTGATACTGAAGTTCTACCAGTTCTTAGAAGGCTTGCAGGTGTAGCAGCTGCTAGTGTAAAGTTGGAAGGACCCAATACCTACGCACCAAGCCACTACTTCTGTCCAATTCTTCAGGTGAGAAGTCATGCTTTATATGATGAAACATTTGGCTAATAAATTGATTGCATAATCTGGTAGACATCTCATGCACAACTTGTTTGTACATGTCGTTGCTTAAAGCAGGAAATAATGGATGATCCATACATTGCTTCTGATGGTTTCACATACGAGCATAGAGCTATTAAGGCGTGGCTTCAGAGGCACAGTGTGTCACCAGTGACAAAGCTTAGGCTTCAGAATTCTATGTTAACCCCAAACCACACATTACGTTCAGCCTTACAGGAGTGGAGGTCACGTTTACATTTTCAAGAACCTTAAAAGATATTTGAATTATGGGCTTAATGCTCAACTTCACCCCTGAATTTTTATTGGGATGTTCAATTTAGTTTATTTTTAACATTTTTGTTAAATTAGCTCAGAAGTTTCAATTTAAACTTAATTTAGTTCAAAAATCAAGAAATTGAATTTCTTAATAGTGGGACAATAAATTTAGTTCAAAAATTTTAATTTTTGAGCTAAATTGAGTTTAAATTGAAATTTCATAGTTAATTTGGATATAAAGTTAAAAAAACAAGCTAAATTGAACATTTACTGTGTGAAATTGAATATTTAGCCTTTGAATTATGTGCCACCTCAAGCACTCCGAAAATAGAAACAAGAAGATGATGTCCCAAGCTTCTTCTTTTGCATTATGCTTCTAGTGTTGAGATACCAGCAAAAATGTACAACTATGTGAGGTTTAGAGTATTGAATTAATTATGTTAGGTTGAAGGAAAATTGATGGTGCTTCAAACAATTCATAAGATGTAAATTTTATGTCTGAACATACAAGGTTTTGAATTTGAAATGTATAGTTTAAATGTGAAATGCATTGTGTTTTCAATTGTGATGGTCATTTGAAATTTTGTTCACAGAAACATAACAGTAAAGCCCATTTGGCACATACAATTCATAACCTGTTGATCAAATCAGTGCATAAACCCATGTTCCTGCACATCTAATATTTGCATTCTCTACATGTTCATTTGGTGTTCGATAGGTAAGCTTTAGAAAAATTATATAATATTCTAGAGCAAATAAAAATAATGCTCACATTATCTTCTTTATAACGTGGAGAATACATATCACATAATTATGATAGATAATGCAGGTGTATTGAAACAACTAAATAATTTCTAGTAGACTTTACCGTAAGATAGTCAAAGATATATTGATCCAAAGTTGGGGGATTGCCAGGGAAAATTACCAGTGCAAAAGGCCTTTGTGACATTTCATTGAGTAAAAAATGTCTATGCCCATTATAAAATAGTTCTAAATACAAGTAAATTCAACTAAGCGCACCCAAGAATAGGCCTAACAGCAGGACCAAAACCTTAATTATAATATGTCAATAGCCTGGAACCATGACTCGATTAATCAAGAAGCAGCGAGGAACGTTGCTCGACCCAATTGACCCCGTTGATCACCGGAGAAGACATATAAAGCCAAAGGAAGGTGAAAAACACGGAGCCATCTTCACCACTGTCGTCGTCCGGATCTTTATGAAAGCAAGTAATTGATAGGAAACACATAAACCCTCGAGCATCACAGATCCAACGGAGGAAGTGGCACAGCTCATTGGTGACCCACTCACACCTTATGGATCCAACTTCGAACAAAGAGATCCTTATGCCATAATCCACTGGAAGAGGCGCATTGATGCTTGAACCTCAGGAACCTGTAACACACAATCAGATCAGAATAGAGCCAAGGAAAGAAAAAAAAAAAGCAACTTAAAAGAGCCCTCAACAATTATAATCTAGGGCAACAGTGCACTCACAAAAAATGATGCACCACAGACTCATACATCAATTTAGGAGATAAGAGTGTCTGTTTGGTATTGAAATTAAAGAGTTAAAATTATTTATTTATTTTTAACACAAATATTATTAAAAAATAATTTATAAAAAATAATTTTTATTATTTTAATATTATTATAATTAAAATTTATTAAATTTAATTTTAAATTATATTTTAAATAATTTTTAACTAATATATTTAAAAAGTAATTTTTTTTTTTAATAGCAGTTCCATCGATAACATTAAAGAAGCTAAGAGTACATATCGTTTGTGAATGAGAGTGCTTATACATCCAAGGTATAATTTGCCATGATCCGGCTACAAAAGCCCAAAAAACAAAGAATTTACAGCATTCTTCCCTTGGTCGGACCGACGAAGGCAGTGACAAGGCCGAGCCCTTGGGAAGGAGAAAGACCAAAGAGAAGATCCCCTGATGAATAAATTTAAGAGCTGACATCAGTGAGTATTCAATAGCATCTCATTCATGACGTCAAGAATGACATATTGATTGCAAATCCCGAACCGTTGGATAAAATTCCCAACCTAGGGTCCCACGCGGCACCCCTATTTTTTACACCGTTGGATTATGCGATGTGAAAAAGAGCAGAAGGTTGCAGAGATTCCAACAACCGTAACGGGCCAGCAAATTGTCCGTTTGGTGGGGCCTGGAAATATCCACGTGTCAACCAGACAAGAAGGTGTTGAATAGAAAGAGAGAGAGAGAGAGAGGATTTGTTTTTTCCTCAGGCCTTCTTTGGCTTATTCGTTCCCTGGGTGCCAAACATGTAATAACCTGAGTCAGCTTGCTTCGTTGTCACAATCATCAAAATTTACACAAAAACCACAGGCACCGAGAGAGAGAGAGAGAGAGAGAGAGAGGCTATGGAGAATAATCAACATGAGGAGGAGGAGAAACGCGAGGACGACGACGAGGTGGGGCCCATGGCCGGAGAGGAGGAGGAAGGAGAGGTCGGGTCAAGCTTGACGCTGGAGAGGGTGGCTGCTGCTAAGCTTTTCATTGAGAACCACTACAAGGCTCAGATGAAGCACATCCAACAACGCAAAGAAAGGTTTCTCTCTCTGTGTATTTTTCTTAAATTTCATTGATGATGAAAGCACATCCAACAACGCAAAGAAAGGTTTCTCTCTCTGTGTATTTTTCTTAAATTTCATTGATGATGAATCTTGGAGTATCTCATTCCAGATTTTCGCTTGCATGCCAGTATTTTTATATCTGTATTTGAAACCTTGAAGAGACCGTAGCTACAACATTCTGTAATGGAATTTGAAAGGTTTTGGTAAATGTTGTATGCCTATACAAAGTAAGGAGTATCTGAAACCCAGATTTTCTTTAATTTTTTGGTGCTGCCTCTGTGACAATTAATGCATGTAGCTTGTTGTGAGTTCCATTATTGTCTTGTAAATGTGCCTTTTTTATTGCAAAAATGAGGATTTTACTCAATTAATTTGATTCTGTTTTTGTTGTGTAGACTGTTTTGTTAACAGTATCATGCTTTTTCCATATTTGATATGAAAGTTATATAGATGAAGAGCTGACCTTTTTATGTTTGCTTAAAGTTTCCTAAGTTAATTCTGAAAAGTTAGGAATGTTAAGCTTACTATTTTAAAGAAACTACTCGCTAAAATTGCATGCTTATGATGTGAAAAATGTAATGATCTACGCATCAACAAATAAGACAATTTTGGGCCGACGGAAAAGAAAGAAATTAATTAAACTTTTTAATTCTATACATATTATCCAGTGACTTTGTTCTATAAATTTGATGTTCATGGAACTTGGGCATAAGAAGCCTTAGCAGTTAGACATCTCACAACTAACAAGTTTCTGGAAATGAAATTGTAATTCATTCTAATTGATAGAAGGCCAAAGATATATTCTGATACACCAGCTACTAAGAAAGGCGGGAAAGAAAACTAACTGCTATATTACATCTTGAGCCACAAGCTACATGTGCTAAATAATTCCAACAAACTAAACTTCTAGAATAAAGTAATTCCAGCTCAGTAATTTCCAGCTCAACTCTAGCTCTCAGCTTTATTGCTTCGTAACTGCTCTGCTTCCTGTGATAACAACTGCATGATACTCTAAAGCATGAGGCTGCATTTTTGGTCCTTTCTTGTTCCTGTCTGAAAATAATTAATCACATGTTCTTGATTTTCATTGCTTTTTCCTTTGAGCATAATTCTCATGACATTTTTGAGGTGACTAGCCTTGATATTACACATGCAGTTGAATTTGCCTTATGTGAAATTCTCTGACCCGGAAAGCGCTGAAAACTGTTGATATGGTTCTATTGTTGGGCTTGAGGTTGCCTCCATCAAGATGGCTTAAGCCAATTTGGCTTGGTTCCTCTTGCTATATATTCTCTTTCATTTCTTTGTTTGTAACTGATGTGGGACTTCAACAGCTTACATTAAATTTGACATATTTGGCCCTTCATTTGATATCCATTCTAATAGCTGTCCATGAAACACACGCACAAAATACATCTGCTTGAATGTGGTGGTTGTGGAGGTGGTTTTTTTTCCCCCTTACAGATTATTTCTTTTCCCTTGTAACAACTTGTGTCATCATTAATGAGAATTGAGATTAATCTATTGAAACAGATGATTAATTACTAAAGAATGTAGTTATTTGTCTTGGCATTATCCTTTCTGACTGATTTTATTAATTGCAGGCGCTCAGTGCTAGAAAAACAGTTGGCATCTTCTGATGCATCTCAAGAGGAACAAATCAATCTACTAAAGGATTTAGAGCGCAAGGAGACAGAATATATGCGACTGAAAAGGCACAAAATTTGTGTTGATGATTTTGACCTTTTAACCATCATAGGTAGAGGGGCTTTTGGAGAGGTTAGTTTTATGAATGTATAGTAGATGATGATTGTGTATTAATTAGTGTATGTTTCAAGACTTAAAGTGTGTGAATTTTTGTCCATGTATTGCATAAGACATCAGATCTATATATAAACTGATATACACTTTTAATCCGAAAGAGTTAAGGTCTAGGTGGAGATAGAGCAAAGAATTTTCTCTTGTTGAATGTCGGATTGCACAATTTGCTCCAACCTTGTGTTTATCAAGCTCTTGGTCTCACCAAGCTTTACTTGAGAAAGATTGCTCTACCAAACATCTTGCAAATGTGCACCATCAATTGTCAACCTAGGATCTTATCATCCTCACAGGTTTCTAACAAGCATAGAACCATTCTTCAAATAATTATGCCCCCCACCTAATGTAATGTGATTTCTAACTAAGATAAATCTACTTGTTTCTAAACACTTGTGAAGAAAGAATCTAGCGCTAATTGGTGGTCTTGGCTCTGGTGTGGCTTTTCTAAAAAGAAAAAAAACTGGACAGTATTATGCTTTTGTTCTTCCATGGCGTTGCTTGTTCCTTTTGTTCAGTGATTTGTACTCTGCTCCCCCTTTCTCTCTTCCCCTTATCACTTCCCTGCACAACCCCACCCTACACGCGCCGCCCCCCCCAAAAGACCTTATTGGCAACATTTCATTAATTTTGTGTGGGCATGTGATATAATGCCAGCAGTAGATTCAATGCAAACCCTATTTTTCTCCTCTTCTTTTCAAGACCCCACCCTCCCCAAAAGGAGAGAGAGAGAGAGAAAACAAATACACTGGTTCTTGGATTGAATTTTTGTACATTCTTGCCACATCTATTCTATATTTTTAAGGCCGAAATTATTGGATTCTTATGTATATTATTCTTCAGGTAAGGTTGTGTCGGGAGAAGAAGTCTGGTAACATCTATGCAATGAAAAAATTGAAGAAATCAGAAATGCTTAGCAGGGGACAGGTGAGATTTGAGACTATTGAAAATATTTCCTGTTTTTGAGAGGTTTTCTTTAACTTCCATGATATAGTTTTTACTTTATATTTCACTCTATATATATCGGTAAACTACATTTCGCGTTGAACTGATGTTGTCTCCAAGTGCCTTAATTACTCCTATTAGATTTTTTGAAGGAATGCTAAAGGTTTTGTATTTCTTTCCCCATATGTCTTTGAATGGTGTATTTAGCTGCATTAGGCCTTTAGATATTGAATCTAGGTGTTATATGAAAGTGGGATGGGATTAACAATTTGGCCCTTTATGATAATAGTTTTCTTTCCCTATAGGGTGATCTAGATGAGAACTTTTCTTTATGTATACCCTTAATTATTTTTTGCTACTGATTATTTTTTCTTTTATTCTCTAAGAGCACATGTATATCTGCATATAATAGTTTGTGTATATTATAGTACATATTATGTGGTTGGGAAAAGGGAGTCATGGTGTTGGTGATGCTTTTGTTGTATTTAATGCTACCAGTTATTCTGTGACACTGTACTTAATAATGCCACCAAGTGAAAACTTATAGAAAAGGTTCCTGTTCAAAAGATTTTGTTGGATAAACTGGACTCACAGTACATAACAGATTCGTAGTTTGGACTATTATTTGGGGAAGGAAAAAAAGCAATGGTGATGATCATTGTCAAGCTGAAACCTTGGTAGTATATTTAATTTATGTAGACATTCAAGAGGTTTCTGTTTGTTGAATAAAATAACATCATAAGATTGTTGTACTTAGAAGTTCTTTATTTAAGAATATTGGGGGCATGAGTAATATTATCTTGAGACTAGCTGAGTCAAGTATGTTGAGATGGATAAGGGATTATATTGGAGGTCTTTTACTTCTGTGGACAAGATGATTTGGATCCAGTTGAGATATTATGAGCATGTCTAAAGAAGATAAATGACTGACAAAGGAGTGAAGATACTATGGGTTTATTTACATCTGCTAATTGTGTATAAACTCTGTAGGTTGAACATGTTAAAGCTGAAAGGAATTTGCTAGCAGAAGTTGCCAGTCACTGCATTGTCAAACTCTATTACTCTTTTCAAGATGCTGAATACTTGTATCTGATCATGGAATATCTGCCTGGTGGTGACATTATGACTTTGTTAATGAAAGAAGAGACTTTGACAGAAACTGTGGCTAGATTTTATATTGCTCAAAGTGTGATGGCCATAGAATCTATTCATAAACACAACTATATTCACAGGTGGCTATTCCATGTCAACTCATTGTTCAAAAAGAGAAGGAAAAAAAAAATATGAGAAACTGAGTTATCTTAAACCTTATTATATTTCTAGCTTGGTGTAGATCTTGTGAAGCTACTGTCACTTTGACAACCATTTCTTTTTCCCCTCAGAGATATAAAACCTGATAACTTGTTGCTGGACAAAAATGGGCATATGAAGCTTTCTGATTTTGGTCTTTGCAAGCCTCTCGATTGTTCAAATTTGTATGCCATAAATGAAAATGAAGCACTTGATGATGGGAATTTGAAGGAATCAGTGGATGTTGATGGACGATTCCCAGATACTGGTGGAAGGCGCTGGAAAAGTCCAAGAGAACAACTACAGCATTGGCAGATAAACAGAAGAAAATTAGTATGGGATCTTTTTCTTATGGCATTTTGTTATTTCTTCTAATTTTAATTCCAGGATTGTATTATAAATCTTCTTCTGATTTTAGTTTAACATAGTAAATGGTTAAAAATTAAACACTATATGTGATATCCAAAACTCTGAAGCTTATATCATCTCTGAAATCCAAGGTAGAAGTTAAGAAAAAGGAGCTGGATGATGATGCACACTCCCAAACTGACAAACATGCGTGTGCACACTTGGGCACATGCATGCAATAAATTCTCTGCTATTACTCGTGTATATACACTTTGCCCATCTTCTACAGTAGAATTCACATGTTCAAGAAAATAATATTATTCAATCAATGATCTCAATCGTAAGAAGATACCATGTTACAGTGCACTTTTTTTTTGGGGATTCCTTAAATTTGTGATTTAAATTTCTTTTTATTTATGCATTCTTTTTATTGATTTTTCCTTAGAATCTCTATCTTTTAAAGTTCCACTTTTCAAGGTTCTTTCTTCTTCTTGCTTTAATTATGACAGGCATATTCTACAGTTGGTACACCAGATTATATTGCTCCGGAAGTATTGCTGAAGAAAGGATATGGCATGGATTGTGATTGGTTAGTTAATTACAATGAATTATGCTCAACTCACTAAAATTAAAGTTGTGTTTTATTTGCTTTTTCATCTATAACAAAGGATCGGAGACATGTATTAATGTGTTTCCATTGCTGGTGTTTTCAACAAAATCCTTCAAAAAAGGAGGAAGAAATGAAAAGCAAGGGAGTACCCTAATTTTATCATAGCCCTGGAGGTGCAACTATCAACACCACATAAGCTGCCTTAATTATATCCACACTGGCCTCCTATAACCTGCATGATATGACCATTGCCATGTTTGTGACTAAACCTTCAGTAAGATCACATCTCGTGACTGCCACCAGCTACACCAGCACCATCATGCCATAGCCCTTAACCACTATAATCAATTCTATTTTAGGAATTTGTTTATCCATTATGATGTCATCACCCACCTCCACCCTACTAACATGAGCCTGCAACGGCCTTAACTCTAGGAATCACATGCTACAGACACTACAGCACTGCCATCATTGTGAACCTATAAAGCAGTTATTGCACTCTCCACTACCACCATGCTCATCACCATATCCAAACCCCTTATTTGAAATCCCTCCATCCAAATGTTGCATAACTGTATTTCTTGTTTGAAGATGAGGAAACATATGGTAAAAGTGCATTTTGATTTTTTTTTTCCCTTTCTTTAGGATATTTATCACTTTGTATATTCTTAATGGCTGAACTTTTGAACAATAATTTTCTCTTCAATCAAAATAATGTTAGTGAAGTGTTAGCACTTCCACCAGTTCCCTCACTTCTACTTTCAATTCTCCCATCTTTTTGTTCCCCAACATAGTATTAAAATATAATTGTGTAATTTATTTCATTTACATACCATTTGGAATGATTCTTATGCAAGAATTCAATCCAAGTGATTTTGTGATAAAATTCATGTGTTTGGAATAAATTTAGAATGATTGAATTCATTTGAATTCCATTGTTTAGAACAATTGACAAATGAAATGAACGTAATTATTTTCCTATTTTGCCTTTATTTACTAAGGAACAAATACAACTTAAGTAGTGATATTTTTGGATATAATAGAAGATTTCATTAAGTGAATTGAATTTTTTACATGAATTCGTTTATTTTAAAATGACCTATTTTTCAACTAAAATTATTGAATTTTATCAATTTTAAATTTTCTAAATATGAGAATTGGTCAAATAGAATCCAGTTGAATTGAATTCTTTCATTTTTAGACTTTCTAACTCTATGAATTTGATCTATTTACCTGCATGCAGGTGGTCGCTAGGTGCAATAATGTATGAGATGCTTGTTGGTTATCCTCCATTTTATTCTGATGATCCAGTAACAACATGCAGAAAGGTTTACTTGCATTTTTTTAACTCATTCTTTGAGTTGAATCATCTGATGTTCGGTTAGCTTTAATGCTATGCATTTCTGCTGAAAATACTATAGGATCTTCTTTTGTTCATTTTTTTGCTTTCCTTTAAGAGGCATGTGAGTGTTACTTGTACTTGGACTTTGTTTCCTTTACACCTAACTTCATTACATGAGTGAGAATGCATTGAAAAAATGACATCCTAGGAAGCCAAATTCTCTAGGCATATTATATAATTTGTTGCATTCATCCTTCATAAAGTGTTCCAGACTCAACTCAAGTAAGTTCTAATCCAAACAATTTGAGGTCTTCTACGTGAACATAGTCAATCTCCCTCACCATGAGATGCTTGGACTCTTATCTTCCTAAAGCATTATTGTTCTTAATGAAAGAGTCTATTGGAGAAGCTTTTGAAGTATACTACCAAAGATGATAAATCATCTCTTAGTTAGCTATGTTGATCATGATATTCAAAGTCTTGAGTCATTTTGGGACGTCTTAGAAATATTTTCCTTTCTAAACATGTTTCATAGTGTTGGAATATGGTTTGTGGGAATAAGTCCTACATCAGTAGTGTACAAGAAAATTAACGGGCATATAAGTGCTAGAAAAACAAACAAAAATGGCTTAGATAATTTTGGTTATGGAGATTCCAGTTTCACGCCCAATTCAGCATCGAGACCTGCCTGTTTATTCACACTTTTTGGCCCTTGATTTTAACATGGTATCAAATTGATGAGGCTTAACAACTATAGATCCAGGACCTCAAAGCATGGTGAGTTGAGCCCTAGTGAGCTAGACTCGTAAGTTGAGCTAATCAAGCTAAATTCAGGTGAATCCATGAGCTAGCCCAGTAAGTTAGACCTTGAAGGCAAAGTCAAGGAGCCAATCCCAAGTTAGATGGGCTAACCCATGCAATGCTAAGTGACAACTAGGCCTATGATGTCCAAGCCGAGCCTAGTTGCACTTGAGGGGGGTGTTGGAATTTGGTTTATGGGAACATGTCCCACATTAGTAGTGTATGAGAAAATTAATACTTTGTTTGAGAGGAGATAGAGTAAAATAAGGTTTTGTCAAATAAAATTTTTTAAAATAATGTTTTTCATGGTTTTAAACCTTTATAATTTTTTAATGTTTGAAAGGAAGGGAAAGTTTTTTAAGGTATTTGGAGGTTTTAAAGAGAAAACCTTCTTAATCCACTAATTTGGTTGGTTAGAAAATGGAAGTTTTCAAAAATCTTACTTTAAAAAACCTTATACTCTCCTAAACATAAGTTCAAGGTTTTTAAACCTTACAAAAAAACCTTCCATTACTTTCAAAAACTTCTCCAATACAAAGGATAAGGGGCATATAATTGCTGGAAAACCAAATCAAACTAGCTTAAGCCATTTTAGTGATGGAGAATGGAGACCCTAGTTTCACACCAAATTCAGCATGGAGACCTGCTTGCATAGTATTTTGGTGGAGATCTTTAATCCTTACTTATGCTTCTAGGTGTATATGGTTGGTACCCCTTTTGTATCAAAATTTATGTGCATTACTCTTTTCTTTAGGGTAAAAAAACAAAGGAAAAAGAAGAAACCCTAAATTTTTTAGAGTAGGATATGATATAGAATTAATATACAGCATTATGGTATCTATGTTACTTGTGGTTTTTGCATGTGGTTGGATGCCTCTTGTTGCCTTCTTTTTTTTTCACCTTTCTGGTTTGTCAGTTTGATTTTTTCTTGTCTTGTCTCTAGCATAACAATTGATGTATGCCAGATTGTGCATTGGAAAAATCACTTGAAATTTCCAGACGAGGCAAGGCTGACACCTGAAGCAAAGGATCTAATCTGTAGGTTGCTTTGTGATGTTGAACATAGGCTTGGTACTCTTGGGGCAGACCAAATTAAAGTATTATTTTTGCACTGTATATGTGTGTGTAATTTTTCTTTATATTGTTCTTCTTTCTCAAATTTATTATCATTGTATGTTATCAGGCTCATCCCTGGTTCAAAGATATTGCATGGGACAAAATTTATGAGATGGAGGCAGCATTTAAACCAGAAGTCAATGGGGAACTTGATACTCAGAACTTCATGAACTTTGATGAGGTAAGGTGTTACGCATTTGCTCATTTCATAATTTTTAGAAGGATCATGACCATTGTTTGCATTTGTATTCGAAACTTAGTTGAATGCATCCATTGTCTAGTTTTTAAACTTGTGAAGAAATAGAGAAGAAGAGTGGGAGAATTTGTGGAATTAGCTGCTTGATTGTTCCATCAATCCTATTGGGGTATAAATACTATTACACAGAATCTAAAACAGGAAACAAGCTATACACAGTAATTATCTTCCTAATCTAATGCATATTGTAGGCATAATTACAGGTATGTATCTTTTCATATCTTTACAAGATGTATGAATCAGAAGGGAAGAGAAGAGGGAAAATGTGCTACCTACTAGGGTTAAACAGATGCCAAAATTTTTTTTATTCAAAAATTTCCCTAGGGCCCATCTCATTCGACTTCCCTTAGGCCACAACTTTGGCCCACTAGGCCTCGTCTCCCGATAGGAGATTTTTCAATTCATTTTTCTTTTTAATTTCTCAAATGCCCATCCAAGTTTAGATGTGTCTTAAAATATAACTATTTTTAAATGTATCTTAAATTTAATCAGATATATCCCTTAACCATTTAATCACATTTAAAAAAAAAAACTTACTGCAAATTTAAATATTAAAATTTGATCTGTCTATATCCTCCAAGATTTGAGATTTTGAGACTTCAAAATTTTGGATAATATCTCGTTTATGCCCTTTCATTAATTAAAATTACAATTTACCCTTTTTGTGTCATTAAATTTCTTTGCTATTTGAAACTTTTGAACATAAAAGAAGTGTATTGTTTTTGTTTGGTAGTAATTGTGACTTTTTAAATCTTTTTATATTTAATTATAAATTCTTGGTTAGTGAAGTGGTTACACTTTCATAAATATACCAAAGCCTACCTTGTAGTCTATCTATATGGATATTATTTTATTGTTATTGTTTAAATACCATAAAACAATAACTATACCTTAATTCCAAATTAGTTGGAGTCTGACTATATAGATCTTTTTTCACTATTTAACTCTATTTGAGAACAATTCTATATCAATATTCAAAAATAATAAATTTTTTAATACTACTCCCCTCCATGTCATTTTAGGTATTCTCCTTTCCTTCCTTACTCTTTCCGCTACTAGTTTATCACATTTCTGTATTGGAGTATTTGATTCTACTGTTTAAATACTATAATGAAATTATATTTAATTGTAAATGATAAAACTTTAATTAATTTCATATTTGTGAAGTTTTAAACAAATGATAACGTTGTTCATGAAAACATAACATGTTAGACAAGTTTAGACTTTGAAACTGGTAGGAAATTTCTGAAAGTTTTCCACTATTTTTTATATTTTCATAAATTCTATAACTCTAAAAATTTAGGGATTTATACATTAAAATTTTAAGATGTATTTTAATTATAATATTAAAATTAAAATTTTATATACTTGTAAAATAGAATGAATTTGATAATAGAAAATCTAGCTTCATTTTTTAGAATTTCGATATAATATTTGCAGTATAATTAATTTTGAAATAATATTTTAATTTTTCTAGTGTTTTGCATCATATTTTCTAAAAAATTGCATTTATATATCATATTGCATTGTAATGTGTGTCAATTATATTTTTATGCCCCACACACACCAACACCCCCCCCCCCCCTGGCGCAAGCCCCTTCTCTTCTCCCCCCTCCTTCCCCTTCTTCAACAACATCCTGTGCTGCCCCAGCTAGCAATGTTTCTGCTGAAATCTCTGTGGGAATGTGATTGGGACTTGGGCTACCTTTCTCTTGGCAAAAATGAAGTTAGGGGGATGGAATTAAAAAAAATGGGAGGAATGGTAATGAACATAAATCTTTCAATGGCAAATTATTACTATATACTAAAAATGAAGTAACTTTTACTATTCTTAAGAACAGTAAAATTACCTTCTTACCCTTATCTTCTGTTCTTTTTCTTTTCTTTTCTTTTCTTTTCTTTTCTTTTCTTTTTTAATTTATCTAAAACTCTAATTCATGGTTGTGGATATTTAATATCTGGTAACAGGTTAGACGGTCAATGTCAGACGGTCCATGTTGACCCATTAAGACATTGATAGGACAATTGCATTAAATTTGACTAATATATTGGAGAAGAAACTTTTTTCTTGCTTTTTTTTCTTTGGTTTTTTTCCTTTTATTTTTTTATTTTTTTTATGTAATTAAACTTATTTAATATTTACATAAAAAATAATATTATTTACATATTTATTAATTAAAATAAAGTCTGACTAAATTATAAATTAACAATAGAAGTGCTAATTTTACTCTTTGGTCTTTTTGTCTTACTTTCTTTTATTATTTTTTAAAAATAGTGAAATTGCTACTATGCCCCTATTATAAATGTTTGTCCATCTTCTAATTCTAGCATGTCTCATAGATGGTTTTCTTCATTTGTAATTTCTTTTACTTCTGCACCTACTTTCTTTCTTAAGCTGCTTATGGATGATAGTGTGACTCACATACCCTTTTACTTCTCTTTATTTAAATATAGCTGAATTTTAGTTATTATTTTATAATTAAAAAATAAATTTTATTTAATAGCACAAAAATAACTATATGATTGACGTAATAATAAACATGACTAATTATATGATAAAAAAAAATTATAATGCAAATAAATCATGAATGACTTGTTTGAGAAAAATTAAATATTTTACATTTTAAAAATAATAATTGAAATTCAACAAAATTCTAATGAAATAAGTGTTTAATAAATTTTTTTAATATGAAGTATACTTATTCTAACTATATTTTTAGTCAATTGTATATTTAATATAAAGTATACTTATTATTTTAAGTCAATTGTATATTTTGTGACATTGAAGGAAGGAAGATGCTCCTAATATAAAATCAGAAATTGGCTGAATGTTGACCAATGTGAGCTACAAAATGTAGTTGATCTCAAGTTCAGCAAAATTAGTCACTCTCCTTTAATCAAGTTTTTTTTTTTAAAAAAAATACATATTAATTGAAGAGGATTTCCTTTACTTTATTTTTGTTTTCAGATAAAATTATATAGTTATGCATGTCATTTTATTTGTATATAAAAAATAACATGTCTAAATTGTTAAGAACTACATAATAGATAAACCTTAACAAAACAAACATTTTACTAATTTTGTCACTGAATTTTTGTGGCATGAATATATATATATATATACACACACACACACACACACACACACACACACACACACACACACTTTTTGAGGATATTTCAATCCCGGGGATAAGTTGTGATAACTATAGTCAAATGACAAGGTGTTTACACCTTATTGTTTGACTGAAAACAATAAATCAAATGATATTCTTATTCCATGCTAGTAAGGGATATAAATGATTGATGCAATCAAGAAAAACTAAATTTAGGAATTTTTTTTATTTAATTTTTCATTGTAAAATTAAGAGCATTAATTCAGATTTTATAATACAAATAGGAAGTTTAGGTTTCTATTATTTGGGAATTCAATTGTTATTATGAATATTTAAAAAGTTATAGTAGGTTTACAATTTCCTACTGTTATTAGAAAATCACTGATGTTTCTTCCTTAACGCTGCTGTGTTTTTTCTATCACTGTCGTGGTACACAGCATATATTGGCTTCTACATGACATTTTAAATCTCTCTAATGGATTGTGAATTTTGAATTTGTTTATTTCATTTTCTTTGGGAAAATCCATACTTTTGCTTCTATATATGAAAAGTATATATTCCAGCATGTATGAAGAAGGGAGGTTTTCTTATTTTCCTGAGATCTTACTGTAACAAGTAACTGTATTACTTCTGATATGGGGTCTAGATGACTTATAGAAAGCTCTCCAAACTCCATTGCCATTTTGGATTTGGTTTTGTATACTAGGAACCTCTGTTCCTTCATTCAAGAAGCTGTTCACTGAGGTTGGGATCTCCCACTTGTGTGTTGATTCAATGAAGCTTCATTCCGCAAATAACAGTTTTGTGATCGAATTTTTAGTCTTTAAAGAAATAGTTCTAAAACATGGCCGGCGCATTTCTGGCCCTTTATAAGTTCACTATAAAATATTGCATAACTAAGCATTTAAACAAGTTAATGGTCATTTTTAATGTGTAAGTTCGATAAACTTTTCTTATGAATTTAAAGGTCTGTCATTTTCCATTGATACAGTTCATACCAGAGTGTGTTTATGTAATTACGTTCAATATGCCTTATAAAATTGAATTATGTAATAAAAGTTTGAATGATGTAGGTAGAACCTCCACCAACAAGAAGAGGATCAGGACCTTCGAGGAAGGTATGTGGTTTTCTGCATTGATGAATTGTTAACTTTTTGTCTGATACTGGAAACTTGGCTATTTCATCCACCCTTTGCCCCTTCTCAATGAAGCTTGAGCATATAGAATTTTTTTTTTTTTTTTTTCACTTTTTCACATACCTTGTAAACCTGTGATTGAGGTTTTTCATCCTAACCCTACTGCTCTTTATCTGAAGACTAGCTTTCATACTTAAGCTCCTCCAACAGGTTAATAAAGAGCAATTTGATATTCAAATTGAAGAACTTTTTGGTGGAAATCGACACCTATAGCAGAACATAAGCCCCTTGAAACATTTTGTTCATTATAACCAATGTAATCAATCATTAAAACTTTACTTGTTTGAATGTTATTAGCGATAGAAGCAAAGGATGTATAAATTGATTCTAGAGTAGAAAGATTAATATTAATAAAATATTTGGAGTGGATAGGAAAAATTAAGCCATTGAGTGATACACTATACAGCTTCACAATGTAGATCTGAAGCTTCATTTCCTGAAATTTCCACATTCCAAGTATTGATATTTGTGCTTAAAACTTGTGGCATATGTGCATGGAGAGTTTCAGATTTCAGAGGACGCATAAATCTATTTTCGCATTTCTGATGAGTGCAGTTTCCAATTATAACTGGTGGTCTGTTTTTTGATGAGAAATTTGGGTCATTATTATTAAGATAGATTCGCATAATAAGTTAGCTATCCTGACATGACAGTGTTCCAAATAGTGCCCCAATTCTTAAAATTTTTTATTAACCAATCCAATGACATCATCTTATTAATTGACTCTCAATTTCTCAGCAGCTGTTTTCTCCTCAAGATCTAAGTTTTGTTGGTTACACGTACAAGAACTTTGATGCGATCAAAGGGTCACGGCATTCTTTTGGTATGAGAATTATGTTTAACTCTTAACTCTTATTTTTGTAAATCTGTTCTTTGTTTGATTTGCATGTGCTAATGCTAGCACTAAAAGATTCTCATTGACACTGCATTTCAGCTTCTTTTATATAGTAGTTACATTTTCCTATAGAAATGATTATTGGATATGATAGTTGGCATATATGTTGCAGGACAAGTATCTATTTTTAATGGATATCATAAAAATCATCTTTTGTATATTTTTATCTGAATAAAAATGTTTTATCCAAACAAAAACTTTAGTTGTGGAAAGGTGAAAGGCTACGGCAGAGACTGGCTCTTTTTGGGGCTTCGGACTGAGGGGTTGGCATTTTGGTGTCATACTATCATTAGAGAAAAAAGAGAGCTTAGTTCTTTGACATTAAATGGTATGGTACTGTTATAAATGATTTCTCAAGCTATCCGACTGGAAAAGTTGGGATTAATAGAAGTATGAACATGAAGAAAGTTTAGGTGATAGTCATATTCCAAATATCTGCCTTGGGAGGATATGAAGATGAGTTGCCTGATTTGGTAAGAGGACTCTGGTAGGATGAGGCACCCACCATGCAAATTCATCAACCTAACTAAGTCAACCAAATAAACTCTATTCTCATTCTACTCTTATGGAGACCTCAATCCTATGGCTTCAACTGTTGCAAGTGCATTGTAAAGAGAAAAATTATTGCAACATGTATGTTTTTTTTTGGTAATTTTGATGACCCCTACTTTTGTATTTGCTTTCATATGATGGTCAAGTAAGACTTTAATTAATTTTATCCAACTTTTGCAGAACTTAAGAGGACCTCATCACGGTCTTCAACCGACTCTTTTCAGAGTAATGAATCCATACATGATATTCTGGTTTTCTAAGGTTTATAATAATTCTTACTTTGCTAAACTATAATTTTCCATTTAGGTGATTCTGCAGTGGACTATTCTAAGGACTTGCTTGATGACTCAGAAATTCAGAAGCTTACTTCGACGGGACATTCAATGTCGCCATGAAGACTCACTCAATTCTCAGTGTGTAAACTGTATGGCATAATCATAACAGACGGAGTGCTCCTCTTGCAAAGGTTGAGTGTCTACCTGCTTATTTTTTCGGCAGGTTTAGCCCTAAGCTGCATCACTAATGAAGCTTGCTCCATATTTTGTAGAATTTCATAGGTGTACATTGCTATTGAGGAACTTCTGTGAAGCATGTAGCTAGCCAAGTAACAACTTGTTGTGGTTCAGTCTAAAGGTACTGTATCCATACCGAGTTTCCCTGACTGCGCAGGTTGGCAGAACAAATATGCCTACCCTTGTGGCAGTGTAGGCCCTTTCTCTTTCCCCTGTTCCCCTTTTTCTCCCTTTCTGGACAGTGTAGGAAGCTGGAAAATCCCCGGCAGCTTTAATCCAAATGCCACTGATTAGCAGCTCTTACTGTGTTGGGAGCCATGAGCTTTTGTGATTGAAACAGGAAATCTAGTTTTTATTACTCGTTTTTGCTTTTTTCTCTAGGAATAAAATAACAGAAAATTGAGGAACGAGCTTTTGATGTTAAATTCAGTGAACCATGTTCTTCTGTAAATAGATTTTTAGATTTATTTATCAAATCTATATGATAATTGTAACAAATAAGTATTTATATACCCAATCGGGTTAAAAATGGAAGCTCTCTTTCTTTATCAATCAAGGTTGATTAAATTAGAGAGCATTGTAGAATCATTTATTCTAAATATATTCAATCAATGTGACAAAGTATCTCTTGAAGAGATTTAATGTTTATTTGGTATTAAGATTTTAAAAAAAAACAAATAATTTAAAAAATAATATTATTTTAATATTCTTTAATTTAAAAAGTACTTTTTCAATAGCAGTTTTCACTTCAATACAGTGTCTCTCAGTAATCCACTCTCACAATATTTTCCTGAAAAGTATTTCATGCATTTTTTTTTAAATAATTAAAATATTTTTCTAATCAAATTAAAAATTAATTAATTTTTAAAAGTCATTTTAAAATTTTGATAAATTTAATGTAAAAAAAATATAAAAATGTAACATGAATATATATTTATTAGTTTATTAATCATCACTGTCTATTTTTATTGCTAATATTTATTATCAATTTTTTCTGAAATGATAATTTTTATTAAAATATTTTTTTTTAAAAAAAAAAGCTTAATATAGATTATTCAAGTTAATTTAGACCAACAGATGAACTCAATACACTTAATTTAGAACAAAAATACAAAGTGAAAAAATTCTAGACAAGCAAGAACAGAAATCAAAGAAGAGATTGGAGAGACATATTCTCAATTGGTCTCAACAAATTCCTTTAATCTAAAACCATTTGGCCAAATTCTGTCAAATAATCCTCATGAGACCTCCAAATCAACGTCATGGCAAGCAATACGAGACAATCAAAAGAATAATGGTTAATTAGTTGGGTGTATATATTTATATATAAATAAATTATTTATTAATTTATATATATATTGAAATTAATTTTTTTTTTCTTAAGTGATTTTAAAGTGCACAAAGTGTAAATAAAGTTCGTTTTGTACTTCTTATAAAATCAAATAGTGATTAATAAAAAAAATAAAATTCATATTTTTTTATCAATTAAATTAAATAATATTAAATTGCAAATAAAAATAATAAATATCATCAATGAGAAAATATAGAAAAAAAAATATAATTTAATTTTGAGCTTTTAATATTTAGAATCTATAAAATATTTTTCCATTGCAGTTCAGGACATGATTTTGCGTCAAGATAATGTGGTAACTGTTTTTTTTTTTTTTTTTTTTTTTAAAATGACTAATTTTAATAATAATAATAATAATAATAATAATAAAGAAAAATCTCTTAAATTAATGTGTAAAAATTAGAAAAAAATTAAAAATTTTATTAAATAAGAATAAATAATTTTGTTAAATTTGGAATCAATTACATATTGATGGAACATTCAGTCAATCTCTATTGCCAATTGTTGCAATTTTATTAAAATTAAAGTTAACTAAGGATCGTTCATATCAATTTATTAAAATAAAATATTATTTTTTTTCATTATGGCTAAAAAAATGTAATTAAATAATATTTATTAAAATTATAAGCTGACATGTGTTATTAAATAAAAATATAACTAATTTTAAAAATTAATTAAAAAATTATTGAAATTATATAGATGGGACACATTTGAAATGTTTAACCATTAAGCTAAAATTAAAGGTTTGTTATAAATATGCGAATATATATGGATTTTTTTTTTTTTTTTGAAAGGAAAACACTGCTTAATTATTGTTAAGACCAAAAGGTGGTACATCATGAATAAAAGCTGGAGGGCTAACACTCCATTTCGCTAAACCAGACATAGAATCAGTAGCCCTTACTAACACATGAGCGACTTGGTTCGCTGATTTTTTGACAAAAGAAAAGGATAATGATGCAACGTCTCTAACAAGAAACTTACAATCATGAATCAAAGTAGCAAAATAAGAATTATCATGCAAAATACAATTCAGGGCTTGCTTCACCATCAAACAATCCATCTCCATCACCAGAGGCATATTAAACAACCTTCCTTTAACCCAACTTAAAGCCTCTCTTACTCTCATAGCCTCTGCATTCAAAGAATTTTGGTCATAACCTAGACTTTTACACATTCCTTCAACAAATTGACCATTACTGTCTCTTATCACCAAACCTACACCTGCCAACCCTGTTGCTGCATCAAAACATGCATCTACATTACATTTCAAACCCGCATCTGGTGGTTGCCATTTTATTACAGCAGGAACTGTATTTAGATCATAAGAAGCCATGGAAACTCTTGCCAGCTGCCACTCCTGAAGGAAATGATGCACCTTTTGAAGAACAGTATAAGGAACAACATGCTTTTGCTTCCATACAATACCATTTCTTGCATTCCATATCTCCCATGCTATCATAATAGCTTTTTGAACCTGTTGCCTATCACACTGAGTCTGAATCATTGACAACGAAGCTGGGAAATTATCTACAACACCCCACCATCCAACATCCGAAGTAACCCAGCAATCCCTTGCAAAAGGGCAAGTAATAAGACAATGCAAAATGGTTTCTGGTTCATGATTACATACTGGACACAATCCAGACATGGCCACATGTCTATGAATTAAATTCATGCAAATAGGTAAAATATTAGACAAAGCTCGCCAAAGAAAATTGAGAACCTTTGGAGGCAATTCAAGCTTCCATACATACCTCCACAAATCTTTCGTTAAAGTAGGGGCTCAAGGAAGTTGATTATATTGATATTTGTAACCAGACTTCACTGTGTAAATACCTTTAGAATCAAATTTCCACATCCAAGAATCCTCATGATCAATAACACTTAAGGGAGTTTGCTAAATAGCACGCATTTCTTGAGAATTAAAGAGAGACTGCAGAACCATTAAGTCTGTCACCATAATATCTTCTATACCAATTGTATTAGCTGAATGAATATAAGGATCATCAGTAGTTGGTAACCATGGTGAATGAAAAACAGAAGTGCCTCGACCATTACCAATACGTTTCAAGCAACCACTTTGAAGAATAGGAATTCCAGCAAAAATAGACTTCCATAAATAACTTGGATTATGCCCCTCAAAGGCATGGAGCAAATCTGAATCAGCATAGTAACGAGCTTTGTACAGTATACTTACCAAAGCATTGGGCGAGTCAACAAACTCCAACAATATATATGGAATTCTTAGTAGATAAACTCAATTTATCACATTATTTGTATATAATAAATTAATTAGATTGCTTTGTATTATTTATATTTATCCATAATTATATAAATATATATAAATAATTGAGACTTAAATTACATAATTATTCATAATTATATTATTATAAAAATATTTTTATTATTTTAAATGTATAATTAACGTAATAAAATGAATTTATCTAAGAATTTCTTTATATTAATTTTTTTTTTTTTTTTTGTTTCCTTTGTTGTTTGAAGATTTCAGTAAAAACAATAGCACTAAGAGGCAGGCAAAAGGGAGGACACGTACAAAACATGATTTTTGTTTTCTTGGAAATAGAAGGAAGAAAAGCCAGCAGCACACCATTATTGGGAAACATGATTTTATTTCTTCATCCTTTATCTTCTTCTTTAATTAATTATGATTTGGTTGGAAAATCTTTTGATAAGGATACAAAATAACATTAATAGATTAGATTAAAAAAAAAGAAGAAAGGACATAATTGTACTTTCACCTTTTCATAATAAAAGCGTTATTTTATTTTTTTTATAAGAGAGAATGAATAATATACTTTCAACCACTTGATTAAAACATGTATTTCCTCGTTTAGTTATATAGAGTAATAATAACAATAATAAAATAATAATTTTTTATTTTAGTGGGATCTATTTTTTATGAGTCCCACACGATTAAGAATATAAGGAACCTTGTTCTTCTTTTACACCTTAATACCCATCAATGGCTTCATTTTATACTTGAAAAGAATGTTTATATGTAGATCACATCCTCTTTTGAGTTTTTGTTGTATTCATTATTAGCTAAAAATTTCCTTATATTCTCTATATGTGAGATGAGGGTTAAAGCCTCAAACCCATTCATTGTAACATCTTACTAAAAAATTTCTTCTTTCTTCTTATGCAAATTCGAGTTTCAATCTCTAAACTATAAATTAGTAAAGAATTTTTTTATATAACAAATTTAGCAATTTATTAATAAAAATATAAGATAATTAAAGCATAATCTTCTCATAACGAAAAAAATATAAATATAAACAATTAAAATATTTTGTTCAGAGATAATTTGGGCGAAGAAGAATGATCTTTCAAGTAGTAATTGGTCATTTTTCATTTTGGACGATCAAAGAAATCTTTTATATTGTTACCCTTTTGGGAACTTATTAACTCTGTGGTCTACATAAGAGATTCAGCCACTAAATATCAATGGGGAATATGCCACACTATCAAGTTTCATTGATAGAAAATTATAACCAGTATAAAATCTCTAACCAAAAGAAATAAGACCCTAGTAATGGGAAGAATAAGACCTCAATATTAGAGAGAAATTTTCATATATGTTCATACCTAGTGGATACAAATATAATGAGAGAAACTCAAATCTATTTCAAACAGACACATATATGAAAGTTTATTAGAAACAACTAACAAAACAAATAAAGACAGAAAAAGAAAATCGATTTGGGATAGCCACTAATGAGAAGCTCATAGATAACCGTCTAAGATAGAGATATAAAAGAGAAAATAAAAATAGCAGAAGGGAAGAGGAGAGTTGTTTACAAATTTTACGATAATGTAATAAAGAACAAATATTAGTATTCTTATCATTTGAACATTATGAATTTCACACAACAATATTTAGAAGCTAGAAAATGTATTATATATATATATATATATATATATATATATATATACACCTTGCTTCGGATCTAAAAATAAAATTTTATGGGTCAATATAAAAAAAATAATAATAAAAAGAGTGTTAATTGACTTGCCTTTTGCAGATGCATTTATTATTAAAAAATATGATTTAATAATTAAATTTATCAATTTAGACTAATATGTATATACATACATAAAAGTAATTTTGAAAAAAAAAATAATAATTAACCTCTCAAATTGTAGATTCGCCACTGATATATGCACGAAACTTAACAATAAAAATAAGAAAACACACACCAGTCCCAAGCTAAGCAAAATATAACTTTCAAATCAATAATCTAAAGTTGGATGGAGGGAAATGGTTTTGGATAAATGGTCAATGCTTCCTCTAATTTACCTACAGTTCAGAGAAACACTAGATTCTACAATTAAAGGGTGAACATTAATTGGTTTAATTATGCCTGAAAAATTAAATAAATTAAAATTTTTAACGAATTAAATCAAATTAAATTAAATTAAATTATACAGAAAAATGAATTGAACCAGTTCAATTCGTTTTGATTTATTGATTTAAACTTCATCTTGAGGTTTTTTTTTTAATTATTCTAAATTTATTTCATGTCAAATTCAGTTATATTTATTATTTTTAATTTAAAACAAGCAGTAAAATAAATTATTTATATTTATAAACTTTGGATATTGATTTGAGTTGATGTTTGAGAGAGTTGAATGGCGAAAAGGAACAATAAAGCCAATCCCAATTAGTTTAAAATGAATACTTGGCTGCAATTATTGTTGGTCCGATTCCCTTTTTTTTTTTAAAAAAAAGAAAGAATTGAACATATTTGATTGCACTTCTTAAAATCAAAAATTAAATTAAAATTTTAAATTAAATCAATTTGATCAATATTTTAATTTGAACCAAATTCGACTGACCCTTATTTGCAATTATATACTTACTCAAGCTGAAAATCAATCCTTGTCACATTAACATTATAGAAGCATTTACACAAGCACTCATTCTAATACCTTCAAATAAACTCTCCTTTCTCTCTTTTTTGGTTTTATGCCTAGGGTTCTCATACCTTATTTTTGTTGCTCCATCAGCCTCCTCTGCCCCTTCGAGAGGATGTGGAACTCCATATTTTTTAGTTGGATGGTGGTATCTCATTGGTTATTTGAGTTGGCAAGTTAATAGTGAACTCATAAGGGCAAGTGAGTCATTGAATAGCCCTACCACCCCCATCCTCTGCTGAAGATTGAGATGATCTGAAGCTAGGGGTGTGCAAACGGTTGGTTCGGTTCCGAACCGAACCGATAAAACAGAAAATTAAAAATTAAAAATTTTAAAAACTGAACTAAATTGATTATTAAGAGAAAATCGAATCGAACCAAACCGATAAATATCGGTTCGGTTCGATTTTAAATCGATCAAATCGAAATTTATAAAATTTTATATTTTCAAAATTAAATCTAAATAATAAAAACATAAAAACAAAAAAAATTAGAAATCAAAACTCAAAAATCTTAGGGTTCGGTTCGGTTTTCTTTGATTTCCTTGATATATATATATATATATATATATATATATATATATATATATATATATATATATATATATATATATATATAATTTTGGTTCGGTTTGATTTTTTTTATTTTTTATGAAAATAACCGAATCGAACCGATTAACCGAAATTATCAAAAATTATAAATCAAACTGAATCGATTGAATTTTAAAATCAAACCGATTAAACTGAATTGACTCGATTCAATTCGATTTTTCGGTTTAAACCGAAAACTGCTCTCCCCTGACTGCTTCTAGTGACTTCCTTGGCTAGGGCCTTCTATGCTTTTTCGTTAACGTGCAGGGGTTTTTCTTGTTTCCAACGAAAACAAGCAACCGCTTAGGTTCTTCATAATTTGTTGCTTCTTTGTACTGATCTCTTCTTTTGTGTGAGAGAATCCTTGCTCCAAGCAGTGAAACTAGTCTCGACCAAGCCTAGTCTTTTGCACTTTCAGTTTTTTTTTTTTTCTCAAGTCTTGTGAATGGATGTAGTTTATTGGGCCTCCAACTGCCTTTTTTATTCTAGCCCTAGTCTCTTTGTATTGATCCTGGGCCTTAGGCCTTGTTGTGTGAATGGCTTTCACGCCCACTAATGAAATTACTTTTATCTTTTAATAAAATATTTATAAGAAAAAATATACCTCACACTTATAATTAGCTCAATTCAATTCAACTAATTTTTTATATCAAAAATTTGGAGTCGTGTATATATATAAATTCTCTTTCTCCCACACTTACAATTAGCAAATGTGACAATTAAATGCAACAGGAAAAAAAAAATGTAAATAATTATTTGATTTCATGAATGAAGTAAAATAAAATGATATAATTCCCAAATAATGCGTAACATCTAAGGAGAATCATTATCAAGTTCCACAATTTTGCCATTAAGCTCAAAGTCCACTTCGATTATCTCGTCCTCCACTTCTTCATCTTCAGGCTCTCCTTGTCGACCTTCCTTATCCTCCATTTCATTGTCGCTTTCCTCCACAACATAGCTCTTGGATCCCCAAAGTGCTTAACGTTCACATTGAAGAAATTAAATAAGCAAACACAAATCCAAAAGTTGTTTCTACGGGTGTAGTTTCAGATTTGAGCTTTAGTCGTATAGGTTAAAAATGAGTTGGGTTTCATTTTTCAGTGCGTAGAGAAAAAGAAGAAATTTTAGCTTTAAGTTACAGATTCGAGGAGATGGAACTCATGAGGAAAAAGCTGAATTTTTTTTTTTTAAAATTTTCAATGGAATTATTTTTATTTTAATTATGCGAAACTCATGGCACTATAAATCTCAAATTGCACTAAAAGAAATTACAAATTGCAATTATAGACCACCAGCTACAATTAAGTCCTAAAATGAATTGTGATGTTCAAAACTAATATATTAAAATTGGACTTTCTTTTCTCATATTTCACTTTTTTTCTCTGCCTTCTCCATCTTTTAATTTCATCTTCTTTAAGAATTACAAATGCAACTCCCTTCAAGATTAATTTCTTCTTTAGTAATCTTTATTTCTCACATTTATCCTCCATGGAAATTAGGAATACACAAAAACATAACTTGTCACACCTTACCCCTCTGTAAGGTATAACATGATCCCGTAGAATACCTAATGAACTACCGAACTTCACCTACCGATAACTCATTAAGTACCCTACAAGGGATTTTAAAACAATTTTCTTATTTTTGATAAGTGGTGAGCATTTTTCAATAGGTATTTAAAACATATGATTAAAAGTAAATCTAGTTAATATTTTTGGTCCATTTTGTTTTTACGCAAATTTTATAAAAATTTTGACAGAGTTCCCTCTGTATTTTAAGAAACCAGTTCTTCAAATACCTGAAATAAAAGCACTTCCAATAATTTTCTAACCACTGCTTCAAATTCATACTCAATCTCAACCAATTTCTCAAATTCACAAGTTCAATAATTCTCAAAATACTGTCAATCAATATCATTCATATTTCATTAGAAACAAAACAATTTAGATACATCATTACAAGAAATTTACATTAAGAAAATCCAAACTAAAATTTATTACAACTTTATACAAACTTTATACAAGCTGCTCAAGACCGATTTTACATGTTTATACAATTACGTGCAATACATACATCAAAATGAATATTTACAGTCAGGGTATAAAATTATACCCGATAACTTCTAGCAGGTAGCTCCCATGTCCTCAGCAGCTCAATATGTTGCTCCACTAGTCTCTATATCTGCGACAGCATAACAAGCTATCGCTGAGTAGTGAACTCAGTGGTATACAAACTAACAATTTAAAACTTAATACAATTTATGCTTGACAATTCATAACAAATAGAATTTCTAAATTTCTAAATTCTTCAAAATCCATGACCTTCAGAAATCAACATTTTCATTCATGCAAATTATTCATTCGAATAACATTTTGATCAAATAGTAACTATTTATTTACATTTCTTTTAAATTCCGAGACAATGCAAAAATTTTTGAATCATTGACAAATTATTTATTTCAATCACAATTTATCAAATCATGCATAATTTAAAGGGCGTTGCCAACAATACACACAGTCGAACCCATGACCCAAAATTCGAATAGATGCCGTATTGTACACCACGACATTTCACATTCTCCCAATAACAGAGGCTAAAAGGGAGAAACAAAGACTAGCTAGTATATATGAGTACTCATTCACATCATTCTCCAACTGGCAAGCCAGAGAGGAAGAAACTCGCCCCATCAAGTGGAGGAGTTATCTCACTAGACAAGCTAATTAGAATTCACAACATATTTTGTCATGTCAACTATGGTTTCAAATCATATTCAAAACAATTTCTATTTACAAAGTATTTACAAATCAACATATTTAATCATCATAAATTCATGCTCAAGGTTGGCAACACATCAAACTTAAAATTTACAATCCTCAAAACAATGCAATAAATTCTTAAATGCATAAGAAAATTTATATTCAATAAGTTAAAATTCTCAACACAACAAAATCATAAATCATACAATAAATTTATTTCAAATCAATTTGGAATTGAAAAGTAACAAAAGTGTTAGTTGTGCACAAACCTCAAACGAGTCGCCTGTTGGCCTTGACTCGACTCATCGGGTTCTGTCCCGGTATTCTTTTCCATTGAAACACACAATTTCATAGTGTTTCAGTACCATAACTTAGCATAAATCCAATAATAAATTTAACTTCACTTTTACCTAGCTCTAACGTGCTAAATTCGATGTTCTTGAAATTTTGTGTTTCGGGTTACTATTCACTACACTATTCAAGTCAAATTGTTGACTTTTTAAGGCTTAATAGGTATGGGAACTCCAACTTCACCCACATACCATATTTTGGTCATTAACTTTGTTGGTTTTGGTCATTTTCTCAAAGCTTAGGTCTTTTAGGCAAAATTGCCAATTTTCAGTTTTGGAGTCATAAGTTGCACTGTTTCATTGGTCCTTTTTACTGTTAGAATTTGACAAACCTTCCTTCATAGAAAATGTTCCTTATTGTCTTAAGTGTATTCTCATTTTTGAATCACCCCAATTGGAGTTTTTTAGCTCAAGTTATGGCCAAATTATAGTTACTATTCACGTGCACTGTTCATACTGCTATTTTGGTTCTGGCAGATTTTTTATCCAACTTTGTTCAGTAATTTGATCAAGTTAAGTCCATAATTTGGTCTAATTTCCTTCATACAAAATGTTCTACTATATCTTAGGTTTCCATCAGTTCAAGAATCGCCTAAATCGGAGTTTTCTAGAGAGAGTTATAGCCATTGGAACTTTACTGTTCAAATGAAAATCTGCAGTTTTGCAGGTTCAGTAACTCAACTTTGCTCAATAATTTGATTAGGTTAATGGCATAATTTGGATTGATATTCTTCATGAAAGTTTTATATCTATATCTTATCTAATTATTGGTAAAATTTCAGGTCATTTTGACCTGCCTAGCTCGAGTTATGACCAAATGAGCGATTCTTGTTCATTTGGTCGATTTATCTTGATGGCATCTTGCTCTTACTCAACTTTGGTCAATTTGTTCACTAGGTTTTGGTCAGTTTTTGGGCATGGTTCCTTAATGAAAATTGTGTCATTTTATGTCTATTTTCATCTCCAATTGGTGGCATATCAATTGGACTTGTAAAATTTCTGTTTTGGTCCTTCAAAGTTGGCTTGGTCATGCTGCCAGCAGCATGACCATTTACCCTACGAATTTGACTTCACTTCTAATAATTCAAACACAACTCATTTGGTCACAATTGACCATTTTTCACTTCACAATAGGTCAAACATGCCATTTACTCATTTCTTACATTTTTGGTTCACAAACCCTAAGTCCCAAAACCCTAACTCACTAAGTTGTTTCATTTAACCAATTCAATGCCTATATACATGCTTCTTTAACTCTATCAAGCTCATATACACCTTTAAGTCCATCAAATTCATGCACACACATCAAAACCCTAGCTAGATGAGTTTTGCTTTAATCCTCCAACAATTAATTTCTTTTCATTTTAAGTTTATTTACAAGCTCAATAAGTTAGAAATGTAAGAATCAAACTCAAATTATCAAATTTGATTACTAACCTTTTATGTAGAATTTCCAAGTCTTTATTTCTTCAATTTTTCCTTTTCTTTCTTGCTCCAATCTTCTTTTCAAGACTCAAAGACAAGGTTTAACATGAGGAACTAGGAAAATTTATGGTGTAATTTATGGTTTTAAAAGCTTAAATATAAGCTTTAATGGTGGAAAAATAAAAAGAAAGGGAGAGGAGAGCTTGGAAGAGAGAGAAACGTATGGAAGATGAGTGTTTTTTTCTTTTCTTTTTCTTTTATATCTTTAGTCTTATGGAAGACCATAAAAGCTAATTTAATAAATAATTTAATTTATTTATTTATGGCATCATGCATGAGGTCATGCATGATGTCATCACCCTTGACTTTTCCATCTTCTTCTTTTTTTTTTTCATATTTTTCTATTAGTTCTTCAATTTAATTCTCGATTCTAAAATTTTTTTTTTTTCGATTTTATTTGACAGTTAGGTCAGGAGTCAGCTCTCGGGGTCAATTGACCAAATTGCCCATCGCGCGGTTAATCCCGATTTGCAAATAATCTAATATTTCTTCCGGCTCCCTGACCTAATTATTTGGTAGCTTAGTTCTTTTCGTGATTTCTCTTTCCACTATGTTCATGAGGGTCCTAAGGACTGCAGCGTCACTTTACGGTTGAAATTTGAGTTTAAAGCGACTTCACACGGTCGTTCGAGAGGTCACTCATATTTGTGACTCTCACTCGTTTAACTTCTTATGTTCTGTTTTTCTTATTTATAGTTAACTAATTAAACATTACTAATTATTTATGTTTATGGCTTCTCAAGTTGTCTTAAGTATGGTTCTAATCCTCTTAATTGTCCGGATCGACACCGGTCACCGGAACAATGAAATATACCAGGCTATACCAATAGGGGTGTTACATAACTTATAATCATGATCATTTTGAATTGGTAAGATCAATTCATCCCCATTGCACCAAGAAATTGCATTTTCCAACAAAGTTTTCCTATGACGAGAGTAATTTTTCATGAACTGAAAGTCAATTCAATAGCATCCCACTCCATTTCTCGAACTCCAGCAACAAGAATCTCATTCTAGTTGGTTAACATATGCATAAGGCCATGATAGGTGTGACATCCTGAATTTTTAAATAATTATTTTGTGTAGTCACTTGAGTATTGTTTGGTTTGGCGGGCCTAGAAGGGGCCATATGATGTTATTACTATTATGGACCTGAGACTCTGTGTATTACGTTTTATTGAATTTTCATGCAGGGGGTTAGGTCTAGTTACAAGAGAAACTCTGTTGAAATTTCTGTAATATCTTAGAATTTATTCTTACGTTTATATATTAAATTAATTAGTTAATTCTGTTAATTAATTGATAGAGGTCAATGTATATGTATAGGTGAACGGTGTCGGCCAATCTTCTTCTATCTAATCGGACTAGCTACAGTCGAGTCATCCTCTTTATGAGTAGATATTGATTTTAGTTATAATTTCAATATTATTATATTCAAAGCATGTTCATGCATTACTTATACATATATGTATGTAATAAATATTAGGCACATTTTATATTGCATTTGTTCTTAATGATATTGCTATGATTGTTGTTTTATGGGGATCTGGAGTTGTGTGTGTGAGTGGGTGTGTATATGGTGTGTGTATGGATATGGGTAGGACGGGTAGACGCAGTTGGAGCTTGACTCGCTAGGACCCAATCCTTTTTATAAATAAGTCAGGAAAGACACGGCTTTGAGTTGATCTGGCTAGCCCCCGCATTTGAATATTAAGAGAAAGTTTAGCTTTGAGTTGATTTCGCTGATAAAGGTTGGAATTAAGAGAGCTGTATAGGGAATCAACTTCCATATATATATATATATGTGTGTGTGTGTGTGTGTGAGTATGGATGTGACACACGGATATATGAGTGCTCCAGATTGCTTTTCGTGTGATTATGACTTGACCTGTTTGAATTATGTGAAGGTGTTACATTCATTCTTAGGAATGTACTAGACTTAAGTAGTTATAGAAATTATATGTAAAATCAATATTTTACTCTATAAGTCGAATGCTCACTCTTATTCACCTTTTTTTCCAGAATACAGAAGAGCTTATCCTTGTGTTTAACCTGCTTCCTATCTCACAGGTCTACTAGTTGTTATTTTCATATATTATATTGTTAAATTTAACTTCTAGACCTCCACATGTATAGAACCATTTTACTTAGCTTGGGATTGTAAGATTAATTATTTTAGAATTATAAACTTATTAATATGTATGTGGAATGAGTAGATGGATGATCATGTTAAATGAGGGAGTTGGACTCCCATTTGATCTTATATTGAGTTGTTGATGATTGTAAGGGAGAGCTAAGCTCTCAATATATATGTATATTATGATCACAAGTCGGCTGAGCTAAAAACTATCCATTAGATGATCTAGTTTATGGCCGAACTATGTCTTATTGATTTCTTGAAAATGGGCTTAAAGGTTGGGTTAATGAATAATTAGGCTTACTACGGGTTTTGGGGGCCTTATACTGACCCGAGTCCTAGTGCTGGTCTGGCCTATAATTTGGGCCGTAACAATAGGTTCCGTTTGTTTCGCGGAAAAAAATTTATATATGAAAAATATTTTTTGTTATTTGGTTGCAATATTAAATTAATGGTATATGCTTATTTCATACATGTATAATTATTTTTCATATTTTATTAAAATTATCAAAATCTAAAAAATGTAAATGACTTCCTTTTTTTTCCAAAAAGAAGCCATCTTTCTTAAAAATGACTTAATTTTTCATTTGACCAGAAAAATATTTTTAGGCATATAATATATATTTTTGGGCAAATGCCAAAAAAAAATCTCAAATTTTACATTTTTTTTATAATTATATTCTATTTTTTTAACAAAAACACCCTAAATTATTAATTTTATTATAGTTATACCCCATCTAATGAATTTTATCACGTCAACATGTTTAATAATAGAAACAAATGTCTAAAAAAAAAATCTAAACTTTCATAAGAGTACCTTAAATGTACCTTGGAGTATTAAATGGAAGTGTCTTTATTCAATTTTATTGGAATTTTACAATATTTAAACATCTTCCATTATCGTTTTAAACATTAATTGTAGACATATTGGACAATTTTATTTAATCATTGTATAATATTTGAGAATTTATCTCATATACAAATTTAATATTAGAATCATGTTATTCTGGGATTTTGTTTTCTTCATTTACTGTTTTTTTTTTTTAATATTTGAATGAGCTCTTTTATAAATCGAACTACAATTTAAATTGTATTTTTTTTTTAGAATTTGAATCTTTAGATGTGAATAATAATATTTTACCAACAAGGTCTGTAAGTATAGCTTATTCTTTTAGTGATGTTTGGTGCTTTACTCTATTTTGTGGGCTACAAAAATAACAAATTTCTAAAATGATAGAACCGTAAAAATTTCTTTGGTCATAAAGAAAAAAAAATTAATTACTACTCCAAAATATTATTCTGCCCAGTTTATCTCTGAATGAAAAAATTTAATTGACTATATTTGTATTTTTTATTATGAGAAAATCACATTGAGCTTATCTTATGATTTTTATGACTAAATTATCAAAATTTATAAAAAAAAAAAAACTAATTTCAGAAATTTGAATGAGATTTCCTATTGGCTCCCCATGTCACTGTTTTACTTAATACCAATTTATATAATTTCACAATTAATTCATTTAAATGATTGAAGGAGCATAAGCTAAAAATGTAAATAATTTATACATCACTCACTTTAGATGAGGTCATCTAAAGATAGACATTAAAATTCAAACCTCATGATCATTATTATTCTCTCTCCATACTACAAAAAATAAAGACTAAATGCCTATTTTCATCTTTAAAGTAATTTTAATGTTCATTTTGATTCCTAACAAAATTTTGCAATTAAAAATGTTTATTAAATATTAAAATTAGTTAAATTAGTTTAAATTTACTTAAATTTGATCCAAATTAAATCAATTTGCTATCATGTGAGCACCTGATTTAAACAGATAAAGTTCAACCTTTATTTTTTTTTAATTGTGTAATAAAATTAAAAAGAAATTAAATAGAGAAAAAAATTAAAAAAGAAAAGAAATTTATTTTTTATTATATGATTTTATTATTTTGTGTGAGAAAGTCGCAATATAAAAAAAATAATTTAATGATTAATTTTTTAATTGATTTTACAATCGATTTATGATATTGATTTTTTTAGTAAAATAGTTAATTTTTAAAAATTTAGCAATTGATTTAAAAATCAATTATTAAATATTTATAATTAATTACTAAATTACTTATTAATCGATATTAAAAAAATATAAAATATACAATTAGCAACCGATTAGAGAATTAATTACTAAATTAAAAAAGTTATTTTAATTTACCCTAAAATTTAATAACTGATTAAGTCGGTTGCAAAAATCTGTTACTAAATTTAAATATTTTTTTACTAAAACTTATCAAATTTAATTTTAAATTATTTTTTAATATTCTCTAATTAATATATTTAAAAAATATATTTTTTTTTAAATAAAAATTATACTAAACATACACTTAATATGTTTTTACTAACAATATATTAAAGTTGTCTTCAGAATTAATCTTAATAGAAGCCGGTTGTTAAAAAAAAATGTTAGTGTTTTTCTTTTCAACTTCTTTTATTTTCTTTGTCACTTTGTTCTTGAGGAAATCTCTTTCATTTAATGGAATAGCAATTTTTAATGCAAAACACATGTAATAGAAGAGCAGATTTCAACCTCTCTCTCTCTCTCTATATCCACACACACACACACACACACATATATATATATATATATATATATATATATATATATATATATATATATATATATATATTAAGCCTACTCTATTCTATATGAACACTCTATTCTATCACATTTTTATTCTCACAAATTCAAATTTTCACACCCAACCAAAAGTGAAAGTCAAGCCACATTAAATCAAATAAACAATATGCAAATTTAAATAACAAGTTCATTGAAAAATATATAGAGAGAAATAAAGATATCAACAAATTGAGAGCAAATTCAAAACAATTCACTCTATGCCTATGGAATAATTTTCTGATTTCATAATAAATTAAAAGAAAAGAAAAATCCCAATTTGTCATATCCATAGGCATTCAGAGTTTATATTAGTTTGGCTTATTTTTAAGATTTTAGATTTAAAAAAAATAAAAAAATGTCAATTTAACCATACAATTTCATTTATCTTTTAGAATTACAATGCATGAAAGGAAATAAAATTAGAAAGAGTTGAACAAAGTCAAACACAAAGATGGTAAATGATCAAAAATAAAATTCAATTGTAAGATTTGAGAATAATGTGAGTACTTTTATATTTTTATTAATTTTTTTTTCATTTTCTTGTAATTTTATGGCCTGACTTCTAAAAAAAATATTGTAGATTTTTATAAGTATTCAAATGTATTTTGTAATTTTATTTTCTCCATTCTCAATTTTAATTTTTTTTTGTAAATGTAATAAAATGTAAATAATATTGACAAATTGCATTATAATTTTAAAATTTTATTAATTTTAATGATATTGTAATTATTGCAGGTTAGTTTTTTTAGTTAAATTTTCCTTATTATGCTAACAAGAAATTCTATTTATATTTCATCATAACCCTATTAATCAATTTCAATTTTGGAGTGTAAACAATTAATTTTTAATTTAATAGTCAAAAACTCAAAATTATTATCGCAAATCTTTAATTTAATAGTTGAACAAGTTAACAAAGACATTATTATTCTAATATTTAAGGTATTTTAAAGGTAATGGTAAATAAATTTTCACTATAAAATTATACAAAAATGAATTATATAAAAATCAATTAAATTTTATTTTTTAATATTAATTTCAATCGTAGTATTACTTTGAATTGAATATTAATTTCTGATTAAATCAAATTAAAAAATATTTATTCTAATTTTTATTTTAAAATATAAATCAAATAGGCTTTACATAATATTTTTATTTTTCTTCATAATTTTCCTTCCTCTCTTATTTTCCTCCAATTCAAACTTAGCCTTAATCTCAAATTTTGGCTAATAATAATGCCCAATAAGTATGTAAACCATAAATATTATTGTTGATTATGGGAAGATATATTTTTTTTCCTTTTTTACATGTAAATTATTTATAATGTTCGCCTCAAGGCTCAACCAATTTGTGTGTGGGTTATATATATATATTTATAAAATTACACTTATCCATATGTAAAAGGCCGTTTAGGAAGTGAAAGCTGAATCTCTTTTCAACTTGAATTCGTTTTAGTTATTTGCAATTCCGAGAGACATTTAACACACATGCCTGCATAGCCTACTAGGAGCTGTGTAGGAGCCGGCTCCACTCTTTTGTCCCCAAAATGCCCCTCATTCCACCTCCTTTTCCTATTTTTCACAGCCACAATACGTGGACATTTCTGTAATTTAATCAAGCCCAATTTCCATTGCCGATCAAAACTCAGGGCGCCTCGTCCTCCATGGCTTTGTACGAACCTTCGATTTGGAGTTCCAACTTCTTTTCCTCAAGGATATCCGATTCCATTCCCCAAATCACTCAATCTCCACTTCTCGTTCACTATTGAGCATTTTTAACTATTTAAGGTAGAATTCGCCTGCAATTTTGTATATTTTTTCTTTCAATTTCATGTTTGATTCAAGTGCTAGGGTTTATTTTTGCTCGTAATTGTTTTTTGTTTCTGTGATTTAAGATGGATTCTGGTTCCATTTTCTAGGTTTTATGTTGATTCGATTTTTAGGTTTTTTTTTTTTTTGGAATTGTTGATTTATTTGTTTGTTTATTTATTTAACGTTTTGTTCAAATGAACTGAGATTGGGATGATAATTAGAACCAGTGTAGAATGAACAGTGTCCGTGAACTTGTGCTAGCAGAAGTTTTTGCAATGGAGCAGGTAATGTGATTTGAAGGTCGTTTTCAGATAGGAAATAGGTTGACTAATGGAGAAATATGGGTAACAAGAAATGGAAGAAGGTGCAAAAAAAAGGCTCAGAGAAGTGTCTTGTTTTGTTGCGATTGGGTGCAATTTTTGTGGATAAATAATATTGAAGAGAAGTGAAGTTGAATAGCAATTGTAGCTGTAGGCCCAAAGTAGGAACAATATATTCGTAGGAATGAGCAATTGAAGTTAAATTGCTGTTCTCACCGGCTAGTTTGTCCAGAGTGCACAACTAATGGGGGGCAATGGCGATAATATATATATGTTTTTAAAGCAAATGAGATATGATTGGCCACATCAGTGTATGGGGAATTGTTTTCCAACTTCCTTCCATTGAGTAGACATTTAATTCATTGATTGGATCATTGATTGGATATATCCAATGTTATGCAGTGCACTTTTTATTCATTTTCCTTCCAGCATTTGTACAGGTGAGTTACTATTCAATGCAATTAATGAGCTGAAGTATGCCAATATCTTGTTGTGAAATGGTCAAAACATAGTGCGGGTGTAACAAGTATAAATTATTATTCTATCCATGCTTTAGCTGAATGTAAAAATGCATATATAGTTCATGCTTGGAATTGCAGATACTGTCATCTTAGTTATCAATGCAATGCTCATGTCCCTTATAACTAAACGTAATTTTAATTGTTCTACATTATCCTGAATCTTATTTCAAGTACTGTAAGTTATAGTGTAGCCAGTCTGCAACTGTATTAATAGCCTTAGGAACTGTGGCTTGCTTAGTAATGAATACCAATCATGCAATAATATTTAGTTGTAACGTAAGGAATTGAGGCTTGCTTAAGAATTCTTACTATTCCTGCTTAGGAATTAGATGCCTTTAATAAGTTGAACATAAAGCATAGGACTGCCAGGGTGTTTGAACTGTGGCATTTGGGACTTGCAATCACAACCCCAAAAACATGCTTTGCCGAGTTGAGAATAAATATTATGACTTGAAGTTTGAATTTGTTTCCTATATTTGGGTAATTCCTTAGTTGAATTGAATGCCTTAATCAACTTTATAAGGGAAAGGAAATGGAATCTTTTATTTAAAACATGGTTATATCAGGAGATGGAGATGCTGTGTAGATGAAGTTATGACTACCTTGGAAATTATAGAAGTTTTAGTATGAGAAACTGGAGGCCTTGTCAGTTGAAAGGATGATATTGAAATTGAATCTTGTTGCATAGAGTTCAGTTGTATGCAATGATGATTTATAAGCAGCATCAATGAAGAAGGAATGATGTGATTAAACTTGCACTCTTGAAGCCATTAGAAGAAAAAGAAGAAAGTGAAAATGAATGTTGGTAGAGGTGGTGTGAGGTGTAATGTCGATGATTTACTAGAGGATATTGACCTAGAGATGGATAAATCGCAAAAATGGACTTGTGTGAGTGGTTTAAGTAGTTTTTTTTTTTTTTTTTTTGGGTTTTGATTACATCCTGGGTACAAATGTGTGGCAAACTTTTATCTATGTAAAACTTGTGTTGTATCAGTTCCAGGAGGGTTGGTGGTGTTACTTGTGACTTTGCAGTTTCTTATTGCGTTATTATTTTTCTATATTTAACAAAATTTGTGATCTTTTAAAGAGAAGTCCATAATTATATTATCCAGCTGTCTTTTAACATTCAGAAAAAGTTGTAATATCAATTACTTTAGTAGTTGGAGGTTTATGAATCTTAGCATGGTTTAGCGCTCTTAAGTTTCTGAAACTAAACTGTTGTTGGTCATGTTGGGATCTTAAGGGCAGCTTGTGACATTTCCATCATCAGCATTGAGTGTCTGACAGCGTTAAAGTTAAGATAATATGTGAATTCTATAATTCCAAAGTAGAGGAACTTTGGTTTGGGTTCTCATTTGTAGGTCTTCTCCCTTTTCAGGTGCATTGCCCTAATGCCCTTTATCATCAAGCAAAGGCTCAAATTGGGCTTTATGTGCAGCGATTCTATAATTTTGTCATGCATTGTTGTATTTATTGGGTTTGCAATACAGAGGATGTGAGGAAACCAATGCAATGGCAACATCTAGTAAGTTTGATTTGTCTTCTGACACCCCGGATAGGCCTCTATACTCCAGTGGGCAGCGTGCTGGATCCCACTTAACTGCTCAGATGGACAGATCAGGTAGTTTTCGTGAGAACATGGAGAACCCAATCCTATCTTCTCTCCCAAACATGACAAGAAGCAGTTCTGTAGTAGCACAGGGAGACGTGATGAATTTCTTTCAGTGTTTGCGTTTTGATCCAAAGTCGATGGTTGCTGACCATAAGTTTAATCGACAAGGGGACTTTAAACGACACTTGAATGTTGCTCTTGGCATTTCTGTGGATGATTCTCCATCTGGTCCTTTGAAAGTCAAAGTGCCTGCACCTGAGGAAATCAAGCGGATCAGGGCTTATCTGCGTGAAAGCTCTGTGAAGGCCAGGTAGTTCTTTGAATGCTTTGCATCTTGAGTGATAGTTATAACTGGTTTATTAAATTTCATAAATTATCAGGGAACGAATGAAGACTTTTAATGAAGCCTTGTCTGTATTCAACAAGTTTTTCCCCAGTATTCCGTCAAAGAAGAGATCAAGATCAGAAGGCGTTTCTAGTGATAGGCCTAATGCCTTGTTATCAAGTGATCGATCAGTTCTGGGGCCAAGCCTTGGTAAGATGGGGATTCATAATCATGCTGTTACTGGTGGTGGTTTTGAACTTGAACAGCAGAAGTCAGAGGAGAGAACCAAAAATGTTGTGCCAAACAAACGGACACGAACTTCATTGGTGGATGTGAGGGTCTGTAACTTGTATACCTTGCTCTAACCTCATTTCCAGTTGCTCATATTTGTTTTTGCTGGTTTTCAATATCTGTTTGGAAATCTGGCTTAGTTAACTTGTAATGTCCCTTGCCACAGCAGCATAAGCTTTTTATCTTCTCTAATGAATTTTTTTAACCATTTGATTCTCATTTTTTTTTTTGGTTTTTGTTGGTGTTCCTGCTTTCATGTCTTCAATAATATTTTCCATCATGAAAATGAAAGCCCAATTTTAGCTAATTCTCATTTTCAGAAGTTGTGTTTTTAGTCCTGTGTCTCATCCCCTCATCCCCTTCTCTCTCTCTAACCCACACCCCACCCCACCCACCACACCCCCCCTCCCCCCCCTCCCCAAACTAGTGGGAGTGGGTGATAATGTTTGTAATTAAATGGTGGCTATTGCTTGCAGTTCTACTAAGCTTAGAAGGTATTTTTCTCCATAATGCACAAGTATAATGTTAGCAGTCTCTTCAATGTTGGACCTGTATTTGCTAAATAACATGCATGCTCCTGTATATTTATTTCTTTGAAGAAAAATCTTGTATAAACTTTTACAAATCTAAGTGGATGTGCAGAGCAATTCTCTTGTGAGGCCATCTGGTACACTAGATAGAGAAAGAGAAATGCTGAGGCTTGCAAGTGGTGGTGCAATTCAAGGTGAAGATCGAATTTTGTCAATTGGTGTTGATGGTTGGGAAAAGACAAAAATGAAGAAGAAACGCTCTGTGATAAAGCCAGATGTTTCTTCTAGTTTAGTCTCAACTAAACCCAACGATGGCTATCGGGAGCCCAAACAGGGACTGCAGCAAAGGCCTGTTACTGAGGCTCGATCAAGGTTAAATAGTGACTCCCATGGGTTCAGGTATGCCTTCTCAAAGTGCTATTATTCCTGCTCTTGCCTGTTCTGGCACTCTGTAACCTTGTCTTAATTAACCACTATAAAATGTATCTGTTAAGTTTTTGCTGTTTCTTTTAATTGCCATTTTACATGCTTATTATTGTTTCTTCTTTTCTTGGATGAAACTTAGTGATTCTTGACTCTTTCTTTGTTATAGTTGCCCTCACTTTGTTAGAATCCTTTGCTATGTTAAAATAAGAGTTTTGGATGCTACATGCTGTTGCTGACATCATTGTTAAAATTGCAAGCTGATTTATATGATTAATGAGTTAGAAACATATAAATGATACAAAACATGTACAAACTTGGAATCAAGTAAAATTGAGTTCAAAATGTGATTTTAAAATCTGCATCCTTCCAAAAAAATAAAAGTGTAAAATCTGTATAATTTTATCTATTTGAATGTTTATAATTTACAATATTGTCTTTTCGTGTGTGAAAGTCCTTACCATTTGCTTTCTGTGATATCATTTTCCAGTTTTTAAGTTTCATATTTATACTACATTAATTTTTTCATTGGGGGTCAAGTTTCTTTCTTCTGCATCTATAGTACTTATTTATTGCATTTTTGTTGGCTATTTATTCTTGTTTTCTCTTATTTTTGGCTGAAATGGTATCTCATAAAAAGATGAAGTTTGGAAAACTATTTAGTTTCCATACTGATAAAGTTGTATTGGTTAATGAGTAGAGATTGCCAGGAGAACAATGAAACACACATATGGTAAATTTTTTTTATTTCTTTTATGTTCATTGATGATCTATTCTGTACGTGGTGCCATCTTGTGCTGTACTATTCTTATACCAACTATTTAATAAGGACAACTCAGTGCATAAGAGTTATCACTATGGTTACTAACATGTGACTGCTTGAAGCACATAAATAATGCCTCAAATGCATATTTATATGTGTTATGTGATATGTGAATGAATTATATATTTTTGATGTCTGAGTCTCAAAATCGAGATTAAACTTTTCTGCAATAACACAATCATCACCTTACCCATTGTGTTTACCTACCTAGCACTTGGATGATAAAATATTTGTCAATGAGGATTTGCTCTATTGAATAGTCAAATATATGATTAGCTCATTGAGTGCTTGCCCTGTGGAATAGATCTTTAAAGCCATTTCCAATTTTGATAAGAATGGAAGCCCTTAGTAACTCTAGTTATGGGAATTATTATTAGGATTCTTTCTGGCTTATCATTTTAAGATCTGCAAAGATGAACTCCAAATAAAATTGTTATTGGTTATATACTCTTGTAATTCTCTTTCCTTTTATGATATCCAGTTTCTGAGTCAATGTTAATCTCTGTCTTACCATAGGCCAGGAGTTGCAAATGGTGCTGTGAGCATTGGAAAATCAGATGGTATCTCACAATCAACAGGCTCAAGTATGCGGTCATCCATCCCTAAGGCTGATCTTGACAGTAGTTCTCTTCTCAATGACAGAAGAGAAGGCCCTGTTGGTTCTGATAAGGAAAGGGTGAATATAAGAGCTGTTAATAAGTATGTATAGCTTCCTTATCACATTTATTCATCTCATTTTTATTTTTGTTGCAGTCTTCATAGTCATTACCGTTTATAAAGAAATTCTTTTGTTATTCAGGTTTTAATGCAACTATTTATTCTAATAGATAAAAATCCTTCCTATTTTTCCTTGTCATTCTTTAGATTTTTGTTTCTCTTGGTTTTATTTTTTGAGAAAAAAAGGGGGAGGGGATTATTTTGAAATATTGTCTCTCTTCTTTTGTTCTTTAAATGTGTGTTTTTTCTTATAAGATTGTGTATTGACTTGTTATTTTGGTCCATGTAATTCTCAGAGCAAATGTTCGTGATGATTTTAATTCAGCTAGTCCCACTTCAAGCACAAAAATGAATGCATCTATCCGAGCTCCACGATCAGGTTCAGGCATTGCCCCCAAGTTGTCACCAGTAGTCCATAGGGCAACTGCTCCAATTGAGTGGGAACTTTCTCATTGCTCAAGCAAGCCACCTACTACTGTTGGAACTAGTAACCGTAAACGCACAGCATCAGCTCGGTCTTCATCTCCACCTGTTGCCCATTGGGCAGGTCAGAGGCCACAGAAGAGTTCCCGTAGTGCTAGAAGAGCAAATTTGATTCCAATCGTTTCAAATAATGATGAAAATCCTGCTTTGGATACTGTTTCTGATGTTTCCGGTAATGAACTTGGATTTGGATTTGCCAAGCGTTTGACTGGAAATTCTCCTCAGCAAATTAAGTTGAAAAATGAACCTGTTTCTTCAGCTGCATTATCTGAAAGTGAGGAATCTGGGGCTCCTGAGATTAAATCTAAAGACAAGGGTAAGAGGTCTGATGATATAGATGAGAAAACTAGACAGAATGTTCAAAAAGTTTCAACTCTGGGCCTTCCATCAAGAAAGAATAAGCTCGTCACTGGGGAAGACCTTGGGGATGGAGTGCGGAGGCAAGGGAGAACTGGGCGGGGTTTTACAACAAGGGCTCATGTGCCAGTATCAGTTGAGAAGGTTGGCAATATCAGAACAGCGAAACAGCTTAGAAGTGCTAGACTTAGTTTTGATAAAAATGAAAGGTTAAATACAGTTCTCTCTGATTTCCCTCTAGCTTATCAAATATCTTTCCCATTTTGTAGTCTGGCAATGTTGGGCCACTCTGATTTATATCTAACAGTTACATTAACTATTTAAAGCAGCAAGACAGGTCGTCCACCAAGTAGAAAACTTTCTGACCGTAAAGCATATAAACGTCAAAAGCATACAACAGTCAATGCAGCAGCAGATTTTCTTGGTAATTTTACTTAAAAATTGTGTATTAAATATTTGTGATTATCAATACTAGCTCCTGTATTCACTGTTGGCTCGATTGTTTTAGTTGGCTCAGGGGATGGGCATGAAGAGCTTTTGGCTGCTGCAAGTGCTGTGATTAACCCCGGTATTATTTGTTACTGAAAATTCTTCCCTTTTTTTTTTTTTTTTTTTTTTTTTTTTTTTTCTATCCCTGAAATTGTATTATCGGTTAATTGATTTGACTACCATTGCAGTTCATGCATTTTCCAGCTCATTTTGGAGGCAAATGGATCCATTCTTTGGTTTTATATCTGACTCAGACATTGATCACTTGAAGAAACAGGTAAAGCACCTAGTTCTTCAGTGTAGTATTTACTATTGTTTTAGATAGTGACTTTAATAATTATGATCCCTTATTGAATAAATTCTTGGTATTGTTAACATCTTAATGTGAAGGTATAAAGCATGCAGCTAAGAATAAATATTGTTCGACTCTTTGATGTTTTCCATTTTTCAATATTTGTGTCTAGAGTATACAGTTTTTCTTCTTGATACTTTCAATGACTACCTGTTAACAATTTAAAATATTAACTTATATTTATTGAATATATTGTTTTAGATGTACTATACAAATCCTTGTTGCTTATCCAAAGTGTAATGTACTAATAACATCAGGCACACACACCTTGAACTCAACGGAGCCTCAATCTGGTTAGGTTTGCTACATGGAACATTTTCCTCCATTCCACAGAGTTTTATTTGCGGATAGGTCTAGAGTTGCGAGATTCTTTTTCACTATTACACCCTATGGCAAGTTGGTTTTTTTGGACTATGCAATAGCTGTTTGAAATTGAGACCTCAAAGTTGAAAGTCCTAAGCACAAACCTTGGGCTGCCCCCTTCAGGCGAAATATTTAAATTGTTGTTGCTTATGGTCGATGTGTAATTTGCATTAATATTTTTATGGTAGTTGTGGGAGAGAGTTGTGGAACATCGACTACGTCATGACACTTTTATCTCTCCCAATCAATTTGGCTTCATGTCCGGTCATTCAACTATGGAAGCGATAAGTGTTGAAAGATATGTATGAAGAAGCAACTACTATTGTGCGCAAAGTGGGAGGGGACACAAGAGATTTTCCAATCTCAGTTGGATTACACTAAGGTTCAGCTGTAAGCCCTTACCTTTTTACATTAGTTCTAGATGAATTGACGAAACACATACAAGAGAGTATCTTTTGGTGCATGATGTTTGCGGATGATATAGTTTTGATAGATGAGACTCAAGAAGGAGTCAATAGAAAGCTAGAGCTTTTGAGAAGTACTCTAGAGTCAAAGGGCTTTAAGTTAAGTAGAACGAAGACAGAATATATGCATTGCAAGTTTAATGAAGGCCGAACTGGTGATAGGGAAGGAGTTTATTTGGATAGAGTAGTATTGCCCCAAAGTAATCACTTTAAATATCTCGGCTCAATCCTTCAAGTAAATGGGGGATGTGAGGAGGATGTTAGTCATAAGATTAAAGCCGGATGGTTGAAGTGGAGACGTGCCACGGGAGTTTTATGTGATTGCAAGATTCTCAATAAGTTGAAAGGAAAATTTTATTGTACAGCCTAGACAAGTAGAGCACATTGGATTAGAGGATAGAAAGAAATGAAGGGGTACACCGAAACTGACTTGGAAGAGAGTGGTACAACATGACCTAGAAGCATTATATATTTTCGAGGATTTAACCTAAAATCGTTTAGAGTGGAGAAAGAGAATCCATATAGCCGACCCTAATGAATTTTTGGGATGAAGACTTAGTTGAGTTGAGTAGTCATTTGCTATTTCCCTTTTTAGCAGCATCAGAATTAAGTTTGAAAAGAAGCAATATGCAGTAACCCTAATGGATTAGGCTTTGAATGTGTGCGAAATGGAGCTGGTGCACACAATGTCTACCTTTTACTATGTCAAATTAGTATATAACATTGATGACCTTTTTAATTCAATTTGATTGTTGGTGTTTATTATGAGATGATATGGGATGTCAGTGTTGTTGCACATATGAAGCCATTTTATTGCCTACTTTCTTTAAAAAACTATTTTATCTACTTGATTTTTAAAATTATGGTTTTGTTGATTTCTGGTTTTTACTATCTAGTTCTTCGCCCTTCCTACTACAAGTTGTATTGCTGGTCGTTGTCCTAGTATCAAATCTTAAGACCTGGTTCCAGCTATTTGTAATGTCTTTCCGATGTATCATGGGTGTATGTTATTGTTTCATTTTTTAATGCCTTTGATAATCTATTATAGTTATTGTTATTACCAGGGACAACCTCTGTTTGTCTAATAAATTTTGTAATAGTTGTCAGTTATGTTTATTCTCTTTAACTCTTTGCTTCTTTTTCAGGAAATTATTGAATCTACTGTGGCACCGCCTGCTAGGGTTTCATTCGATGTAAATAACTGCAGTACTGTCCCTAATGGATATGGGCTGATTGAACATGAGGGAGAAGTGAGACTTTCTACTGAATCTAGGGTTTGTGAACCACTAGTGCCAAGAGAAAGTGATATTCCCCTTTACCTAAGACTTTTAGCAGCTATAATTTCAGAGGAAGATTTTACCCATGGAAATAGGGACTTGGAATTTGATACGTATGAAACTGGATTTGAGCTGGATGGAGAGTTGGGATCAAATGGCTTGAGTCATGCAGATAACTTTAAGTATTCTGGACATACCGCATTTAATGGTTATAAAATGACTGTGAAGACAGAACACGATGAGGTGGAGATAGATGCATTAGGCATCCCTACCTCGGGCATTTATTCAAACTTCAATCATTCTGTAAATGGTGTTCTCTCTAATCAGAAATTGATTCCTGACATGGTTTGTTCAGAATTTCAGTACGATGATATGCAGATAAATGAAAATCTACTTCTGGAGGTTCAAAGTATTGGAATTTTTCCAGAATCAATGGTACACTTATTTTTATATGAACTTTCAAATGGTCATTTGTTTTTCCTTTTGTTTCATGTCACTCATTTCTGCATTTTTTTGGTGGTTTGTGTTTTTTGTATTTGCGAGTATTTTTTTGATGGTTTTAAATGTTTGGTTGTCAAGCTTTTCTCCACTTTTTTTGTGTGGGCTGTGTTGGTCTCTTGGTTGCCTTTCATAGGAGCCATGCTTGAATTTTTATGTGATGCTACTTCAGCCTTGGCTTTAAGGCTATTAATGTATTCTACTAATTGTGTTCTTCTTTGTTCAGCCTGATATGCAAATAGAGGATGAAGGAATCAGTGGGGAGATTTTCAGCTTAGAGGATAAGTACCATGGACAGGTATGTTGATTGCATAGTAAAAGCCTTCTTGTAAAACTTATGAAGTAATCTTTCTTTATTAACTGTATTTTTGTCCTACCTTTTCAATTTGTTATGGTTGTCATGAGATTTCAAGGGAATGTTAATACTTATCTACTCTTGTCCAATGGTAGGAAGTAAGAAAACTCAAAATTTTCCTCGAGTTTCAACTGATTGCTTTTGAACTTATCAGGTTGCAATGAATTTTTCTTAAAAACTAATCCTATAGCTGTTCTGTTTTACAATAGGTTTCAAATAAGAAAGGTTTGCTAGATAAATTGTTGAAATCTGCCTCAGTAACAAAAGAACTTCAGGAAAAGTAAGAATTTATTCTCTTCTTGGAATAAATCTATATGTCTTTATCTTTCTAAATATTTTACCATGTATACTCACAATGCCCTATATTTTTATAGGAAACTTGAACAACGTGCTCATGACAAACTTGTTACAATGGCTTATGAAAAATATACGGTAATTTTCTTGCTGTTTAATACCTCTTCACTTTGTTACTCGATTTGATCTTTCTTTGTTCAGATTTAACCTGAGTACATTGTTATGAACTCTAGTGTTGCAAAATTAAGAGCTGTTACTGCCAAAGTATTTACGTAGAAAGAAGACTTTATTACTAGGTTGAGCTCATCTTGGATAGGGGCATGCAATTGGTAGGTTCAGTTCAAAACTGAATGACCAAAATGATTGAAAATAGAAACCAAACCAAACCGATATGGTTTGGTTCATTGGTTTGAATAGCAAAAGGAGTTACCTGTGAAACATGTCCATTCTATCGAAGTTTTTCTTAGGAACTAAGCAACTCAAAAAATCAAATGTTTTATTTTATTATTTGTTTTAAGGAAAAAGGTAACCTAAAAATTACTATCCATTCTTTTTTTTAATTATTGAATCAGAAATAATTCCTATGTAAACATTCAAAAATGAACCACAAGCAAAGGAATTATCAATGGATTTCTCATGTTACTTGCATCACATTCAAATCAAGAAATAAAATCCAAAACAGCAACAAAAAAAGAAGCAAAAGGTTTAGGATTGCAAACTGCATAGAGCAAAGATAGATTGAGATCTGAGCAGTGAAGGGTGGCAAGGGTTCTCTTTTGTGCAGCTGTCTCATGATCATCTCTAGCTAAGCCTCACCACTTTTCATCGTGAGATCAAGATCTGAGAGAGGCAAGAGAAGAATCACAAAGGCATTGGGATTGAGAGAAGAATCTCAAAACTGAAAAGGAGGTGTGATGTGAGGTTGGTAGGGTTTATGTCTTTGGTTATTGACATAAAACAACTCGGTATTATTAACAGGTTCAGTGATGTTATTTCAGTGTTAGAACTGAACCTAACTAAACTAAAATAACCAAAAATCTTCAAATAAAAAACCTAACCGAAAAACCGTAAAGTGTCGGTTCAGTTTGTTTTTCTTTTCATTTCAAATTGATGTTTGCACACCCCTAATATTGGAAGAAGAACTTGGTTTAAAATTGGCTATTACGAGTTGAGAGGAGACATAAAATGATGGCCAATTGGCTAAAAAAATCCAAACTTTTACGTTTGTTGTTCGTTTTATCCAAACCTTTTAATTTTGTACAATTAAACCAAACCTTTCAAAATTGAAAAAATTTTATCCAATATTCCAAAATTTATCCTGAAATTCTAATAGGTAAATTACAATTTAGTCTATGAGGTTTGACAAAATCTACAATTTAGTCCCTGTATTTTTAAATTCAAGTAATTTAGTTTCTGAGATTTGGCAAAACCTATAATTGAGTCCTTTCGTCCAATTGACCATTGTTGGAATATTACTTGTGGGAACAAGTCCCACATTAGCAGTGTACAAGAAAATTAAAAGGCATACTAGTATTGGCATACTAATCGGGTGAGATGGAAAGCCCCTTCTCAAGCCTAATTCAACGTGTAGCCAACCAATCTGATATTTACACTCTTGGGTACATAATTTTCAACAACTGTTAATTATAGCAAAAATGACCAATGTCTTTAACTGTATATATTTTCTAGGACAAAAATGGGAAACTTTGATCTTTCCTACCCTAATATAGTCGTCACTGACTGCGATTGAGTCAGGATTTGCCTTTATTCACCAATCCGTCCGAAGAACCCATAGCCGTTGGAAACGCGAAGATCAAAGTGTCGGGGAGAGATCTCACGGGTCGAGTTGTGGCCTTAAATCTCTGTTTTTCTAGCGCAAGAATTTTTTTTATTTTATTTCAAGAAATCAAAATTTCAATGATTAAATATAAAAAACATATATTGGAAAACTTAAGAAAAATTTCAAAATTCTTAAAAATTCTTGACAAGAGGAAGAATTAATTTTGAGAAAAATCATATATTAATTATAGTATTTAAATATAAAGTTTAAATTAAGGGACTAAGTTGTTAACAAATCAAGGACTAAATTACTTGATTTAGAAAATATTGTATAGTTTCGTCAAATCTCAGTAACTAAATTATAATTTACTAAATTCTAATTTGAGTGTTGGATAAAAATTTCTTTGATTTTGAAAGTTTTGATTTAATTATTCAAAATTAAAAGGTTCGGATAAAAAGAGCAAAAATGCAAACGTTTGGATTTATCCAGCCAAAAGGCCTAAAAGGATAGATAGATGGACGAGGCACCCCTAAATTCATCAAATTTGTGTTTCTTTTGTACTCTACATTTGATTTGATTTTCAATGCTATTACTTACAACTGCTTTGGAATCTGAAGATGTGAATCTAGCTTTATTCCTCTGATCTCTATGACTATACATAAGCAAAGCAACTGAAATGTTGAGTTTGTGGTGACTTTAATTCCAAATTCTTAATTAAAAGTTCTCTTGCCTGCTAATTAGATGGTGTAGCTCCGATCCTGAAATTTTACCTTGGTGAAAAATTTCTTTTTCGGAAGCTCTCTTCTATATATATATATATACTTTTTAAATTCTTTCTGTTTTATTATTTAGGGTGGTCTGGGTGTAGGGGCATATGGCATCATCTCTCTGAGTTGCTTTTGCATTGGTGTGCTTTTAAATAGTTTCACCTTTCTTTACTTCACTTTCTATCGGAGGTTACATTATTGTAAATTGCTGCTGAATAACAATGTTGATGGTTAAGTGATATGCGTCTATCTTTCATAGGCTTGTTGCGGTCCTAGTGCCACTGGTGGGAAAAGTTCCAGTAACAAAATGGCTAGGCAAGCTGCCTTAGCTTTTGTCAAACGGACATTAGAACAATGTCATAAATTTGAAGATACAGGTAAAAGCTGCTTCAGTGAACCCCTGTTTAGGGATATAATTCTTTCTAGGTCTTCCCACTTCAGTGGTGGAAGATCATCAGGTACTCCTGTGGATGATGAATCTGGGAAACTGTATGCCAATACCTCAAGTCATTCTGTGGAAGCAAGAGTTTCAGGTATTTTATCTGGTTGCTCTGGAATTCACTTTTGTATTCCATGCATATGTGCTTGTGTGTCCTTTAAATCGCTTCTTGAAGGGTGGTTTCAATAACTTGTTCTTCATTTCGTTCTACTTTAGCTTTATTTGCTGTTCATGTGGGACAATTTGGATTGTTATTTGTCTTCTGCAGCTTCTATGGATTCACAGCCAAGTCCTCGAACTTCTCGACTGAGTCAGAATGGAGATGGGTATGTTGCTAATTCATCTGATTTGCTTCCACATGTAAATTGCTTATCTGATCAATCAGCTGGCAAAGAAGACACATGGTCAAACAAGGTGAAGAAGAGGGAACTATTGCTTGATGATGTTGGTGGTACCATAGGTACTTCAAGTGCCCCCTCCGGAATCGGAGGTTCTCTATCAAGCAGTGCAAAAGGAAAGAGGAGTGAGAGAGACAGGGAGGGAAAAGGGCACAACAGAGAGGTTTTATCTGGAAATGGAACTAATAAAATTGGTCGGCCAGCATTGTCTAATGTCAAGGGGGAAAGGAAGTCTAAAACAAAGCCCAAGCAGAAAACTCAATTATCTGTTTCTGTAAATGGCCTTCTTGGCAAGATATCAGGGCATCCTAAACCATCATTACCTTCACAGGCTAAGTCTGGTGATATCACCACTAGTAGCAATGGCAAGGAAAGAGATGGTTTTGGCTTGGATGTATTGGATGATTCTGAGTCTATTGATTTGTCCAACCTGCAGCTTCCAGAATTGGATGATGGCCAAGGGCAGGATCTGGGTTCATGGTTGAACATTGATGATGATGGATTACAAGACCATGGTGATTTTATGGGCCTTGAAATTCCAATGGATGACCTTTCAGACTTAAACATGATGGTTTAATATCTTTCTCTGTATAGTCTTGTTCATTATACTATTGACAAAGAGACATTATCACTGTTGTCAAGAAATGACCAGTTATGTGGATGGTCAGTTGGCCGCAGGTCCACAATTAGGTTATATAGATTCTTTGGTAGACTTCACAAGATTTTCGAGAGAACCTTCAGATGTTTGAATTTTGTTCCTTTGTTGGTAACTTCGACTGTAAAGACTTCTGTTCAAGGTACAATTTAGCATGTCACAAGTTAGTTTGTCGTAGCATTTACAACCCAGCAAACACTGTATCCTGGCTGTAGCTTTTACAATTCAGAGAACAATGCCTCTTGTACATACATTTTATATTTCTAATAAAGTCTGCTTTTAATTCAGTATTTTTATCTCTTGCACTCATACCCTTGTATGCTTTTTGTCTATTTTCATTTTAATTTTAATTTATGATTCTTTGCATCCTTGTTGCAGTTGAAGTTATGATGGGACTAGTTTTTATTAAATGAAATAACTTGTTTTTGAATAGCCCGTCAAGGTTCTATTCCCTGTATCTATGGAGCAAGATACTTATAATTATTTGGTCTGTGTCTCTATTTACTTCACCATTCATGCCTTTGCAGGTTCTGGTTACATGTAATCTGCCACACCAGTTTATGGTAAGACTTTCTCATCCATATTTGGTTCTGCTGTTTTTGAGAAGTCATTACTGTGGATTCCAATTGTCGTGAGCTGTGGTATTTGATAGTTCAGATTATTTCAGTTGTGAGCTGTGAAGTTTGATATGATATTCTGTGTTTTTAAAGATACAGGATCATGTGAAATTACAGGAGCTCCCAGCTCCCTTTCTAATTGATGATAATGGTGGTATAATTTCAACATGTAGCAATAAAATTTCTTCAACTATCAATAAAAGATATTAAAAAAAAAAAAAAGTCAACCATATGTTTTCTGTTGTAAAATTGATGACAGATATTTACAGGAAATATTGTTTGGAGTTATTTGGTCCCTCCATTAGCAGGATTTGTATGTACATCACATGAATTAACGGTCTATTGTCTTCTTTTGCCTAATTATTCTGCACCTTACTTTAAATGGAGGTAAATCTATTATCCCTTCTGGTGCTTGATAGTTGGTCGTTCTTATTGGTATCCTGTGTTCTGTTGAAGGTATTGAATTGTTTTTCAAACCAGTTTTGCAGGAAAAGTACTTTACCTTGCATTACATCCCATGCAGGATTGCAATACATTTGTTGCAAGATTCTCGTGAATGAAGCTTAGCTCACTCCTCAAAGTTTGCTTCCATGGGCAGGTAGCTCATTTAACTTGCATACAAGTGGTCAGATAGGAACCCATTTAGCGCTCTCAAGGGTTTAGTGAAGCAATATCCAATGAAAAAAAAAAGTCCACATCCATCCTCCACAAATGCCTGAGATTTAAAAGACTAGAGGCATGACTTCTAAATTTATACACAATCTCCCTTGTCCATATCCTCATATTTTCTGGTTAAGGCCATTAACATTTCCAGGATGCATGAAAGTTCAGAACCATATACAATTAAGTTCATGTCAAAGATTTACTTTGAAAGCTTGGATCATTTTGTTTCATATTAATTCATTATATGATGTTATCAACAAAAATTAATGGAACATGTGGCTTAGGCTGTCTGACACCACTGGTCTATGTCTGGTTTCTGTGATGTATTTGCTCATGTTCTGCCTTCTCAAAAACCATTCTAATAGCCGAGTTGAAGTGCGATTACCCGAGTTGCTTTGACTATCTAGAAAGCAAAATTGATATATAACTAGACGAAAAAAGCAAAATTTAAAAAATCCAAATAGCTAAATTTTATTAAAAGAGAGAATTAATCCATTGTTGTAACTGCCTCTCTTCTAGTCTCTCTTTAAATGAAATTTATGTATATAGTTACATTTATTATCGTAACTTGTTTCTCAGACTTCGTGATTCTCATTTAGAGCTTAACGTAGAGTCATTAAATATCTGAACATTTCTTGGATGTACTGTCTCTTCTCCTTTTTGGGATTAATTCTTGGTATATGCCATTTTTGTTTGCTGTTTGTTCTCTTCCTCTTGGGGTTAATACATGGAGTGGCTGCTATTGTGGGCATCTCCTTTGCGTTGTGTGGCAGCTAATTTTCCTCCATTGGTTGATTTGTGGATGGCCAATAGCCCGTTACTGACTTTCAATGTGCGGGCGGATCTGCAAATGTCCTAAAGCACAATTCGGATGCCCAGTCAAAGATCCAATTCAAGAGCCCCATCTTTGCAAATCGTTCAAAAGCCTTCTCTGTTATGGAAGGACTATATCCTTCAAAGTAGCACGTTGGATTTTTTTTTTTTTTAGACAAATTAATGGCATAGAATTACTTATTTAGATGAGGTAACTAAGTTAAAAGAAAAATTAAAAAGATATTTTATTTTTTTTTACATACATTAAAAATTTTTGAAAGGGTATGGGATTTTCACTTGTCAGTCTTGAATTTTTAATACTATGAAATAGCTATTTAATTACTGTACTATAGAAATCTATAAAATTTGGTAAAAATATATATACATATATTATTTTTCTTTGCTTTATTTAAAAGCAAGTTAATTGTTTTTTTTTTTTAACTAAATGTATTTGATTCACTTTATGGTTGAGGTATTTTAATATATTAACCAAAGCAAGATTTATTTTAGTAAATAGGATTTTTTTTTTTTTTTAACCGGGAGAAGAGAGATTTGTGGGGCACGAAGTCATTGGCTTAAACAAAACAGAGTATGAAAATGCACTAAAGTTCAGTGTCAGTGCATGTACGCAACAATGTAGAGTTGTGTGCATCTCCTTCGCCCTCTGTTCTCTTGCACGTTATCCCCTTTGGTGAACGGGACTCCCATTTTCTGACAACCGTCGGCCTTTGCGTGGCGCTTTCCTAGTGGTATGTGCACTTGGCTTGTACAATCCAATCTTTTTATATATTCTAATTTTCTTTTTATATATAAAACTGATAATTATTTAGTATCATTAAAAAAAATTAGGCCCCTTTTATTTTGATTAAAAATATAGGTGACGAATGTTCATAAAAATAAAATAATAAGAAAAATTACTATTGAAGATTGAAATCTTATTAGATTTAGATTATTCTTAGATTTGAGTTTGAGTAGATTGTATAAGTAATTATTTCACTAATGGATCCGTGCTGGAGATTTTCTTTTTTTTTTTTTTTTTAATGGTTTCATTTGTGTAGTATACATGAAGATGCTTTCCGTTGTTTAATTTGGTCTAATGACAAGCAAATTAAAAATGACTACTTTTTTCTTTTGGTTGACACGTGTGTGTTTCTCCATTTGTCTATTTCCCTTTGACATGATGTGTTTCGTTCTTAAGCACTGAATCTGCTCTTCTTCGGCAACTGTGCCTTTCTTCAATGCTTTTTCTTGTAAAGTTGAGCAACTGTCACATCTCACTGGGTTGGGTTTCTGTTTTTTTCTTTAAATATAGTGTTTTATTTAAAGAATTCCTGGGACGGTTTGGAGTTTTTGTTTTTGATAAATTTTTGAAAGAGACATATCCCTGAAGATCAGGTGATTACTCTGTTCTTGTCTTCTTAGCTTGGGCAGTTGGAAGGTGCCTAAGTAGAAAAAAATAGAAGAGAAAAGAACCTATATTTCAAGAGGCTAAGATAAATTGCCTCTGTTTCAGGGAACCTGGTTTGCTTGTGTATTTCCTTTACTTTGCTCGTATCACTAATTCTCATATTTTTCTCATTTGATCCTTACTTTTTATGACCAAAAGGATCAAAAGGTTGGTTGGAGGTAGAAAACTCTCTCTCTCTCTCTCTCTCTCTCTTCCCTTCTGGTTGATGTGTCAAGACAGGGAAATACCCCCGTCGAGGTTGGTTGAATAGGTTCGAGAGCCATCTTTTTCTAGCTTTCGATTAATTTAATGCATTTTTTTTATTGCTTTGAATCCAATATGTTAGAATGTAGTCCATTATTCAGCCATCATATTTACTGCCTTCTTCAATTGGCATCTTGCATAGGCTTCATCATTCTTTCATGTATATAGGCAATTCTTTTGAGAAAAAGAATACAAGATACAAAAAGTAATAAGCATAGTAGCAATTTCTATTTTGTTTTTGGAGGGTTCCAAATTTCAGGTTATTGTTGCAAGTCAAATGAATTCCATGGAGGAGATATCTCCTGCAGTTGGTGTTCCATTTAGCATAGACAAAATGATCTGCAACAGGTCACCAGTAACAGCCCACATGGAAATTTGTGGGCTAAAGCGTATGGCAGATAAAGCAACTTTGATATCAAACCCCGCAAGGAAGCCAAATACACCTGTTGAGTCCGTTCCTTGCAAGAATGAGGGTAATGACACCAATGGTACACCGAGTGGAATTCGCCATGTAGCAATTGCTGAAGATGTGAATTCTAGGGACAACTTTAATGAGCGAAGCAAGGACTTCACTTTAATACCATTAGGTGATGACCAATTACCTGAAAATTTATGTTCTCAATCTCTGGATTCAGAAACTAGGAGTATCTGTTGTGAGGAACCTTTGGCTTTGGATGATACTAAATCCAATAGGGATTCAATGGATGTTGAAGAAATAATTGGTAATTTTGAAATGATTGCAAATTCCCATGTGAGAAAAACGAGTGTTGAATTAGAGCCTGTGGATGATATTGTTTCAGTTGAGGCAGACAGTAAGGGTGAAGATGGCTATGGTTCTGATCCAAAATTATATGCTGTGCCTCCTGATGTGCCGGAAGAAAAGAAGATCACCATGACAGGTAGCCTGAGTACCTTTGAATTGTATAACATACCACTTTGGGGATTTACATCTACGTGTGGAAGGAGACCAGAGATGGAAGATGTTTTTGCCGCTGTGCCTAGATTTTTTCATATTCCTACTCAATTGCTAATGGATGATCTTGTTAATGGCATGACCCAGACACTACGTTACTTCACTGCGCACTTTTTTGGTGTCTATGATGGACATGGGGGCTCTCAGGTATGCTTACTGCTATTTTCTTACTACATATAATTCCCCTTTAGTTTTGTCTTCATCATTGTATAAATAAGCCAAGAAGGATCTGCATGGTCAAAACTAAGGACTTCCTCTCTGTAGGTTGCTAATTATTGCAGCAAGCGTATTCATTTGGCTCTGGCCAACGAGCTAGAAATTGCAAAAGCAGGCTTGTGTGATGGAAGCACTGGAAGTAGTTGGCAGGAGCAGTGGAAGAAATCCTTCTTAAATTGTTTTCTGAAAGTTGATGCTGAGACAGGAGGATCATGCAGGGGCATCACAGGAAGTAATGGTTATCACTCTGAGTCTGAGGCTCAAATTGAACCGATTGCCCCTGAAACTGTTGGTTCAACTGCAGTGGTTGCCATTGTTTGTCCAACTTACATTATTGTTGCAAATTGTGGCGACTCGAGAGCAGTTCTGTGTCGTGGAAAAGTAGCTATGCCATTGTCAGAAGATCACAAAGTAAGGAATGGCTTCCTTGTTATTGCAGTATTTTCCCAGGAAAGTTTCACCTGGCATTCTTAAGGAGATCAATCTCCTCATCCACTTTATTTTGCTTACAGCCAGACAGAGAAGATGAATATGCAAGGATAGAGGCAGCAGGAGGCAAGATCATACAGTGGAATGGTTCTCGAGTTTTCGGTGTTCTTGCAATGTCAAGGTCCATAGGTATGTGTCCGTGTCTCCACTCAAATCCTTTATGTTGTTCTCTGAGACTTTAAATGTTACTAATCAGTCATCTATTATCTGCATGCTTGATGTCAATTGTATTGCCTTAGTTCATGACAACTGAAGATGTGAAAAAGGGTCAAAATTGGCTTATAAAAGATGAAATGCTTGATCACTAATCTATTATTATCATTATAATTTTTCACTCAGGTGATAGATATTTGAAACCATGGATTATCCCTGATCCCGAAGTGATGTTTGTTCGTAGAGCAAAAGAAGACGAGTGCCTTATCCTTGCAAGTGATGGTTTGTGGGATGTCATGACAAATCAAGAGGTATGTGACATTGCAAGAAGAAGAATCCTTCTTTGGCATAAAAGAAATGGTGATGCATTGTCTGCAGAAAGGGGCGAGGGAATCGATCTTGCTGCTCAAGCTGCAGCAGAATACCTCTCCAAGCTTGCGCTTCAGAAGGGGAGCAAAGACAATATCACTGTTATTGTGGTGGACTTAAAAACTCAACGGAAATTAAAGAAGAAAGCTTGATAGTAAATAGTGTGCTCACCCTCATCAATTGAAAAATTTTCAATTACTATAGTAAGTGATAAAGGGAATATATCCTTTTCTTCATAACTTCATATGTATCTAAAGAAACTTGATTTAGCCCATCAATTTTTATCATTTGGGCTAAACGTAATGTCTGTCATTGCTCTTTTCTGCTAATCTGAAGCAGCTTTTTAATCTGTATACTACGACCTGGAATACATTGGAATGCTCTGTTTAATTTTGCAAATTTCCTCAACTTAAGCTACTATCAACCGTGTAATGGTATTAAAGTAAGCATTGCATTACGACTATGATGTGATATGTCAATGGAATGTAATTAAATTAGAAATAGAACTTTAATGTGTATATATATATTATTTTAATTTAAAATTATTAATATTTTTATTACTATCATTACCATTACTACTAGTACAATGGCAGCAATAGTCAAGTGACAACAGTGATTGAGTAGTGGTGATAACGGTGATGGCAACAACAATGGCTAAGTAGTGACGGTGACTAAGTGACGGTGGTAGCAACGGTGATAGTCAAAGTGATAGTAGTAGTGATGATGATGATAATGGTAATAAGGGGTGATTGTCATCATCGTGGCAGGTTGAGAATGGTGGTGGTGGTGATGGTGGCCGAGTGGGGGATGTTTGTTTTAATGATAGTGGCAACAGTCGAGTAGTAGTTACAGTGATAATGATAATGTTTATTAGGTGATGATGGTCAAGTGGAAATGATAGTAATAGTGATAATGATAGTAGCTGAATGTAGTGGTGGTAGTAGTTTTAACCAAATGGCGATGATAGTTGTAGCATTGATAGTAAATGAATAAAAGTAAATAATTTTGATTAAATTTATTTTTGTATATATTAATCATTATGTAACTTAAAATATAATTAATTATATTATGTAAATTATTATTTCATTGCATTATTCTTTTTTATATCATCAAACAAAATAATTAAATATGTAATATAATTATATTTACATTATACTCTAATTAATCATGGTAAATATAGCCTTAACTCAGTGAGGTTTTCTCCATTCACATCCTATCAATTTGCGCTGCATAATGTTTAAAACTTTGGACATCTAGGTGTTTCATTTTATATATGTGATTTTGAAGTTTGGATGGTGATGCAAGTAGGGGTGAGCATTCGGTTTGAATTGAACTGAACCGAATTAAATTATAAAAATTGAATTATGTATTTTAAAAATCGAATAGAATCGAAATAAGTGAAAAATCGAATCGAACCTAACTGCTCTATTTTGGTTTGATTTGATTTAAACCGATCAGTTTTAATTTTTAATTGATTTTTTATTTAGACTTGATTTTCAAATTATTTGATCTAATTTTGACTTTGATTTGAACCTAATAACCATTTATCAATGAAATTAAACAATTAATATATATATATATAATTAAATATAATTAATAAATTTCTCATAAAAATAAATCAATTCAAAAATCGATTTGATTTGATTCGATTCGATTTGAACATATAAATTACTATTCGGTTCAGTTAGATTTAATCGATTTTTTTCTCTCTAAAATCAAACCGAATCGAAATAATTGAAATTTATATAATGTAAAATCAAACCGAACCGATTAAATTTTAAAACCGAATCGATTGAACCGAATTAATTTAATTCGATTCGATTTTTCAGTTTGAGCTGAAATATGCTCACCCCTAGATGCAAGTCATGCAACTCTCTTCGCACAGGGGGGTTTGCCCTTTTTTTTTCTTTTCTTTTCGTGAGAAAATAATTAAATAATAAAATTATTTTTTTTGTGGTCAACCAAAAGTCTAACAGACGTTAAAATTTAAAAATTAAAATTTTTTTATAAATAAAAGAATAATTCTTAATATTGTTAAAAAAATAATTTTATTATTAAAATTTATTAAATTTAATTTTTTTTCTCAACAACTCTAATAATAATATCAAATAGACCGCTTAACTTGTCATGTTTAGCAATGTTCAAGCTAACCTAAGGGGGACTAGTCCTTTCCATCCTTATTCTTCAAATTCAGTGTATATCCAAGTTCATATATAAATTAAAAAGTATTATTTGTTAATAGAGTTAAGTAATCATAAGAATAACAATGCGATGAGTTGGGGGTGGATATCACTCCCCATCTTCATCTTTAGAAATGATAAGAGATAAGGAATCTGTTAAAATCTTCTTACTCAAACTTATTAATATTTTTACTATTTAAATTTATCTTAAATTTGATTATTATTGCTTAAACTCATTTAATTTTCTATTTTTAACTAATAATACATAAAAATATTTTTTATTAATAATTTATATTTTAAAAAATTAATAATTTTATAAAATATTTAAATTCTATTTATTTATAATATATATATGTATATTATTATAAAAAATATATATTATATATTTAATTCATTATCTATATAAATAAATTCGAGTAATAGATATCCAACATGAAAAATTTAAATCTAACTCAAAACCTTTTCCAGATTTTATTTCTCAAATACAAATCGATTCTAAATTCAGTTATATAATATCCAAACTCATCTCATTAAAATTTAGTAAACTAGATATTTAAATTTACTCAACACACAAAGAAGCAAAGCTAGGCAAGTTTCTCAAGTAAGACTTTTCTTTTTACTTTTTTTCATTTTAATTTATTATTATATAATAAAATTTATTTATCAAAAAATAAATCAAAAATTAAAAAATATATATATATATAATTATAATATTTAAATATAAAAATAAATTATTTTTTAATAAAATAATAATATATTATCATGTAAGGTAAGTTATGAGATTTGAGGCGAAGAGTTCCACCCTATATACTCTGTAGAAATTGAGGCGAAATCGAAAAAAATTGGTCAAATACAGGGGACCAAATCGGTTCCGCAACAATTGTTATACCTATGTGATTATCCAGTATCAGGGTATTTATTGGAATAGTAAAATAGAATATTTCCCAGCAGCAACCACCTGCATGCTGCATCTGATCAAGATAAGAACTCCAGATCACCCATCAGATAGTCCCAGGGTTAACGTCCAGGCAAAGAGGGAAGAAAAAAAAAGAAGAAGATTCCATTGATGGAACGACTTTTAAACAGGAGCTAATGCGTTTTCAACCTTAACAAAGCCAACTAAAAGAATTATTCTTTCTGTCCTTTTTTAAGAAATACAGACACAATTTCTTGATACCGAAAACAATAATACAAAAATAGGCAAATAGCACCTTTGTCAGCAATCATAAACTCTCAATTTAGCAGTGTGTTCCTCCCCCAAGAAATCTCCAGGAACTGGGAGGTGTTCTATGAAGTATTTTTGCTTCTTGTCATTTTAATGGCAGCAAGCTGTTTATTTTCAGTTGCGGTGACAGCTAGAATCTTACCAGGTCTTCAAAATTTCAGGCAGCTAACTTCTCTCAAATTGTTTCCGTATACTCTGTTTGCAAATAGAGAATCTTAAAAGAGAATCCTTTTAAAAGAGAATCTTATATATAAGTTCACATAAAATTATAGTTAAGTAGTCAAATCCCACACTGCATGATTAATAAGGCAAGTCAACTCCAGATAGGCTGAAGCTGAAACCTAGGGACAAGGAATTTTCATAATAGTAACCCACACCTAACACCACAGCCACACATGGGGCGACCCATGTGTTCATTCAGCCATTCTTTTCCTGAGTTGAAAATGGATCCTTTTTTTCTATTGGAAGGTAAAGAACGAGAGATTGAGGGGGCTGGTTTTATCGATTGCCATGCCTATTACTAGGGTGCAAGCATTTGTTCGTGCTTGTGTGTGTTTGGGGGGGGGGGCGGGGGGGGCCAGGCGGCGAGGAGAGAGGAAGCTTCAAAAGAGAAAGTAAAAAAAAAAAAAAAAAAAAAAGAAGCAATCACTATTCACCAGTTTGCCAGCTTTTCTTTTTATTAGTCCATCAGAGCAAGGGTTTAGTTATCAAACCCACAATCCCTCACCTCCAATAGCTTTAAATGAATACTTTTCTTTTCTTTTTCTTTTTTTTTTTTTTTTTGAAAAAGAATTGTAAAGACATCTTTCTGGTTTCCAGAAGCAATAGAGTGCCATTAATATTCAATCACAAATGAGCATATGAAAAGAAAGATTCCCATGCATTAATATGTAGAATCAGTATAAGGAGAATGAATAATATGGACTACTCATATTATACCAAAGGATGTGAATTAAAATCACAAAGAATTTGAGAACATTTAATTCTTAAGATAGGATTTAAAACAAAAATTGGACTTACCATAAGTTCAAGGTTGCAAGTGGAGAGCCTGCATTTTTGAAGTAAGCTGAGAGATCTACATGCAGGTCATCATACATGTTCATGAAGGGATGTGTCTGGCATTTTCATTGAAAAAGTTTATAAAGAAATCAGATGTAGAACCAGTAAATGTTTATTTGATTCGACTAGGACTTTAAGGAGGCAAAAAATATATTCTTTTTAAATAAAAAAAAAAAAAGGAATTTCACATACCATAAGTTCATTTGCTGACAGTCTGTCATTTGGGTCTTTCTGCACACTGAAAAAGATGCAGAATCCAAATGGGAATTAGTAACCTCATAAGTCATAATATAGTCTAGGCCAAAAGAAAATTACCAATTCAATCTTACCACAAAAGTGTTGCTGAGGGGAAACACCAGAAGTATTATTTCATCAAAAGTAAAAGAACTTGGAAATGACATGCAAAAACCTAATGCATATATACATATTTAACAAATATATATATATATATATATATATATATATATATATATATATATATATATATCAATTGCAGAAATGTGTTCTCAGAAACAAAAATAACACTCATAAAAATTACTCCAAATAAATATGAAATATTTTCTATTAAATCACTTGATACTCATAAGAATTGATCAACATGACAAGTAAAAAAAGACAGATTATGCATATTATATCATTGAGTCTGAATCTATAAATATCATATGGAAAACATAAGAAATACTCTCATAACCAAAGACAACACAACTATTATAGAATTATTTTTTCTAGAAGCGTGCATCATCTATACCATGAAGATACAAATGAGCAAAACTCTGGAGAAAATTGGTCAGAAGATGCACAAGGTTGTGGTTGATCAACAACAGCTTCCATAAGCTCATAAACACTAGCCCAACCTACATCCTGCTCCAAAGGGGAATATGGAAATTGACCAGTTGCAAACTCCAGCAGTACTAAACCAAGGCTCCAAATATCACTTTTGCTGCCATACTGTCGCCCACTAATTCTCTCAGGCTACAGGCACATGAATAAGTTATCTTTGCAGCCAGAGGAATGTGAAAAGATTCTTGTACAAGAAACAAAAACCAAAAAACAAAACAGCATTTCCACATGTACAATTAAATACTTACAGACATATAATTGTATGTACCAACAAAAGTATTTGCCTGTCCAGAGGTGCTTGCCAATATAGCACTCACACCAAAGTCGGTAATTTTGACTTCTCCTCTATGATTTATTAATAGATTAGAAGGTTTTAAGTCCCTGTGGATAATATGTTTTTCATGATGAAGATACAACAAACCCTTGAGCACCTGCAGCAATAAGAAAAGGAATACAAAAAATAACTGGGTAACAAAAAAATTTATATCTACCATAAACAAGTGAAATTCCTGAGTTGAATGATTTTCCAGATACTTCACCTGCTTACAGATGGCAGCAAGATAAGGTTCTGGAATTGTTTTAACCTTTTTCAGAAGATCTGACAAAGATCCACCATCCATATACTCTAAGATAATTGAAATGGCACCATTGTCATAGAAAGACTGGTAACACATTACAACATTTGGACATTGCGCCGATTGATTAATTATTAATTCCTTGGCAATTGCTTTCCTTGCATTCTCCTCAATAGTCATCTGTATAACCTGAATCAAACAATAATGAAAAATTTCATAGAAATGAACTTCGATGTAAATGATAAAGCATTCCTATTTCATGCAAAAGAAGTCAACCTTTAATGCAAAAAACTGCCCTGTCCATTTATGCTGCACCAGCTGCACAATTCCACTACTGCCCTTCCCAATGACCTTAATGGTGTCTATGTCTGCCAAATTCAACTGGTTGTCCGATGGTTTAATAGGAGGTGGCTGAAGAAAGGCACGCACATAAAACAAACTAAAAGTTTGTAAGGCAGGAAATTACATGTTAAGTAATATATCCATCTTATAGACGAGGAAAAATAAGAATGTTAAAGTTTAACACACTAATCATTGCCTTTTCAGTTCATGGAAATTTGAGATTTGGATATATTCAATAAGGCTTTGCTATGTAGGCTTTGAAGATTATATATGAAGAGGATAGGCTACAAAGACGAGCTACAAAGGCTCTATACTATAATGGGGATGTTTCATTGCTGCATCAAAGTTCAAACTGTTATTTCATTTCCGGGCTCCCAGCACAAAGGCTCATAGAAGGCCATTAAGAACAAGGGGAATAATTTTACATCATTTTTTATTTCGAGCCAGAGACAGTTCAAGCATCTTTTCAGAACTCATAGGAGGATGGTAACAACCTCTAGCAATCCTTTCCTTCACTATACATAGCAGGAGGCTACGTTTTCTTTTCTTTTTTGATAGAATATGATGATAAAAGAAGCTTATATTATAACAAAAGGCTTCATTTTACGCCTACTTGGGGCTTTAACAAGATGGCAAGTAGGAGTCCACAGTTTTCAAGAATTTTCGATAATATTAATATATTTTGTACCTTTCTTCCAAGAGCTCTAGATAAATGAGGAATGTACAGATAGTATTAAGTCAGAAAGCTTAAGAAAAAGGGCACATTTTCAGTGATAAAACGTGTGGAATAAGTTTTCTTGAAAGAAAGCGTGGGGGAAAACAGAAAATCTGTCATTCTTTCCTTCTGCGCATACTTTTACTAAGTTTTGAATTTAGGTAACCTGAAGAAGGGAGGATTCTTCTAGGCAAGTAGGTGTATCATGAAAAAGAAAGGAGTAAAGATGGATCATTTACTAATTTATTGCTAAGTTGCTTCCAAACCATGGGCATTCCATTTTGCTTGCACCTGAATCTCTCAGGTGCTTCCCCTGATAGTAAAGAAGCTGAATGAAGACTAGCATTACAGAATTATTTGTAAACAAAAGAAGCAAATCTGGGTTCCTACCCTACTTTGGCATTTCGGACACGAGGAGTGAATGCAGTGAAAGGACTTCTATATTATTGGGAGATCACTCCAGTCTCAAAATTTAAAATCGCCCCTTGCAGGTGTTTGTAGTCTCAAAATATCCAAAAGGTACGAAGAAATTCTCATCTTTTCAAGAGGAAAATAAAATAAAAGAAAAAAAAAAACTCCATTCAGATTACAATAAGATGTTTTGATTAAGCAAAATAAATCTAACTAATCTCAAAGTCACTATAATCGTTCAACATACTTCAAGTAATTTTATGAATTGAAGTAAATGAAGGGAAGTAACGAATTTTTGGAAGTGATTAGCCAAGAGGTTAAACTCCCTAATCATCTCAAAAAAAACTGAAATTGTATATAGAAACTATTGTTTAAAAAACGAAACAAAGAAAGATAGAAACCCAGAACAAATGTTCTTCAACCACCGATCTCATCTAATTTTGAACTCATCTCCAAATAAAGAAAATTCAGCTCTTTCTTGGCTTAGAACAACAATTGAACAAGAAATAAACATCTTACAGCTTCGGATTCACTTTGCGAGACAACTCGAACTCCATCCCGATTGACGAGCAGATCGCCATCCATAAAGGTACCACTTTGGGTTCTGGCAGCGATTAAGCACAAGAAATCAGTGAATTCTATAACAAATACAGGTATTGTTAAAAAGATAGAGAGATAGAGAATGAGGTTTACAGGAACTTGGCGAAGTAAACTTCATCGGGAGGAGGGAGAGAGAGCTTGAGCTTGATGTTAGGGTTTAAGGTTCCCTTCTTCATGATCGGGGAGCAGAGTCGTTGCAAGTCTTTGGAAGAGAAAAACAGTAACTTGGTTGAGGATGTATAGTTGAACAAAGGAAAGGACTAGTCTTTGATAATAATGGTCGGTCTGTTAAGACTAGAGACCAGTCACCACCATTACAGAACCCAGCAACAAGCTGTGACTTTCTCGTTTACTTTTCTTTGCAATACATTTCTCGCTCGCGCCTCTCCCCGCCTCCCCAACATAAAAGTTACGATTTTTTAAAAATGAAAAATAAGCACTCTCCTATAACTATAAATACATTAAATAATTATTTAAAAAATATTTATTTATAAAAATTATGAAAGATATAAATATTTTTTAATTTACAATTAATAGACGAAAGTTTTTTTTATTTTTTTATAAAAAATATTCTCATCATAATTAATTATTTTTTTAATTTCATTTTAATTTTTATTTTTATTCTTCAAAAATAAAGAATAATAAATACATCTTATATAAATTTGAATTAATATGAAAACGAATTTAATAAATATTATATTAATTATTTATATATAGAGATATATATAATTAATTAAGATATATATATATAAATTATGTAAATTTAAATGTAAAATATTGAATTCAAGGATGGTTAAATTTATTCTTCTATAAACTTAAATATATAATAATTACACTTGATGAAAATTCAATTAAATTAAAAAATATTTTATTATAAATTAAGTGATTTAATTAATTACTTAATCACTGTATAAAACCTTAAATTACATAAAAATAATGAAGTAAATCTTTAATTTTATTAGAAAATAAAAAAAATAATTAGAAATTCAGGCATGAATTTACGAGTGAAATGTATTTAATCATCAAATAAGTTAAATTAGACATAAATAATTATTTTTTAAAAATAATTATTCCCCAATCTTTTGCGCATTGAAATTCACTTTAATAAGCACCCAACTGTTTCAACCATAAAACACAGCCCTTTTGAAGGGAAACTTCACCACGTTGGGGGGGCCCTGCCTCCAAATTTTTTTTAAAAAAATTGGCCTTAATTTGATATTAGACTTGAATATCTTAATTTTAGTAATTAATTTATTAATTTATATTTAAAAATGATCCTCTAAATTTAAGAATAATAATTTTATTAAATTTAATAATAAAAATTAGTTTTATTACTAATTATGGAAATAATTTAAATTTTAACGTTAAAAATTTAATTTTTTTAGCATAAAAGTTTATTTCTATTTATTTTATTTCTATATAATCAAAAATTTTAATTATTATTTATTACAATAATTATAAATTATTATTTTAAAAATTTTATTAATTTAAAAATACTTTCACACACTTAAGATGTCATAAAAATTTTAACTTTTTAATTCTCAAATCCTTAATTAATCTCTAAAAATTAATTTACAATTAAAAAAACTGTGATTAATGGACTTTTTTGTTAAATTTTTCTTAATTATTTAAATTTAATAAATATATAATTATTAAAAAATTAATTAATTACTATTTGATAATTTTAATATATGAGATTAAATCAAATCAAAATTAATTTATCAAATCAAAATTAATAATTTTAATATATGAGATTAAAAAACTTAATCGAATAATTAGAGGTAGGTTTTCTTCAACTTCGATTATGATCTAAGTTGGGAGCAATTTCAATTCGATCCAATTTGGTTATGATCCAATTTTAAAAAAAAATCAATAAAACAAAATCAAATAATTTATTTTTTAATTAAATGTTTTCTTAAAATTTTTTTTAATCAAATGTTATTATGTCTATAATTAGAGTTAAAAATAACTAAAATTAGGTATAAAATACGGTTTTTCAAACCACACCAAATAACATTTGCCTCTACATGTAACCCTTGTTAAACCAGAACCATCAATTATGATCCAGCCGAGTTCAAGGTTCAAGGAGAGAAAACCAAGCTCCGCCTTTAGAGGTCTCGATTTTGAACCGATTTAGAACTATAAACCAATCAACAATCTCTAACCTTGATTTAACTGGTCCGATTCAAATACAAGTCTAAATCAATCGATGGCCAGGTTTAGGCACTAAGGAACAGTGACAAAGAAGCATTACCATTACCCCACTATGTGGTACTAGTCAAAACTCTCAATCTACCTCCTTTAATAATTTATTGATTTTACCTTTTTAAAGTCTGGCATTATTATTTGAATTATTATCAAAAAGAATATTATTTTAAACATATTAATTATATATAAAAAAATTAATTTTAAATTAAATTTAACATATTTTAATTATAAAAATTTTAAAATACTTGAATTTTTTTTCTACAATTTTTTGAATATTTAAAATGGTATTTTTTTTTTTCATGTTAAAAAATCAAATCCCAAACAAGCTTAGCAGGCAATAGCACAATGTAAAATGACAATCACCAAAGATTCTTTGTTACCTTGTGCTAGACAAGAGTGGGCTTTTGATGGAGAAGTAACTATCAATATCATATTCATACTCATATTAATAATTTTGCTATAGCCCCACATTCCACAACTTGTTTGACAAGATTGAATTTAGAAACCTTAATTAAAGATAACTGAATTATGCATCCGCTAATAACTAATTCTAGAAGCACCGACAGATAAGATATTTATGAAAATTACAATATCAAAAATTAAACTCAAATTTTATTAATATTTTTATTATTTTAACCCTGAACTCGTTTTAAATCTAACTATATACCATTTTGACCTCTCGTATTAGGATTTGAACGAATCAGATACTCACAAATATCCGACTCATTAACTGATTATATTATAACAATCAAACTAAATTCCTGCAATGCAAAAGAATTTGCAAGTCTTTTACCATAATGGTTAACCATAAATTAAATATTTTGTTTCTTAAAGAAAAATTATTATTTAGTTACTGCATTTTAATAAAATTAACTATTTAATTATTTTATTTTAAAAAAAATTATTTAATTTCTTTATTTTGAGTTTGTAAGCTATTTCGTCCCTTTCGTTAACTATTGTATTAGTCAAGATAGTTAAAGGAGATAAAATAATTGTGTACAAAAATTAAATAATTTTCAAATTACAGGATTTGAATAATTGAGTTAGGGAAAAAATATTTTCGTTACAATAACGGAGAAGACTAAATGGCTCACATGCTAAGAACTAAGACTAAATATTGTATTTTTTTAAAATAAAAAAATTAAATAATTAATTTTGTTAAAACTCAAAAACAAAATAATAATTTTTTTAAAAAAAATTTCTAAAAAAAATAGGAGTCACTGTCTTGTTCGATTTGAAACTGCCAACTCATACCACGCACTGTTGAAAGATATGAAACCCTTCATACAGGTGGCTTGTTGGACAAATCTACCAGTCAAACAAGTCACCATACCGCCGCGTTCTATGCAGAAGAGGCTTGATATGAGAGCTTACCAGTCGAGCATCCTTCTAGTAGGTAGTTGCCTAGTTGGAACCAGGCTACCAGCACCCAAGAACACAATAATAAGAAAACTAAGATTAAATACCATATCTTAAGAGCCCTTTAATAACCAAATCAACACTTTGCATATTTACCACAGAATCACTCCATGCTCCCATAGTCATAAGCATGTTGCCATTGGATACTTGCAGTGTTAGTTTCTTTGGATAAAAATTTGAATCCAAAGGCAGCTAAATTATTTGCAAATTGAGAAGCATTTTGGTCATAACAAGACACCCTTTACCTATTTTAAGACTATTCGACCTTTTTCAACTTGTTTTCAGAAGTAAAAAAAGGTTTAGAAGATCAGAACAGATGAATCTCCATTCAATTTTTCGAAAGCTCTCCCAGCTTAGAGCAATATATGCAAGTACCACTACTAACTGCAGATCAGAGCTAATTTGAACATTTTCCTACTTTATGCAGCGTTACGTGTTTGCGATTGAGTGCATAAAGGTTAACTACCATGTGTGTGATCAAAAGAAGAATTATTTCTCTTATTCAGAGAAACAACTATAGAATATTTGCAGCATAAAATGAATCTCACCTACTGCCATGAGCAAGCAACTCTTCAGCTGAGCATCCAACTATAAAGTTGCTTCTAGATGCAAATAGACAAGCCTAGTCTAACAGCCATGAGAAACAACTGAAAACTGGAAGTAGTAGGTGCAAACAGATGAGCCAAACAAACACAACTTAGGACATTAGGAGAAAAAACAATAACTCATAGCTTTGAGCTAGAATGAAAAATCACAATCTACTTCAATGACATCAATGTACGCCATTTCAATCAGAGGCTTAGAGCAACTACAGATAGCTGGCAATTCTACCTGAACTAAGCCCCCAAATGGTACACATTGAACCCTTCAACAAGTATGCAGGGAAAACTCAATGGCCACTCACTTTCTAAAGCTATACAGAAGCGAAGACATACTAAAATTGTTTCAGGCGAGATCATGAAGCAACCTACAAAAGTTACACAGAAAAATACAAGTCATATATTAAGTAATCCGATTCTTCAATTGACCATAGCTTTTCAAGTTGCTAGGAACTAATTGAAGAAAATTTTGCTTCTAGTAACATCCTCCATCACTATGTAAACATTTCATAACCCGAAGCAAATATGTACATCCATTGCAACTTCAACATGAATGTTCAATCAAACTCAACCCACCGTTAAAGCTTGCATGCTCTTTTTGTGTTTCTTTTTGCCCCTTTACTCTGTTTGATATAATGAACACTTACCGAAATATTCACATGCAAGGGCGAGGAAGGATGGAGGGAAAGGCATTTTCAATTAGAACGAAAAAGTATGCATATGGAAAATCAATAAAATTCTCATGGAATAATTGATTGACGAACTTACTGAGATTACATACAAGACCAAAACTATATCAATTCATGAGGACTCAATGATAAAAGATATTTAAAACTGCCAATGTGTATGAAAGGGTCATTTTAAGATGAGCAAATTTTTGTATAGCATGGGTAAAAACAAAGGTACCATCTTTTACCAAATTTCTGAAAAATTTAGTAAAGCCAGTATTTTACTAAAATGAGAAAGAGAGGAGGATAGGGGGACAGGGAGACTTTGATAGAAAATTAATATTGGGGCACTGTAGTCTAGACATTGAAACATCCAAACAAAGAAGTGACACCCCAAGATAATTATAACATATATATTGCTGTTTCAACATTACAAACCATCAATACTGGCTTCGTGTAAGATTCTACAGTATATTCAATATTTGTATCAGGACTTCTAAAAAAAGTAGATGTCCCAGCCATAAGCCTTTTCTAACAACTGCAAATCCCCCCTCTTTACTTACCTCAATCACAATGAAGATGCCCAGTTTAAGAATTGATAATGTTGAAGGAGAACTTTGATAGCAGCTGTGGTATTCCTGATATTATCGGTCCATAGGTCTACAAAATATGACAGTAAACTCAACTATAGCATAATAAAGGCAACTAGAATCCAACAAGGTATTCTACCAGGCTGATTTAATCTTAATGAACAGCTAAATGCATCAATAACATCAATATCATTCAATCACAACAAAGAATTGTACCTTGTGATTTTCATGAATCTGGCACAATGGAACTGCAAGCAGTTTAAGGTTTTTTGGTACAATGAACTTTCGACTCACTGGTAACCGTACAAGGTAGAGTTTTGTGCATTCCTACAGAAATGGAAAAATCATAAGAATTGAAGAAGTCATGCAATAAAAAAAATGGGCAATAAAGCAGATTCAGTTCAATTACCTTGGGACTTTTTCCATCAGGAGGCATGTATGGATACAACAAAGTTTCAAAGTCAGGCCTCCACCACATCCCAAGACATTCTCCCACCTGATAATTAGAAATATAGAATAGAAATATACAATTCCCACTCAACATGAAATGATAATACGCAACGAAATGACCAAGAAAGCAACTTATTACCTCCCAATCAGTTTTGTCTTCATTTACAGTGAGCTTTCTTGATAGCTTACGTTTCAATCCTTCAATATCTAGAAAGTCCAAAAAAATCTCAGTTCAATAAGCCCTTACAAGGATAACCCACAGTCAAAGAATGATTGATCTTTTCAATTTCATGTTTATAGGATAAAACAAATAGAGAAATACCTGATTCACCAGGTCTTAAGCGACCACCAGGAAGCTTAAAGATGGAATTTTTTATTTGCAATAGCAAAAGATGAGGATGTTTGAACAATTCAACCTGATTTAATAACATTACAACAACTTCCCAATTCAGTTTCATGCCAAATGCTAAGATTTCTTAATAACGGGGATAAAAGTTGCCAATATATCAATCTCTATCATACATACTGAAGTATTATCAAATGGGAATGCCTCTGGTATGCCATAAAATTAACATGGTACATGAAGCATTCAAGAGTGGCACAATTAATAATACGATTTCACAAAATCATCAAAGAACAAGAGCAAGAAAAGTAGAACTCATATTGAAAGAAAGCAGAATAACAAACCAAAATAACTGCCTCCACGCACGTCCTCAATCCATGAGCTTGATAGCTAATATTCCAAAAACGGTTCAAAATCATTCTACAAAAGGAAAGTAACCTAAAAAAATAACCCATTAAACCAAAAAGAAGCTAAAAAGGGTACTTTGATTTCATCCTCTGGACACGATCAGCTAAGGTCTCGTCTCTGAATGGAAGAGGGTCTTTGGATCCAAAGTAGTAGCTACTAAGAGGGTATATGTCTATTAGAAAGCCTTGATCACTGCTAGTTTCATGGTTGTCATTTAAAAGTATTTGATCACCCATCTTGAATTGCCTGAGAAATAACACGAAGAGAGCTCAAAAATAGAAAGAAAAGAGAGCAGCAGAAGTATGAAGAAGAAGAAGAGGAAGAAGCAAAAAAGAAGAAGAAGAGAGAACGTATCCTTTTGCTACGGTGTAAGAGTGGCACGTCAAATGTATTAGACCAAAAACGTGGCAGTGCATAGGGGATTAGCTTAAGCTTGTGGATTTTGGAGGTACTGTATTCTTCTGTTTCAGATTTTTGACTCGGAGAGAGAGCGAGAGAGGGGAACGCTGGATGGGTGGAGGGACTTCAATGGGCTTGGATTGTTTTAGCCCACTATCATTTTCTCGGTATTCACTGGTCAGGCAATAATAGCCTTTGAGCTTCGACTGCTACCGGGCTTGGCCTAATTTTAAACGTCTCTTCTTTTCTTTAATTATTAATTTGACTCTAATTTCTTTCTTGGTGCTTCATCATGCTCTTGAATTCCACTCTAATTTCCGCTATCATGTTCATCACTTGCACTCTTAATTACTCCAGCATTGAAATGAGGGGCTTTGTCCTTAACTTCCATGAATTGAATATCTATGAGGCATTATTGTCCGCTATATTACTCTTGCATTTGCGACTGCAATAAGCTCTTACCCAATCTTAAAGTGGATAGTGAAGCAAATCCTTCATAACTTGATCCCCATAGTAAGACAATCTCTTGAGATTATCTTTAAATTTTGTTTCATATGTGCTCCAAGCATTGACAAAGAACTTTTTCAATTTTCATCTCCTCCATTTCCTGCTCTAGTTAGCATATATATACGTTTGTCACAATGTTTGAGCTCTGCTTGAGATAGAAATTCTTTGATTGTTGGAAAAAGACCCCTTAAAGTAAATCAAATAAGGCATATTAGTAAACTTATTAGAAATTAAGTCAGTTGAAGTTGAAATATTATGAAGACCAAATGGATCGAAATTGCTTGCTTTTTATATATCAGATGCAATAGTCAATCCTATTCCATCTCTTAGGCTAAGCTCCAAAATCAACCATTGCAGGGATATCTCCAATTATCGTTATCTTCAAACAAACTCACAGCTTAGGCTATTTGGATATATATGGCTGTTTCCATCTTTCCCCATAGCACACAATGCTTGTCCCTTGCAAATACCCTTTAGGAAGCATCCATCCATTCTTATTATTAGCATACAAGCACTCATCCATCCTCTTTTACATTCCTATAGACATACAAACATCCTATCAAATATTCTCTTCTCTTGCCTTAAACTTTCTTTACTTAACTCAGCCTTACAAGCTAGCCTTGAATTAGATATCTCAATTTCAGTTGCAAATGCTTCTATGTAAACATACTCAGCCTTGTAATTGCCATCCATCTCTTAATAATAATCTCTGTAGTTTGAATATATTACATGCATTCTCAACTCTTCTTTGACAAACTATTTAATCTCACCAATTTTAATGTTTCGTTTCTAATAATTTCCTCATGTGATGACTCTTCAATGTCATTATATACTATCACTTAAGTGTCCTTAACTACCTTCACCATCAAACTCAACACCATCATTTATCTTATCCTTATAATGATTATGCTCTGATACATGTGTACTGGATCCCTGATTTTCCTACATGCACTTTGTTTTCTTGATTCATCTCTCACCCTCTTTTCAATTGGATCATTTTATATTTGCATATTGTCTCTCAAACCACCAAAATTCCCATCTACTCCATTAGTGTCCACTAAATCTTTTTTTTTTTTTTGTCAAGTAGAAATGGACACAAACATCTAAGGTCAGTGATAGAAATGGACTACGTCAAAAACCATGGCAATTTTAAGAGGATTCTTATTTCCATATAACCCAACACACACACTCATTCATAACCGATATGGGATCCTCGAAGGATCACCACAAATGGGCATGCCCTACGCAGAAATTTAAAGTCACTAAATCCCTCATTGTTCATTGAACTAGCATGTGTCTCAACCCTTTTTCAAAACCAAATGGCTCATCAACCTTGTCAAACCCTACCCCACAACCATTGCCTACACCATTAAGTGCATTCACAATAGTTAAACCAGGGCCAGAGTTTAAAGTGCTTACAATGTTAGACAAAGTAAGAAATCCCTCAGTCAAATCAAGAATGTCCATATCTTGTTCAACATATATGATAAAATCATCAAACGCTAAGCTTTGATTCAGTTTTCTTTCGCATTACAAGAACAGATTTGTTAAAAAGAAAATGACAAGCTTCCATGAAGGATAAAACAAAAATATTAAGAGTCCAACTCTCATGTTTTGTAAGAAGGAAAATGGAAAAAGGAATAAATTTTGTGAGAATTTATGTGGTTTGAGCCATTTTATTTCCCTCCCAGATTGAGCAAAGAAAGTGGGAAGTAGTGTTAATTTTTCTGTTTCCTTCTATCCTTCTATGCTTTTTTTTTTAATTTTTATTTTTAATTTTATAAACTATTATATTTTAATTTTTTAATTTCAAATTAAAAATATGCGTAATTAAAATATTTATTCAAATAAATAGAGCAATTCCGCCTAAGTAGTTTGCGCTTAGCCGGTCCCAAGCCCGGATAAAGGAGGAGGATTGCGGTAGGTGACAACCAGCGTAAAAATTTCGTCACACCCTATGATATGGATTCAAATGATATAAACGTTGGGGCGTCCTCTACTAACGACGCGCTACATCGGAGCCCGGGTGTAGTGATAAATATGCAAGGGTGCAGGGCGTTCACCGAAAGCGACGCGCCATGCCGGCGCCCGTGTGTGGTGTTAAGTGAGCAAGGGTTCCCACATCATGGACGGGTGTGGGTAAAGAAGTTAGTCCATAGGACAGATAGTAGAACAAATAGTGGAACAGAACACAAGATAGATATAGAAAACAATAGAAGATATCATAGAAGGAGACCAATTAGGAAGGAGCAGGATAGGAGGAGGATCAGGGTTGGTACTTGGAATGTTGGATCACTTACAGGAAAATTGATGGAGCTTGTGGATACCTTGGAAAGGAGAAGGGTGAATATTGCTTGCATTCAGGAGACTAAATGGGTAGGAGAGAAAAGTAAGGAAGTGGGTAATTCAGGGTACAAACTGTGGTTTACCAGAAAGGAGAGAAATAAGAACGGAGTGGGTATAATCATAGACAGAACATTGAAAGACGCAGTAGTAGCTGTGAAAAGAGTAGGAGATAGAATTATACTAGTAAAGCTAGTACTAGAAGGAGAAACAATAAATATAGTTAGTGCTTATGCCCCACAAATAGGACTAGACAAAGGAGAGTAAACAAAGGTTTTGGGAAGATATGGATGATTTAATGCAAAGCATACCGAATGAAGAGAATGTTTTCATTGGTGGAGATTTGAATGGACATGTAGGAAGTGATAGGCAAGGTTATGAGAATGTTCATGGAGGTTTTGGTTTTGGCAGTCGAAATGAGGAGGGAAAAAGCATCCTGGATTTTGCTATGGCATACGACCTAATACTAGCAAATACCTACTTTATAAAAAGAGAGTCACATTTAGTGACTTTCAAAAGTGGGCAACATAGAAGCCAAATCGACTTCCTCTTAACCAGGAAGACAAATAGAGCTCTATGCAAGGATTGCAAGGTCATTCCAGGAGAGGCTTTAACAAGTCAACATAGGTTGGTGGTCTTGGATGTCAAGTTTAGGAACAATTCAAGTAAGGTTAGAAGAAATAGTGTAGCTCGAACAAAGTGGTGGGAGTTCAAAGGAGTAAAGCAAGTGAAGTTCAAAAATGAGCTTCTCGAGTCCGAAGTATGGAAGCTAGATATGGAGGCCAATGATATGTGGATACAGATGGCATCAAAGATTAGAGAAGTAGCTAGAAAAGTACTTGGAGAGTATAAAGGACATGGACCACCCTCAAAAGAGAGATGGTGGTGGAATGAGGAAGTACAAAAGGCAGTGAAGAGAAAAAGGGAATGGTATAAAAAATTACCTAAATGTGATAATAATGAGGCATATGAACAGTACAAGATAGCAAAGAAAGAAGCAAAAAAGGCAGTTAGTCAAGCAAGAGCACAGGCCTTTGAAAAGTTATATAAGAAACTTGGAACTAAAGAAGGGGAGAAAGATATTTATAGATTAGCAAGGAGTAGAGAAAGGAAATGTCAAGATCTCAATCAAGTTAGGTGCATTAAAGATAAAGAAGGAAAAGTGTTGGTAAAAGATGAGGACATTAAAGAAAGATGGAGAAATTATTTTAATGATCTCTTTAATAATAGTCAAAATGGTAATAGCGTGAATATAGATTATAGAACAATAGAAAAGAATGTAAATTATACTAGAAGGATTCGATCTTTAGAAGTAAAGGAAGCACTTAAGAGAATGAAAGTGGGTAAAGCCTGTGGACCCGATGAAATACCAATTGAAGTGTGGAAGTATTTGGGAGATAGGGGAGTGGCATGGTTAACTAAATTATTTAATAAGATTCTAAACTCAAAGAAAATTCCTAATGAATGGAGGAAGAGTATTTTAGTACCTATTTTTAAAAATAAGGGAGACATACAGAGTTGCTCAAACTATAGGGGAATTAAACTCATGAGCCATACTATGAAGTTGTGGGAGAGAGTTGTGGAGCATCGACTACGTCATGATACTTCTATCTCTCTCAATCAATTTGGTTTCATGCCCGGTCGTTCAACTATGGAAGCGATCTTTCTCATTAGAAGCTTGATGGAGAAATATAGAGATGTGAAGAAAGATCTACACATGGTTTTTATTGATTTGGAGAAGGCTTATGATAGTGTTCCAAGAGAGGTCTTATGGAATGTGTTAGAACAAAAGAGGGTATCTATTAGGTACATACAAGTATTGAAAGATATGTATGAAGGAGCAACTACTATTGTGCGCACAGTGGGAGGGGACACAAGTGATTTTCCGATCTCAATTGGATTACACCAAGGATCAGCCATAAGCCCTTACCTTTTTACATTAGTTTTAGATGAACTGACGAAACATATACAAGAGAGTATTCCTTGGTGCATGATGTTTGCGGATGATATTGTTCTGATAGATGAGACACGAGAAGGAGTCAATAGGAAGCTAGAACTTTGGAGAAGTACTCTAGAGTCAAAGGGTTTTAAGTTAAGTAGAACAAAGACAGAATACATGCATTGCAAGTTCAGTGAAGGCCAAACTGGTGATAGGGAAGGAGTTAGTTTGAATGGAGTGGTACTGTCCCAAAGAAATCACTTTAAATATCTAGGCTCAGTTCTTCAAGTAGATGGGGGATGTGAGGAGGATGTTAGTCATAGGATTAAAGCCGGATGGTTGAAGTGGAGACGTGCCACGGGAGTTTTATGTGATCGTAAGATTCCCAATAAATTAAAAGGAAAATTTTACCGCATGACCATACGACCGGCTATGTTATATGGTAGTGAGTGTTGGGCACTGAAAGAGTCGTATGCATCTAAGATAAGAGTTGCAGAGATGAGAATGTTAAGGTGGATGAGTGGCCATACTAGACTAGATAAAGTCCGTAATGAGAGTATTAGAGAAAAGGTAGGAGTGGTGCCAATTGAAGATAAGTTGAGAGAAGGGAGATTGAGGTGGTTTGGTCATGTGAAGCGTAGACATACGGAGGCTCCAGTTAGACAAGTAGAGCACATTAGGTTAGAGGATAGAAAGAAAAAAAGGGGTAGACCTAAATTAACTTGGAGGAGAGTAGTACAACATGACTTAGAAGCATTAAACATTTATGAGGATTTAACCCAAAATCGTTCAGAGTGGAAAAAGCGAATCCATATAGCCGACCCCAAATTTTTGGGATAAAGGCTTAGTTGAGTTGAGTTGTATTCAAATAAATAGAGCAAAAAATATGTATGATGTGAGAATAAATTATTATTCGATTAGCATAATTTTGTTATAAACAAAATTATATTATAAATAACTATATTGAATAAAAAATTATTTAATTATAAAATTATATCATATTATTTATTCAATATAATCATTTTTTTAATATAATCTTATTTATTCAATATTAGAATGTAATAATTTTCTATTTTTACTTTTTTTTCTATTAAAACATAAAAAATACACAAATCAGTTAAAACAATTTATTTGCTTTCATATCTTTATTAAAAAAAATTAAAAATAATAATTTTTTTTTTAATTTCACTTTCCTTATCATATCTTTCTAGATTACCTTTCTATAAAAACAGGCCCTTAGAGAATTTCCTAAATAATGATCATTAAAAAAAAATAATTTACAACTTTGACTAATCAATTGGGATAAAAATTAATATTTCTATACATTGGAGTAAACTTAATTCTCACTCCTAAAATATAGTAATTCCTGATTTTAATTAACATTTAAGAAATTTTGTAATGTAAATTAAAATTAAAATAAAAAAATTACAGTGAATACAATCTATTATAAATAAACACTTATTATTATTAAGTAAAGATATATACTAAATTATAAATTTTTTTATTTAAATTTAATGTCACAGTCCGATCAGATGAGCCGGATTGACATTAGGTCTTAGCCTAGCTTAAAGCCCCTGAATACTGTAGTAAGCCTTAATGCTCACTAACCCATAAACAGACCCAAATTCAAGGCCTAACACACATAAACAAAATGACATAAAGTATTATAAATTAATTAGGCCTAACTCAACCCAACAACTATCAAGAATTCACAACTAGAGAGCCTGGTTCAACCTGATAACTCAATATACAAAAATCATTTAATACCATTAATATTCATTAATAATATAATAATTTAATTAAAATAGTGTCACAGCGGAGTTCTAAGAATAAAGCAAGTAATTAAATAAACTAATGAATAAATAAAGATCTCTAATTAACAAGGTAATACCTTGCGGGAAAATAAGCAGGTTAGACTCTCAGGAAGATTACTCCTCTTGTACTTGGGGAAAAATTATTGAATAAGAGTAAGAGTTCAACTCAGTGAATTTAGATATTGATTATAGATACAATTTTTATAACCATCTAAAATTAGTACAATCCTATCATGAAATGTACATCCATTATATATATCAAATAATTCATCCAATATTCACACGAGAAGATAATTTGGAGCTACTCACGCACTCAATATATCACATCAATACATATATATGGGAGTTAATCCCTATACGGCTCTCTTAATCTAATATCTACCAGAGAGATCAATTCAAGCCGGATTTTCGCTTAATAATCCAAGTGCAGGGGGCTAGCGAGATCAACTTAAAACTGTGCTCACCCCAACTTATCCATATATGAGGATCGGGTCCTAGCAAGTCACGTTCCATTCTCAACTACCCGTACTACCCATATCGATATCCACACCATACTCACGCCAACACACATACAGTTCTAAATTATCCTCAGGGCGGAAATCACAAATAAATAATAATAATTAAATATATAGCAATCAAAATGTCTCTAATATATTAACTATATATGTGCATAATTAAATATTTATAAAGTACATAAACATGCCAGATATATATATATAATTAATATTAAAATTACAAAAATAATCAATATTTAACTCACAGACTCGTCAACCCGATTACAGATGGTCCGGCTGCAGAGAAGAAAGGCTAGCCAGCCCCAATCACCTATACAGATACACAGACATTCACTGACAAAATTAATTAATTAATTTAATCAAAGAAGCAAGAATAATTCAGAAGGTTTTGCCAAAATTTTGGCAGAGTCTCCCCTATAACTGAACCTACCCTCTCTGCAAAAAAAAAAAAAAAACACACAACAACAGCAACACATAGGGCCTCAGGTCCACAACAACAATTACAATGCCCATCCGGGGCCTATAAGAATTGTAATCTAGGTCCAATCCTCCAAACTCTAGCTCGGGTCCCTAACTCTTTTATAGTCTAAATAATTATTTTTAGCACATCAAAAATTATAAAAATATTCATGGAGGTCCTTCACATTATCTTTGTATTAATTATTTTACTTAATTTTCTAAGCCAGGAATATTTTACAAATTTAATTAGCTAACTTAATCAAAGCACAAACTATCCAACTTGAGTTAGGGACTACATTTGCAAATTCAGCTATTTGGAACGCGTCTAGAACGTCTGAAAATACTAGAAATGACTGTAAACATGACTCCTTTCCAGGACAGCCCATTGGACAACCAAATCGGGCTGAAAAATCGGTCCCGAGTGTTGGTGAGCTATCACCAATCCGATTGCATCTAAAAAAAGTCCATAAATTGTTAATAATTATCATATAATTATATTTAATTTATGTGTAACATCCTTAATTTTTAAATAATTATTTTATATATATATATTTTATTCTAACCCTGGTATTGTGGAGTTTACGTATGTACTTTCATTTCATGGAAATTCAATCGTCGCCCAGATCTGTAATTTCGGGCCGAGCAGATAAGCTGCTGGAACCATTTCAGAACCGGGTCAAGATTATAGGCTACCCCACCGTTTTCAGACGTTCTAGACGTGTTTCAGTTGTCAGATTCGACATAGGTAAACTCGAACTCTACATTACTCAATTTTTGCCTTTTACTGGGTTAGAATAAAATTTATAAAATATTTGTAGATGATAAGAAAATTACGATTCCTATTACAATAGCCTTATAATATTGTTAGGGACCGCGGAGCAGGTTTATAGAATTTTTAAAGTTAGTTTGGATAGTTTTTGAAAAATATTATTTTTGAAGACTTATAATTGAGTTGTCTGATGTTGTGATTATTGCTTAGTTTGGAGGGCCCAGGAGGGGTTGAGTTTAGAAGTGTTATTTGAACCATTTTACAGGTTGGGTAGGTCATAGGTATAGGGGAGACTCTGCCGGATTTTCAGCACAACTTAGGGTATCTTTGGTCTTTTCTAAACTTGTATTGAGTTAAATATATTAAATAATTGCAATGAAATTGTCAGGTGAGCCGGGATAGCCTTTCTCCTCCGCTCAGTAACTGTAGTGACCTCGGTTCAAGTTTGTGAGTAAAATATTAATTTTAATTGTAATTTCGATATTATTATATGTTCAAGCATGCCCATGCATCACTTATAAATATGTATCTATGTAGTTAAACACTAGGCACGTTTTATATTGCATTCATAATTATTGAAGTGCCATGGATGCTGTTTGTGATAATTTGGAGCAGTGTGTGTGCGTGGTGTGCGTGTGGTATGGTATTGGATATGGATAGGATGGGTAGACACGGCTTGAGAGATACTCGCTGGGACCCAGTCCTTCAAGGTAGACATGGCTTGAGAGACACTTGCTGGCAGAGGTTGGATTAAGAGGGCTGTATAGGGGATCAGCTCTCATATATGTATTGCTTGACAGTGTTGGGTGTGTGAGTGCTCCAAATTGCCTTTTTGTTGTTATGATATGAAAATTATGACAATGTTGCATTTTACTCCACAGGGTGCATTAGCTTTAGATAGTTATAGAGATTATGATTAAAATTGATATTTTACTCTCTGAGTTGAACGCTCACTCCTGTTCATCTATTTTTCCAGGCTACAGGAGGATTATTTGTTGTGGTTAATCTGCTCTTCTTCTCGCAAGTCCATTAATAGTATTTAATATATTTTGTACAATTGAGTTAAATTTTAGACTCCGTATGTATTAGAAGCACTTATTTCTATTTTAAGCCTGTATTATAAAAGTTATGTTGGATCTGTAAAATTATTAACTATATGCATGATGGGATTGGATGAGAGAGCTGAGCTTCTATTTGAGTTATGACATTTTGATTATGTGGAGGGTGAGCTGAGCTTCCCAATTTATTATATATTGTGTTTACAGGTAGGGTGAGTAAAAAACTCTCCGTTGAATAGTCCATTTTATGGTGGGACTCTGTCCTGTTGAACTTGAAATTGGGCCCAAATGGGCCTTAGAGTTGGGTTGAAGAATAGTTAGGTTTACTACGGGCCTCGGGGGCTTTAGGCTGGCCCAGGTCCTAGTGCCGGTCTGGCCCATAGGTTGGGTCGTGACAAAAGTAGTATCAGAGCTTAGGCTTTAGATTCATGGGAAAAAGTGCATCTACAGTTGTCACATGCGGAGTATAGGATTCTATTTCATTTTTTTTTTCTGTAATTCTTCATTTCTAGATTCTGCGTTATTCCTCGGTTAATATAAGAGTGCTTCAGTTTAGCACCTCAGTTTTGTGAAGTACATAGAAGTGTGAAATAGAGTTAGCAGACATGTTGAGGTCTGCCATGGAAATACGTTCTCCAAGAAACACTATATTTCTATTAGTATGAGTCTAAGTGCTGTGCCTATTTGGTGCTAGGCACGAGTACATAAAGGTGAGTTTTGATAGTATAATTGCACTAGATAAGGGTGAGGATACCACTGCTGGCAGTCGTCAGTGGATAACCCAGTTAGAGTAAGTTTATGATAATAATAGATTCAAGAGAGATAAGTGTCACACCCTACTCCTCTGTAAGGCATAACATGATCCCGTAGTATACCTAATGAATTACTAAACTTCGTCTACTGATAACCCATTAAAAACACTACAAGAGATTTTAAATCTTTTCTTACTTCTTTTTACAGTGGTGAGCACTTTTTATAGGTGTTAATTTTATTTTTTTTTTAACTGAAGTGAAACCAGATAACACATTTGAAGAATTAATAATTTATGTAAAAATTTTGGTAGAGTACCATATGTATTTTGAATAAAACAATTCTTCAAAAACCTGTAAAAAACACTTCCAATATTTTGTTCAATCCCCAAACTCTAATATCCAATCAACACAACAAGTTTCTCAATATTTGTCAACTCAAATCCATAATAATTTTTCAGTGTTTTGAAAAACTGAGATAAAAGAAATATATCACAATATTTACAAGCCAAAATAATTTACAAATTTAGTTTACAACTTTAATGTACAATTTTAATGTATAATTTTAATGTATAATTTTAATTTACAATTTTAATTTACAACTGCTCAAAACTAAGAACAATATATACATACAGTGAACATACATTACAATACAAAATGCAAAATATGGTATACTCAATATACCCGATAAACTCTCAATGTAGCACTAGCAGCCTAGTCTGCTACCCTGTCAGTCTGTCTACCTACGACAGCAATGAAAAGCTATCGCTAAGTAAAATTTACTCAGTGGTGCACAATAATAATTTAAAATGCAGTATGTAAAACTTTTATTGATAATTTACAATCCAAACAATTCACAATTTTTCAAAGCTCATATAACACAAATTTGATCAAATAATTGAATAACACAGTATTGCCAATCAATAACACAATTTGATCAAATAACTGAATAACACAGTTTTGCCAATCAATAACACAATTTAGGCCATGACATAAATTTTTCCGAACATGCCGTGTGTACATCACGACAAGGCACACTTACCCCAATAATCAAAATCAATGAGGAAGGAAGCTAGCTAGATAATGAGAACTCATCCATACTCACCTCATACTGGCAAGTCAAAGAGGGAGGAATATAATCACACTCACCCCATAAATGGAGGAGGAACATAATAACATTGTCATGCCAAGTGTGAATCAAAATAATTCCAAATCACAATATTTCATACAAACCACAAATCATATTTTATCTCAAAATTTCCATTTGCAAAGTATGCAACACAATGATTTCCAAATAATATTCCCAAAGCCAAAACAATCAAGATTATTCATAACTCATTTCTCCAAATAAAATTTCTAGTAAAAGCAGTGAATATAAAAAGTATTATGCACAGACCTCTGATATATGCCTCTTGGCCCTGACTCAGTGTTTCTTATGCTTCTCAATATCCTTTTCAACTGAAACACACAATTTAAAGTATTTCAGCACTCAATGAATTTGTTTCTAACAATAAAATCCAATATTTAAATTTTCTTGGTACTATTCCCTTCAATTCATTTCATTAGTCAACCTATAATACTCTAAGTGAATTAGGTTTAATGTTACCAATATGTCACATTTTATAGCCTTTTAGTGTTGGAACATGTTACCAAATTCATTTTCAAGTATATTGCATTTTATTGTAATTTGCCAAATTTCAGTATACTAATTTGACCTAGCCAGATGACCTAGTTCCTTTGGTTTTCGAGTTTCGGTCCAAACTACAAACTTGTAGGTCTATGTCTTATTGCATGCAGGGCAAAATTTTAGGTCATTCTGAGTTGTGTAGACCAAGATATGGTCAATTTACCAATGCTTGACAGAATACACCAAAATGGTAGGCTTAGGTCATTTTCACTTCAGCCAGTTTTGGTACCTGAACTTGTGCAAGCTATTTGGCTTGGTTCTGGCCATTTTTGGGCTTTGGTGTCTTCATAAGAATTGTAGATCTATGTCTAAAATATTCATGGTAAAAATTTCAGGTCATTTGAATCTGTTTTGAGTAAGTTATGGTCAAAACACTAACTACTGCCCAAATGGTCAATTTTCAGGCTTTCAAGTCACTAATCTGGATTTGGTCATTTTTCAAGTTACCTTCTAGGCAGAATTTAGGTAAGCTTCCTTCATGAAAGTTGACACATTTTGTGCCTAATTTCACTTCCAATTGGTCTCATATTAATTGGAGTCACACACTTAAGGTTCTAAGCTAAAACACACACTGCCCTGCTACACATTCTTCAACACTTACCAATTACACATTCAATACTTACCAAGTTTACCTTTCATGCCAATTCTGATTTGGTACCATAACATTAACACACTTTACATCACATTTTGGTTATTTTGGGTAGCTTGTAACCACTCTCAATATACACATTATAACTCAGAATTTTCAAAGTCCAATTACAATAATTTAACCACATGAACGTACCTCATTCACATGTCCAAATCCAAACAATTATTCACATACACATGCTACCATCATAAGCAATATAATTCAACAATATTTCATGAACTTAAACATTTCAATCTTCTTCATGAGGCTGCCACAAGTTTACACATATCCATCAACTTCCATTTTCACTTTTCAAGCTAACAAATCAAACCTTACACATGGAATTCAACTTCAATACAATTAAACATTTAAATCATCATCCAAACAACTATTTACATGCAAGGACAAGCTGTTCATGGTGAGGTTTCATGGCTGCCTAAATGGCTCAACTCCAATAATTCATCAACAACAAAAATTCTTCCATAAATCAACTACCCACAACCTTGGTTATACTTTTAATGAAACAAGGATTGAAAACACCCACTTACCTCTTTTGGACTTCTTCAAAACCTCACCAAAACTTATATTTCTTGCTCTAAGTATGCTGCCCAAGGTGTGTGGATAAGGTTTAGTAAAGAAACCTAGTGGAAAAAGTGACTTAACTAAGGTTGCATGGAGCTTGGAAGATTTTGGCTATGGAGTTTTTCTCCCAAGGGTTTTCGGTTGGTTTGCTAAATGAAAAAGATGAAGGCATATTCTGCCACAAATCTGCTTAATTGTCCACTTTGAAGATATTAGTGGAGCACTAAAATCAATTATAATGTTTGTTTAATCAAATTTTCCATAATTCCCACATTTAACCTCTTTTCTTTCACTATTTATATAATGTATCTCATTTTAATTTTTCATGACATTTTCAAAGTGTAATATCATTTATTTTTAATGGACATTTAGGTCAAAAAGTAACTCGGGATGTCAATTGACCACAATGCCCCTATTCGGGTTGCTTTTCAACTTTTTCAGTAACACTGAGTTTTTATCGGTTTTTCGATTTTTCGTTTTTCTTTGTACTAATTATTTAATTTTTCTTTGACATTTCTACTACCATTTATTTTTCAATAGATGTTTATTTAAGTCTCAAAAATATTTTCTAGGGTTCTCCGCGGTCCAAGGCTAGTCAACGGCCCACGCCGCAACTTCCCGGTGCAGTCACCCGTCGCTACGGTTTTTGGCTCGTTTAGCTTGGTTACATTTCATTGCTATTATTTTTCCTTTATTTTTCTTGTATTTTCCTTTCTTGTATTTTATTATTTTATGTCTCCTCACTGACATTTAAATATAATTCCAAGCATCCTAGCTATCCGGACAGACACTGTCACCGAAACAGTAAAACACACTACCGAACATAGGGATGTTACAATAAGAGATTAGGAGACCTAGTCTGTAAAGATGTATCGTAGTAACTATACAATATTTTTGATGTCTGCTCTGTAAGCTGTAGATTACAGTACCGACATGAGTTTATTGTGTAGAGCTGCATGCATCCCCGTGGTGCTCCATAATGAGGGTGTTTGCGAATGGCCTCTGTTTTGGTACAATTATGCCAGAACAGAGTTTTATATCTGCAGAGGAGTTGGGAACTCCTGGTTAGGGATCTAGAGCTAGAATATCGAAAGGTCACAGTTGGGTGGTAACTAGAGTCAGTAACTCGGTTACCCTAGCATAAGCTCGAGTTACATCAAGAGTTGCCATCAGACCAGAGGTTGCGGATTAGTTGCAAAGTAAAGGTGACATCTATAGAGTGAGACCATCTGGTCTTCGGTATGGAATTTTGGATGGTTTTTGCAGTATGACAGACGTTTTGCTTAGAGCTTAGTGAGAATAGTATATCTTGTGTGTATCAGCAAGGTGTAAAGTACAACCCTACTACCTAGGGAAGGTCAAAACTATGAATTGATGATTTACAGAGCTATGATATGATAAAAGAGTTATTAATTTGACATGGTTTTAGCAAGGTAGTAAATATAGTACATTTGTTGCAGTAAGTTAGAGTATAGTCCTATCTTTTCAGAAGGGATCGAAGGTTATTACTGATAATGATGACTTATGGAGTAGTGTCCCAGATGGGATTGTAGCGTGAGATAGAGAGTTGTTAGCTTAGGTGTTCTGGAGAGGGTACAAGTTCCATGTAGGAATTATAAGATATAAGATCAAGATGTATGCAAGCCTTTAAATTGAATGACGGGTTTGGATACTTAGTATTTTAAGTTTTAGCTAATTAAATGGATATGAAAAATTAGAGTTGTAACAGATCCCCTCCCTAAGGTAGTAGGGGGTAGTATGTAGTCCAAAAGGGTAAGAATAGAGATCACGTAGCAGAAGTATGACTGCTATTTCCTAAGTTCATCCTTAGCTTCTTAATGCTTAAGACTAAAGTATACTCTAAATAAAGTAAAAGAAAAAGGACAAAAGTTAGCATTGATAAATCATAGAATATGTATATATATATATATATAGATGGAGTGGGTTTCAAATGCAGTAGGAGAGATAGCCTGAATGCCAGTAGAAGTCTAGGGCAGTTAGAGGATCAATTCTAAGTAACATTGAGGTATAGATGACGTGATAGGGATAGTGGAAAGGTATAAGTTTCTGATATGACAATCCTGTTCAAAAAGAAAATAGAGCTAAAGGATGGAAGAGTGAAAGTTCGAATTTGGGTAAGATAAAAAGAGTTGGCTAAAGAATAAACTGGAAAAACATATTAGGATAAAATTAGGAAGAATAGAGCCAAAATACCGAGGAGGTGAATGTGGTTCTAGGAAGGGTAAACGAGATAAACAAAAAAAAAAAAGGATAGAGAGCATAGAAAAGGATGGCATTAGGAAGAACATTGTTAAGTTATGCAACCCAGAAGTACAGGACTTAGAGCAGGCCATAATTGATGTAGTGTTAGGAGCCTGAGCCTAGAGTTTAGAGTTACAAGATCTGGATTAGACCTTATCTGTTTTCTACCCCCAAGGTAGGATAATGGGGCAATGACATAAGAACTCTTTTGGTTGTTGACAATATAATGAAAATTAGGTGAGGTGTGCGACCAAAGTAGGTAGTAACTATTGAGCGTGCTGTGGTAACTTGAATTGTATTGTCAGATAAAGAAGCATGATCAGTAGGAGTAAGTTGGATAAAAGTTAACATAAGGGATATAAATATGCAAGATGAGGGATAATGTCACAGAGGCTTGATATTAAAATTTAGAGTGGTGAGACCTAGAGTCAAAAATTGGAGTTAGACATATATTTTCAGTGTGATCGATAGAATAATTATGTAAAAAAAAAGAGTAATAATAAATAAATAAATAAATAATAGTATGATAATATATAGCAGAACGCTAACAACAGTCAGAATAGGACAAGATAGGTATAGGTGTAATTATAAGATATTGAGAAGTACATGGATTAGAGGAGTGATTGTTGGTATGATTGGAGTAGATCTGAAAGAATCTGTGAGTGCTTTTATCTTCTAGAATATAACTAAGTATAAGGAGTATTGGACAAATAATTATAAGTATGAAAGATAAATGGAGAGTAAAAAGGAAATAGTAAATTCTAAGATGATATGTCAGGTAGGACAACAGTATAATAAATAGTAGATACAACTGATATCTTGTAATAACGCACAATAATTACAAAGAAATAATAAAAATAAGAAGGGAGACTAAGGGGTATGAGCTAAATTTTGTTTATCAAACAATGGTATACCACAAATGGTGGGAGAACATTTCTCTTTCTTTTCAAATTGGCTCGTGTTTTGATTTTAGGAGATTATGTTAAGAAGAGAGGTCGTGTCAAAGTGACCCAATCAATTGAAAATTTGATGGGCGTTAGTACATATCCGATCTTTTGAGGCGAAAATGATGATAATGGTATACTTAATGTTAAGTATGAAAGAATGATAAGAGAGGTGACAAGAGTTAAATTGAGCTAGTTACTAGGGCTTACAACCCTTTTGAACTATAAGCTGGAGGAAGTGTTATTTGCTAATGAGTTATAGCGAATGAAATTATTGCTAATGGGAAAAATTGAGGTTGAAGTTTGGAAAGCTATGGGCAGTATATGTGATTATATTAAGGAGAATGAACACATGAAGTATCTTATTCAGAATTAAGGCATGGCACATATTTCCCACAGCTGTGTTAGTTCAGATGGAACTTATAATTTCTGGGGCTCCTATCCATCCAGGATGAGCAATTTCCTACTAAGGCTGGTAGGGAATGATAATGTTCTGATAGGTAAGTTGGGAAAGGGGATATAAAAAGAATTTTCTATGGTTAATTACAAGTGTTACGTAATGTGAAGAATGTGCTGGTAGGAGTCAATCGTAAAGTTAGAATTCTCGAAATAATGGAACTAGTAATCAAGATAAGACTAAGAAAAAAAAAGTTAAAGTTAATGATGGGATGGACATCCTTGAAGGAAAATGTGTAAGGGTGAGATAGGACTAAGATTAAGGAATAAGTACAGCATGTTGAAAAGATATCAACGATAACAGAAATAGAAAAAGAAAGTGGATAAGATCCAAAGGACAAGAAGAAAGCTCGGTAGAGCTAGTTATAATGATGAGGATGAGAAGGAATAGGTATGCTAGGAACACACTAAAAGATATTTGAAACAAGTTATTATGAAAGGATAGATTAAAGGAGTAGTAGAGCCTCGATCTAAGTGCCAATGTGTCAGAAGTAGGCTACATACTAAGAAGCTTTAGGAAGAAGTCTAGATATTTCTATTCCAGAGAAGGAGTGAGAAACAATAAAGTTGCATTAATTGGGTTGTCAGGGAATACAAATACATTTGTCCTATAAGAGAAGAGACCTAGTTCACTTTCCAATATTGATAAGTGGTGTAGAGTACGCTTGACACTTGGATGGAGCTCCATATAACTAGTTACATAAGATGGACAGGAGCTGGTCTAAGGACCTTAGTAATGACACAAAAGAGATTAAAAATTTGAAGTATCATGGGAGTGAGAAGATTTATAAGTATTGACCATTGAGGTCATAGGACAAGTAAAGGTTTCAAACGAGATGTATATGATAGGTGCTACAGGAAAGCATTTCATAGGATATTATAGGGTAAGGAACATAAGTCATGTTTTTGGGGAACAAAGATTATTAAAAGAAAGGAATGAGGACTGAACTCACCAAGAGACACATTAGGACGTAATAAAAGTGACGTAAGTGCCAAAGTTGATTAAAGTTATCAGATATCAAGTCGAGAGTAGTGGAGTTATAATGAGTACTAGAGATGACAAAAAAAAAGAAGGGCAAACGAGTAGTCAGATGTGATGGTTTAGACTCAGAACGAGGATGGTAGCTGGCATACTACGACAGGGGCAGATAGACATAAAAATTTTTAACCATCCATGCATATCCAAGGCGGAAAGATGTAAAATTTGCAATGGGTGACCGTGTTCTTGAAGGTTTCTCCTATGAAAAGGGTTATGAGATTTGGAAAGAAAAGGCAAATTGGCACTCCATTATATAGGACCTTTTAAGATCATGGACAGAGTGGGAGCAGTTGCCTATCAGTTAGAGTTGCCACAAAACCTTTCTCATGTCCACCCAGTATTCCTCATTTTCATGCTTAGAAAGTATGTTCCCAATCCTTCTCATGTGCTACGACCAGACACAGTGGAGTTAAATGAGAATTTGATCTTTGAGGAGCAACTAGTAGCCATAGTAGACTATCAGATGAGACAACTTTAGTCAAGGAAAATCCTTATGGTTAGTCCTGTGGAGGAGTTAATCTATGGAGGAATGCACTTAGAAGTTAGAATGGGATATGCACAGCAAGTACTCATAAGTTTGATATACAACTATGTGTCATTATTCTGCCTTGTGTAAAATTCGAGGACGAATTTTCTATAAGGGGGGAAGAATGTAACATCCCTAATTTTTAAATAATAATAATAATAATAATAATTATTATTATATATATATATATATATATATATATATATATATATATATATATATATTATTCTAACCCTGGTATTGTGGACTTCGCGTATGTACTTTCATTTCGTGGAAATTCGATCGTAGCTCGAATCTACAATTTCGGGCCGAGCAGATAAGCTGTTGGAACCATTTCAGAACCGAGTCAAGATTATAGGCTACTCTACAATTTTCAGACGTTCTGGATGCGTTCCAGTTGTCAGATTTGACATAGGTAAACTCGAACTCTACATTACTCAATTTTTGCCGTGTATTGGGTTAGAATAAAATTTATAAAATATTCGTGAATGATAAAAAAATTACGATTCCTATTGCAATAGCCTTATAATATTGTTAAGGACCGCGGAGCAGGTTTATAGAATTTTTAAAGTTAGTTTGGATAGTTTTTGAAAAATATTAGTTTTGAATTCTTATAATTGAGTTGTCTGATGTTGTGATTATTGCTTGATTTGGAGGGCCCAGGAGGGGTTGAGTTTATAAGTGTTATTTGAACCATTTTGCAAGTTGGGTAGGTCATAGGTATAGGGGAGACTCTACCAGATTTTCAGCACAACTTAGGGTGTCTTTGGTCTTTTCTAAACTTGTATTGAGTCAAATATATTAAATAATTGCAATGAAATTGTCAGGTGAGCCGGAACAGCCTTCCTCCTCCGCCCAGCCGCCGTGGTGACATCGGTTCAAGTTTGTGAGTAAAATATTAATTTTAATTGTAATTTCGATATTATTATATGTTCAAGCATGCCCATGCATCACTTATAAATATGTATCTATGTAGTAAAACACTAGGCATATTTTATATTGCATTCATAATTGTTGAAATGCCATAGATGTTGTTTGTGGTAATTTGGAGCAGTGTGTGTGCGTGGCGTGCCTGTGGTATGGTATTAGATATGGACAGGACGGGTAGACAAGGCTTGAGAGACACTTGCTGGGACTCAGTCCTTCGGAGTAGACACGGCTTGAGAGACACTCGCTGGGACCCCGCATTTGGTTTATTAAGCGAAAGTTTGGCTTGAGAGACATTCGCTGGCAGAGGTTGGATTAAGAGGGCTGTATAGGGGATCAGCTCCTATATATGCATTGCTTGACAGTGTTGGGTGTGTGAGTGCTCCAAATTGCCTTTTTGCTGTTATGATATGAAAATTATGACGATATTGCATTTCACTCCACAAGGTGCATTAGCTTTAAATAGTTATAGAGATTATGATTAAAATTGGTATTTTATTCTCTGAGTTGAACGCTCACTCCTGTTCATCTATTTTTCCAGGCTACAGAAGGATTATTTGTTGTGACTAACCTGCTCTTCTTCTTCGCAGGTCCATTAATAGTATTTAATAAATTTTGTACAATTGAGTTAAATTTTAGACTCCGCATGTGTTAGAAGCACTTATTTTTATTTTGGGCCTGTATTATAAAAGTTATGTTGGACCTGTAAAATTATTAACTGTATGCATGATGGGATTGGATGAGGGAGCTGAGCTCCTATTTGAGTTATGACATTTTGATTATGTGGAGGGTAAGCTGAGCTCCCTAATTTATTATATATTATGTTTACAGGTCGGGCTAGTAAAAAACTCTCCGTTGAATGGTCCATTTTATGGTCGGACTATATACGGTTGAATTCTTGAAATTGGGCCCAAATGGGCCTTAGAGTTAGGTTGAGGAATAGTTAGGCTTACTACAGGCCTCGGGGGCTTTAGGCTGGCCCAGGTCCTAGTGCCGATCCGACCCATAGGTTGGGTTGTGACATTATGGATATCGAAAAGGGTCGAAAATCTCACTAAGCGATGTGGACCGTGTGATGATCACCTTTTTCAAACAGTGTCCGATCAGAGCAGGGTCAATCCCATCTCGAAGGTTTTGTCGCACTGATCTCAATGGTAGTCTTAGATCGCTGATTTGATGGTTGAATCGTCAAAAAATTGACCAAAAAGTTACTGCCTAACCCACTTTTCTCTCTCCTCTCTCTCGCCAGAAAACATCATGAAATCCGACGAGGAAGCTCGAGTCTTGAAGTTGGGCATGCGAGGGGTCTACTGCCGGTCAGATTTTGGCCGTCCGATGTCGCGATCGCAAGAAACGCATAAAGAAGGCTTTGTGGCACTCCTCTCTTCTCCTTCATGTTCCTCGCCGTCCAAACGTTGCCACTGCTGTTCTTGTTGCCGTTGAGCTCACCGGTCGTCACTGGAGGCTGGTTGTCCACTATCAACGCCACTAGTTCATCAGTCGAAGGAAAAACAAGAGAGAGGAAGTGAGGTCGGAGAGAGAGAAAAGGGGGGGGGGGTTCTGTTGCATTTTTTATTTTTTTTTAACTTTTAATTACTCTTTTAATCTTTGAACTTTTTGGGTATATTCAAATAGGTTCAAAATCTTTTTCAATTGGCCCCCAAAATACAAATATAGCTATAATTAAATAATAAAGAAAATATAATAAATAATATTGATAATAATAATGATAATCAAATTAATAACAATTAAATTAAATCTTAGAATTAAAGTTAATAATAATATAATAATATATTTTATTAATTAATTTAATATTAATATTGATTTATATTTTTAAAAATTTAAATTATTATATTTAATTTATTATAAATATAAAATATAAAATATATAAAAAATTTATTTATTAAATATATAAATCTTATATAATTATATTTTAATTACATATAAGATAGAGGGGTTAGCAGTAATTTCACTCAAATTATAATGCTTTAACAACTAACAAGTTTGAAAAATAAATAAATAAATAAAGGTATTGGGTTACAGATAAAGCCAATAATTGCCGGCTATGAGTCGGCAATAATTTGGAAATATAAATAAATAAAATAAGAAAATGAAAATATGATTTTTCAACCACAATGACACTATTGACCAATAAAAGTCCTTAGCTTTATGGACAACATACCATAAACAATAGGGGTATAATGGTATTTAACTCTTCTAGGCCAATAAGAATTCACTTTTATAATTTGCCTATTTGTAGCTATTAATAATTATTAATCATTTGGAGAGGTCGTTTTATTTTCGTCGTCAGATGAGAAGGGACACAAGAAGAGTCCATTTCGCTCAGCGTCTCTAGTGAGGGATTGATACCAAACAACACAATACCTATCTCCTCTTTGATCTAAACGGAATATTACCCCAAAACTTTCACAATTCAGTTCCTGGTGTTGGCAGGTAATAACCCTTTTCCTTTTTTTTTTTTTTGGTTTGGTGTTTTAATCCAATGTTTAGTTTTTTCTTTATGTTTTGATATGAGTAGACAATTATTGGTATTGCGGGTATCTAATGTTTTGATTGTGTGGGTAATTTGGCAGTTTTTGGTTTGCTATTGGGTTGTTGAAGTTGTTCTTTTGGCTTAGCGAGTGATGAAATTTTGTGGGTTGCTTCTTATGTGTTTATCTTGATAATTTGTTGAGTATTACTTTAATTGAACTGAATTACGTTTTGGGCTAGCTTATTGGAATATGCAGCTATGACTTACCATTTCAATGGAAGTTTAATACTACGGTGTGAGAATTTCACATGGAAGGCTTATTTATGTATTATATTTATGCACATATTGAAACGTTTTGAAGGATTTTCTTAAATTATTTAAAGGGAAAATGCTAAAAATTCTAGCCTAGCTCCTGAAAACACTGCTGTTAGGGGAAAGTATTTTTGCTTAGCCTCTTATGCAAGCAGACCTTTAGTGCCTGTTTTAACTTTATAAGTTTTATTTCTTACCCCATGACATGTAAACCTCATAGGAATACGCAATTGTGTAATGAAGAATTTGGGGTATGAAATTGGGACTATTGGAGTTGTTTGCCTTTTCCGCTTAAAATAGCCAGAGAAACTTATCCTATCATGTTGATGATGCTCCTTCCCAAATTCTAATCACCCTTTCTAATGCTTTCAGTTGTTATATATGAATGCATATGTTTTACAGGAATGGTTGACCTGACCTTGTTCACATGAAATATAGGGAAAAAAAAAAGTATATTTTCTTCATCACAGTTATTTGAATTTCCTTGCTCCATGGTAATTTTGTTTGCAATTTAGGCCTTTTTCTTGTCAAATCACAAATGGTCATGCTATTACTTTCTATAATTAGCTTTTTGCCATTGTGGATTGCATCCAGTTACATTAAATTATCATTGAAATAATGGGTATATAATTTAATATTAATCGCATCTTTGATTTCTGAAGCAGGTAGTTTTGGAGGTCAATAAAAAGTTCAGGAGTACAATCTGCTGCTGTAGCATTAATGGAGCAAAGTACTGTACCTCTCTTGATTTATTTGGTCACTCCTTGAATTGGGATAAATATGATCATTTAGAATTGATGATGATGATCATTATCATTATGGCCTCTGCAGTAATTTGGTTTTCTTTAATGAGCTAGGGTACATTGTGCGAAGTTTATGCATTTCATTTGTATATTGCTTGTATGAAAAGATTTTATCTCTTGATGTGTTCATGTGCTAAGAGACAGCAATTTGTGGGACAATCCAGGATAAATATCGATAGATGATTTTTTTACCATAGATTTCTTCAGTGAGAATTAATTCTTGCTGAACATTAAAAAGCAAATTGGTAAACATGTCAAAATTAAGTTATTTCAAAATAAGTTCAACTTCTTGGCGCTGCAGGTGTTGCTATCGAGGAGAATGAGGATTCACGGAATGGCCTTGAGATGGTGAAATCTGCCTCTGATAAGCATATCGATCTTCTCAGGCCATCTGCTCGATACTATTCAGCGTCTAGAGGTAGTAATCCTGTCCAGACATTAACCTTCTTAGTAAGTTTTTGTCATATGGCTATCCCTCGCATATATTGAGAATTTCATTTGCATATGACTATGGCATGCTCATTTCTTGTCACTCTTGTTCATGTTTATTTATGCATTGATACCCGATTTATTTGCTACCCTGGAGCCACTGCAGAATGGCACAACCCTTTTTTACACTAAAAAAGAGTCATTGTTGTATGGATGCAAATTACAGACTATTTTCCCTTTGTACATCTCTAGGGATCCATGTGGATGGACCATGAATCTTAAGGACTTTGATATTCTTTGGAATTTTATCTTCCATTTTTTTAATTTTCTCATTCTTGTGCTTTTTTTTATCATTGGAATCTAGCACAGTTTCTCAATATGCAATTCTGGTAGAAACTGTCATTTTCTTTTCACTTTCAATTATATCATTGTCTGAAATCCTGTTTATCCTTCATTTTTTACCTGGATACTGTTTATTGGTTTAATGTGATTGATTACTTTTATAATGAAATTTCTGTACAGTTCATTTATTGTCAAATTACCTTATTCCATTTTGTGGAACATGTTTTATCTGCCATTCAGACTGCTAATTCTGTTAGATAAATAAATTTCATAGCATGTATTAGCGTTTATCCAAACAGCTGAAGGCACTGTCGTAATGGTAGGGCAAGCTTCAGATGGTGCAGACCGTGAAAAGGGAAAGTATATCCTTCTAAGGGATCCCGAGGACATCCAAGTTGGGATTTATGACAAACCCCTTCCATGCTTTGGCTGCGGTGTAGGATGGTTTTCGTGAGTATTCTTAAAAGTTCAAACTACTGCTTCCTTCACAATTGCATATATTCTCATGATTCTCTCTTCTTTTGCAGTTTTCTTTTAGGATTTGTGTTCCCATTGATGTGGTACTATGCCACAATACTTTACTTTGGTAATTATTACCGAAAAGATCCTAGGGAGCGAGCAGGCCTTGCTGCAGCTGCCATTGCTGTAAGTGGTTTCTGGTATCAAATGATTGGATTTTCTTTTTTTTTTTTTTCCAAATAACCATTAACCAGGGTGTTAAATGAATGTATCCTTAGTCCCCTCTGCCCAAACTTCGAAAATATGTTTAATCTTATACTGAATTTAACACACTAAGTTTTTTATGCAATAATTAATGCAGGCAATGGCGTGTTCTGTTGTGTTGTTGGTCATAGTAGTTTGCTATATTCTCTTATAGCCCAGCACTTCCTTGCGAGTGTGCTCTTAACATGTAAATGTCGAAACCAGACACTCAGTTGAAGAAAGTGCCAATGCAAATGTAGATAAGAAAGTTCTGGTGGAAGAGCACAAAGAATATGCTATTACAAGCTCATTCTTCAACAATTGCAGATACCTACACTTCAGAAACGTATACAAAAACTTGAAACTTCTTTCATTATGTTATGATGTACCTATGGTTTTGTGTGGTTAGGGACCATTGTCAACTAGCATAATATTTACACAAGTGTTTACGAATTTACTGTAGATGTTTGAGGCTTTGTTTGTATGTGAGGAAATCTTATGGGTTCAATCAAGTAGATTTATATGTGGACATGTGACTGGATACTCTTTTATCTTGAAAATAGACGAAATTCACTGGTTCTGCAGTGAGAAATTCAGCCACAGCCACTTTTATAGTAGCTGCACCCACTTTGGATGACGTGGCTCATCGTTTATTGTTAACATGTTTTAACATGTTTGGAAAAATGATATGATACAAAATGATTTAATAATATTTTTTTATTTACTTAAATAATATAATTAAATAAATATGAAAATTATTAAAATATCCTATATTGAAATGAGAGAATAAGGAAAGGTTGTGAAGATAAAAGAATAGGTTATAATTGAAATTTTATAAATTATATAAAGATAAAATGGGAATATAAAATTTATAAATTATTTTAAATATTAAATTAATGATTTGAAAAGTTGTGATAAAATAATAATGAAGAAACTATTATTTAGGGCATAGAGTGAATAGGTGTATAAATTCATATGGATTAGTGCATTTTGGTAAAATTATCATGGCTTTATTAAAAAAAGGTGTTTCTTCTTTAAAAATATATACATATTTATCTTTGATTAAAAGAAAAATTCCAGAGGATTCAGTAGATGTAGAAGGTGCCTCTAATAATGTATGCCGTGAGGCGATTTGAACTTGTTCCATGATGATTATTTAAAACTAAGATGGGATTGCAATTGAATAGAACATATTTGTTTCTTCAATCACTGGCCAAAATAATGGATTGATGTCTAACCAGTCTTTAGCTAATTAGGTGAATCTATTGACTTCCTTTCCCTTAATCTCAATAAAACCTGAATTTGAATAAAAAAATTATAAATTATGAAAAGATTAAAAAAAAAAATTGCAAGGCTAACGAGTCTTTGGAAACCTCTCTCTGTGACAATACCCTATTGAATGCAAAAATGAGACGACACTAAATAATAGAACAAGCTACAAAAGGTCCCCAAAATTGTTTGTCCAGAAAAAAAGCGAACGTCCAGCTCCATGCAATTTGATGAAGCTATCAACAAGCAAATTATCTTCTACACAATCAAATTGCTCATATTTCAATCTTTTGCCACCAGCCTGACATATTTGCCATCAACACTGAACCTGGAACTTGAATTGATCTGTCCACGACATCAAAAGTAGGTTAGCTATTAAAAATAGAACATACTTTTGCAGATATTACGATAACTGGCCAATTCTTCGTAATTTTATTCCTATATCCTATATTTTATTTGCCAATTACAATTATAGCCAAAGTTGAAACTTCCATTCAAGACATGTAGACCCCGCTTACGGTCCAGTTTGGAACCGAACAAGACTGATCAAACCCTGAACCAAAACTGGACAAACCCGGATTAATCAAAACTTTAATTGAAACGGACCAAACCAACTTGTCCAGTTCTGGGCCAAAACTGAAGTTTTCTCTCTAAAACAAAGGAAAAAAAATTTTGACCATTTGGAAATGATCAAAATTAAACTGAACTAAAACCGAAACCAAGAGCCCTTCAGTCCACTTCCAATCCCCTGGACCTAGAGCCGGAACCAGACTGTGGCTGGCCCTAACGGCAGAAATATCAAAATTATAGTATTTATCAAATGATATAGTCCTTTTTTAATCAAATGGAATGCATAACAATGATTTAACATTAAAATAACATTATTATATTATTCATCTAACAAGAAATTCTCTTTGTTTAATGAGACCCCCTTTTTGTGATATGAATTCTGATGGAGATGACTAATGGCATAAATATCAAAATTATAGTATTTATCAAATGATATATTCCTTTTTCAATCAAATGGAATTCATCTAAAATTTCATTTCAAAAAATGATTTAACATTAAAATAACATTATTATATTATTCATCCAACATAAGATTCTCTTCGGCTCTTATTAGAAAATTATTATTTTAATAAACACATTATAACCTAAAAGTTAAATTTTGGATACTGGCTACTATTATAACTAACACAAAGTTATGCTATTATAACACATTTCTAAAGAATTGCTATGATAAAAAAGTTAGCTAAAGCTTGTGCCTTTTTGGTCATCAACCCTTGATCAAAGTTAAAAGGTAGAAAGAAACATTATAACCCTTGGAGACCTGACCTTTTGCTCAAGCATTCCACTGATTTGGGTTTCACCCTCTGTCATGCCTGATTCCTGGAGAGACTTAAGAACAAGTTTTTTCAGTTTCTTCATCTTCAAAAACCCATCTGGATTCTGTGTTTGCACACCATAACACATGAAATAGAAAAATCAGGATAGGGAAGATACTGTTCTGTGTAAGCTGATTCAATATCATAGAATTAGAAAGACTTCCTTGAACCCATTCTCTAGAATCTAGAATCTAGAATTTAGATAGCTGTGTTCATGCCATCAAGCTTATCACAATAGCCAAAATACATATTTGATCAAGATGCCTCATTTACTGGATATCAAGATATAATTGAAAAGGTGCACTCTAAAAAAAAGGGAAAGAACAAAGGAATTGAAAAGGAAGATAAGATATTTATCGAAGATACATACAGTTCTCAAGGCTGATTTTATCAATTTCTTCAACTTCATCTTCTTTTTACTATCTTGTTTCTTAGAGACCGATTCTACCACCTTATAATCTTTAAGCCCATTGTGTTTAGCTTTCTTCAACTGACTGTCCTCAGCTTTGGCTCCTTCAACTTGAAACACACCATTCCCTATTTTGTCTGTGGCATCACCACCAGTCTTTTGCCCAGTACCATCACTCCCAGATTCATCAAGTTTTCTCTTCTTATTTGTTTGCAACTTTCCAGTCTCTGTTTCTGAGTTGGCACTTAACCTGTCACACTTTGGCAAATCTTGCACTTTTTGTTCCTCCATATGTTCATTATCAAGCATTTCACCATTTGTATAGTGTTTCCATTCATGGCAGTTTTATCTTGAGCAGATTCTGTCTGTCTAGTTTGTTGCAGCTTAGCAGCATGAAATGCTCGAGCCTTTGCCCGGTGCTTCTTTCCATCAGCATGGAGAAGCAAAGTCTGCTTACTAGTAGCCTTGGTATTGCAGAGACTGTAAATATACAAGATATTTACAATGGATGATGATGACATAAGAAATAGAAGCACCTACAAGTGACTTTACAAAATTAATCTCCACCCTTCCACATGCATCAGTCTTATGGTTTAAACATAGTGTCATTATAAGTTAAGATTTACAAATTTCATTGCTGACTACTTGCCATTAGATTAGTTATACAACAAATATTGAACTAACAACACAATGCAAACCTTGTGGAAAGGCTTGCCTCGCATTCTCAATTCAATCCATTTATTTTACCATAGAGAGAGACATTTCCACTAGAACAGCCCTACATCTACTCACAAGAGCCTATACTGCGATACATATTTGTAATTTATTGAGCGTATACCCACTGCATCAAGTTTCAAGCCAATTGAGGAGCACTTTTACTGGGAAAAAGAACTGCTATAACATGAAAATTATAGTTTCTTTAGTTTATACCATGCATGTATAAACAAGCTAAGAGATGCACATACTTTTGTCTCCCATTGGACACAGTATGATGAATAAAGGAATAAGCATACACAATGCAAATAAGAAAGCGTAAAACAACTTGAACCCACCAGCAAAACCAAGGAGGATGTTGAGATAACCCAATATTTATATCAATATCAGGTTGTTGCTTTGTGTTCTTGCTGGGTTTAGGAGTCGCACCATTTAAAGTTTTCCCTTGACCCTTGGGACCATATTTTTCCTGATATCACAAATATTATAAAGAGAAGGCAAAGCATTTAAACTTAATGTGATGAGATTATATGCAAAAGAAAACGAGGAACCGAACCGCCTCTGAAATACACTGCCCTGAACGCTTTCCTGCCCGAACATCTCTCCACAATCAATGCATGATAGCTACAGCATTTAACACTCAAAAATCAAACAGATATACAATTGTTTTTGACAAAAATAAAAAATGAAATGATGAAATAGAGACCTTGGTCGCTGAGCAAATTCTGAAGTGATTAGGTAACTTTGGTTTCTTCAAGTTCTCTCCGCAATCTTCACACTGAAACCACACCATTTCTATTGCACTCCTAGTTCGATTGAAAGGGATAGAAGGAGGTGAATAACGCGAAAACGAGCTCTGCAAGTGGGAGCTGGACAATGAAACCGAGGTTTAAGACGATTATTAGGGTTTTCTTTCTCCATTTTCCAATTCGAGGATCCACAAGATCGAGAAGCTTGCAGACCCAATGTATCCCTACGCGCACCGTTTTGGATCTCCTGGACTCGAGTTTTCCATCTAGAATGGCTATTGCCCGGCGACGGGTCAGATTTAGAATACCATATCAGGCACCGGACAGAGGCCGGACGGGGGAGAATTCTTATTTTAAATTTTTATTATTTCATAAATTATTTAAAATTTTACAATTTTAACATATTTAATGTTTATTATCATGGATTTATATATTTTTGTATATATAAAAATAAAATGTAAAATAAATCATTAATTTTACACATTATAAATAAAGAAAATAAATGATATTTATATAAATAAAATTTTAAACCTTCCAAAAAAAATAAAATTTAAAATAAATTAATAATTTTACACAATTAAGCAATTCATTTATTTTGTAAAATGAAATTATAAAAGAAAATAAATTTTTTTATTATATGACAACAATATTAAGAAGAATTTAATAATTGATATTTTATAAGAAATAATAATTTATTTTGAAATTTAAATATATTTAAATTTATAAAAAATAATTTTATATTTATTATTAGTTAAATATATATTATCAATTTTAATTCTTTACTGTATTTAATATTGATAGTCAATGATTAATAATAAATGATAAATTCATAAATAAATATTTATATAATTTTCTTATGAATATTTTTATTTTTAAAATTATTTAATTTTATTTATTTAAAAATCTTCTTTATAAACTGGTTTTTATTTTCTAATTATATCCCACATGTGAGCAATGATGAAATATATGGTGGGTGCCATATTTTTCTTTCCAATATTTTTTTTCTATTTATCATATGAAATAATTACATAGTAAAAATAAGTCTTTCACTCATCTCTTAATAATAGAAAAATCTATTTTCAAATCCTTAAATTTTTAATATTTATTTAATAAATTTTTATTTTTTAATTGTGCATTGTTAAATCCACAAATATTTTAATTTTAGAAGACTAAAATTTTTTAAAAAAAGAAAGAAAACTTTGTCAAAACATTAATTTTAAAAATTAAAATAATTATACTTAATATATCATTTTCGAAAAGTCCATGTGTTTGGAATTTGATATTTCTTCCCCACTAACCTCTATTATTTCCCACTTAAAAAAGTAATTCCTTTTTTTTAATTATATCTTTCATTTTGTTAATAAATGTTTATTTTTCATTTATATTATTAAATACACAATATATATACTTATATTTAAAAATTAAAAAATAAAAACTTAACAAACAAAATTCAAAAAATTCAAGTTTTTGGAAATTCATCTGATTTTTTAATTCAAATTTTAACATAAATTAAAATAATTTATGTATAAAATAAAATATTTTTTCATATAAATTATATTTTTATGAAAATATTTTTTATTATTTAATTATAATATTAAATTAATAATATTTATATTATATATGTATAAATATTTTTATATTTTAAAATTGATTATTATTATCTAAAAAGTGTTGAATTTATTTAATTTTATATATTTTAATTAATAATTTTTATAAAAATTATTTTTATTAGTAATTTATATTTTAATATTTCCTTAAAATATTTAAATTTTAACTTATATAAATATTATTATAAAAAAAAAATCCAACGACATGTCGTCAAAGCTGGAGAGGCAAGCACAACAATAATCGACATTGCCAAATCAATGAAAATTGCAGGCCGACAATCCATCGAGAACGCGCACAACGAGTCTGTATGGGCTGCCACGTGGGTCCCCGCCACCACCAGCCGACCCGCGCTCCTTCTCACCAGATCGCTTGACGAGAGTGTCAAGCTTTGGAAGTCCGACGAGCTTAACCTCGAGCGCACTAACACCGGACACTGCCTCGGGGTCGTTGCCGTGGCGGCGCATCCCTCAGGCGTCATCGCTGCGTCCGCTTCGCTTGATAGCTTCGTTCGAGTCTTCGATGTTGATATTAATGCTAGCACTGCGACTCTCGAAGCTCCTCCATCGGAATTATGGCAAATGCAGCTCGATCCCAAGGTAACAAGGGAAAAGGGAATGGGAATCTTGACTTTCTTCATTTTGTAGGTGTTAAATTTGAGAAAGGGAAAATTTTAGCAGTTGGGGCACCCTTAATTGAATGTGGGAAATTGGTGCTTTATTGAGCTTGATTCTTTTTAGCAGTACGGGGATTCATATAACCAGTTATAGACTTCAGTAGGAGACATCATTTGGCCTTTTGAAGATTTGTTTTTGGGAATCATATGAAGATTTTTATATTCTCTGAGAATATGTGACATCACAATTATGAAAACGAATTTAGGAAGAAAAAAGAAAAAACTACATACTATACAAGGCATTTGGCAGAAGCAGGAGCAATCATTTGCACTAAATAAATTTTAGGGCTTGTTAAACACTTGTAAGCTTCACTAGAATATGTTATATGGGATAATTGGATTTGTATAAGCCTTCTAATATCAACTCTCCAGTTCCAACTGGCATCAGTGGATGGGTCACAATTTCATTTATAAAAATTTAGTTTGGAACTTCTGGGTTGCATTGTATTCTGCTGAATGGAATTATTTTCATGCATTTGACTTTCATTAAAAGGTATCTCAAAGAATAATCTTTGTGGGAAGCTTAGGTACTGTAGGTTATTATTTGTCATCTTTTGATTAGAAGACAATGGTCTTAAGATTTTTTTATTTTTTGGTTTACAGAACGTGTTCCCTGCATTATCTACCAGGTGATGTGGTAGCCACCTAATGAAAAATCCCTACACCCAAAATGCATGGAGGAGGTGTGACTAACTGCCTCATTAGTTAGTAGATAATATAGGTAACAATGTTTCATACACTTAGCATTTTACTTTAGCAAATGCATTTTTTTATGGACTTGTTGATCTTCATGTATTATTAGTTTGGGAATTATGTGAAAATTACTTGACAATTTTAAGCTGTCATAATTTATGAAGAGTGCTTTTTTATTTATGATTTTGGGATTTCACTTCTTTGAATAATTGTTACATTCACCAGTATTGCTCCTGAGTATATTTTTAGACCCAAGTTGAAGCTTAAAACAATTTGTATGAAAATGTTGCGAATATACATACTGCTGCCAGTTCCTTCTTATTGGAAACAAACCCAAGAGAAATGGTTTCTTAGTTAGGCATGACAAAATGTGGAACATGGGAAAAGATGTCGGAGGTTTTATGTTTTAACAATAGTCCTACCGACAGGATACCACTCTCGCAGTTGCTGGTGGGGGTAGTGCATCAGTCAAACTATGGGACACTGCTACATGGAAACTGATTGCCTCCCTATCTATTCCTCGTCTAGAAGGATCCAAGCCATCATATAAGAATAGCAGCAAGAAGTTTCTCTTGTCAGTTGGATGGAGTCCTGATGGGAGACGACTTGCTTGTGGCTCAATGCACGGCAGTATTTTCTGTTTTTGACGTAGCTCGAGCAAAATTTCTACACCATCTGGAAGGTCATTTCATGCCTGTGTGTTCTCTTGTATATTCTCCTATTAATCCTCGGATGCTCTTTTCTGCATCAGATGATGCTCATGTACACATGTATGATGCTGAGGGGAAGAGTCTGGTTACAGCAATGTCAGGTCATGCAGGCTGGGTATCAAGTGTTGATGCAAGCCCTGATGGAGCAGCTATAGCAACAGGCTCAAGTGATAGAACTGTGATGTTATGTGATCTGAACATGAGGGCTGCTGTGCAGACAATGAGTAATCATGCAGACCAGGTCTGGGGAGTAGCATTTCGGCCACCTGGAGGGACTGGTGTTCGCACTGGTCGTCTTGCTAGTGTATCAGACGACAAAAGTATATCACTGTATGATTATTCCTGAACATACATGGTATTTTGGGTGTAAAAGCATCAAGGATCTGTTTGTGTTGCAAGATTCACTTCTGCTTTTATTGTTATTTATCACTGATCTCAAAGAAATGTTTTGTTTTAGATTCTTTATCTTCTGCTTGATTTATTTTTGTTTCATGATATCGTGAACAAAAGAGGCAGATCCGAGAATTCCTTGCCATTTTCCCATTGAACCTTTGAAATACCGTGGCACCCATCGCCAAATTCTGCCAAGCTTGTTACTGGGCTTCAGCAATCTATATGAACATTTCTGGGCATGAACCATAAGCGTGATCGGGTTCCAACTGTTACAGATGCGGCCTATGGAGCATCAGCCAAAATCCATACCTTTACCATCACATCATATCACCCACCTGCATGACATCACCAATTAGTGTTCATCAAGCTGCATGTACTGATGGTTTCATCCTTCACATACCATTTTATATAATCATGTAACACCCCTGATTTTTTTTATATATTATTATTGGGCTTCGTGTAGGTATCTTCAATTCGCGGAAATTCGACAGTTGTCCGGATCTGTGAATTTTCGTCCAGACAGATCCGTTACCGGAAAAGTCTCCGAATTGGATCGAGGTTTTGGCTATCCCCCCCATTGTCAGACGTTCCGAGCGTGTCCCCAAAGTCGGAATCGGCAAAGGTAAACCCGAACCTTGCTTTTTTGTAATTTTCTAGTGCTTAAATCGGATTAAAAATCCATAAAATATTCGTGGTAGCTTAGAAAATTATGATTCTTTTTGCAATAGCCTAGTAATATTGCTAAGGACCGCGGGGCAAAATTTTAGAATTTTTAGAGCTTATTTGGGCAGTTTTTGTAAAAATGGTCAATTATAGGGACTAAATTGAAATTTTACATATTGTGATGGATGATTGATTTGATGGGCCCAGGAGGGGCTGTGTGATGTGATTGAGTTGTGGATATATGGATTGTGAGTATAGAAGTGTATTTTGAGCCCTTTTGCAGGTTGGGTAGGTCCTAGGTATAGGGGAGACTCTGCCGGATTTTCGGCACGACTTAGGACGTATTGGTCTTTTTCATTGTCTGTATTGAGTCAGATTGTATTAAATATTTGTAATATAATTGTCAGGTGAGCCGGGACAGCCTTCTTCCTCCGCCCAGCCGCCACAGTGATTGTCGTCAAGTCTGTGAGTAAAATATTAATTTTAATTGTAATTTCGATATTATTATATGTTCAGCATGCCCATGCATCACTTATATGCATATATTTATGTAGTTAAACTCTAGGCACGATTTATGTTGCATTCATAACTGTTAAAGTGCCATGAATGTTGTTGCGGTAATTCGGAGCATTGGCGTGCGTGTGATGTGGTGTGGACTATGGATAGGACGGGTAGTCACGGCTTGAGTTCTTCGCTGGGACCCGATCCTTCGAGGGGTAGTCACGGCTTGAGTTCTTCGCTGGGACCCTCGATTTGGTTATTAAGTGGAAGTCCGAGCTGAGTTCTTCGCTGGCACCAGGTTGGATTTAAGAGAGCTGTATAGGGGATCAGCTCCCATATGTTATGATTGATGCTACAGGGTGCGTGAGTGCTCCAAATTACCTTTTTGATGTTATGATGTGAAAATGTTGTTGCTGTTGCATTCACTCCACAGGTTGCATTAGTACTAGATAGTTATAGAGATTATGGTTAAAATTGATATTTTACTCTCTGAGTCGAACGCTCACTCCTGTTCAATATTTTTTTCAGGCTACAGGAGGATTTTATTTTTGGTTAACCTGTGTAACGGCCCAGCCCAGCCCAGTCAATATTGTCCGCTTTGGCCCGTGGGCCTCACGGATTTGCCCCTTGGGAGGTTTCGCTCCCAAAAGCGCGCTGACCAGTTTAGGCTGACCCCCACATATATGGCCCAGATTCCCTTCTCCCATTTCCGATGTGGGACGGGCGGCACCTGCAGGCGTTACGTATCGTCCCCACGATCCGTTACAACCCACCAACTCACTGGGGCGCCTCGCTCCCACTCGTCTGGAGAGTCGGCTCGATACCAATTGTAACGGCCACCACCCAAGATTGTCCGCTTTGGCCCGTGGGCCTCACGGATTTGCCCCTTGGGAGGTTTCGCTCCCAAAAGCGCGCTGACCAGTTTAGGCTGACCCCCACATATATGGCCCAGATTCCCTTCTCCCATTTCCGATGTGGGACGGGCGGCACCTGCAGGCGTTACGTATCGCCGTCCCCACAGTCCGTTACAACCTGCTTTTCTCTTTCGCAGGTTGTTTATCAATATTTGTGTAATTTTATTTACTCTTAGAATTTTCGCATGTGTTAGAAGTATTTATTTGATTATGGTCTGTAATATTATTATCATGTTGGACCTGTAAACGTATAATGATATGTATGTTTGATGGATTGGATGAGGGAGCTGAGCTCCCATTTATTTTTATGAGGATATGAGTATGTGGAGGGTGAGCTGAGCTCCCCAATTGAGTATTTATTATGTTTACAGGTCGGGTGAGTCGAAAACTCCCCGTTGGAAAGTCCATTTTATGGCCGGACTCTGTCCGTTTGGTTTCTTGAAATTGGGCCCAAATGGGCCTTAGAGCTGGGTTAATGAACAGTTAGGCTTACTACGAGACTCGGGGGCTTTAGGCTGGCCCAGGTCCTAGTGCCGGTCCGGCCCATAGGTTGGGTCGTGACAAATCATATAAAATTTAAAATTTTGGGGTGTTACACTCATATAAAAGAATAATTTAATTTTTATAAAAACTAAATTTAAATTATAAATAATGATATTTAATAAATACATTTTTATATATTGATTATATCATAATTTTAAATAATATATTATTTTTAAAATTTTTCTAAATAAAATAATGAATATATTTATAACATAATAAAATACAATAACTAATATAAATATTTTTACAAATGAAACTGTTCAGGAGTCAATTTAATGAGTTATCACTCGAGCTTGTAAATGAGCCGATTCACGAGCCTTAACGAGCTGAATACTATTAAGTTAAAACTCGGTCCATTCATTAAACAAGTATAAAAATCAAGCTCAAACTCGACTTATTTTTAAAACTGAGAATCAAACCAAAGTTTTATTAAGCCGAATCTTAAGCAACTCACGGACAGCTTGTCATTTGATAGCCCTACCAAAGAAAAGAAGAAAGCATTTCCCCTGCATTCAACATGTGTGTGATAGAAAACTTTTTTCGCTTTTTCGAAGTGTTCCTCTTTCTTCACTTCTAAAGAGACCCAATAATCCACCTACTAAAAGTTTGAGATCATTTTTCACTAACTGATCAATTCTATCACTCTTTTTCACAATTTTCCTTTTCTATTTTCATATTTTTGGTTTAATAACTGTGATGATGCTAGAACTTACAAGGCACCTTCCTTGGCTTTTCTCTTTTTGAATTATTAATAAAAAAAGTGAAAATCAATCAATAATGACTACAATTTCAGTTGCACTCATGAATCATATTTTTAGTGAAGTCTCATGGATTTAGTAGACCTGACAGACAAGATTTATGTAAGCAATGGGAGAATTTTTTTTAATGTACAAAGAGGCAACTAAATTTTAAGTGAGGGCATAAATCAAAATGTATTAAGATTACAAAATTTTCCAAGTATGAATGGGAGTACTAGTCCCCACTTCAACTTGGCTCCCCCAGAAAAGGTTTATAGCAGTGTGAAAAGTTTATAGCTTACTGCAACAATCATGAACTTGTCTTAGGGTAATGAATCTAATTCCAAAGAAGTCAACAGTGGCATGCCAAGTTTGTATTCATAAAAACCTATATGGCAAAAATAATCATCATCAAAGGCAACTACAACAAAATTTACAAGGGAAACACCAAAAAAGAAGCATATAATCTTATTTATTTTATTTTGTTTTGTTTTATTTTTTGCTTTTAAAGGAAAGCTATTAAAAATCCAAACATATATTGAGGAGTACTAGCCCAGAACTTACTATGTCACCAAACAGTTTATGAGGAACCTTGTGGCCCAAATACTTCTTGAAAACATCCATCACAGCCCCAAAATCTGCCTAACTTGCACAGGTGGGTTAGCAAACCTGCAAGCCATATCTGGCATTGCTTTAGAGTGGTAATCAACCTTAGACTGAGTAAATTTCAACCCATGAGCTGTGCTCACCACTACTAACTATCCTGTCCATAGGCCCTATAACGCCACTATTCCTAAGCTTAATCAAGGCTGTCAATGCAACCCCAGCATGAGGGCATATAAACATCCCAGTAGAATCGGGGGCTTTTGACTAAAAAGGTGTAATTGAAAATAAAATTATACTAAAAAATGTGAATTTAAAAATAATTATTAAAAATGAGTGAGTTACGCTAAGCTGAACGAGGTGAGTGCAGGACGCTAATTATAATAGCGTTTATAAGGTTCGGACACTATTTATAATAGCGTCTGCATCAAAATTTTTAAATTAAAGGTGGACGCTATTCAAAATAGCGTCTAGCTTTTCTTTAAATAATAAAAAATTAATTAAAAAAAATTTAAAAGTTGGACACTACTTATAATAGCGTCTAACCTTTTTTTTTTAATTTTAAATTATTTTATTTTATATTTTAAATAAAATATAAATATTATTTTAATAAATAAAATTATAATATATAATATTATATATTATAATATTTTTATTATAAATATTATTTTTTAATTTAAAAATAAATTAAAATTTAATAAAATAAAATATTAAAATTTTGGGGTGTTACACGAATCTTAAGCAACTCTCTGACAGCTTATCATTTGACAGCCCTATCTAAGAAAAGAAGAAAGCATTTCCCCTGCATTCAACATGTGTGTGATAGAAAACTTTTTTCGCTTTTTCGAAGTGTTCCTCTTTCTTCACTTCTAAAGAGACCCAATAATCCACCTACTAAAAGTTTGAGATCATTTTTTACTAACTGATCTATTCTATCACTCTTTTCACAATTTTCCTTTTCTATTTTCATATTTTTGGTTTAATAACTGTGATGATGCTAGAACTTACAATGCATATTCCTTGGCTTTTCTCTTTTTGAATTATTAATAAAAAAGTAAAAATCAATCAATAATGACTATAATTTCAGTTGCCCTCATGAATCATATTTTTAGTGAAGTCTCATGGATTTAGTAGACCTGATAGACAAGATTTTTATGTAAGCAATGGGAGAATTTTTTTAATGTATAAAGAGGCAACTAAATTTTAAGTGAGGGCATAAATCAAAATGTATTAAGATTACAAAATTTTCCAAGTATGAATGGAATTACTAGTCCCACTTCAACTTGGCTCCCTCAGAAAAGGTTTATAACTGTGTGAAAAGTTTATAGCTTACTGCAACAATCATGAACTTGTCTTAAAGGGTAATGAATCTAATTCCAAACAGTGGCATGCCAAGTTTGTATTCATAAAAACCTATATGGCAAAAATAATCATCATCAAAGGCAACTACAACAAAATTTACAAGGGAAACACCAAAAAAGAAGCATATAATTTTATTTATTTTATTTTATTTTGTTTTATTTTTTGCTTTTAAAGGAAAGCTATTAAAAATCCAAACATATATTGAAGAGTACGAGCCCAGAACTTACCAATGTCACCAAACAGTCTATGTAGGAGCCTTGTGGCCCAAATACTTCTTCAAAACATCCATCACAGCCCCAAAATCTGCCTTAACTTGCACAGGTGGGCTAGCAAACCTGCAAGCCATATCTGGCATTGCTTTAGAGTGGTAATCAACCTTAGACTGAGTAAATTTCAACCCATGAGCTGTGCTCACCACTACTAACTATCCTGTCCATAGGACCTATAACGCCACTATTCCTAAGCTTAATCAAGGCTGTCAATGCAACCCCAGTATGAGGGCATATAAACATCCCAGTAGAACCAGCTTGTGCCATTGCATCCATCAACTCCTCCTCTACGGCTTCCTCAACAGTCCCATTCGAATTCTTCAACGCATACGCAGCTCTATCTATAGAAACCGGGTCTCCAATCTGTAGAGCTGAAGCAAACGTAGAATTCGCTTTCACAGGCTTAAACTCTTCCCACCCTGACTTGTAATGCAAGTAAAGAGGGTTAGCATTTGCTGCTTGAACACAAACTAGCCTAGGTATTCTATCAAGAAGCCCCAACTCTTGACACATTTTGAACCCTTTATAGAAGGCATAAATATTCCCTAAATTACCACCGGGAACTATAACCCAATCTGGCACTTCCCAATCAAACTGCTGCAAAATCTCAATTGCAGCGGTTTTTTGCCCTTCAAGCCTCAAACTATTCAAAGAATTGGCCAAATAAATGGGCAACTCGGATGTAACCTCACGGATTAGTTTCATACACCCATCGAAATCAGCATCTATACTCAATACAAAAGCTCCTTTAGCAATTGGCTGCACCAATTGCGCAATTGAGATCTTGTTTGCGGCCAAGAAGACAATCGACGGAATTCCAGCCGCCGCACAATACGCAGAGAGACCCGCTAAGGTCTCCTGTGGACGCGCAGCCAACTCCTACGACGGGCCGTTTCATCTTGCGCAACCGGCTCACTTGGCTGACCAAAACAGTCATGCCCAGGTCCTTAAAACTGCCGGTATCGCTAATGCCGCAGTGTTTAACCCAGAGATCGTTCATAACCAGAAACTGTTTACCAAAACGCTCAGCCCAAAATAGATTTGAGTTCCCTTCGAAAGCCGACGCTATGTCGTCAGGATCAATCTCTGGCAAAATCCATTCCTTCTTAGACCACAGTCCAGACCCATAAGACCACGTGGTCTTACCCACGCGCGAGTCGAACGGGTTGCGCCAGTACGCGCCGTCGAATTTCTTCAGAGCTTCCATGTCGTGCTGGACATCGAGGAGACCACCGGAGCGACTCCTGCACACTATCTCGTCGAGAGAGACCCACTCGGGGGAGTCAGGCCCGGCATTGAACGGGACGCACTTAGCCGACAAAGTATTGGCAACGAAGACAGAGCATTGACGCCGAGCCTCGTCGCTGATGTTCTCGTCGGCAAGTCGGCGGTGCTTGGTCACCTTAGGCGTGTTGTTGGAGGAGGGGGAGGGATCAAGCGTGGAAGAATTGCATGAAATTACGGTAGTACAGCGAGGGGAGGCGACAAGTTTGCTGTTTTGATGGAATCGTTTACGTTTGTAGGTGAGAGAAGAAGCCAAAGACGGGTAAAAGTGAGAGTAAAGAAGAAGCAGGCATGCCTGCGAATGAGAGAGACGGCAAGTGGTTTCGTGGGTGAGCTTTGGTTTTGTTTTGGTTAGGAGTGGACAGGATGCGATGCGTGTGGGTCCGATGTTCAAACCCTCGTGAAACTCGTGTTGTTTGGCTGCTTGCTGATGCCATATATATAAAAAATTTAAAATCCTTATAAAATTTATAAAAATATCTATTTTTTAAAATTTTTATTATTTTAATATTATTTTCAAATTAATGAGATTTTTAAATAAATTTAAATTAAAAAAATTAATATTATAAATAAGAGAATAATAAAAAATTATATAAACGGCTCTATATATTACAATGTATAAAAGAAAGAAAATAAATTTTTATCTAAATTAAATAAAAAATTATAAATATGTGTGAATTTTATTGATTTTAAAGTGTTCTATTGACTTGAATATAAATTTAAATTTAAATTTTCAATTCTACTAATTTTAACGTATTCATATTAATTTGTTTATATAAATTTAAAAAAAAATATTTATCTAAATTTAAAATATAAATATATAAAATCTTTAAACAAAATTCATATTACGCCTTAATTTACTTAGTCCACTCATTATTTTGGCAACAATAACAAACGCGCTTGCCAAAACCGATGGTTTTTATTTTAATTTTTAATTTAGACTTTATTTTTAATTAATTTTTTTAATTTATATTTTATTTTTAAATTATTTGATCTAATTTGATTTTAGTTTGAATTAATAAATATTAATCAATTAAATTAAATAATTTATATATATATATAATTAAATATAATTCATAAATTTTTTATAAAAATAAATCGATTCGATTCGATTTGGTTTGGTTTGAATACATAAAATTACTATTCAGTTCGGTTCGGTTTAACTAATTTTTTTTCTTTAAAATCGAATCAAACCAAACCGAAATAATCAAAATTTTTATAATATAAAATCGAATCAAATCGATTAAACTTTAAAACCGAACTGAATTGATTCAATTCGATTTGATTTTTCAATTTAAACTAAAATCTGCTCACCCCCTACCTGTGTGCTAGATTTGTTCTGCCTGTTTTGGATAGATCCAAATGCCTACATTGGTTTGGATTATATGGATTTGCTCTTTTCACAAAGAGGTTTCTATTTGCTCTACCTTATCAACATTTCCTAGATTTGCTTCCACACCATAGTTGTGATAGTCATCCCGTTTAACTACAAGCACAAGAGTTTTATAACAACATCGCTTGTCTATGAAGAGCTGAGCTTAGTGTTCTTGTTGATGAATTGAGAGGTCGACATTGGTTAGTAGAGTTGTTGTATGTCGATGAGTGACTATGGTTGCCCTTTGTGTTGCTGGCAAATGTTTGTTGGCTTCGGCCTCTACACAATAGCTCAAATGGTGATAACTACGGCGGTTGACAATGTTGTGTCTTTCCCTGCATTCATAGGGTTTTTAGGTTAGGGATGGGTTTGTATTGTGAATTGAGTTTTGGTTGGATTTAAGTTATTTGATATGTTGGGCTTGCTGCTAACTTTTTGTGTGGGCTTCCTCCATCTACAAGTGTTTTTATAGGTCATATTGTAATCCCTGCCTTTATGGGTTTTTAATGCAATACTGCATAAAAAAAAAAAAAAAAAAAAAGAAGAAGGAAGAAGGGAGGTGAATTAAAAATTAGGTGTTTGTCACCTAAATTTATTCATATTAATAATTAATTAAAATTAAAAATATTTAAATAATATCATTATATAAAAACTCATATATAAAGATGAATAATTTAAGTGTCAATATTAATTGATAAATTATTTTAATTATATATAGAGAAATGCTTTTAATAACATAAATAATTATATAATCAGATATTTGGCCTAATCGAGTTTTTTAAATTTTATAATATTTATATTATTATCTTTTCAATATTGTAATATTAATATTATTTTTTTAAATTTTATAATATTTTTTTACTTATCATTTATGTATTGACCTAATTTTTTTTTTTTATCTGTCATTACAGACGCTCTGCTTAGCTATTGCCATCTTAAGTAATAATCGTTTAATATTAATACTATATTAAGAAATTGCCCATGCTAACGAACGCATGTGACTATTGATAATTTTAATATATAAATAATTTTAATTTACACATATTTTTTTTAAATTTTTAATATGTAAAAATTAAATAATATTTTAAATTTTTTTATTAATTATTTTATATTTTATATTTTATTAATTAAATATTGTTTCATATTTTTAATTAATATTTTTATCTCTCAGATTTTTAATTAAGATTTCATAATAAAGAAATAAAAATATTATAATATACTAGGAAATTGGTTAAAGATATATTCAAATTTTTATTAATTATTTCATATTTTTATTTATATATATATATATATTTTTAATTAAATATTGTTTTATATTTTTTATTTATTTTTTTTATCTTTCAAAATTTTGTAATGAAAATTTCATAATAAGAACATTGCTTAAAGATATAGAATTATTTGATGTTGGTTCAATATATGATTATTTTATTATTTTAACTATTAAAATTTTATTATATAGCTAAAAAAATAAAAGAGAATAAAATATAAAACGCTATGTGTCAATATCATAGACAATATCATGTGACAAAATCATAAAAATAATACTATGTGTCAACTCTTTGAAAATACCCTCATGTTTTATATATACCCTAAGAAATTATCCATGTTAATTTATGTATTAGTAATTTTAATTTATATATTTTTTAATTTAATATAAAAATAATATAATGTCTTAAATTTTTTTATTAATTATTTCATATTTTATTTTTATTACTTCTTATCTCTCATACCTTTAGATAAAAATTTCATAATAGAAAAAATTAAAATCTATATATATATATGTAATAAGTCTAAATATATAAATATATATAATTAATATGTGTTAATATATTGTAACTTGTCTTATAATAATGATTATTTATTATATTATTAAAAGAATAACTATTAGATATATAATAGGGAATACCATATGACAATGCTATAAAAGAGCATATCACGTGTCGAACTCTTGAAAATAACTTTCTACGCGTACGTGTGTATGTAAGGATTTAACTTTAAGTAAATTTTATATATATTTAAATATACTTTTTTCTTTTGGTAACTGCTTTAAATATACCCTTTATGTCACAATTAGATCAAAATTGATGATTTTGGTTAAGATTTAGAGAAATTAAAATCTCATAATTTTCATAATTTTGATTTGATTCTGTTTTAATTTCAACTTATTAAATATTAACTGTTAAATATTTAACAAAAAAAAGGGAAATTTTGATTTTAGCTTGATTCATAGTTAGTTTTCATCAGTACAATTTTTTTTTTTATTCAACTCTTTGCTAGATAAATTCAATAATTAAAATTCAATCTAAACTATCAGTATTCGTTATAAATCTGATTATTATTATTAAAAAATTAATTAAAATTATTTAATTTTTATATATTTTAATTAATAATTTATATAAAAATATTATTATTAGTAATTTATATTTGAAAATTTAATACATATAAAATTAATATAAAATATATTTTATATTTAATTATTTATTCATATAAATAAAGTAATGAGTATCAATACATATTGCATAAATATCTTTTACAATTTAATTATTTATTAATTAGATATATTTAAATAATAATTAATTGAATCAAATATTAAAAAAATTGACCATCCCATCTTAAAGGAGGAAAAATTAAAGCAATGATTTTTCTTATATGATAACATACATGAAATGATAATCTAATAGCAAATAAACTTGCATGCATGAATAGGTAAAAAAATTATAATCATCCTATAATTTTTTAAGAAAATAATAACTGTATCTATATATGTGTTTATTTATTTTTGTTAACTTACCATTTAATATATTATCCATACATAAAATTATTGTTATGCACAGGGAGTAATACATTGGTAATTTTTGATAAATTATTAGGTGTATTCAGTGTATAAACATTATTTTTTTTAAAATATGAATTTCATTTTACTAAAATTATGACTTTTTTTTATATCTAAGAAAGCATTATATTTTAATATTTCTAGTGTATTTAATAATTAATCTCTTTGAGACGCTTGTATTCCAATATGATATCTTTGACAACTCATGAGGTGATGCCAAATACATTTAACATTAAAAAAATATATTTATTTTGTCATGATCCGAACCCATGGGTTGGACCGATACTAGGATATGGGTCGACATAAAGCTCCCGAAATCCATAGTAAGCCTTACTAATCTCAAATCCATAATCAGGGCTCAAAAATGAGGCCCATCATGCAAATAAAAGAAAATAAAATATTATATTATATTTTTATTCGGGTCAACCCAACCCGATAACTATTAAAATCTAAAACCAGGGGAGCCCAGTTTAACCCGGAATCAATCAATTATAACTATTTAAATATCATAAAAATTTTCATTTATTGATATCAAAAACTTAAATTAACATAGTCTCCAACAAGATCCACGTCACTGCTAACATGTGCAGAGTTATAGATTTCAAGTTTAGAAAATAATAAAACAAATCAATAACTGATATTAAACCTACGAGGAAGAAAGTAGGTTACTCTGAAAAAGAACTCATCATGTAGCCTAAAAAAATAGTGAACAGGAGTGAGCGTTCCACTTAGAGAGTAAATATTTATTTTATATATAGTCTCTATAAGTATCTAATTCTAATGCATCCCTGCAAATGAAAATGCATAATCTTTATACAAGTCAAACATATCATATTAAGTCACATCAAAGATAATCTGGAGCACTCATGCGTCTGTATCAAATCTATACTCACACATACACATATAAGGAGCTGATCCCCCTACCCAGCTCTCTTAATCTAAGGCTTGCAATCGAGATCAACTCGAGCTGAACTTTCGCTTAATAATCCATATGCGGGGGTCAGCAAGATTAACTCAAAACCATATTCACCCTGACTTCCTCAAAAATGACCAGGCCCCAAGTGAGACTAGTTCAAGCCGATTAGCCCGTCCTACCCATATTCATACATACCACATACATACCTACTTACACACAGAGCTCTAGATTATCAAAACACAGCAACCAAAGTAATATCATCAAATATAAATGCAAAGCAGGGCGTGCCTAATCTTTAACTATATAAATATAAGTATAAATAATGCAAGAGCATGTCAAAAGGATAATAATATTAAAATTGTAAATAAATAAATATCTACTCACATATTGACCATAAACTACTACGGTGGCTGAGGGGAGACGGATGACTAATCATAATCACCTAGATAATTATATTATAAATCTATAAGTACTTACCCAAATCAAAGGTTTTAAAGAAATAAAGACACTCTAATTTTGTGCTAGAAATCCGTCAAAGTCTGTTATGTACCTAAAACCTATCCAACCTAGTAGTACTAAAATTTTTTAAAATTTTTATTATTAATTTAATTACTTTTAATTTGATAATCAAAGTAATTAAATTTTTTATTAATTAATATATTAATTATAATAGATTATTAATTAAAATTAATAATTTACAAATATATTTTTGTTAATAATAATTAATTAATAGTATAAAATATATGTTATATTATTTCTTCATTAATTATAAATAATAATGGTTTCAATTATATTTAATTTTTTCAATTAAATCTAATTTATATTTTTTAAATAATTAAAAATTAAATAAAAAAATTCAAATCAATTTCTATTTTATAGATTAAATTAATTATATAATACGTTGAGTGTATTAAAATTTAGTAATTTTTTACATAAATTTTAATTTTTTCTAAAAATAAAGATAATGAAATACATAATTTTGAACATTTAGAAACGTGCAGTGCGCAGCACTCAATAGTTACGTTTCCGTAAGCCTCGAAGTTACGTTTTCAATTAAAAACCCCTCGTGGCTGCGTACTTGCTTTAAATGAAACAAAAATATAAAATTAAAAAAAAAATCTAAAAATCAACGTGGATCGGTCTACGCGAAACGTGTCTAAATAGGGAAATGCAAGGACAGAAGAATAATATCAGTGGCTCCACACATCAAATTTTCCCCTACCCAAATATATAGCTAAAATATATACGCGCCAGCAAATGGCGTGCGGAAAACATACTGTAATGTCTCAAATTTTCCGATTTTTTTTTTTCTCCTGAAAAAATATTTTTAATTCCCTGCCCCTCATTTTTTTTTACAAGTATTTATAAATATAAAATTACAAATATGCCCTCAGCGCGTTTCCCTCATTCTTAATTTTTTTTTAACATGGATCAGTGACTAAAGATTTTTACTCACCTAATTATTAAATTGAGTTTTCCCTCTTCCAATCTCTTATAAAAATATTAATAATTTTATTTATTAAAAAATAATTTTTTTTTATTATATTTTTTATTATAAAGTAATAATTTAAATAATTTTAAAAGGACATTTAAAAAATAAGTGTTCATTATTAAAAAAAAAGCCAAACCATTGAAAAAAGTTAAATTTGTACACGAATGGTCAATTTTGATTTAATTTTAAATTTTAGTGTTAATTTTATCAAACTTTAATTGGAGATTTTAAATACTAATATGATGAATAATATGATTAAAATATTATTATTTTGAAACTTAAAACATTTTGATCAACATAATTTAAAATAATAATATTTTAATTACATCATTTATCATATCAACAACTACAATTTCTAATTTTACAGTTAGTCAAAATTAAAAAAAATTAAAATTGACATTTAAAAAAAATCCTTGATTCTAGAAAAAAATTCATGTGGACTTTTTTTTTTTCTAACCTATTGATTAACAACACTAAAATATAAACAAAATGAACTTCCCAATCTAATAATAAATTAATGTTAATTCTTGCAATAATTATTTTATTTAATAAGTAATATTTATATCAACAGAGTTAATATCGGTGGTAAAAGCCTAGTTCTGCGTAATTTGATGACATAAGGTACTTTTCAAAATCTGGCCTGCCTAGGTTCGAGACTTCTCCACCCTTTTTTTCCCTTGTATCCCAATGACAAAAAAAAAAAAAAGTGGTAAAAATTCTTACTAAGCGGTAAAACAGTATTGTGCAACGGTCGGTTCGGTTTCGAATCGAACTGAATTGATAAAATCAAAAATTAAAAATAAAAAATTTTAAAAATCCAACCAAATCAATTAATAAGAGAAAATTAAATTGAATCGAATCAATATATATTAGTTTGATTTAATTTTAAACCGATAAAATCGAAATTTATAAAATTTCATATTTTTAACATTAAATCTAAATAATAAAAACATAAAAATAAAAAAATTAGAAATCAAAACTAAAAAATCTTAAGGTTCGATTCGATTTTCTTTAATTTCGGTTCGATTCAATTTAATTTTCTTTAATTTTTTATATATATTAATAATTTCGATTCGATTCAATTTTTTTAATTTTTTTTATAAAAATAATTGAACTGAACTTATTAACTGAAATTATCAAAATTATAAATGAAATCTAATTGATTAAATTTTAAAATTAAATTAATTAAATCAAATTAAATCGATTTAATTTAATTTTTTAATTTAATTAATTAGCAAATCTACTTGCTCCTTGAAGTCGGTTAATCTTTGTCGCATTAGATAGTTGGTCGGTGAATGACGTGCCAACCTTTCCTTCTATGCTCATTAGGTAGAGATCAGAGATTCTGTCGTTTTCACATATTCCACCACCCTTACCTCCGCGTTTTGGTTTTATTTTGGAAATTAGAATCGGATTAAAATAACATTAAAAGGATTTGATTAGGATTGAAATAATTTTTTATTCCTCTCTTATGTTGGAGTAAAATTAGATTCAGCGATTATAATTGATTTTTTAAGAAATTAATATAAATTTAATTGATTCAAAATTAAATTAAATTAAATTAAAATTAAAATAATTAAATCTAATAATTTAATTTAAAATTCTTAATTTTTTAAACAATTGAAATTCTTTTATCAGACAACTCAAATCGCCAATTCCAACATAAAATCATATCAAAATGCTCTTATATTTTTTAAAATATATAATTTAATTTCTTACACATAACTTGTTAATTATTTGACCTCTTTATTTGTTTTTTATTAATTAATATATTAAAGCTTAAAAATTAATTAATGAATTTTTTAAATATGAAAATAAAATTTTTTAAATAAAATTTTTTATAAAAATATTTTTTATTATTTAATTATAATATTAAATTAATATATTTATATTATATATGTATAAATATTTTTATATTCTAATAAAATTATAAAATTTAAAAAATAATTTTTGTTAAGAAATGAAGGCATTTTCTTTAAATTGATTTAAATTTTTATTTAAAAATATTTTCCATTAATAATGTTTTTAAGTGACTAAAAATTAAAAAATATAAAAAAATTATTTTTTAAAAAATATTTTTCACATACTTTAATATTAATTTTTTAAAATAATTACATAATTTATCTCTAATTTGACTATAAATCACCATCTAATTATTTTTTTTTAAATTTATTTGTGGTAACGAGACTAATCATTAAAAAAAAAGAAGAAAAAACCTAGTCTTCTGTTGGTGACGACGGGGAATGCCAAACTAGCCTCTCCTGCTTGCTTGGACCCGATTTGACCAGTAACAGAGAGTTTTAGACAGAGAAGAGAAAGCTTAGAGCTTTGCTTTTTGATATATAAGCTTCCCTTAATCTCATTGTTTGAAGGAGTTTAATATTTCAAAAAAAAAACAAAAGCTTTGAAAAGGGGGCGAAATCCTTGAAAAAACTTTTGTTTGCTTGTGGTTATCATCTTCATCTCCAGCTCAAATTCAATTCAACCGCCGCTTTCTTTTTGTCCGTCGAAGAAGAAGTAGCAGCAGCTTTGCAACTCACAAAGACAAACCCCACCGAGTCTTATTCTCCTTAATCCGACTCACTGAGTCTCATTTCTCCTGCTCCTGGTCTTTTCTTCCAATGAGTTGAAAGAGAAAGAAAATCGCGTATAGGATCGCCATGGTAACTTCAAGATATGAAAACATTTCTTTCTTTTTGTTTTTTTTTTCAATATTTTTTATTGGCCTGGTTTTCTTCTACTCTGTTTGATTTGTTGAGTTGAATCTATTAGATATTATAGTTTTTGTTTCAGTTTGCTTCTGAGATATGGAATATGAACTTTGTTTGTTTAGCTCGTAGCAAACTGCGACTCTTTATTTTTGGATTTTGACTTCTTTTCTTGGGTGAATTTTTTGGATGAGAAAGCATGGGTTGTGTTTCAATTCAAGCATATTTGATAACCTGCATTACTAGATGACCGGAGATAGCATATGAGACGCGAGAATTGTTGATTTTGAATAGCGTTAGAACTATCTGTTTAGCAAAGACATGGATGAATAATGGCAATTAGAAAATTAGATGGAAGTTTTAATTTTTAATACTATTGCTTTGGCAGCTTTTCTTTTGCATATAGCAAATGAAGATTTAGATAAGTGTCATGTAGTTAGGTTAGTAGGGCAAACAAGAATTTTTGGTTTTTGGTCCATGGTGGTACCCTAATGTTATCACCTCTTAGTTGTTGTTTCTAGCCTCAGAAAGCTGAAACTTGGTGAGTTCTGCATGGTAATTAGGAACTTTATTCTGCAATGCTGACTGCTGATGTTGACTTCACAGTCAGCTGCTTAGCTCTTATTCAATTGTAGAAACACCTAAAAGTATGTTGTGGTATATCTGTGGTGAAATTTCCCTGGGCAAAATCTGGATGCGTTGCTTGCTTGATATGCCACAACCATCAATGTGCTATGCAGCCATCAATATTTTTTCTTGCTAACCGCATCTAGCTATGGTTATTTTATGAATTTTCACAAGGCAATTATTCTGGGGCTATTTACCGTACTAGGGTACCGTAGGTGCAAAATTATTAAAACAGGGTGTAATGGACAGATATTATGAGAATGGGGTGAAGTTGGCTGAGCTGGAAAGCTGTTGCATGGGGATGTTAATATAACTAGAAGGCAGAGCACAAGACGCTAATCAAATTCTTGTCCGGAGGTGGAACGCTAATTTACCTAGCGTGCACAGCTTTTGCCGAGATTCTCTGTAATATTGTCACATCAAAATGCAAAGGGGATGCCAGTTATAATGGCGTGCAAGACTGAACAGAATGCGAACGCTAGTTTAATTGGTGTCCTGCCACTTTGACCATGCACAACGTGGACGAAGACCAACGTTTCTGTTCATCTCACCCCACTTTCATAATTTTTTATACAACACGCTCTGTTTTCATAATTTTCCTAAAATAATACCTTTGTATGGTAAAAAGCTCAGTATTCTGTTGCATTGATTGTAACATTAGAGCGAAAAGGTATTCTGTTTTTGTTTAAAAAGATCAGTTGCCAATAGGTTTGTGATTTGATCCTTCTTTGTGTGATTGTATCATCATAATATTTGTCAAAATTTGGTAGGGAACATTAAAAATGGCTGTGACAGTTACATGTTACGGATATTCGGTTCACTGTTTAAGCATATCTGAAATCAAATCCTATTGTCTTCTCTTTGTGTTTAATATTTTTTATATTTTATTTTTTTATTTTCAGGCTACACCAGTTAATATTATAGTAGGTTCTCATGTATGGGTTGAAGATGCAGCAGTGGCATGGATAGATGGTGAAGTATTTAAAATAAACGGTGATGAAGTTCATGTTCATACCACAAATGGGAAAACAGTGAGTTCATACCGACTCATTTTGTTATTTTATTTGCATTACATGGATCTACAAGTGTGTACATGGTTGTGTTTGGTATTTACTCTGTAAATTAGAACCTTCAATCTTAAGTATTGAATTTACCTGTTACAAAAATGCATTGCAATTACCAACTTAAGAGTTGATTGGTGATGTTAGTTTTAATGTAGATTGAGATTTGGCTTCATTTTCTTCTCCCTCCTTCAAATTATTTTCTAATTTATAGTCTTGTGACTTTCAACTTGGAAAAACTTTTGCAGGTTGTTGCAAATATATCCAAAGTGTTTCCCAAGGATACTGAAGCTCCTCCAGGAGGTGTAGATGACATGACAAAGTTGTCATATTTGCATGAACCAGGAGTTCTGCATAACTTGGCTAACAGATATGAACTTAATGAAATCTATGTAAAATACTTTTGCAATTTTCTTTCTCAATTTACGTTCGGAGTAAATATTGCATCAATAAATTTCCCAATTCAGTAAAATACCTTTCATTTTTTGAACCATTGAAAGATGTCCCTTTTATATACGTCTTGCAGACATACACTGGAAATATACTGATTGCTATAAACCCATTTCAAAGATTACCTCATCTGTATGATACTCACATGATGGAACAATATAAAGGTGCCCAATTTGGAGAGCTAAGCCCTCATGTTTTTGCAGTTGCAGATGTTGCATACAGGCAAGATTTTTAATTTTATTAGATCTTACGTTTTATGCTTGTGCTGAACTTTGTGCTTTGCTTTCATAGGGCAATGATTAATGAGGGAAAGAGCAACTCAATTCTAGTTAGTGGAGAAAGTGGTGCTGGTAAGACTGAGACAACAAAGATGCTCATGCGATATCTTGCACACTTGGGTGGTCGATCTGGGGTGGAAGGGCGAACTGTTGAACAACAAGTTCTAGAAGTAAGATGATGAGCTTTCCCACCTTTGCCTAAAATCTATGGATCTGAAAAGTTATATATCCATTAATATTATTAGATGGGAATTGTTCTCTGATATGGGGTTTCTGGTCTATTGAAATTTGCAGTCAAATCCGGTTCTTGAAGCATTTGGCAATGCCAAAACTGTTAGGAACAACAACTCAAGGTAACTACTGTTTTACTCTGACAAATGTAATAGAAATAATATTGTTGTAAGTGGTCTGATTTGGAAGTTGCACTGCAAGGTAGCTGAACAAGTTAATCATTGAAGAGATAATAGAGGATTTAAATTCTTTTCTTCTTAAGGCTCAAGAGTGCTTTCTTGATTGATTGGTTGTAGTGTTCACAAGGTTGAATATATTCCTTTCCTCTTCTTCCCATTATTTGAATATTGAAATAGGTGCATATAGAACATAAATATGAGCAATGCCATTGATGTTTTATGTTTCAGCTGTAACAGATTGAACTGGTTAACTGAGATGAAACTGGGTTCACTTCATCATTCTGTCATACTGATTGGTGTTCTTTTCCTTGGTTCTTAACCATTGTTTTTTTTTTCCTCCTTCCTCCTGTTTTGAGACATTATCTCCTTGAATTCATTAGAGATATTGTTCAATCTGTTGTGTGCATAAGCTCTTTTACTAAAAGGAGCATATTCAAGCATTTCTTTATATTCATCTTGGTATCAAAATGCAGTCGTTTTGGTAAATTTGTTGAGATCCAATTCAACAAGAATGGGAGGATATCTGGGGCAGCCATACGAACTTATTTGCTTGAGAGGTCTCGGGTTTGCCAAATTTCTGATCCTGAAAGAAACTATCATTGTTTCTACCTTCTTTGTGCAGCTTCACCTGAGGTAGTGATTCTTTGTATTTGCATTGAAAGTTCAAAACATGTCCCGACTTCAGTTGTATTTCATTGTTCCTGTGCCTGTATTTATAACTGTTAACTATCCCTTGGATTTTTAGGAAAGAGAGAAGTATAAGTTGGGAAACCCCAAGTCTTTCCATTACTTGAACCAATCCAACTGCTATCAATTGGATGGAGTAAATGATGCTGAGGAATATCTTGCAACTAGAAGGGCAATGGATGTAGTTGGCATTAGTGAAGAGGAACAGGTTAGCTTTTTAAGAGATGTAGTGTGCTGCTACTGCACTCATAACTTCTATATTATGTCTTTTTAGGAGGCAATTTTTGGGGTTGTAGCAGCAATTCTGCATCTTGGAAACATTGAATTTGCAAAGGGAGAGGAGATAGACTCTTCTGTTATCAAGGATGAGAAATCTAGATTCCATCTTAATATGACAGCAGAGCTGCTCAAGTATAGCTGATTTAATCCTTCCTTTTCTTCTCATCTATTTAAGTTATATTTGTTCTGTGTGATTATTTGAACCATATAAATCAATTAACTTATGTTGTACTGTAGGTGTGATGCCAAGAGCTTGGAAAATGCACTAATAAAACGTGTTATGGTAACTCCAGAAGAAGTTATTACGAGGACTCTCGATCCTGTTGGTGCAGTGGTTAGCAGGGATGCCTTGGCTAAAACAATTTATTCCCGCTTGTTTGATTGGTAAAGTAATTTCCATTCCAGTTCTCTGTGTGTGTGCTCACATTTGTGGCATTTGCACCGAAGCTGTAAATATTCCATACATTTTTCCATACACTCTTTGTTTTTAATGAGTTCATATTTAATTTTTTGCAGGCTTGTGGATAAAATTAATAGTTCAATTGGGCAGGATCCAAACTCAAAACAATTAATTGGAGTTCTTGATATATATGGTTTTGAAAGTTTTAAGCTTAATAGGTAAGCCTTTAAGTTCAGATGTTATTTGCAATACTGCATTTTTCCTTACTGATTAGTACTTGCCTTTCTATACAGTTTTGAGCAGTTCTGCATAAATTTTACAAATGAAAAGCTGCAGCAGCATTTCAATCAGGTTTGGTGCTTTGCATTGTCCTTTCCTTTGCCTCTAATTTGTGGTACCATTGTCTTTGCCGAATTTGATCATATGGTGTTTGTATAATTGCAGCATGTCTTCAAAATGGAGCAGGAAGAATATACAAAAGAAGAAATTAATTGGAGCTACATAGAATTTGTTGATAACCAAGATGTGCTAGATCTGATTGAGAAGGTCTTATATAGTCGAACAGTCCTTTTTATTTATATTATTCTCATTTGATTGAAGAATAATGTGCTTCGTGGAGAATTATGAGTATCATTTACTGTATATTTTTATCTATATGTGCACTCGTCCTATAGTTCTGGTACTTGGTCAAAGATATTTAAACTTTTCTCTTTAATATTTTGCAGAAACCTGGGGGAATTATAGCACTTCTAGATGAAGCCTGGTATAGCTCTCATTTGATTCTACTTGTTTTAATTTTTTTCCTTATACATTCTGCAGGAATTGAGTTGCTTATTTATTTTGGAGATCACAGAATCCACCGACCACACAACCTGTTGCTACTTATTCTTGTATATTTCAAAAATTGACTCAAGTATGCTTAATGCTTCATACAGCATGTTTCCTAAATCGACGCATGAAACTTTTGCTCAGAAGTTGTACCAGACATTTAAAAACAACAAGCGCTTTATCAAACCTAAACTTTCCTGTACTAGTTTTACCATATCTCACTATGCAGGGGAGGTAAACAGATTTTTCCTGTATATTTTGTACAATTTCTTTCAACTTTAATAGATGCTAAATATTTTTCATGTTTATTCCAGGTAACTTATCAGGCAGATCAGTTCCTTGACAAGAACAAAGATTATGTAGTGGCAGAACATCAGGATCTTCTGACAGCCTCAAAGTGCTCCTTTGTGGCTGGTCTCTTTCCTCCACCTCCAGAGGAATCATCAAAATCCTCTAAATTTTCTTCCATTGGGTCACGCTTTAAGGTACTAACGATTTACTTTCTGGTCAGCCTTCCTCAAGGTGAAGTTTCATTAACTAATTTATTTGATGAGTAAAAGAGCTCAGTGGTTGTGCCTGTTGTTGTGGACCAAAACTTATGGACCGAGGCTATCTAAAGATGTGAAAGTGTTTTGAACCCACGAAGCCAACAAATACCTTTTGATTGAGGCTTGGGTCTAATTCTATAGGCGTTTGTTCCCTCTCAAAAAAACAAAAAAACAAAAAAAGAAAAAGCTTGTTCCCTCTCAAAATAAGGAAAAAAACAAAAAATGAAAGAGAAGTACTAGAAAAGCTATGCAGATGTAAGTGGCACTTATTTAAAATTTATGGCATTTAGGTTTTTGGTGAAGTGGCTGCTATTGAGAAAAAGATGAGATGGGTATGTGGAAATGCAAGAATGAACCATATAAGGAGTGCGTATATTCTCGGGAAGATGCAAGTGGCCTCCATTGAGGAAAAGTTCATAGAAGGCAGATTGGATAGTCTGGACGTGCTCTGTAGGCCAGCAAATGCATTAGTACAAAAGGTTGAGCATTGAAGTGGTAGGAGACAAGAAAAATGGGCCAGAAAGCCTAAGATAAAATGGAAAGAAATAGTGAGATGGACTTAGTGGCTTGACTTCTTGGATCTTTCTGAAGATGTAGCCCTAAGTCTATGGGTTGGTAATTTCAATTTCCATCTAGTTTGTGATTGTCTCCAAAAAAAAAAAAAAAAAAAACTAGTTTGGGATTAAGGCTCTATTAAGTAGGTTTTGGTGATGGAAAGGCACTGTGGGTTGTGCATTTGCCTTGAGAGAACAAATGATGTGATGGATTGTCAAGTTGTGAATGACATATTGTAACAGGTAGAAAATGGTAGTAAAATCTGGACCTAACATGAGAGGATTGTGGCGAGAAAAGAGGAACAATGGAGTCTATCATATCATGTCCATTTTGCTTATCATTTGAAATTGCAACAAAAAAGTTCTTTGCTTTTCATTTCTCCGTTTTAGTCTTTTCAGAGGTTTGAATTAAACAATACTTCAAAGGCACTGCACCTGAATCTGTGTCATTGGAATGTACATCCGCACACAAAAGAATGTCATAGATTTGATTTACAACCTTCTTCTTTTGGGTGTCATGGGGATTACCTTATTGCAGGAATACATTTTGATTCAGCTGACATGTCACAGTTTGGACTTGGAAGATGATATAACTTCAAATCATTTTAAGAAACAATAAATAAAATAATGCAAGAAGGATGTGTACTGTTTTTGATGTATGGTGATACTCTGTCTATTTTAACTGTAGGATGCTTTAGTTACACATGGAATAATGTACATGCTAACTCTTTATAGGAACTTTTTTCCAATGTTGTTTACACTCCTTATATTTATGAAGATATCGTATTTTGACAATGGGAGATGTGTTTGAAATTTCAGCTACAACTCCAAGCTTTGATGGAGACCTTGAATTCAACTGAGCCCCATTACATCAGATGTGTGAAGCCAAATAATGTACTCAAGCCTGCAATTTTTGAGAATGCTAACATCATCCAGCAACTACGTTGTGGTGTAAGTTTGATGACCCTGTAGCTTTTTCTTTTTTGTGAATTTTCGTTCGTAAAGCCTTCTAAATTTCATATTTGTGCTTATGATCCTGGCCATTTTGGTAATATGATGTATTTTTTCATATATAATATACATAAAATTATTTAGGGTGTTCTTGAGGCAATAAGAATCAGTTGTGCTGGATATCCTACAAGACGAACATTCTACGAGTTTCTCCTCCGTTTTGGTGTTCTGGCTCCAGAAGTTATGGAAGGAAAGTAAGTTATAATTCAAAGGGGAAATCCATTCAGCATACTTTCTGGCATAGTTTTCTTTTCCTTTTTATTCTATTGTGCAGCAAGTTATTTCCCTGGTGAATCGTTTTTGCTTCTTTTTGTGCAGCCATGATGACAAGGTTGCTTGCCAAATGATTCTGGATAAAATGGGATTGAAAGGTTATCAGGTAATAAAATTTTCTGTGTAACTAATTCTCCTTATTATGTGATGTATGGCAACATCATTATGCTCTTAGAAATAGCAATAGAGTGTCCTTGGTATGAGGAGGCATAGATAATGAGACACAGCAGAAGGGCATTAAATTTATTTTAAATTTCTTTCACTTTGTATAGCTATGTAACTCGTTGACATATCAAACTGTAAATGTGGCAACTTGCCTCTGCTATGCTTCGTGCACGTTGCCAAACATAGACCATCATATATTCTTGGAGTGGCAGGCAGAAAGCCAGAAAGGGAGGGCAGGGGTGGTGACTCCTGAAGAACAATTTACCAGCCCCACTGTGGCCTGAGTAATTTCAGATGTTTCAAGGAATGATGAACAGCTGGTGTTTGCTAGTTCAGTACCAATTTGTGCCCCCACTTATTGTCTTATTAAAGGCTTTTTGGTGTTAGATACCTAACTAACCAGTCTTGTCTTGAACAAAATGTTATTGAGGGGGTATTTGGATTAGTGGCTGGGGGCCGACAGTGTTTTGGACCCTAACCGGCAACTGCTACTTTGGAGCATTTAATTTACTTCATTAATTACGCATTTTACTCGCAAAGGATTTCAAAATCTAGTAACTGACATTTCAAAATTTTAATTGAAAAGATGAAAGCTGGATTTCTTCTTTGGGATTCGAGTCCCTAACTGCAACTGCCAATAGCTAATCACACCAGCCAACCAAAATAGGCCCTCAATAGTTTCTCCAGGATCATTGAATGCTTATGATGGTAACTGCTGTCAAATTCCGTGTGACACCAGTCAGTAAAAGTCTTCTTGTTTATCTTTTATTGGAAACCTATAGGGTTGTACTACATATAGGGCCTAGCCTGCCCACTCCCTAATCCTTACCTCACCCCATTTAGGTTTTTCACTTCATGTCTTACAAGTTACTCATCTATAAATTTCTTATGTCTGCATTGCATCTTGCCAATGGAGTATTTTAGTAGCCTATATCAAACCATGTGCAAAATTGTTGGTTTTACAGATAGGCAAGACAAAGGTTTTCCTCAGAGCTGGTCAGATGGCTGAACTGGATGCAAGAAGAGCAGAAGTGCTTGGAAATGCAGCTAGGACCATTCAAAGACAAATCCGCACGTATATTGCACGCAAGGAGTTTATTGCTTTTCGTCAAGCTGCTATTCACTTGCAATCTCATTGCCGGGGTATTTTTTAAAACTTATTAAAACCATTTTGGTTTGTAACTTTTTTGCTTTTCAATACTATTGGCCATTTACCTTTGCTGTGACACAAAGTAATTGGCATCATCTTCCAATTGTGAACTATGGATCTTCATGTATGCTGGTGTGGTGGTTTTGAATGTGCAGCCGTGTTGATGTTCATGTATTTGTGTCTAAGTCTTGTACACATTTACATGAGATTTTCTCTCTATGTGTGTGTCTGTGTCACACAGAGAGAGAGAGAGAGGACGTGTTCCCGGGGGGGGGGGGTGGGTTGAAACTAGTTTTTGCAAATTTTTTTTTTTGGTGTTTGTTTCATGAATTCATTTTGCCTTACTGTTTTTATCCATTTTTGTTGTTTGCAACTACAATCAGGTGTATTGGCTCGCAAACTATTTGAGCTGTTGCGACGGGAAGCAGCAGCTTTGAAAATTCAGAGGAATTTCAGACGATATACTGCCAGGAAATCCTACTTGACTCTGTATTTGTCTGCAGTCACGTTGCAGACAGGTTTAAGGGCAATGACTGCTCGTGATGAATTCAGATTCAGAAAGCAAACTAAAGTTGCAATTATTATCCAGGTCTCATCCACACACCTCTCCTCATATTCTCTTACAGTTAAAAAAAAAAAAGTTGTGGACTTCCAAATTACTTTACGAAATTCAGTTGCTATAATTGGAATCAAAGTTTCCTTTTCACTTTTGAAACTTAGAAAATATGATTGTTTACTTTGATTAATTCTATAATGAATTTCAGGCACAATTGCGTTGCCATTTAGCATACTCTTATTACAAGAGGCTTCACAAGGCTACATTAGCTTCTCAATGTGGCTGGAGGGCAAGAGTTGCTCGGAGAGAGCTTAGAAAGCTTAAAATGGTTTGATCAAATTCCTTAATATGACTTTGTTTCAATTAGATTTTTAGTATATGATAATGATTAAATTAATTTGTCAGGCTGCAAGGGAAACAGGTGCTCTTAAAGAAGCAAAAGACAAATTAGAGAAGCGTGTGGAAGAGCTGACATGGCGATTGCAATTTGAGAAGAGATTGAGGGTATTTTATTTTACTTTTTGCCAATACTAGTTAAGACAAACTTCTCTGCACCAGCATTCATTTTGTTTTGATTCGGATCACAGACTGATTTGGAAGAGGAAAAGGCCCAAGAAATTGCCAAGTTACAAGATGCTTTGCATGCAATGCAAATACAAGTAGAAGAAGCAAATGCCAGAGTTATCAAAGAACGAGAGGCAGCTCGGAAAGCTATTGAAGAGGCACCTCCAGTCGTTAAGGAGACCCCCCTTCTTGTTCAAGACACTGAAAAGGTCAAACAATTAACAGCTGAGGTGGAGAGTTTGACGGTATGCACTCAAACATGGATGATCACTGTTAATGGTATATTACATGAATGACTATGATCTACCATCATTTCCCTGGACAAGTATAACGATGTTCTTGACAAAATCATATAAATCGGAAGGGATCTACTGTCATTAAGTGGCCATTCTCTTCGGTACTGGCTAACTGTAATCTATTAGGTGATGGATGATTGCAGAGTGATTCAAACACAATTCAACATTTTTGTTGATTTCATATTTCCTGAATTTCATTAATTGTTTGGTGTGGCTGCCTAAAATCTTGCATAAAATGTTTTCAAGCATTTTTTTATGGATTATCAGGTGAGCTAATACCCAAGTTTCATAGGACATGATTGTGGATTAGCTTTTCTTTTATTGGATCAGCCTGTAAATAAACCAGTTTGCTTTGAATCTTTTTTTTTTTTAGTAAAAAATGTTAATGATAAGTCTCCTGAAGATTGTTTGGTACTTGTTGAATCTCTATTGCTATCCAGGCTTCACTGCTCTCAGAAAGACAGGCAGCAAAAGAGGCAAGGGAAGCTTGTAAAGATGCTGAGGCCAGAAACTCCAAACTGAGCAAGAAACTTGAAGATGCAGAGCAAAAGTTGGGTCAAATTCAGGAATCAGTGCAGAGGTTTGTTAATGCCTAGTAAAGAGGAACTATATGAGTGCTAAAACCCCAGCCATATAATTGTATTGAATGTTTAATGCATCATAGGTGATTTGGCTTATGCCTAGTAAATTCAGTGCAACTCTTCCCCTCTTCTGTCTGGTTAATTGGGTTTCCCCACAACTTCACCCTTGTCATGGCAGCTTGTGTAACTGCAAGTACACATTTTCCTCATTATTTATAGTCTTGCATATGATTTTGATTGTGTCCACACTTGCTTATACATAAATCCTTGCTCTCTCTTTCTCTGCATGGATGCTTTCTTTTGCACTAAACATCAAAGTTCTAAAAGCTGGTCTTTTTTGCATTTCAGGCTGGAGGAGAAACTTTCCAACTCAGAGTCAGAGAATCAAGTTCTTCGTCAGCAAGCACTAACCATGTCACCAACAGGGAAATCCTTGTCAGGGCGGCCAAAATCAATAATTATACAGGTGTGAATAGGATTTTTGGTCACTTGTTTATGCATTTTACATAAAAGCTTCTGGAAATTTGTTCTATTTATTAAATTGCAGAGGACGCCGGAGAATGGAAATGTTGCAAATGGAGAACCGAAGGTGGCATCTGTAAGGGAACTTTTCTCTTCTTGATAATGAAAAAAATGCACTGTCATCATTATTGTAGGTTTATTTTAAATTACTTATCTTCTATTATGATTTTCAGGATATGATGGTTGCTATAGAAAAAGCACGTGAACCTGAATCCGAAGAAAAACCACAGAAATCTCTCAATGAAAAGCAGCAGGCAAGTAGTTTTAATATGGTTGCAAACGACTTATTAGATTGATTGATCAATTAATTTAATAATTAAAGTAATAAGAAGACGCATGAAAGAATTTGCCCCAATAATACATAATATTTTGGTGCCTCTAAAGTTCACTGATTCGTTTTCTGCAATATGCTTTTCCGGTTCAGGAGAACCAGGATCTACTGATCAAGTGTATATCACAAAACTTGGGATTCTCTGGGGGCAAACCAGTTACTGCTTGCATTATATACAAATGTCTTCTCCACTGGAGGTCATTTGAAGTTGAAAGGACTAGTGTGTTTGATCCTATCATTCAAACAGTAGCTTCAGCCTTAGAGGTAAGTTCCTCCCAGAGATTAGTCTGCCTTTTTTAACCACAATACGATGAACTCTATTTGCCTTTGCTTTTTTGGTCAGCTCAAACAAGTTATGATTATATGACATGTTGACAAATTTGAATTTTGTTGAAGGTCTCAGATAACAATGATGTCTTAGCCTATTGGTTATCAAATTCATCCACATTGTTGCTGCTGCTCCAACATACACTCAAAGCAAGTGGAGCAGCCAGCTTAACACCACAACGTCGGAGAACAGCATCAGCTTCTCTTTTTGGAAGGATGTCTCAAGTGAGTATTTATCTCTCTTCCCCCTAATCCTTTAATTTGTTTCTTTTTTTTTTTTTTCCCTCTCTTCTTCTGATCATTTATATGGATTCTAGGGGCTACGGGCATCTCCTCAAAGTGCTGGACTCTCATTCCTTAATGGTCGAGCACTTAGTAGACTGGATGATTTGAGACAGGTTGAGGCCAAGTATCCTGCATTACTGTTTAAGCAACAGCTTACTGCCTTCCTTGAGAAGATATATGGAATGATAAGGGACAATTTGAAGAAAGAGATCTCTCCATTGCTTGGTTTATGCATTCAGGTTGCTGCTTATTTACTTGGGGCACATATGTCCTTGAAATTTTTAAAAAGGGAGGGAAAAAATAAAAAAAAATAAAGAACTGGAGATTAGGACTGACTCTCACTCGATGTCCACATACATGCAGGCACCAAGAACTTCCCGGGCAAGTTTAGTAAAAGGACGCTCTCAGGCTAATGCTGTTGCTCAGCAAGTTTTAATTGCTCATTGGCAAAGCATTGTGAAAAGCTTAAACAATTATTTGATGATAATGAAAGCAAACTATGTGAGTCATGACTTGTATAATGTGCTCTTAAGATTGTCAACAACTGTGATCTTCCTTCTTGAAGAAATATCACCCTCTGATATGCTATTTTGCAGGTGCCTCCCTTTTTAGTGTGTAAAGTGTTCACTCAAATATTCTCATTTATCAATGTTCAGTTATTCAATAGGTAAATGCAGTCAAAACCTATCTCTTCATGTCTCTCTCCTCTGTTCATTCTTTTATTTAATGGCATGACTCTATAAAGGGTTATCATTCTTGTGCAATTTACACAGTGTTCTCTTTTTACACTTATCTGCAGCCTTCTTTTGCGGCGTGAGTGTTGCTCATTCAGTAATGGAGAATATGTGAAAGCAGGTTTGGCTGAATTAGAGCAGTGGTGCTATGAGGCAACTGAGGAAGTGAGAACATAGCATTCTTCCTAACATTTACCCCCCTGCAAGCTTATCACAAATCTACCTAACATCATTTTTTCTCTTCAGTTTTCAGGCTCGGCATGGGATGAATTGAAGCATATAAGACAGGCTGTTGGATTCCTAGTAATAATTGTGTCTATTGCATATCTCATTAACTTGTATATAACATTTGCTGATGCACGGTATGCTGACCAACTTCTCCTCTCAATATCACAATCAGGTCATACATCAAAAGCCTAAGAAGACCTTGAATGAAGTTACAAAAGAACTTTGTCCGGTCAGTACCTCTTTATCTTTTTAATGAACTTTTTTCTAATGCTAGATTTAATTTCCTGTTCATCTTCTTTTTCTAATTTCCTTTTAATATTACCACATTATTTGCTTGATTCTTCTTCAGGTGCTGAGCATACAGCAACTATACAGGATCAGTACCATGTACTGGGATGACAAATATGGTACTCATAGCGTATCGTCAGATGTAAGTTTCCTTGAAGTTGGTGATGATAATGTTGATGTCTGTGGCCTGTGGAGCTTTTTTTGAACCTTATCTATCCTTGTTTTTCAGTTCAATTCCAGCAATATTTGTGCTTTTGCATTCTAAAACAAATTGGTTGTACAGGTTATATCCAGTATGAGAATTATGATGACTGAGGACTCGAACAATGCCGTCAGCAGCTCTTTTCTGTTAGATGATGACTCAAGGTAGTATTTTAACACTACCTCCCATATTCAGTAGCAGTTGCTTTCATGATAAGACTCTAATTGTGGTTGCAATTTGAATGCTGCACAGCATCCCATTCACTGTGGATGACATCTCCAAGTCAATGCAAAAAGTAGAAATAGCCGACATTGATCCTCCTCCATTAATTCGTGAAAATTCTGGATTTGGGTTCTTGCTTCCACGCTCCGAGTGATGTTCATGTTCCCCCCTGTATATGGAAGTCTGTGGGGGGTCCTGTGCAAGAACATGCCAAGACCTGTGCATATAACCTCATTGTTTTTATCACCATCCATGTGTATATTATATTTTGCATTAGTCTCAGGCTACCATCTTTGGTGTCCAGGTCAATTACTCTTTCCCTCGCGTTACATAAACAAGAGGGGTATTTTTTGAGAGTTCACATCACATTTAATGTGATAATGTTCAAATCATAGGGGTAGGCAATGGTGCCTCATAATTTCACAAGCCTGCAACAGGCTTCGTTTATATTTTTTTATATTATTTTTTAGCCAGGCCTCTTCTATATAGTTTGACGAGTTTTAGGGTTTAGTGGTTTGAGTGTAACTGGCATGTGCCGCATTTTATAGGCAATTGTTTGAACGAGAAAACAATATGTATTCTTCATTCTTTTCTTTTATTATTTCTTTTTTTACTTTTTGTTCCTGATGTCAGATGCTCTCCCTTTTCTGGTTGCTTGAAATGCCAGAATCAAATATGATAAGAAAAACCTCTACACACGGCAATTGTCAGAACTTTGAACATTACAGCTGATGGTTCTTTATATCACCAGTAAAACCGATTCTGTTACAACAAATAAAAACAGGATTACAGCAAAGCTTAACAGCTTTCGGGGTCAACTCCCTCTCCTTTGCCATGTTCTCTCCCCGCCTCTTTTACAGAGGACTTGATGCTCAAAGGGAAAGGGTTCTTTTTTCTGCCGTGTTTGTTGGTTGTGGCTTGCGTATAGGTTCCATTGACTTCTTGGAGGTTTATTGGTAGATCTGGAGTGAGGAAGCTACAATGGGTTTGGGTCTTGTACGGGGGATAGAGTAGTCTGTTTCTAGCGTTGTGAAAGGGCATCTTGGGAATCTCCGTCGGCCCTTTATCACCAAATCTTTTAAGGCCATGGATGCAATGGGGCTCTACCTTCCACCTCTCGCGGATGGCTAAAATGATGCTGTGATCTGTGGCTTTTGAGGTTTTGTTCATTGTTATGAAAGTGTTGTGGTTGGCCCTAAGGCTCTACTTGTGCTTCGGCCGGTCTTTTACCTCTTCAAGGGACGACCTTTTCTCTTTGTTCCAGACAGTGGTCCTGTGGCGCTGCACTTCCCTCCTTCAGCATGCCGTGACTTCAGCGAGGCCATTACCAATGTTACCTTCTCTAGTGTTCTTTCTGTACTGGCCTTGGGCCCTGTTTTTGAAATAGGCTAACTGTTGGGCATCATTTTTGTTGTGTTCTGGTGACTTCTAGCTTTGCTTCTCGCCCCGTTCACTTGATGAAATTTTAATCTTTAGACATTGAAAAAAAAATTGAAAGAAGAAGAAGAAGAAGAAGAAGAAGAAGAAGAAGAAGAAGAAGAAGAAGAAGACTGATTCCGCTGCTTGCACGCCAGATTCAAATATGGAGCCATCAGCCTAACACGGAAATTTCGTTTGCCTATTTTTGTTGCTTGTATATGGGACTTTTAACACCCGGACATTCTTCTGAAAGCCATGGTAGCATTTTCAAACAAGCAACTCTATTGAGTAATCAACCGGAGCAAGTTGAATTGAAGGCCATCTACTTTGCATCGTTGAAAGATAACATTTTTGACATGGAAAATTCAACAAAGTAAGACAGGTGAGTTACAATTGTCAGAAAACTATTGACTCACGGCCGTTAAGACTCAGTGCATCCTAGGTCAGCAGAATCAATGGTCTTCATTGTATTCTCCATCACATTTGGGGATTGTTCTTGCTGCTCGTTCAAGGACTGGTCTTGCTGGATAGGTGCTGGCTTCATCTCTGATTTCTTCTTCTCTTTGAGAATCACCTGTCTTGGCATTACATCTACCAGAAAGCTTCCTCCATTCCATACAGCTGCAGAAACCTTGAGTAATTGGAAAGCCACATGTAGCTCATAGGACAAGAAGATTGGGACCGTCAGCGCCATAGTTGCCACAGTAAATATAGCTTGCAACAAAATGTACATGAACAAGCGATTCTGATCCCCAAGCAAACCACTTAAACGCCACCATACATTGTTTGCTTTTTGTGCCTTTTTTGAGAGCTCCCTAATGGAAGTCGATTGAATGAAAAGAAGACAGTGTAAACAAGTTATAACAATTCATAAAAGGAACCCACAGGAACAGCCATATGCATATGTAATATATAAACATATTATTAGCGGACAGTTCAAAACCTGTAAGAAGTCATGACTTCAGGATCTCTTAATAGTCTCTGCTGACGTAGGACATTGACAATGAGAAAATAGAGAACTTGCCACAAGGTGTAAGCAAATAAGGGCACCCAGAACAGCCAAGTTAACAGGAAGGATTTGTCTTCTACTACATAGGGCCATGATGCTCTTCTCGAAGTTCCTTCAGGATGCATGGCTTCGAAGGTCACTGGATTCCACCATCTTATAGTGAAGAAAACTAAACCTGAAAAGAGAACTATTCTGTTAGAAAACCTGGAATTCTTTAAGTTAATGACAATTGACTGAAGATCTATTCTACAAAAGTTGTGCCCTTCTGCTCTTATTACACTGACTATCCATGACAAATAGCATTGAGATAGGTTGTAATTTGCTAAATTCTCTGGAATCATCATTGGACAAGGACTATGAACTTGTTATGGAAAGTCAATCACTATATTATTTCTCTGTATATTCTGTATTCTGTATTCCTATTTAGGATTTCTTCCTAATTAGTAGAACACAATTATAGGAATCAATTGTATATATATACCCATGTACAGATTAATTGAAATCAATGAGAATCATCTCTTTCTACATGGTATCAGAGCAGGTCATCAATCTAGGGTGACTATTTGTTCTCACTACCCAGCTCAGGAGAGACCTTGGCCGCCGATCGGCCGTTTCAACCCCGATCAACATCGTCGGCATCGTCTCAACCCCCTCATTCCACCACTGTGTGCTGTTGCCTGATCCAGTACACCATTAAAGGACTTCTGAGGTTTGGCTCTCAGATCCTATTTCGGTATTTGCTTGATTTGTGATTTTGGATTATTTTGCTGCTATAAGCACTTTGGATTAGCGTTTCGGTTAGTTTTCTTTGTCTCAACAAATGGCAGACAATAAGAATGTTATTTCTGATGTGATTCCGGTGATGACTAAGATCACGGAACACAAACTTAATGGTTCGAATTACAGGTGGAGTAAGATCGTTAGGGTCTATTTGCGTAGCATTGATAAGGATGATCACCTTACTAAAGATCCACCCACTGATGATACACGACAAACTTGGCTAAGGGAGGATGCTCGGTTGTTTTTACAGCTTCGGAACTCGATTCATAGTGAGGTAATTAGTTTAATTAATCACTGTGAATTTGTTAAGGAATTGATGGATTACTTAGATTTTCTGTATTCTGGTAAAGGGAATATCTCCCGTATTTATGATGTTTGTAAGGCATTCTACCGTGCTGAGAAATAGGATAAGTCTCTCACGGCTTATTTTATGGATTTTAAACGGGTGTATGAGGAACTTAATATATTGTTGCCTTTTAGTCCTGATGTGAAAGTTCAGCAGGCCCAACGGGAGCAACTGGCTGTTATGAGTTTTCTTGCAGGCCTTCCTTCAGAGTATGAGACTGCTAAATCTCAGATTCTCTCCAGTTCTGAGATTTCCTCTTTGCATGAAACGTTCACACGGGTCCTTCGTACAGAGAGTACTCAATCTTCACAGCCTGCCAGTAGTGCTCTTATTAGCCGTAATCCAAATGGACAACAGGGTAATAGAAGAGGAAGTAGAGGAGGAATTACAGGCAACAGAAGTAATCAGCGTAATGGAGAGGCTAGTTCTAATCAGGACTCAAGAGGAGTCATTTGTTATTATTGCCATGAGCCTGGCCATACAAAATATAATTGTCCGCAACTTCAGAAGAAAAATCAGCGATCACAGATGGCAAATATGGCAGCAGAGAATTCTACAGTATCTTCCTCTGAGAAAACTATTTTGGTATCTGCAGATGATTTTGCACAATTTTCCCAGTATCAGGCATCTCTAAAGCCTACCAGTTCCCCTGTCACTGCGATCGCTGAGTCAGGTAAATCCACTACATGCCTTGTGTCTTCCTCATCCAAATGGGTTATTGATTCTGGTTGGTAATATCACATGACAGGTAATTCTAGTCTTCTATCTGCTTTTCAGTCTAATCTCACTTCCAACACTGTTACTTTAGCTGATGGTTCTACTTCTTGTGTCATGGGTTCTGGAACTGCGAACCCGACTTCGTCAATTTCTTTGTCTTCTGTTTTGTGTCTACCAAAATTCTCTTTTAATCTACTTTCTGTTAGTAAACTTACTCGTACCTTAAATTGTTCTGTTTTCTTTTTTCCTGACCAGTGTTTGTTTCAGAATCTTACGACGAAGCAGATTATTGGTAGAGGACGCGAGTCAGGTGGTCTCTACATTCTGAAAAATCATGTACCGCGATCGCTTGTTTGCTCCAGTACCTTAACACCTCTTGAAGCTCATTGTAGATTGGGTCATCCTTCTTTGTCTACTATGAAGAAGCTGTGTCCTCAATTTCAGTCTTTATCAGTACTAGAATGTGAGTCGTGTCAGTTTGCAAAACATCATCGTTTGCCTTCTGTGTCTAGAGTCAATAAACGGGCTTCATCCCCTTTTGAGTTAGTTCATTCTGATGTTTGGGGTCCTTGTTCTGTTACTTCTAAAACTGGATTTCGTTATTTTGTTACTTTTGTTGATGATTACTCTCGTGTTACCTGGTTATATTTAATGAAGAATCGTTCTGAGTTGTTTTCTATCTTTTGTGCCTTTTGTAATGAAATCAAAACTCAATTTAATATTTCTGTGCGCATATTAAGAAGTGACAATGCCAAAGAATACTTTTCAGCACAATTTCAGTCTTATATGACACAAAATGGCATTCTTCATCAGTCTTCCTGTGTGGATACCCCATCCCAAAATGGTGTGGCCGAAAGAAAAAATCGGCATCTTCTTGAGGTAACTCGTGCTCTTCTTTTTCATATGAAAGTACCTAAACACTTTTGGGCGGATGCAGTTTCTACGGCATGTTTTTTGATCAATCGTATGCCGTCTTCTGTCCTTAATGGGGATACTCCTTATACTGCTTTGTTTCCTACAAAATCTTTGTTCCCTATTGAACCCCGTATTTTTGGTTGTACATGTTTTGTGCGTGATGTTCGTCCACAGGTTACTAAATTTGATCCAAAATCTCTCAAATGTGTCTTCCTTAGGTACTCCCGGCTCCAAAAAGGGTACCGTTATTTCTCTCCTACTCTTAATCGTTATCTTGTTTCTGCAGATGTCACATTTTTTGAGTCCACTCCATTTTTTCCTCCATCATCTGTGTATGAGAGTCAGGGGGAGGAGGATGATCTCTTAATATATACTGTCCAACCAATGTCTAGTCCTCTCCCACAGCCTGTTCCTTCTGTCTCTAGACCTACTCGACCTCCCGTTGTTCATGTTTATTCCAGGAGATTGGAGATTCCTGACTCAGATCCTCTACCAGCTACTTCGTTGGGAGATTCTGTACCTCATACTGATCATGATTCTGATCTAGACTTACCCATTGCTCTTCGTAAAGGTAAACGTTCATGTATTTACCCTATCTCTTCTTTTGTTTCTTATAATCAATTGTCTTCTTGTTCTCGGTGTTTTGTTACTTCTTTAGACTCTGTTCCTATCCCTAATACTGTTGGTGAGGCACTGTCTCATCCTGGCTGGTGTGATGCTATGAAAGAGGAAATGGAGGCTTTAGATGCTAATGGTACATGGGAACTATTGCCTTTGCCCACTGGTAAGAAAGCTATTGGTTGCAAATGGGTATTTACAGTAAAGGTAAATCCTGATGGTTCTGTGGCTAGGTTAAAAGCACGCCTTGTAGCAAAAGGATATGCTCAGACATATGGGATTGATTACTCTGATACTTTTTCTCCTGTAGCTAAGCTTACTTCTATTCGCTTATTTATCTCTTTAGCAGCTACATATGATTGGCCCCTGCATCAATTGGATATCAAGAATGCTTTCCTTCATGGTGATCTTCAGGAGGAGGTGTATATGGAGCAACCACCTGGGTTTGTTGCTCAGGGGGAGTTGGGTAAAGTTTGTAGGCTTCGGAAGTCTCTTTATGGCTTGAAACAAAGTCCTAGGGCATGGTTTGGGAGATTCAGTGAAGCAGTACAGGAATTTGGTATGCAAAAGAGTAAGTGTGATCACTCAGTATTTTATAGGCAATCTGAGGCTGGTCTAATTCTCTTGGTAGTCTATGTGGATGACATTGTCATCACTGGGAGTGACTCTGCAGGTATTTCATCTCTTAAAACCTTCCTCCAAACTCAGTTTCAGACCAAAGACTTGGGATTGTTAAAGTATTTCTTGGGTATCGAAGTTATGAGAAATAAGAAGGGTATTTTCTTGTCTCAAAGAAAATATGTCCTCGATCTATTGACAGAGACAGGAAAATTAGGTGCTAAGCCTTGTAGCGCACCAATGACTCCAACTTTACAACTGTTAGCAGGGGATAGTGAGTTGTTTGAAGATCCAGAGAGATACAGGAGATTGGTAGGAAAATTGAACTACCTTACAGTCACTCGTCCTGACATTGTTTATGCCGTTAGTGTGGTAAGTCAGTTTATGTCTTCCCCAACTGTTGCTCATTGGGAAGCCTTGGAACAAATCTTATGTTATCTGAAGGGCGCTCCAGGAAGAGGTTTGCTATATGGTAATCATGGGCATTTGAATATTGAATGTTTTTCAGATGCCGACTGGGCTGGATCTAAGGTTGACAGAAGGTCAACTACTGGATATTGCGTTTTTATTGGAGGAAATTTAGTGTCTTGGAGAAGCAAGAAGCAGAGTGTAGTTTCTCGATCTAGTGCTGAATCCGAATACAGAGCCATGGCACAATCAGTATGTGAGATAATGTGGATACTTCAATTACTAGATGAGACAGGTTTTAAGACCTCCCTGCCTGCGAAATTGTGGTGTGATAATCAAGCTGCTCTTCATATTGCTTCTAATCCGGTGTTTCATGAGCGGACCAAACATATTGAGATTGATTGTCATTTTATTCGTGAAAAGATTCAACAACAGATCATCTCAACAGGACACATCAAAACTGGAGAGCAGTTAGGAGATATTTTCACAAAAGCTCTAAATGGAGCTAGGATTGACTACATTTGTAACAAGTTGGGCATGATTAACATCTATGCTCCAACTTGAGGGGGAGTGTTATGGAAAGTCAATCACTATATTATTTCTCTGTATATTCTGTATTCTGTATTCATATTTAGGATTTCTTCCTAATTAGTAGAACACAATTATAGGAATCAATTGTATATATATACCCATGTACAGATTAACTGAAATCAATGAGAATCATCTCTTTCTACAGAACTGAACTATTTTGAAAAACTAGAATTTTTACTTGAGGCCCATACAAATGCTCCTTTCTTAATGAAAGATGAACACTTGATTTAGTGACCCGTAAAAAAGAAAAAAAAAATGTCACAAACTCTATTTTCAGTTTATCTAAGAAAAAATTGTCATATATTATCTTTTCCCTCTTACTTTATTTATAATGCAAAAATTAGCTTTATCAGTGGAGAAAATCAGCCTGGAAGTAAAGCATTAAATTATATCAAAGATCAACCTGATGTCACAACACAAAAACATACACAGGGAAGGATCTATAATTAACACTTTGGATATACATAAAATTGTCATAAAATTAAAAAAAAATTATAAATGCTTAATAAAATAAACTTCCATATGTTGAACTTAATGATCGTAGAACAAATTTATTTATTTGGGGGGCCAATTTTGAAAAATAATTTATTAACTATTTTTTTTTCTTACAAAACTACTATTAATTCACTATTTTTTTTTTTTATATCTTTGGGGACTAGCAGGGCTTGTAGTTTGGTAATCTCTCTAAAAGTCAGCAAAAGAAGCTATATTCCAAACACCGTTCAAAAATCTTCAACCAACCCAGAAATACGATTCTTCAGCATTAATGTAGAACACTAATCACCCCAAGTGGGTACCTATGCAGTACAAACTTCATACTTACAATGACACTTGAGGACAGGAATACAAAATTTGTTGAAGATTAGCATAGATCTTATCAACAGCCAACAACACTTAAGATAGCCAAACCTAACAAGGTTTTATACAGGATTATAACAGCAAGTTTGGATAGAGAGATTCTGATTTATGAATCAATGATGGAATTATATGTTTCTCCCTTGAAATATGCTAAAATGGTTAGCTTCAAATTCAACAGAATTATAGTTATCACTGGCTTCTGAATAATCTCATTACAATACATGCACAATTAAACCATCTTGAGCTTCTTTGGCAACATTTAACAGAAATTGATCTTGAATAATCCCTTAACCTTACAAAAGACTAAATCATTTTCCTGAAAAAAGATATTCATACCTTTTTAAAATATATTTTAAGTAACTCAATAGAGGAATGACCAACTCACCCGGTAAAAGATGTATAAGGACACTGACAATTTTGTCAACAGAACTAAAAACCAAGCTACAACGCCAAACAATCAATGCCCAAGCTAATGGCCCCTACAGCATCATTTTAATAAGTCAAAAAGAGTAGAAGACAAAGCATTCATCAAATAAAAAAATATAAACTACCCCAGCACTACTGTCTTACTTCAGCAAATGAAAAGCAAACCATGAAAAGCTTTTCATTTTTTGGGTATAAAAGAAGATCAACCAAGAAGATAGTATTGGCATAATAGCAGAAGTCCTGAAACACAAGAACAATTACGTCACTTTTCTCATTTCTCAATTTTAGATGATTACAAAGTAGTACAAGCAGCAAAACTTTTGAAAGATAGGTATTCAAATGTTCTGAAAGATCTATGTTACTGTGACATGCATACTCAAAATTAAGAGCATAGCAAACTGATTAATGCTTCTACCATACTTTTGCAATTCAGTAACATGATCCTGTTATAAGATTCCACTCTATCTGCGAGGCCATATTTTCTAATACATGATCCATAGCCTTAACCTCATATTGCAGTAATAAGAAAGTTACTGAACATATCAACCATGTAACTCAAACAAATGATTCCTAAAATCTGTCTGGTACGCATTTCCACATTTTTTTTTAAATATTCAGGTACCTATAAGGAGCAACTACACAACCAAAAAGCTTACCAGAAGATAATAATGCCATTTCTTGAACCTATAGTATATCCACCGAAGAGGAACAAATATGACATAAAACAAACAGTATACATAAGGAATATCTTGCGGCCCTGCACAAAGAACATCAGAATGCAAGAAAAAAAAAAGTAAAATTCTAGACCATAATCGTAGTAATCCTTCCATCAATCAAAAATTATACTCACTTGCGCCCAAGAGGAAGCAAAATCCCCCAAAACCAAGAACACCAAGAAGATGAGTTACCTAAACACAATAACAAAACAAAGAAAAAAAAAGAACTTTAAAACCAATAGTTTTAACACGCCAATATAACCAAACACTAAGTGCACAACTATAGGACATACTTATAACTAACAAGAATTCAACGACATGATCCATTAGAAGTAATCATACAAATCCCAGAAAATGACCAACCTTACTAAGAAAGCTCTCGTGTTCCTCGGCTTGTTTTGCGATCTTAACTGCCTGTTTAGATAATATCTCCTTGGTCTGATTCGCTTGTTTTGATAATATTTCCTTGGTTTGAGCCACTTTCTGCAGAAAAACCAGAAACCAAGATCAATAAAACCACACAAAAACACCCCGAAAAGAAAAACCAAGCAGAGAGGCTAATACCAACAAAAGAAATCAGATACTAAGCGCACCTTTGATCGGGCCTTGAACCTCTGCTTCACTTTCCCAAATGAATCTCCATTGGAAACTATCTCCTCACCCGAGTCTTCGTTGCTAGACATTTTCTTGTTATTCGTCTTCTTCTTCCTCGCTATTGAAAGAGGAGCGCAAGAGACGTAAAGTGGGGAAAGGAGGGGCTTGCAGAGGACACAGATCTCTGTCAGAAGAGAAATAAAGAAATGTCAAAGCATTGTTTTTTAATTGAGATTAGGACCAAAATTATATTCTGATTGTACTTTTTTTAATGTCTTTAATAACGTGTCCTATTAATCAATGAAAAATTTTTATAATTATCGAATCAATATATAAATATATGAATTAATTTAATAAAATAATTTTATTTTATTTTAATGTATTAATTAAATATTATTATTATTTAAATAATAATAATAATAAATTATTTAATAATTAAATTAAATTTAAAATATTAACGGATGATTTCAAAGAACTCTCATATTTTATTTTCAAAAAATATATATATTTTTTTATTTTATATATTAAATTTATAATAAATAGAATAAAAAAAAAAATCCTTAATTATTATCATTGAAAATTCGTCTGCTCATATGTACTTTTATGTACGTGTACTTCTAACAAATCATGCTTGAGACTCTATTATTCTTCTGTATTTGAATATACATTGTCAATTCATAGGCATTGAAAATTATTCTTTTATTAATAAGGGTATGGGTCCTTATAGACTATAATTATTTATATTTAATTTTTAATTTAAAATATATTTTTTTAATTTATGAGTCAAATTAAAAATAATTAATTAATTATTTAATAAAATTACTTAAAAATAACTTTTAAATGATTTAAGTATTTGATTAAAATGTATTAAAAGAAATTTAATTTATTAAATTATTAAAAAAATAAATAATTAAGTGTTCTAGTTATTAAAATGAGGATAATATTGAAATTTATGAAAATTATTATGATAATATAATTTTTTATTTGGTCAAATAATAGTTTTAAAATAAATAGATAAGTCATAAATAAGGTATTATTACTTATAACTTTTAACTTATTTTTATTAATTTTTTAATTTATAAGCTAAATTAAATGCTAATTTATTTATGACTTTTTCTTATAAGTAGGTTTAATCAACTTACAAATCAAACCAAACACCCTTTTTATTCTTTCAATTCATAAACAAGTTGATATGATAAAAGGTTGGTAAGGTTTTAAAAGGCTTTTGATTTAGCAATTAAATGTAGGCTGAGTATTCAGTTCAAACCGAACTGAATCGAATTATCAAAATCGAATTAATCAAATTATTATATTTTAGAAACCAAATAGAATAAAAAAAAATGAAAAATCTAATCAAACCAAACCATTTTATTTTGGTTTGGTTCGGTTTGAATCGATTGGTTTTTGAATTTGAATGAATTTTTTAAATTTAGACTTGATTTTCAAATTATTTGGTCTAATTATAGCCTTAGTTTAAATATAATAACTATTAATAAATGAAATTAAATAATTTATATATATAAAATTACATATAATTCATAAATTTTTTATAAAAATAAATCAATTTAAAAATTAATAAAGTAATTTAGTGTAAAATTAAATTATTATTTTATATATTAAAATTATATAAACTAAAATATGATAGTGTAAAATTCAAATATTAAATAAATAATTTTTAAAAGTCTAGGGACTAAGTGTTATATGGTATAAAATTTAAGAGATTAAATAATTAGTTTCCTAAAATCAAGAGATGAAAGTGTAATATAGACAAAACCTAGAAAAAAAAATATAAATTACCCTTAAAAAATAGGTGATATTTGCAGCATTTGTATCAAGTATCAACCCTATAATGTTACTTTTTTTTAACAAAAAATAATCTTTATATTATTTTATAATTATGTTTCTTAAAAAAAAAAAAAAGAAATTATTTCTACCAATTAAATTGAACTAGGCGAATCAAGCATTTTTTTACAGTATATTCTAAATCTACAAACTAGAAAAGTGAGGGTATCATTGAACCACAATCTACATAACTTGCCGCCATCACGCCCTTCACTTTCAGCATACAAATATTCTCAATTGCATATAGGGAAAATAAAATCATATAACATAATAACAAAATAAATTAATAATTATATATTTATTTTAATATTACAATAAATACTATGATATAATATGTTAATAATCATATATTTATTTTAAAAATTAAATAAATAATATGATATAATAAATTAATAATTATATATAATTTTAAAAAATACTTAACATAAATAAACCGCTATTAACTATTAGTCAACAACAAGAGCTATCAATTATCAATTGCATTGATAGCTGATAATTTATAGCTAATTGTAGTTGATATATTCTAAATGTTTTATAAATTATGTTTAATTAATGTTTGTTGAAATATAAAATGATTGATAAGAGTATATATTATATTATTTAATAGATAAATAATTATTAATTTATTATACAACACATATAAGATTTGAAATTATAAGCTTTAAAAAAATAGAATTATTTTTTATGCATATAAATATTTTTTATCATATTATTTATAATACTTTTTTATTTATATATTATTTCTGGGTATGGCATGGAGGGTCTGGACCTTTGTGATGGTGGTAATTCTGGGTATGTGAACATTAGATCGCTGACCCTCAAGCCACGAATGGTTCTCTAGAGCTCAATTGGGTCCTTGGTTCAACCGTATCTAGTAGGGTAGGCTTAGAGACACCTTTGTTTAGCTAAGGCTTTATTTCTTTTTCTCCACCTTGCATGGCCGCCGATTGGGAGAGGCCCCTGCTCGTGGATTGATGTGCAGCACTGGCGTCTGGAGACTGCCTTATTCTCTTCTGAGTTGAAGGCCCATTTTGCGTTTCTTGTTGTTTAAGAGCTTACTGGCATGTCTTTTTGGACTAACATTGCAGGGGTAGAGTTGAGCTTTCCATTATACTTGGGCCATGGGTATTATAATTCTGTTGCTATGAATGAAAATTTTATCTTGAACAATTAATAATAATAATAAATCAATAAATAAATCCCATTATCAGTCTGCCCATAAGCACCACTAGGACTAGCTCTTCATGTGTCCCTGAATTTTTCTAAAGTTTAACCCCCAAGGTTCGATTGCCAAAGTAAGTAAGGTTGTGCAAATGGGCTATGAAAGGCAAGCGACTCCGTTGTGAAGAAAAATGACAAATAGCCTCTAAGGAAATTGCAATTGTTCGGCTTGAATTTGAACCCATTTGCCTTTCTCCGGAAGCCATGCCGTCCGCTAAATTTGATATTTAAGGCTTGATTTTTCTTAAAGTTAGTATCATATATTCATTATGCAGGTTTTCATTATATATTAAATATTTCATAACAATTGAAATATTAAATATTAAAAATTACAAAATAAAAAAAAATAGTAATATATAATGAACTTTCATTATTTATAAATATATTTGTAATTTTTAATTTTTAGAATTTTAACTATAAATATATTTCTATTTTTTATTTATAATTAAAATTTTAATATTTGATATAAAACATTCTCTTAAAATAATATTTACATCAGTCAAAATTTTAAATATTAAAAACTACAAAATAAAAATATGGTAAAATTTTCAACATCATAGTTAATTATAAATAAATATTAATTTTTAAATTTAAAAAATATAAATGTTATTTTGTTCAATCAAAATATAGAAAGGTAGAGAAAAAAACTCAAAAATTCCTAAAGCGCAATTATATATATATATATATATATATATATATATATATGTGTGTGTGTGTGTGTTAAATGGATGCAGTAGGTATAGGATAACTGGGGTTAGGAGTGTGCAAATGCTCGGCTCGGTTTCGAATCGATAAAATTGAAAAATAAAAATAAAAAATTTTAAAAATCAAACCAAACTGATTAATAAGAGAAAATCGAATCGAATTAAACCGATAAATATCGATTCGGTTCGGTTTTAAATCGATCAAACCAAAATTTATAAATTGAGCATTTGATTTCCAATTTGGTTTGATTCGATTTTAAATCAATCAAACCTAAATCTTAGGGTCGGGTTCAGTTTTCTTTGATTTCCTTGATATATATATTAATAATTTCGATTCGGTTCGGCTTTTTTTATTTTTTATGAAAATAACTGAACTGAACCAAGTAATAGAAATTATCAAAAATTATAAATCGAACTAAACCGTTTAAATTTTAAAATCAAACTGATTGAACCGAATTGACTCGGTTCGATTCAGTTTTTTGGTTTAAAACTAGGGTTTGTAATTTGGGTAATTTACATTAACTCTAGATAAAGTTATAATAAAATTCACATCTTATTTTTTAATTTATTTTTAATAATAATTTAATTCTCAAATTTAAATTTTATTAAAAAAATTAATTTTGATGAATTCAAATTAAAGTCTAATTAAATTGGTGTGATTTTAGTTGAATTCTGAGTCATCACTTGATCGGATTTAGCTTGAGAGACTGTAGGAAGCTGCCATGAAGATTCAAGCACTGCTTGCAAACATGACAATTAGAGACATAGGCCCATTTGACACGTCAAGTTCCAATGTAAAAAGGAAAAACATAATTTTCCTTGTAGTTAAAAAACGGTTTAAAAAAATTATCATTATTTAAATATTCCTTAATTAAAAACACGTTAAAATTATTTTTTAATTGATATATTTAAAAAATATTTTTCCTAATAATAATTTTAATAATAATAGAGGGAGGTATGATTGGACCTTAAAATGTGTTTAGATTGGTTAATAAAAGAATCGGTTAATTAATTTGTGTTTTGCTTGTTCTTGTTCTTGATTTATTAATTAAAAATAAAAGTTTTGATTATTTTAGTGTATTTTTTAATCTTATTTTTAATAAATATCAAGCACCTCCTAACCTATTGAATTAGGTTTATTTAATTAAAATACTTATAAGTGATAAATAAATAATTGACGTGTTTAATAAAAAATAATTTATAAATATATTTATTATTAAAATAATTAAAAAATTTGTTAAATTATTTTCTTAAATAATAAATTATATTATCTCAATATTTAATTATAATATTATCAAAATATATTTCAATTATATTATAATATAATTTAATTTTAAAATAAATAAATAAATATTTTTTAAATGTATTAAAATCAATGGAAATAGTTTATTATAAATATTACAGGAAAATAATTTTTTTAGTGTGAATAAGAGAATTAATACAATAAATACATATAATAAAATTATAAAATTAAATGAAGATAATATAATAAAATACTTGATTAATTTAATTTATAAACACTTAATTTATAAGTATGAAAATAAAAAACTCATCTCCTGAATATAATTGAATAGAGTTAACATTTCAAATACACCTCACCAAAATGCATAATATTTTAAATAAAAATTATCTTCAGCTTATTAAATTTTGTAAACTTTACTGTAATTTCTTAATAAAGTTAATAAAATAATAATAAATTTAATTAATTTTATATATATTTATGTGGGAAATTAATTTCATATATATCTATATAAAACTTAATATTATTGTAAATGACAAAAATCAAAATTTTTTTTTTTTTCAAAATAATTTACGACCCAAGGCCGTGCAATAAGTTACATACAAGCAAATAATTGGTAAATTAAATAATAGTATATTCTATGATTATTTGATTTAAAATAAAGTAAATATTATTTTGTTATAGAAAATAAAATATTTAGACGAAATTTTATAATTTTTGTAAAATGATCATTTTTTCATAAAAATAGTCAATTATAGAAAATTTCATTAATTTAACAAAAAAAATTTATTCACATAAAATAATGTATATAATATTTTATAATAATGCTAAAAAATATTATAAATAAAATTAAATAAAATATACTTATTTTGGATTAAAATTTAAGATGCTGTGAAAAAATAATAATTTAATACATCAAAGAAATTTTTTTATTAAGTTTATAAAATTTTTTTTAATTAATTATTTAAAAAATATATTTTATAAAAATTTAATTAGATAAATTATAAAATTTTATTAAATTATCTTATTTTTTTATGATAAAATAATATTTACTTTGTTTTAAATAAAATAATAGTGGAATACATATTTTGCAAGTGATAAAATAAAATTTAATAAAATTTTATTAAATTATCTTATTTTTTTTATGTTACATGCAAACAAATAATTAATTAATTAAGTAATTGTAAATGAAATTAATGTTTTATTCAATGGAAAAATCCTAAAAATTGTCTTAAAACCGTGTAACTCGTTAGACGCAAGCAAAATATTTTCCTTTTAAATGAGAGAGAGAGAGAGAGAGAGAGAGAGAGAGCAAGTGGGGCAGCTAAGCCTTGTACGTTTCTCAACGCTCTTAAGTCCAAACAAGAGACAAAAACATATCTTATTTTGGCTTTTTTATGTTTTCATCCTAAATGTTTGGCTATATTACTCTTTGTCCACACTATTTATAAATTATTACACTCTCATTAGAAATTACAATACAAGTAATTTATTAGTCTAGTAATTAATGATGATATAGACTTAAAAGAGATATTAAATTTAAGTTTAAGGGCTATAAGTATACTGTTTGATCCGAGATCCTATAACTCACTATCCGACTCTCTTAATTTTCAGGCTATTACAGAGACTCCGAAGATAATTATTCTAATTATTTAACAATTAGGATACATTTCTTGATGATTAAAAGAAAAAAATGATAACAGGTTAAATTTTTGTAGATATTTGATTCAGTCAAACTCTAATAAAATGAATTTAAATAATATATAATTGAATTTAAAATATGTTTGAGTTTAAAAAATAATATTCACGACGGTTTTGAGTTAAATTTAAATTTTTATATGTTAAGTATTTGTATATAAATGTTTAATTAAATATAAAAGAAATATATATATATATATTTTATAATAATATTTATAATATTTATATATTTTATTTTAAATAAAATAAAATTAAAATATTTTTATAGAATTATTAAATTTTATAAAATATAAATATTAATAAAAATAATTTTTTTATAAATTATTAATTAAAATATATAATATTTTTCTCTCCATTTAAATCACTCTAACATTTGATATGCATAAATTTAATGCTTTAGGGCTTCATTTAAAATAAAAAAAATAATTAAATTTTTATATAATTATATTTAATTTTTTATTTAAAAATAATTTTTTTAAAATTATAAAAAATTAAATTCTTCATTTAATAAAAAAATAAATTAAATGGAATTCATGTAAAATTTTAAATTTCAAACAGGCAAGCATTCTTGAAAACGAAATTAACAAAAAGTATCAGGCACAACAAATAATTTCAGAAAAGATATGAGCACAAATGGCAAATATCAAGTACAGCAGCCAATGATGCCTTATGCTATTGCTTGGCGGTTGGTTTGAAACTTGGAATAAAAAGAGGCAGCGGCAATTCAGAGAGAAGGAGAGGAAGAGAAAACACTGGCAGCACAAACGCTGTTCAGACACGGTAGCTCTCTTACTATCCACCTCGTCCAGCTCAGTGTTCTTCCTAATACTTTTTTGGGTTTCTCAGTTTAATCGAAAATTTGAATTTTAGATAGAGAGACGCTGTCGTTGATGTTTTAGGGTTCGCTTGGAAAAGAGTTTCTGATTACAGGTAAGCTCTTCTAGGCTTCACGTGATAAATCAATTATTCAATTTTTGGTAATTTTGCATCTGTATTCTTGTTTTTTTGTGGGTTTTATTTAATTTCTTGTTAGGTTATCGTGAAATTTTGAAGATTGCCTTGTGAATCTGAATACTTGAAATTTTAGTTTATCACGTGAAGTTATGAATTCTCTCTCTCTCTCTCTCTCTCTCTCTCTCTCTCTCTCTCTTTTAATTATAATAGTGGGTTTTGATTTTCTTGTCTGATTTTTTTTATACGTTTTTTTTTTTTCTCTTGTTTTAATTTTTGCATTTATGGAAGGTGATGATGTCCAAAGTTGAACTTAGGAAAAAGATTGGAGAGAATTCAGGTGATGTGAAGTTGTTAAGCGAGATAGAAACCATAAGCAAAGCTCTTTACCTAGAGAAAAACCCTTCCAGGACCTCAATTTCTGCGCCTGGTAATCGATCAAAACCAACTAGAAAATCCCAGTTACTTGATCCTAAATCGAAGATAATTGATGGCAATGAAGATTCGTCACAAAAGGACAAGAAATCCTTTTGGAATTGGAAACCATTGAAAGCCCTTTCAAATGTTAGGAACCGTAAGTTCAATTGCTGTTTCTCTCTCCTAGTCCACTCCATTGAAGGGTTTCCCTCAAGTTTTGAAAATCTTAGCATTTGTGTGCACTGGAAGAGGCGGGATGGGGAGCTGGTTACGCGTCCTGTGAAGGTTTTTGAGGGTATTGCTGAGTTTGAGGAGAAGTTGACACATACATGCTTGGTGTATGGGAGTAGGACTGGACCTCACCACTTAGCAAAGTATGAGGCGAAACATTTCTTGCTTTATGCAAGTGTAATTGGTGTCCAGGAACTTGATTTGGGGAAGCATAGGGTTGACCTCACAAGGCTGCTTCCTCTTACACTGGTGGAATTGGAGGATGAAAAGAGCTCAGGAAAGTGGACTACAAGTTTTAAGCTGTCAGGAGAAGCAAAGGGTGCCATGATGAATGTTAGTTTTGGGTATACTGTGGTTGGGGATAGTCAAATTCCACTTGGAAATAACCAGAATGTTCCGGAGTTGTTTAATTTGAAGCAGAATAATGCGAAAACAGTGAAACCGGTTCCTAAATTTGGTCAAGGTGATCGGAAGAGCACAATTCGTCACACTGAAGGTCTTCCTGGTGCTTTGAAACACCAGCATTATGCCTCATCTGGATCTGTAAAAGATGTAAAAGATCTTCATGAGTTATTGCCAACATCAAAGTCGCAACTTGCCGTACTTATGCAGTATGAGAAAGTCAATGAAGAAAAGTTGGATTCATCATTTAATTATAAGCCTGAGCTTGATGCGTTCACTGAATGTCTTGACCCCATGAAGTCAAATTACTGCTCTGTGTCTAAATCCAGGCAAGACAATGTTGAAAATGAGTGTGAAGATGGTGAATTTTCTGTGATTGAACAGGGAGTGGAATTGTTAAAAGAGGAACAGAAGAAACCATTGGAAGTTGCTGATAAGGCTAATAATGATTCTTTAGTAGATGATAAAATCGATGGTAGTTTTCATATAAGTTCTCAAGAGGTTGGTAGGCTTCATCCCCATGATGAAGGAAATGCTAGTAATAAAGATGAGCTTATGGTGCATGATTGCAATATTAAGGAGGACGAAATATGCTCAAAAGAGTATGTGATGAAAGAATTGGAAGCTGCATTGAGTAATGTGACAAATTTGGAAACTCAAGCATTCTATTCTCCTGAACAGAAAGAAAATTACATGGAAATCAAAACAGATTATGAATCAAATAGGAATGAGTCATCACTTAGTTTAGATGATGTTACTGAGTCTGTGGCAAATGACTTTCTTGACATGCTGGGGATTGAGCTCGGTCCATTAGTCTTGAGTTCAGAGAGTGAACCTGAGTCGCCAAGGGAACGCTTACTAAGACAGTTTGAGAAGGATGCCCTAGCTGGGGGTTATTCCATGTTTGATTTTGGTGTTGACATTGAGGACCAAATAGAATGTGACCACAACACATCAACTGTATCTGAGTGGGGGAACTTTTCTGAGGATTTTGATCTGTTATCAGTTATCCAAGATCCTGAGGAGCAGCAGATGAGAACTCAGGCAGAGAGTGGCAAGACAAGGGCAAAAGTGTTGGAAGACTTGGAGACAGAAACTTTAATGCGTGAATGGGGCTTGAGTGATGAGGCTTTTCGGCATTCCCCACCTGAGAACTCGGGTGGCTTTGGGAGCCCCATTGATTTGTCCCCTGAAGAGCCACTTGAATTGCCACCTCTTGGAGAAGGATTGGGTTCATTTCTGCAGACAAACAATGGTGGATTTTTGCGATCTATGAATCCTTCACTTTTCAGAAGTGCCAAAAGCGGTGGGATCTTGATCATGCAAGTTTCTAGTCCTGTTGTGGTACCTGCAGAAATGGGTTCAGGTATAATGGATATACTGCAGCAGTTGGCTTCGGTTGGGATTGAAAAGCTCTCTATGCAGGCAAATAAGTTAATGCCTTTGGAAGATATCACTGGAAAAACAATGCAACAAGTAGCATGGGAAGCTGCAGCTTCTCTAGAGGGACCTGAGAGGTTTGTATCTGAATATAACTTGCTCGCTGAAATTATGGTATGAATTTTTTCTTTAATTCTTCTGGTAAACTTTGTATCAATTGTACTGTTTCTTCCTTTGCACAGGCAAAGTTCGTTGCAGCATGAATTGGAGATTGGGCAAGATGTATCTGGTGAGCAAAAGAACGTGAAGGAGAGATCATCTGCACCCAGATCCAACAGGCTGAAATCAAGCAAAATAGGGAATGTGATGGGCTCAGAATATGTGTCTTTCGAAGATCTTGCTCCCTTGGCTATGGATAAGATTGAGGCACTCTCCTTTGAGGGATTAAGAATACAATCTGGCTTGTCAGATGAAGATGCAGCCTCAAGCATCAGTGCAGAGTCTATTGGTGAAATTTCAAGCTTCAAGGGAAAGGGCATCAATTTCAGTGGGTCCCTAGGTTTGGAGGGAGCTGCTGGTTTACAATTGTTGGACATAAAGGACAGCAGCAATGATATTGATGGATTAATGGATCTGTCACTGACTCTTGATGAATGGATGCGGCTGGATTCTGGTGATATTGGTGATGAAGATCAAATAAGTGAGCAGACTTCTAAGATACTTGCTGCCCATCATGCCAGCTCCTTGGACTTGATACGTGGGGGTTCAAAAGGAGAGAGAAGGCATGGCAAAGGATCAGGTAGAAAGTGTGGTTTACTGGGGAATAACTTCACTGTTGCGTTGATGGTGCAGCTTCGTGATCCTTTAAGAAACTATGAGCCAGTTGGCACACCTATGCTTGCTCTCATTCAAGTAGAGAGAGTGTTTGTTCCACCAAAACCAAAAATATACTGTAAGGTTTCAGAGGTAAGAAATGACAATGAGGGTGATGATGAGTCGGAGTTGGTGGTGAAGGAAAAGTTAAAGGATGAGGAAAAAGCATCTGAAGAGGAAGAAATTCCTCAGTTCTGCATCAGTGAGGCACATGTTACTGGTCTCAAGACTGAGCCCAGCAAGAAGAAGCTTTGGGGTACCACAGCTCAGCAACAATCTGGTTCCCGTTGGCTGCTTGCTAATGGAATGGGGAAGAGCAATAAGCAACCCTTTAGGAAGTCAAAGACTATTTCTATTAAACCTGCTACCCCTTTGACAAAATATGCAAAGTGCGGTGATAAGATATGGAGCATCTCATCTCATATTCTTGGTAGTGGTTCAAAGTAGGAATTGGTGGCATTTAATCCACATAAGCAGAATCCAAATGCAATATTCCCTAATGAAATTGCTATAGGTTGAGGTGAGTTGACCTTGCATAGGACTTTCTTCACCATGTTACTGGAAAATGGCAGGAATCTCTTCGTTGTTTTTTCTCAGATTTATAATGCGTAGATTTGAACTAGTTATGGGTTGCTGAGCAAATACACATAGCAGGCAGGATGATTCTTGAGTCCCAGTGATGTTTATAAGTTCTGCTTGAGGAGTTCTTGTATATTTACTTTTGATACAGCCTGCTAATTTTTGTTCATTTGATACAAAATAAACTAAATTGATGAGTTTGCTGTAATTATATTCCCATTTTGTAAATCTTCATGTTTGTAATAATACATGTTCATTGTAATTTATGTCCCATTGTCAATTCAGGTAATAATATCAGTTGCTGCACAATTTTCCTTCAGGAGTAATAAAAAGGTTTGGTCTTTTTCCCGTTTGAAAGAACAGATAGAACTTGTGTGTTTTGTGTTCCGTGATCTCATGCTTTCTGAAGTATTAACGATCAATTTGAATGATGCATATGATTAATGGGTTGGCCACTAAGAAATTCAAGAAACACAATTAAAATTGAAAATATTCACAATCAAAGGCCAAATTTATTTATTTATTTTTTAATTTTCATATTATTATTATGAGTCAAAGAATGGTGCTTTTGAGTTTTTATATTATGTTTAATTTTTTAATTTGACTAACATATGATTTTGTTTACTTCTTGAATGGAAGGAATTTTTATTGAAGAATTCAAACTCGAGCAATCAAATTATATCATTTTCAAACAAGGATCCACTTGTGAGTTTTACCAAATCTCAGGGGTCATCCTATAATTTACCCTATAAAAAATTGTTACTAGGGAACATCAAATTCGCATATGGATCTCATACTACTGCACTATTCAATAACCATAGAAAGAGGCATAACATTGCAGATGTCTCTTTCCATTTTGTCAAAGACCTCATCAAAATATCCCCCAATTTCCCTTCATTAATACCTCATGAACCTTCTCTATGTGCTCTCCTGGGCTCACTTTCTTCTCCCCACTAAGAAGCTCAGTCCCCACTTCACTTCTCACAAACTCATATATTGGATAAGTCCTGCATTTCTTGATCCTGTTTGCTATAGCAAATTCTCCACTATCAAATCTCTCTCTCGCTTTGGGCACTTCTTCTCGTAGTCTTGCCTTCAACTCCTTAATGAAAACTGGTATCCGCTTGAATATTGTGCAGCCATTTTCATCAGCACGTCCAGATTTAGGGTACTTCTTGCAGTTTAGGCAGAAGTGTATAAGAAGGATTTGTTGGGTCGTCGAGATAGGAGAATACAGGTTGATGCTTAACAACCTGCAAGAGTTCTTTCTGGCAGAAACCAGATTCAAGTAGCGATCCATCTTCAGCAATGTAAAGGGTTTTCCTTATTACCTGGGCAGGACTTGTTTCACAACTTCCCTCATGTTCTCCTCCAAATGTCTTAGATCAATTGCCTGGCAAAGTGCCACCATGAAAGTCGCAGACATGAGCTTTAGGATTTCAATAGCTTCAGCGCTTTTTCTTGCTGAAATCAAGCCAAGTAAGTTCACATCTTGATTGTGTTGTTCAGCACTTTGAACATGGCTAGTTACAGGAATTGCTTAGTACTGAAGCTCTGAGCAGTATGCGGCCATGGCTATTTCTGCACCTTTGAACCCATAGTCCAAGCTTGGATTAGGCCCTCCGCTCAAATTGGAAGGCAACCCATTGTTGTAGCAGTCGCAAACAAGTTCAGAGAACTGAGCGAACATGAGCTTTCCAATTGCTGCAATGGCAATCCTGAGATTGTCCATGGAAACGCCAATGGGTGTTCCTTGGAAATTTCCTCCATGAAGGGCAAGGTCTCTAGCTACATCAATTAACGGATTATCATTTGACAGAATTGATCTCCCTCTTAATTGAATGAGTGGCTGCTCGAATAACCTCAATTTGTGGACCAAGCCATTGTGGAGAGGTTCTAATTGCATATCTGAAGGGCAAGGTCTTTTTCATGGCGAATTTTTGCTTCTTTCATGCAGTCACTTTCATCTTACAGGTGTTTCATGATAGCGGCTGCTTCAATCTGGCCTCGATGGTGCTTAAGCTCATGAGTAAGTGGGTCTGTGTACGCTGGCTTTCCATGCATGACCTCACAGAACAAAGCAGAGAGAATTTCTGCTAGGAGAGCCAAGATGTTGGCATCAAAACAAAGAGTTGCAGCTACAGCTGAGGCAACTGCCGTTCCATTCACAAGAACCAATCCTTCCTTGGCTTGTAGCTCAAATGGAGCCTGAATTCCAGCTCTCTTCAGAGCTTCCTTGGCAGTAATCTCTTCCCCTTGAGGGGTTTCCACCTTGGAATTGTGGCGGCCAGTTAACAAATCAGCAATATAAGACAATGGCACAAGATCTCCAGAAGCGGTGATAGTCCCTCTGAGAGGGAGTTTAGGGATCAAATTTTCGTTCATAATCTTGGCAATAGATTCAAGAATCTCCCAACGGATACCAGAATAGCGTTGCATATGTGTGTTGGTGCGAACGAGCATACCTGCTTTGAAATAACTGGTAGGAAGATTCGCTTTGCCAATAACCCCAGCATTGAGGAACCTTATGAGCTCTGTCCGAAGGTCACCAGTTTTACTAGTGCGCATATGAGAAGTGGCACAAAATCCAGTGGTAACACCATAAGTGTCAGTCCCACGAGAGATATTCACAGCAACACAATTGGCGCTCTTCGCTACTCGGTCACGAGCTGCAACCTCATCAAGGAGAACCCTGACTTCACCCCGACGAGCAACAGTGAGGGTGGTGCCCTGGATGTCAACGGTTTTGGCAATGGCAAATTGCGACACCATTTGAGAGACTTCATCGAAATGGGCACATTGGAGAGACTCCGTAGCCTTCTTCCAGTGTGGTGGGGATGATGACACAAGAGGATTACAGAAGGGGTGATGATTTTCACTATCAAAGGGAGAGGCAAATCCTTGTGTAGCCATTGACAACACAAGTAAAAATTGAAGGTTTTTTTGGTGGTGATATTTGTGCTGTTTCTTTATTCTCTAGCGAGTGTGGAACAAGTGTCAAAGCAGGATTGGTCTTTGTAGGTTAGAGTTACATCACCGGGAAATGGAAACGCTTTTGCTTGTGGCAATTACGGCTATGTTTGGGTTAGAGAAAAATAATGGAGAAAAGAAAATCATGAAGGATAATAAATATTTTTTTTTTTTTTGAAAATAAGGAAAAACTGAAAAGAGTAAAAATAAAGGTGAAAAAAAAGTATATATTTGCTATTTATTTTCTCTCCATTTTGAAGAGAGAATGGGTAGAAAAATTATAAAATTATTTTTTTATCGTTATAATTATTTATTTTAATTTTAAATAAAATAAGTAAAATAGATATTTTATTATTTAAAATATTATTTTCTCTACTTATTTTTCTCTCTAATGTCACAAACAAGAAAAAATAAAATAACTTTTATATTATTTTTATTTTTTTTCCTTATTTTTTCTTGCATCTTGTGGTCAGATTTGTTTAAAGATGTGCGTTCATGACTATACTCAACTCAATTCAACTAAACCTTCATCACGAATACTCTTTCTAAACTCTAAATAATTTTGAATTAAATTTTTAAAAATATATAATATTTTTAAATCATGTAATACTTAAAGATGTAAGATTCATGACTAAACTCTTTCAATCATTTTTGTAGAAAACAAGATTTGTAATTATTAATTAATTATTTTGAAATTCTTATATCTAAAATATATTAAATTTACCCTTAAAATCTATTTTTAATGACCTTGATGAATTTTTCAATAGCAAATCCAACATCAATGTCAAACTTGGGTAACTGGGAACAAGGATCTCCACACCCCAAGCTTATAAAAGACATGATTAGGATGGCGAAGGACACAGCTGCAGATCATCACTAGACTAACTGGTGGATGCCCACAACACTAAGCCAAAAATGCCTTCAAACATCAAGATCAGATATTAGATGAGAATAATTGGATATTCTGTGTTTGATAGGAAAAATGACTTCCTACACAGTGGAATTGATGTATATCCATGTTAAGAATCAAGCAGTAGACGCATCTGATTATGCAAACTACCAAATGCTAACATACACAACTAACAATTCCCAAACATATACTGCACCAACATAGCACAACATAGAAAACCTAACTAAATAATTAGATGACATGAACACGAGGGAAGTACACAGGTGACAGCTCACCCCACCCATAAATTTCATGGTCGTGCTCTCTTGTTGCTGCAAGATGGGCATTTGTATTGCTTAATGTGCTCAGCCCTGGCCGGAGTGATCTTCACACACTTGCCGTGGAACCATTTTTCGCATATGTCACAACAAATCCAGAACTCGTCTGCAGCATAGTTCTCTCCACATGCCCCACATAGGGTATCCCCGTGCTCTTCTTCATCTTCTTTAACCAGTCCTTCATCATCATCCTTTGGCTGCCCCTTCAAATATTTGCCAGTGTCAGATCCTTGCTGTTTTCGTGTCATTAAAGTAGTTATTAGCGTTTGACAAGACAGCTAAACCTATAAAAGACAACTAGTGAAATTGACTATTCAACTAAAAAAAGAAATTGACTTTACCCCGTTCAAGCCAGACTTGGACTTGTTGCTGCTATGATTTGAGACTGATGACTTCTCCTTCAACTGTTTCTTTACAGTCCCAGTCACAACCTCAAATATCGTCGGGAGATCATTTATCATAGTGAAAAGACGTTTCCTGCATCAGAATTCACACTTTATTTTGCAGTAAATGAAACTTATAAAGCATAATTCTTTACACATTCAGTTACTATAAATTATAAAGAAAAACCAGTAAATGATATGCTCTACAGTAATAGCACAAATTTCTAAGCACTGCCAGGAGGACATATCTTCAAGCAGAATCTGCTAATTTATACGAAATTCTTTTTTTAGTATTTCATTTACTCAATATCGACTAATCTATTGGACAGACAACATCAAACCCATGCCACTGTCCCTTTATAACCAGTCCTACTAACTTGAAAATATCAACTACCACAAAGAAGAAAACACACTGGTTCAACAGCAAAAAGCTCATACAAGAGATTGCTAAGGCATCAACATGTAGTAAGTATTTCAATCAAGGAATGACTTATTTGCTAAAATTACCATAGATACATACTAAACTAGACAATTGAAATCAAGCCTAAAAATCTGAAGGATTTGAATAAAATTTAGAATTTTCAAAGAAAGAAACTTCCCAAATGTTTGTTTACGTATTAGGCTTCATGATTTCATGCTCAACGTAACAGACCTTGCAATCACTAGACCAAAAACAAATAGCTAATTATCATAAACTACATATCCCTTCTTTTTCCTTGAAACTGTCACACGCATTATAGAGGCAATATGAAGCAGTTATATCAAATTTCTACATAAATGGAATTTGGTGTGACTAAAATGCCAAAAAAGTAAAGTAAAAAGGATTGGCAAGCATAAAAAATCAAAGCACAAATTGCAGATATTTTGGTTGTTGGACACTTATGTAATTTGCAAAGGTAAGATAATTTCCCCAGTTGAAATACAAAGATTGGAAGAGGTTGGGGAAAAAAGGTGGTACCTGTCAGCTTTATCAAAGCCAAATCTAGCACCAAAATAGAATGCCACAGCAAATAACCATGCATCGCTGTGAACAGCAACTAATGAAAGCCAGTCTTTTTCTTGCATCCCATCTCTGGCAAAGTTAATACCTAATGCAGGCTCAGGGAGCTCTGGAGGCACTTCTTCAGCAGGTAAATTGACCTCCCACTGTTCATTAGGCAATCCATACAGGCAAACATTCTCCTTCTCTGTACAGGTGCACAGGTTTATTTTATGCGTTAAAAGAAATTTATTGTCATAATGAATCCATTTAGAGTATATTTGGAACAACTTCCTATTCCACAAGGAATAACCATCACCCATTTTATAAGAGCACCAGAAAATGGTAATACAAGCAACATGCCCTGAACTCATATGCTGCTGCAAGAGTTGAGGAGTATTTTATCTCAGAGATGCCACTAACTAATATGTACACTGAAGAGAAAGAAACATAGCTTCATTAATCACAGTGGCTTAACTAACACATATCACTGATGATCATCAATGGTTAGTTCAAAAATTTATAAACAGACGTAATTAATTGAATTTTTACTCTTCTAGCTGCAATTAGATTCTCTTCAATATATTGTCAATAGAAACTCAGTGCACTTTTATTTTGGTCTTCAGAAAAGAAGCAAATAAAAGGAAACAAGCTAGAGTGCCAACTTTTAGAAATAATATTGAAAATGAAAACGACTAAATCTGCTTTATTCATATTTCAAATGAATTAAATCACTTAAAAGAAGCATTGTAAAGTAGAATCAACGAAACACACAAAAGTGTAGCAAGTTTAACTGTGAGGTATACCAATATAACAGAATCATGTAACCTGCTGCCCAAAAAAGAAGAATTGACCTGAATAATCACCAATTGTCAATTCATCTTCGAGACTAACTTAAAAGAAATGCTAAAACTTGATCTCCGTTATGTTCTTATAACTACCTGTGAAGCTATAAAGGCATAAGTAGACTCCTAATAATTAATATGACTATATAGAAAAAAAAAAATTCTACGCAGATTTCTATTAAAGGTAGCCATCTAATAATTATAAACAAATGCCAAAAGTGCTACTGTTAGAAGGGAAATCAAAATTAAGCCGTGCAAGTATAAAGAAATTGTAAGTATAAATTTGAAGCTCCAAGTTGAAATTTCATAACTTGGATAAAGGTTGAATAAAGCACACGTAGGAGCTTCCATGGACATATAAGCTAATCACTGACCAGCTAAGAAACAAAAACTTTAACGTAACAAAGAAACAAAAACTTTAACGTAACAAAGTTACAAACACAAGAGCCCTAACCAGGATCGCACTGTTGATAAAACTCTTCCACATCTGCAACAAAAAAGAGTACCCATTAGAAATGGAGACTTTATAATGCTATGATAAAAGAGAAAATAACAACAGAAAAAGCCCAACTGGCAAAAAAGAAGAAAACAATAATCTCAATTAAGAGAAAATGAAGCAAGTAAGAGACCAGTGGTGAGAGCTTTGATCATTCCAGCTCTACGGCCCTTGAAGTCCCTGAAAACCTCTTCTACTGTTCGTGGGTTGTACTGTGTCCCTCCGTCCATGTCAGAAAAACCCTCAAGATAAAGTTCGTTTACAGAGAGAGAACAAAGGAAAAGAGAAAGGAGAAGGAAAAGCAAAATCTACAGATTGAAAGGGGCAACTAAGGAGGAGATACTGTTGCCTAGAGAAAGCCAAAAACAACAACAAACATTTCACTGATAGCAGCAGAGAGAGAGAGAGAGAAATTTGGTGGATAATTTTGGGTTTTCTCTTTTATAAAAGAAGAGGGAAATGAAATGCACAGAGACAAACATGACCATTCCCAAATAGATTATTGCTTGACCTCTTTACCCACTCACACCCTGAGAGTCAACTTACCAAATATTTATTCTTTTTTTTTTCTTTAGATCAGGGGAGGAGAAGTCTAAAATATTCAAACACGTGGCATCCACCATTTGGCTTAAGATTTGCGACGTGGGTGGATTCATGTTGGGAGTTTAAAAGAGTGGAAGTTAAAGCAAGCCAAGGGTGTAGTAGTATTCTTTTTTGGGCAGGAATTGATGGGAGCCATGCCTTAATCAGTGTAGATCATTTCGGGTCTGTTGATCATAAAATCGGCCGTCGTGGTGGTGATGATGAGCCGCAATTGGGTGCACCGACAGAGCGAACACTCTATTCTATTATATCATCTGCGACGAGGGTGCGCAGGAATATTAACGTGGGCACCCGTGGCTCGCATTAGCTTTGCCGAAAATGGAAAAGTGTTGAGCGAGCGCCTCTCCATATCGAGGCATCAAATATTAATTTTAAAGGAGGAAGCACAGTGGAGGAGTACGTCGTCCACGGTTGGGCATTTATAGAGCCTCCGAAACAAGGAATCTTTTTGTCAGATGACGATTTTGCCATTAATAAAAAACATTAATTTCTCTACTAGTAGTAGTAGCAAATTTTATACTCAATGAGTGGGTTTTTGGTCAGAGAAAAACAAAACGGTGGGTCTCTACAGGATTAATTTAATTTTAGTATTAATGGCCTATACTCGTCCATCAACACCAATCCAAGCATTTTTCTCCAAGTCCCTCTAGTGGTGAAACATTGTCCAAGGCCCCTGGTGGATTATAATATGCAACCCAGGCAATACAGAAAATCAATCAATTGGGTCAACTTTAAAAAGACCTAATTGTCTATTAAGATACGAACAGTCCATTTAATCAAATTATATATTTCAAATTTCAGATATTTCTTATTCGTACAATGAGAACAGGTCAGACTTGACTAACTAACAAAGATGTATGTCAGAAAGTTGTACAGTATACCAAAGGCATTCACATTTTTCTGGCATCTGCCGAAGAGTAAACGAGAATGTGCTGGATGGTCTCAGCCAGCAGCAATTGCTCACATAGAGCTTTTAATTGATGCAGCTTCAAAAACAAAAGGCACAAATACTTTGAGGTCCTGTGGTGAGCCAATCTAACATCTCAAAATTCTACATGCAAGAAATCACCTCCCCTCAAATTCTGGAAGCAGAAGAATAAAGAAGCCATTAACCAAGTGATGGAGCAATATAGGCTGCCTACAATTTAAGCACAAGGGAAAGAAAATTCCAAGATTATAATTTTACATCTAGAAAACAATAAATTTTACCCTTGACCTCTCACTAAACAATGTTATGATGACTGCCTATAGGGCCCGTTCACCATCCATACTGTTTTTTGGATTTTGGAGGTCCAGTAGTTTTAAAAAATTATATTATTGGAACTTGTATCTTTTTGTCACTCGGATGTCTTAACAAGAAAAATTGGTTGTCATAAAAAGTGGCTTTCACTCGTTTCCTCAACTCTTTTTTCACAGATATAAACTTCTACTATTGCACAACCACCCAAAAAAAAATATATATCAAACCACCACATAATGTGGCTGAAACCAAAAACAGCTGTTTTTTTACCTAGTTGATTTTATGACTATTGGTATAAGACATCTGCTTTAGGGAATGACCATTTTCAGAATGTGGCTGTTTTCAAACCATACAATTCACAATTTTATGGTTTCTGAATTCAAGTCCCACATCAAAGAAACAGCCTTTCAAATCACCAAAGTAGTTTCTCTTCGCTTTACCAGTTACAGAGTACAGTCATGCAGAAAAGGAGAGCAGTCTTCTACGAGATTTGGCACCGGCGTCAGATTATAAAGGGTTTGTCTTCTTGGCCAAATGCAGGTCATTGAAAAGCCGCAACAGAAAATCAACTCGGTGAAGAAAAAGACTTTTAAGAACCCAACCAAATCAGGAGCCCAAGTATACCCAAGAAAATGTGATTCATCTCCCTAATTTTCTTTTTAACATAATTACCATGTTAGCTACATTATATTCCATCTTTTTGTCTTTTCCAAGACAAGGCATCATTCAGAAGCAAAAGGATTACCTCGGTCTATGTGGTGTGACTCATTTTCCTTCTTCTCGGGAACATCCTTGTCAAGAAACTGCTGAATAGTCCTCCAATAATGATCACCACCGGCCAGCCAGGTGTCCATGTGCATGCCAGTAGGAAATTCCACAAAGATGCATTCCTTGTTATGAGCAGCTGCCTTAGCATATAGCATTTCCATATGGGATGGGGGTACCATTTCATCTTGCAATCCAGAGAGAAAAACGATTGGCTGCTTAACCTGCAGTTAAAAAGGACAATTTCACGAGTTATGCACAGAAAGAACAGTAGAGAAAAGAAGAGGGGAAGGAAGCATCACCAAGTTGTACTTATCATTTCCAAATATCGTAAATGCAATTCGGGAAATAGCCATTACAGCATCAGAAAGCTGTGTTGTATGTATTAACACATTTTTGCTTTAGTTTTAGTTCACCTAGAAAGGTATACAGGATAACTGTAACTATAACTAAAAATATATATGGGCAACTGAAAATGCACAGCATAGTTTCCACTCATTTAGATGCACCAGTGCAACAAATTTAAAAATGGTTTAGAATCGACTGTGCGACCTTCTAACATGTAGCCTCACCTGGCTTATGACATCAATGGTGCTCCATGGAGAACGGATGAGAAAATTAAGAATTTTAGGACCTTTTGAACAACTACTTCCAATAAACCACTTTAAGAAAGGCAGTAGCACTCCAGCCATGTCCAGAATAGACGTAAAAGTATTTTCCAGAATCAGTCCAGCAACCTGCCAAGCAAAGATAAGTTAACAGATGAATCTGAAAAAGCCTCTTATGCTATCAGTTAACTTGATGACCTTGAAATTAGAAACAAATAAAATCCTACAAAACAATAACAAAGGTAACCAGATCGAGAATGCAATTGCAATAAATGGCAAGAATCTAAAATTAATTGCTCCATGGGAGGATGTGAGAAAAGGAGGCCGATGGTGATAGATTCTATGGTTTGCCCAAGCCTCGCTGATTGGGGCTTTCAAATCCTTCCCTTCACGATCAATTCCAGCTCTGCAGATTTCTTCTTTTGGGAAGATTTTCTTTGGATTAAGAACAAATCTGGGATTGATTTTTTTTTTCCTGATAATATTTTATTATTTTTGTGGGTTCCACATACTCTAGTTAACAGAAAAGTAACTAAATCCATTAAATTGGGGCTAAAATAAATTGAGCTTGAATAGAAGTTAAGGGGCCTAATTGAACCCAAATTTTGTTTTTAAGGGTCAAATTGAATTTGTTTTTCACACAGTTTAGGAGCCAATTTGAGCCTTTGGCCATTCTTACTAAGTAAATTAAAACCAAACAAAACATTAACAAAACCCAGTCCAATTTACCATCGTTTGATAACCTTCAGTTGAAAAAGAAAAAGCATACTGTCTTTCAATGCCCATTAACTGTAGAGTCAATTTTTCAAGTTCAAAGGTCACCACTCACCAAGCATACAAATAATCCCCTTCTTTTTCTCTTACACCTTTACAGTATATGCACCATAAGGCAATTGGAAAAAGATTGCACTGGGAAAAGCCATAACTAGCTAAGAGCAAAGTGAAGTCATTTGGAAGACTCACTAATCAAAGACAGAAGGGGCTGTTTGACAAGCAGGACAACATGTTGAAGTATTATGGTAAAAGTATACAACAAGATTTTCGTAACCCGATAATAGATGCCGTATGAGATGAGACAAAGTCTTAGAAAGTAAAAAGAAGGGAAATACATAGAGCCTATTCACTTGTGGAAATCTAAAGCAGTTTTCTGGAAAAGTTTTCTAAGTAAATTGGAAAATAAAGTTTTGCGTTCACATATTCTAGTTTTCTAAAGGGAGAACTGGAAAACTTGTTTTTCAATTTTCCAAAATTTAACTAAAATTTGGAAAATAACTTTTTCTTTTGTAACATTTTCCAACTATTTTCCAAATGGAAAAAAAAATCTATAACTAAAACTATACTATAACTTTTCATAATTAAAATTTGATAATTATTTAAGAAAATATTTATTTACAATAATAAAAAATTAATCAAATTATTATCAAATAAATGAATTACACATGTTAAAAAATTTTAAAAGTAAAATAAATTTTTAAATATATTTTATAATGATTTATTTTAATTATGAAAGATATGAATAATTTTTTGAATTAGAAATTCTTTTCTATTATTGACAAGTGAACGCATTTTCCATATTTTTCCTTATTTTACATGAAAAATAAAAACTGAAGTTTTCTTAAAAAATGAAAAACAAAAAATTGTTTTACAAGAAAACAAACCCTTATTTTTCACCAAAAGAATGTAAACTAAAGCCAAGATAAGTGTAATAGTACCTTATCAGGGTTGTTTTTTGCCAGCAGAGCCCCAACTGCACCCCCAAGTGACCTCCCAAACACAACTATTCTAGTTGTGTCAATGTCAGTCCTCTGAGAAAGATGATCCAATGCAGCCTACCAAAGAAAAAGGCATACCAAATACCAATTCAGAACATAGCTAGAATCCAATCAGCAGTTATTAAAGAGAAAGATGTAAAAGAAATGCAGACCTGAGCATCCTTTGTGATTCCATGTTGAGAAGGGTATCCATCACTTGCTCCATAACTGCGTAGATCACAAAAGGAATGGAGCATTTTTTTTTCTACTCAGCTAGATGAGAAGTACACATGCATGGATTCACATCCAGAATATATAACATAAATGAGAAAACTTTGAAGCACAATGAGCAAATGCATACCCTCGGTATGAAAGCATGAACACATTGCAGTGCAACCTCTGTATCATGATGCGAATCATTTCAAGACGGTGAGCAATATCTGCAGAATACTAGTTAAGGCTGCTAGGAGAGAGTTTGGAACAAACATATATATAATAGAAACAAATAATTGGTGATTGAAGGACTACATAACATAATGCTGATCAATCCATATAATAAAAATGATGATAAGGATACTTCCTGCATTCTCCTGGAAAAACAAGATGGTTGGACCTGCAATACCAATGGCATTACTATCTAAGCTTTGGGAAACAGGAATAAAAATAAAAAAAAAAAAAAAAACATATTGTTGAAGAAAGAGGATTCATAAATAAAAAATTTTCAGAAGAAAAACTAACTAAAAAAGCACCTTTCAGCATCAATTTATGGACAGGAAAAATCTTAGATCACGCATATAAAAATATTCAATATGTGTGCAAACATCTACACAACTGATATTAAATCAGACAAGCATCATAAAGAGTTGTGCAATAGATCTGTCATGCCAAAATAATTATCACAAACATTCAACACATCAAATCCACTAGGGATCACATCAAGCCTAATTCTGATTTTCTCATCTTTGAATGAAATTTTAGCGAAAAAGAAGCCAGATAGCGCTGAATTTTCCATTTGCACATAATCATAATAAGCTAAGACTGCATTTGATTGCAGGAAAATAAAATCGGTATTTAAACAATTTTTTTTTTAAATTTCAGCTTTCGCTAATTGTATTCTAGCAGATTTAAGGTCCATGAACCCAAATTCCACACCAAACGGTAAAGTGAACATCACTACATAATTAAAAAAAAAAAAAAATCTAATTCCATTTCGACTTCCCCCAAACAGAGCTTTCACCTTTCAGTCCGAAAACAAACCCTAACTCAGTGAAAAAGAACAAATCACAACGAATTCGATCAAAAGATTCACAATTGAACAAAGAAATGAAAACCTCGGCATTCAGGAAAGAACTTAATGAACCAACAGTGAAGGCGAACGCCGTCGGAGGATCTGAGCCAAACGTCTTCGTAAAGGAGTCGGAGGCGGGCAGGAGTTATAGAATAGGATTTGGTGAGACCGGGCAAGACAGGGACGTAGACTAACCTCTCTTGGAAAGCCACGAGCAGCGCCATCCCTGCCATCACTATGCCGCCCACTCCGTACAGCAACGCACTGACGTACGACACCATATTCTGGGATAGCTTGCCGTTTAGATCTTTTTTCCCTTTTTTCTTTTTTCTTTTTTCTCTCTCGTGATTTGAGTTTGATTTGATGCTTTAGCAAATACTCCTGGCAAAGTATTAATGGGCAATAGAACCGCTGCTGGTGACGCCTTGCCTTTGAGCTGAGTCTGTCCCTCTCTTTTGAGTTTATTCTCAGCTGAGAAAAGCGGTAACTTTATGGGAAAATGAAAAACCAATGGGATGAATGTGGGTCCCCTGTTACGAAGGTGGGTCCCTTCATGATTATTTTAATTTTAATTATTTTATTTATATTTTATATATTTTATTAATTTATTTAATAATAATTTTTATGGAGTTTTGTTATTATTTTTATTTTATTAATAATTACCATTAAATAAATTATTAAAATTTAAATTAATAGTTAAACGTACAAAGTACAGATAAAGTAAATTAAAATTAAAATATTTATAGAAAACACTTAATTTTTGGCAAAATAAAATTTATTTTGTAAAAAATAAATCTCTCACGCAAGTTCATCAATGGCACTAGCAACAAATATAACATCTAAAATTAGGTGTACCTTAATGTACCTCATTCCTAATTTGAGCATTTTTATACTTTATTTTTTATTACTTAAAAAATTTAAAAATATAACTATTAATTTTTTTTATTTAATTTAACCAATAAACAATAATTTTTAAATTTTTAAAATATAAATTGATTAAATTTTTTATTTAATTAAATTAATAAATAAATATAAATATTTTAAACTTATATTAAAAAATTTTTTTTAAGAGAATAAATATGAAATTTATTATAAATATGCTCATTTTTCATCTATTTTTAATTAAAAATTAAAATTTTAAGGGGTCATCACTGCTAACTCCTTAGATCATCATTTACACTCATAATATAATTTAAAGAATAAATTATTAAATTGTATTGTATTTAATTAAAGAAATGTAGGTTATCAATTTTCTTCCTTTCCTTAAAATAAAAATAATTTACAAATAAATTAAATATAAATTTTTTTATTCGTTCTAAAATGTAATTTACCCAACCAAACTATAAGTCTTAATAATTACCAATAACAATTTCTGGCATAAAAAAGTAGAGGTGAACATTCAGTTTGAATCAAATCAAATCGAACCGAATCAAACTGAATCAAATTATAAAAATTGAATTTTAAATTTTAAAAATCGAACCGAATTGAAATGGATGAAAAATTGAATGGAACCGAATTGCTCTATTTCGGTTCGATTTAGTTTAAACTGATCGGTTTTATTTTTTATTAATTTTTTAATTTAGATTTGATTTTCAAGTTATTTGGTCTAATTTTGACTTTGGTTTGAACCTAATAACCATTAATCAATAAAATTAAACAATTAATATATATAAAATTAAATATAATTCATAAATTTTTCATAAAAATAAATCAATACAAAAATCAATTTGATTCGATTTGATTTGATTTGAATATATAAATTACTATTCGATTCGATATGATTCGATTTAATCGATTTTTTCCTCTTCAAAATCAAACCGAATCAAAATAACTGAAATTTTTATAAAGTAAAATCGAATCGAATTAATTAAATTTTAAAATCAGACCGATTAAATCGAATTAATTTGATTCAATTCAATTTTTTGATTTAAACTGAATTCTACTCGGCCTGTAAAGAAGCAAGCAAACAAGCCTAATTGGGCAAAGGTCCATTTATATTTCTTTGAAGCATCAATCAAACACATAAATAAATGAGCACAATAATTAAAATGTAAAATAACAAACAAATTTTAAGCAATCACTTGCATAGTTGGCACAATTATTATTTATCAGTGAGAAGAAGAATGTAGGTAGCGGTTATTACTAAAAAATAAATTAAATTTATTTAATTTAACTTTTTAGTTTATTTAATTTAATTTATATTATATTTTTTAAAAATATTAGTTTTTAATTCGCCTTGATTAATTCAATTAAAAAACAAATTAATCAATGAAATTAATATTTTAAAAACATACTCACATTTTTATTGTTTTAAGAGATAAAAACGTCCTCTCTTAATATTTAAAAAACCTTAATCACATTTTTATTTTTTTAAGAGATAAAAACGTTCTCTTTTTTTTTTTAATTAATTTTAAGAAAACACACACACGATACAAAAAAGACTTACTGAATACACATAAAAAAATTCTCTCTTAATTTTTAAAAAATTGCACTCATATTTTCATTGTCTCACACTTTTACTATTGTAAGAGATAAAAATGTTTTATCTTTCTCTCTATAGAAATTTTTATCTAAACCTAATCCATTCGTTATGCACCCAACATATAAACATATGAAACTCATATATGGTTAATAAGTGAATTCAACTATACATCTTATATTTTGGATCAATGATGAATCGAATTTAAGTGAAAAAAATCCCTCCCTCAAAATGTTCTCGTCACCCCTAAGATGTAAATATTTTTGTTATATTTTGTTTTGAGTTGTAATTTTTAAATTTAGACATTTATGCTTGTTACTGAATTCAGATGCATGAAATAGGATGGAAGTGATCTCTTTCATAACATTTTATAATGGATTGATGGGAGGACACAATCATAGGAGAAAGTTTAACAACTTTATATAGTTTTTGTATGTAACATCCCTAATTTTCAAATAATAATAATAATAATAATAAATTATTATTATATATATATATATATTATTCTAACCTTGTTATTGTGGACTTCGCGTATGTACATTTATTTCGTGAAAATTCGATCGTCGCCCAAATCTGTAATTTGGGCCGAGTAGATAAGTTGCTGGAACCATTTCAGAACCGAGTTAAGATTATAGGCTACACCACCGTTTTCAGACGTTCTGAACGCGTTCCAGTTGTCAGATTTGGCATAGGTAAACTCAAACTCTAAATTACTCAATTTTGGCCTTATACTGAGTTAGAATAAAATTTATAAATATTTGTAGATGATAAGAAAATTATGATTCCTATTGCAATAGCCTTATAATATTGTTAAGGACTGCGGGACAGGTTTATGGAATTTTTAAAGTTAGTTTGGATAGTTTTTGAAAAATATTAGTTTTGAAGTCTTATAATTGAGTTGTCTGATGTTATGATTATTGCTTGGTTTGGAGGGCCCAGGAGGGGCCATATAATGATGATGAGATATGGGTTGAGTTTAGAAGTGTTATTTGAACCATTTTGCAGGTTGGGTAGGTCATAGGTATAGGGGAGACTCTGCCGGATTTTCAGCACAACTTAGGGTGTCTTTGGTCTTTTCTAAACTTGTATTGAGTCAAATATATTAAATAATTACAATGAAATTGTCAGGTGAGCTGGGACAGCCTTCCTCCTCCGCCCAACCGCCGCAGTGACCTCGATTCAAGTTTGTGAGTAAAATATTAATTTTAATTGTAATTTTGATATTATTATATGTTCAAGCATGTCCATGCATCACTTATAAATATGTATCTATATAGTTAAATACTAGGCACATTTTATATTATATTCATAATTGTTGAAGTACCATGGATGTTGTTTGTGGTAATTTGGAGCAGTATGTGTGCGTGGCGTGCGTGTGGTATGGTATTGGATATGGACAGGACGGGTAGACACGGCTTTAGAGACACTCTATGGGACCCTGCATTCTCTCTTAATTTTTAAAAAATTGTACTCATATTTTCATTGTCTCACACTTTTACTATTGTAAGAAATAAAAATGTTCTCTCTCTCTCTCTATAGAAATTTTTATCTAAACCTAATCCATTCATAACATACAAACATATGAAACTCATATATATTTAATAAGTGAATTCAACTATACATCTTATATTTTGGATCAATGATGAATCAAATTTAAATGAAAAAAATCCCTCCCTCAAAACGTTCCCGTCACCCCTAAGAGGTAAATATTTTTGTTATATTTTGTTTTGAGTTGTAATTTTTAAATTTAGACATCTATGCTTGTTACTGAATCTAGATGCATGAAATGGGATGGAAGTGATCTCTTTCATAACATTTTATAATGGATTGATGGGAGGACACAATCATAGGAGAAAGTTTAATAACTTTATATAGTTTTTGTATGTAACATCCCTAATTTTTAAATAATTATATATATATATATATATATATATATATATATATATATATATATATATTCATATTCTAACCCTGATATTGTGGACTTTGCGTATGTAATTTTATTTCGTGAAAATTCGATTGTCGCCCAGATCTGCAATTTCAGGCCGAGCAGATAAGCTGCTGGAACCATTTCAGAATCGGTCAAGATTATAGGCTACCTCACTATTTTCAAACGTTCTGGACGCGTTCCAGTTGTCAGATTTGGCATAGGTAATTTCGAACTCTACATTACTCAATTTTTGCCTTGTACTGGGTTAGAATAAAATTTATAAAATATTCGTGGATGATAAGAAAATTACGATTCCTATTTCAATAGCCTTATAATATTGTTAAGGATCGCCGGGCAGGTTTATAGAATTTTTAAAGTTAGTTTGGATAGTTTTTGAAAAATATTATTTTTGGAGTCTTATAATTGAGTTGTCTGATGTTGTGATTATTTCTTGGTTTGGAGGGCCCAGGAGGGGCCATATAATGATGATGAGATATGGGTTGAGTTTAGAAGTGTTATTTGAACCATTTTGCAGGTTGGATAGGTCATAGGTATAGGGGAGATTCTGCCGGATTTTCAGCACAACTTAGGATGTCTTTGGTCTTTGCTAAACTTGTATTGAGTCAAATATATTAAATAATTGTAATGAAATTGTTAGGTGAGCTAGGACAGCCTTCCTCCTCCACCCAGCCGCCGCAGTAATCTCGATTCAAGTTTGTGAGTAAAATATTAATTTTAATTATAATTTCGATATTATTATATGTTCAAGCATGTCCATGCATCACTTATAAATATGTATCTATGTAGTTAAACACTAGACATATTTTATATTGCATTCATAATTGTTGAAGTGCCATGGATGTTGTTTGTGGTAATTTGGAGCAGTGTGTGTGGTATGGTATTGGATATGGACAGGATGGGTAGACACGGCTTGAGAGACACTCACTGGGACCCCGCATTTGGTTTATTAAGCGAAAGTTCGGCTTGAGAGACACTCGCTGGCAGAGGTTGGATTAAAAGGGTTGTATAAGAGATCAGCTCCCATATATGTATTGCTTTACAGTGTTTGGTGTGTGAGTGTTCCAAATTACCTTTTTGTTGTTATGATATGAAAATTATGACGATATTGCATTTCACTCCACAGGGTGCATTAGTTTTAGATAGTTATAGAGATTATGATTAAAATTGATATTTTACTCTCTGAGTTGAACGCTCACTCCTGTTTATCTATTTTTCCAGGCTACAGAAGGATTATTTATTGTGGCTAACCTGCTCTTCTTCTTCGCAGGTCCATTATTTGTATTTAATATATTTTGTACAATTGAGTTAAATTTTAGACTTCGCATGTGTTAGAAGCACTTATTTTTTATTTTGGGCCTATATTATAAAAGTTATGTTGGACTTGTAAAATTATTAACTGTATGCATGATGGGATTGGATGAGGGAGCTGAGCTGCTATTTGATTTATGACATTTTAATTATGTGGAGGGTGAGCTGAGCTCCCCAATTTATTATATATTATGTTTACAGGTCGGGCGAGTCAAAAACTCTCCGGTGAATGGTCCATTTTATGGTCGGACTCTGTCCGGTTGAATTATTGAAATTGGGCCCAAATGGGCCTTAAAGTTGGGTTAAGAAATAGTTAGGTTTACTACGGGCCTAAGGGGCTTTAGGCTGGCCCAGGTCCTAGTGTCGATCCTGCCAATAGGTTGGGTCGTGACAAAAGTGGTATCAGAGCTTAGGCTTTATATTCATGGGAAAGTGTGCACCTAGAGTTGTCACATGCAGAGTATAGGATTTTGTTTCGTCTTTTTTCTGTAATTCTTCTTTTCTATATTATGCGTTATTCCTCAGTTAATATAAGAGTACTTTAGTTTAGCACCTCAGTTTTGTGAAGTACATAGAAGTGTAAAATAGAGTTAGCAGATATGTTGAGGTCTGCCATGGAAATACATTCTCCAAGAAACACTATATTTCTATCAGTATGGGTCTAAGTGTTGTGCCTCTCTGGTGCTAGGCATAAGTACATAAAGGTGAGTTTTGATAGTATAATTACACTAGATAGGATACCACTGCTGGCAGTCGTTAATGGATGACCCAGTCAGAGTAAGTTTATGATAATAGTAGATTCAAGAGAGATAAGAGATTAGGAGACCTAGTCTGTCAAGACGTATCATAGTAACTATATAATATTCTCGATGTCTGCTCTGTAAGCTGCAGATTACAGTACCGACATGAGATTATTGTGTAGAGTTGCGTGCATCCCCGTGGTGCTCCATAATGAGGGTGTTTGTTGATGGCCTCTGTTTTAGTACAATTATGCAAGAACAGAGTTCTATATCTGCAGAGGAGTTGGGAACTCCTGGTCAGGGATCTATAGCTAGAATATTGAAAGGTCACAGTTGGGTGGTAACTAGAGTCAGTAACTCGGTTACCCTAGTATGAGCTCGATTTACATCAAGAGTTGCCATCAGACCAGAGGTTGTAGATTAGTTGTAAAGTAATGGTGACATCTATAGAGTGAGACCATCTGGTCTTCGGTATGGAATTTTGGATGGTTTTTACAGTACGACAGATGTTTTGCTTAGAGCTTAGTGAGAATAGTATATCTTGTATGTATTAGCAAGGTGTAAAGTACAACCCTACTACCTAGGGAAGGTCGATACTATGAATTGATGATTTGCAGAGCTATGATATGATAAGAGAGTCATTAATTTGATATGGTTTTGGCAAGGTGGTAAATGTAGTACCTTTGTTGTAGTAAGTTAGGGTATAGTCCTATCTTTTCAGAAGGGATCGAAGGTTATTACTGATAATGATGACTTATGGAGTAGTATCCCAAATGAGATTGTAGCGTGAGATAGAGAGTTGTTAGCTTAGGTGTTCTGGAGAGGGTACAATTCCATGTAGGAATTATAAGATGTAAGATCAAGATGTATGTAAGCCTTTAAATTGAATGACGGGTTTGGATACCTAGTATTTGAAGTTTCAGCTAATTAAATGGATATGAAAAATTAGAGTTGCTACAGATCCCCTCCCTAAGGTAGTAGGGGATAGTATGTAGTCCAAAAGGGTAAGAATAGAGATCACGCAGGAGAAGTATGACTGCTATTCCCTAAGTTCATCCTTAGCTTCTTAATGCTTAAAACTAAAGTATAATCCAAATAAAGTAAAAGAAAAAGGACAAAAGTTAGCATCGATAAATCATAGAATATGTATATATATATATATATATATATATATATATATATATATATATATATATATATGGAGTGCGATTCAAATGCAGTAGGAGAGATAGCCTGAATACCAGTAGAAGTCTAGCTAGGGTAGTTAGAGGATCAATTCTGAGTAACATTGAGATTTAAATGATGTGGTAGAGATAGTGGAAAGGTAAAAGTTTTTGATATGACAATCATATTCAAAAAGAAAATAGAGCTAAAGGATGGAAGAGTGAAAGTTCAGATTTAGGTAAGATAAAAAGAGTTGGTTAAAGAATAAACTGGAAAAATAGATTAGGATAAGATTAGGAAGAATAGAGCCAAAATACCGAGGAGGTGAATGTGATTCTAGGAAGGGTAAACGAGATAAACAAAAAAAAATAAGGATAGAGAGCGTAGAAAAGGATGGCATTAGGAAGACATTGTTAAGTTATGGAACCCAGAAGTACAGGACTTAGAGCAGGTCATAATTGATATAGTGTTACGAGCCTAAGCCTAGAGCTTAGAGTTACAGGATCTGGATTAGACCTTATCTGTTTTCTACCCCCAAGGTAGGATAATGGGGCAATGACATAAGAATCCTTTTGGTTGTTGACAGTGTAATGGAAATTAGGTGAGGTGTGCGACCAAAGTAGGTAGTAACTGTTGAGCGTGTTGTCGTAACTTGAATTGTATTATCAGATAAAGAAGCAAGATCAGTAGGAGTAAGTTGGATAAAAGTCAACATAAGGGATATAAATATGCAAGATGAGGAATAATGTCACAGATGCTTGATATTAAAATTTAGAGAGGTGACACCTAGAGTCAAAAATTGGAGTTAGACATATATTTTCAGTGTGATCGATAGAATAATTATGTAAAAAAAAAAGAGTAATAATAAATAAATAAATAAATAATAGTATGATAATATGTAGTAGAACGCTAATAACAGTTAGAATAGGACAAGATAGGTATAGGTGTAATTATAAGATATTGAGAAATACATAGATTAGAGGAGTGATTGTTGGTAAGATTGAAGTAGATCCGAAAGAATCTGTGAGTGCTTTTGTCTTCTGGAATATAACTAAGTATAAGGAGCATTGGACAAATAATTATAAGTATGGAAGATAAATGGAGAGTGAAAAAGAAATAGTAAATTCGAAGATGATATGTCAGGCAGGACAACAGTATAACAAATGGTAGATACAACTGATATCTTGTAATAACGCACAATAATTACAAAGAAATAATGAAACTAAAAAGGAAAACTAAGGGGTATGAGCTAAATCTTGTTTATCAAACAATGGTATACTATAAATGGTGGGAGAACATTTCTCATTCTTTTCAAATTGGCTCGTGTTTCGATTCTAGGAGACTATGTTAAGAAGAGAGGTCGTGTCAAAGTGACCTAATTAATTGAAAATTTGATGGGCGTTAGTACATATCCAATCTTTTGAGGCGAAAATGACGATAATGGTGTACCTAATGTTAAGTATGAAAGAATGATCAAAGAGGTGACAAGAGTTAAATCGAGCTAGTTATTAGGGCTTACAACCCTTTTGAACTATAAGCTGGAGGAAGTGCTATTTGCTAATGAGTTACAGCGAATGAAATTGTTGCTAATGGGAAAAGTTGAGGCTGAAGTTTGGAAAGCGATGGGCAGTATATGTGATTATATTAAGGAGAATGAACACGTGAAGTATCTTGTTCAGAATTAAGGCATGGCACATATTTCCCACAGCCGTGTTAGTTCAAACGGAACTTATAATTTCTGGGGCTTCTATCCATTCGGGATGAGCAATTTCCTACTAAGGCTGGTAGGGAATAATAATGTTCTAATAGGTAAGTTGGGAAAGGGGATACAAAAAGAATTTTCTATGGTTAATTACAAGTGTTACGTAATGTGAAGAATGTGCTGGTAGGAGTCAATCGTAAAGTTAGAATTCTTAAAGTAATGGAACTAGTAATTAAGATAAGACTAAGAAATAAAAAAAAAAAAAAAAAGAAAGTTAAAGTTGATGATGGGATGGACATCCTTGAAGGAAAAGGTGTAAGGATGAGATAGGACTAAGATTAAGGAATAAGTACAGCATGTTGAAAAGATATCAACAATAGCAGAAATAGGAAAAGAAAGTGGATAAGATCCAAAGGACAGGAAGAAAGCTCGGTAGAGCTAGTTATAATGATGAGAATAAGAAGGAATAGGTATGCTAGGAACACACTAAGAGATGTTTGAAATAAGTTATTATGAGATGATAGATTAAAGGAGTAGTAGAGCCTTGATCTGAGTGCCAATGTGTCGAAAGTAGGCCATATACTAAGAAGCTTTAGGAAGAAGTCTAGATATTTCCATTCCAGAGAAGAAGTGGGAAACGATAAAGTTGCATTAATTGGGTTGTCAGAGAATACAAATACATTTGTCCTATAAGAGAAGAGATCCAGTTCACTTTCCAATATTGATAAGTGGTGTAGGGTACGCTTGACACTTGGATGAAGCTCTACATAACTAGTTACATAAGATGGACAAGAGCTTGTCTAAGGACCTTAGTAATGACACAAAAGAGATTGAAAATTTGAAGTATCATGGGAGTGAGAAGATTTATAGGTATTGACCATTGAGGTCATAGGACAAGTAAAGGTTTTGAACGAGATGTATATGATAGGTGCTACAGGAAAGCATTTCATAGGATACTATAGGGTAAGGAACATAAGTCATATTTTTGGGAAACAAAGATTATTGAAATAAAGGAATGAGGACTGAAGTCACCAAGAGACACGTTAGGGCATAATAAAAGTGAGGTAAGCGCCAAAGTTGATTAAAGTTATCAGATATCAAGTTGAGAGTAGTGGAGTTATAATGAGTACTAGAGATGACAAAAAAAAAAGAGGGGTAAACGAGTAGTCAGATGTGATGGTTTAGACTCAAAAGGAGGATGGTAGTTGACATACCACGACGGGCGTAGATAGACATAAAAATTTTTAACCATCCATGCAGATCCAAGGCAGAAAGATGTAAAATTTGCAATGGGTGATCGTGTTCTTGAAGGTTTCTCCTATGAAAAGGGTTATGAGATTTGGAAAGAAAAGGCAAATTGGCACTCCATTATATAGGACCTTTTAAGATCATGGACAGAGTGGGAGCAGTTGCCTATCAGTTAGAGTTGCCACCAAATCTTTCTCATGTCCACTCAGTATTCCACATTTTCATGCTTAGAAAGTATGTTTCCAATCATTCTCATGTGCTGCGACCAGACACAGTGGAGTTAAATGATAATTTGATCTTTAAGGAGTAACTAGTAGCCATAGTAGATTATCAGATGAGACAACTTTGATCAAGGCAAATCCCTATGGTTAGTCCTGTCGATGAGTTAATCTATGGAGGAATGCACTTGGAAGTTAGAGCAGGATATGCGCAGCAGGTAATCATAAGTTTGATATACAACTATGTGTTCTACCTTGTGTAAAATTCGAGGATGAATTTTCTATAAAGGGGGAAGAATGTAACATCCCTAATTTTCAAATAATTAATATATATTTTATTCTAATCCTGGTATTGTGGACTTCGCGTATGTACTTTCATTTCGTGGAAATTTGATCGTCGCCCGGATCTGCAATTTCGGGCCGAGCAGATAAGTTGCTGGAACCATTTCAGAATCGAGTCAAGATTATAGGCTACCCACCATTTTCAGACGTTCTAGACGCGTACCAATTGTCAGATTTGGCATAGGTAAACTCGAACTCTACATTACTCAATTTTTGCCTTGTACTGGGTTAGAATAAAATTTATACAATATTCGTGGATGATAAGAAAATTAAGATTCCTATTGCAATAGCCTTATAATATTGTTAAGGACAGCGGGGCAGGTTTATAGAATTTTTAAAGGTAGTTTGGATAGTTTTTGAAAAATATTAGTTTTGAAGTCTTATAATTGAATTGTATGATGTTGTGATTATTGCTTGGTTTGGAGGGCTCAGGAGAGGCCATATAATGATGATGAGATATGGGTTGAGTTTAAAAGTGTTATTTGAACCATTTTGCAAGTTGGATAGGTCATAGGTATGGGGGAGACTCTGCCGGATTTTCAGCACAACTTAGGGTGTCTTTGGTCTTTTCTAAACTTGTATTGAGTCAAATATATTAAATAATTATAATGAAATTGTCAGGTGAGCCGGGACAGCCTTCCTCCTCCGCCCAGCCGCCGCAGTGACCTCAGTTCAAGTTTGTGAGTAAAATATTAATTTTAATTGGAATTTCGATATTATTATATGCTCAAACATGTCCATGCATCACTTATAAATATGTATCTATGTAGTTAAACAGTAGGCACGTTTTATATTGCATTCATAAATGTTGAAGTGCCATGGATGTTGTTTGTGGTAATTTGGAGCAGTGTGTGTGCGTGGCGTACGTGTGGTATGGTATTGGATATGGACAGGACGGGTAGACACGGCTTGAAAGACACTCACTGGCAGCGATTGAATTAAGAGGGCTGTATAAAGGATCAGCTCCCATATATGTATTGCTTGACAATATTGGGTGTGTGAGTGCTCCAAATTGCCTTTTTGCTATTATGATATGAAAATTATGACGATGTTGCGTTTCACTCCACAGGGTGCAATAGCTTTAGATAGTTATAGAGATTATGATTAAAATTGGTATTTTACTCTCTGAGTTGAACGCTCACTCATGTTCATCTATTTTTCCAGGCTACAGGAGGATTATTTGTTGTGGCTAACCTGCTCTTCTTCTTCGCAGGTCCATTAATAGTATTTAATGTATTTTGTACAATTGAGTTAAATTTTAGACTCCGCATGTGTTGGAAGCACTTATTTTTATTTTTAGCCTGTATTATAAAAGTTACGTTGGACTTGTAAAATTATTAACTGTATGCATGATGAGATTGGATGAGGGAGCTAAGCTCCTATTTGAGTTATGACATTTTGATTATGTGGGTGAGTTGAGCTTTCCAATTTATTATATATTGTGTTTACAGGTCGGGCGAGTCAAAAACTCTCCATTGAATGGTCTATTTTATGGTCGTATTCTGTCCGGTTGAATTCTTGAAATTGAGCCCAAATGGGCTTTAGAGTTGGGTTGAGGAATAGTTAGGCTTACTACGGATCTCGAGGGCTTTAGGCTGACCCAGGTCCTAGTGCCGATCCGGCCCATAGGTTAAATCGTGATATTGTAACATTTTTTAGTGCTAGAATTGTATGATATCATAGTTCTAATTTCATATAACTTTGAAAGTTGACTACCCAAGCAAATCTGGTTTAGCACTTACCTTCTGCGCTTCTCTTTTGCTTCTAGTTCTAGGGATCTGGGTGTTAGATCATCTCTTTGTTCTTTATGGTGGATGCCATCCTTTTAGGCTTTGCAAGTAATTTTCCTTTTCATTTAGGAATGACAAGATATCGGAGCGAATGGAAAAGATAAATAATAAAAATGTATGAAACGATAAGGAGAATTATAATAAAAATATTTTATATTTAAAAAGGGGTGAATTAATTAAAAGGTAAATAAAAGTAATATATATTTTTATATTTAAAAAAAGATGAAGAAATAGTAAATTTGATGGATCACCACTGCTGTAGAATCCCAAAAGCAAGCCTCTTCAGTTAAACGCAATACTTGTAGAAACAACCAGCACAATTCAGTCATTGATGCACTTTTCAGTGCAAAAAGTAATAGCATAACAAGTAAATAGACAAAGCCAAGGATGAATTGCTCGCCCGGTACCATGGCATCCGGACAATTGAAACACAATGCTAGGTTTCACCGCACATAAGATCCCCATTGGTTTGCAGGGCGACCAGGCTTGAGAACCGGTGTTCTGACTGTATGAAAATGGCATCACCTGTCACGATCCAACCTATGGGCCGGACCGGCACTAGGACCTGAGCCAGCCTAAAGCCCCCGAGGCCCGTAGTAAGCCTAACTGTTCATTGACCCAACTCTAAGGCCCATTTGGGCCCAGATTCAAGAAAACAAACGGACAGAATCCGGCCATAAAATGGGCTTTCCAACGGGGAGTTTTCGACTCACCCGACCTGTAAACACAATAAATACTCAATTGGGGAGCTCAGCTCACCCTCCACATACTCATAGCATCATAAAAGAAATGGGAGCTCAGCTCCCTCATCCAATCCATCAAACATGCATATAATATTAAGTTTACAGGTCTAACATGATAATAATATTACAGACCAAATTCAAATAATTACTGCTAACACATGTGAAAATTCTAGGAGTAAATAAAATTACACAAATATTGATAAACAACCTGCGAAGTAGAAAAGCAGGTTAACCCAGAATAAAATATCCTCCTGTGGCCTGTAAAAATTTTTGAACAGGAGTGAGCGTTCGACTCAGAGAGTAAAATATCAATTTTAACCATAATCTCTATAACTATCTAAAACTAATGCAACATCAGCAATAAATTCACATCATAGCATCAAAAAGGTAATTTGGAGCACTCACGCACCCTGTAGCATCAATCATAATATATGGGAGCTGATCCCCTATATAGCTCTCTTAAATCCAACCTGGTGCCAGCGAAGAACTCAGCTCGGACTTCCACTTAATAACCAAATCGAGGGTCCCAGCGAAGAACTCAAGCCGTGACTACCCCTCGAAGGATCGGGTCCCAGCGAAGAACTCAAGCCGTGACTACCCGTCCTATCCATAGTCCACACCACATCACACGCACGCCAACGCACGCACACTGCTCCAAATTACCGCAACAACATTCATGGCACTTTAACAGTTATTAATGCAATATAAATCGTGCCTAGAGTTTAAATACATAATTATATGCATATAAGTGATGCATGGGCATGCTGAACATATAATAATATCGAAATTATAATTAAAATTAATATTTTACTCACAGACTTTACGACAATCACTGTGGCGGCTGGGCGGAGGAAGAAGGCTGTCCCGGCTCACCTGACAATTTTATTACAATCATTTAATAAATCTGACTCAATACAAACAAAGAAAAAGACCAATACGTCCTAAGTCGTGTCGAAATTCCGGCAGAGTCTCCCCTATACCTAGGACCTACCCAACCTGCAAAAGGGCTCAAAACACACTTCTATACTCACAATCCATATATCCACAACTCAATCACATCACACAGCCCCTCCTGGGCCCATCAAATCAATCATCCGTCACAATATGTAAAATTTCAATTTAGTCCCTATAATTGACCATTTTTGCAAAAACTGCCCAAATAAGCTCTAAAAATTCTAAAACTTTGCCCCGCGGTCCTTAGCAATATTACTAAGCTATTGCAAAAGGAATTATAATTTTTCGATAATCCACGAATATTTTATGAATTTTATTCTAAATCGATATTAGCCGAAAACGAGCAACTTGGAGTTTGGGTTTACCTATGCCAATTCTGACACCTGAAACGCGTCCAGAACGTCTGAAAATGCTAGGATTGACTGTAATATTGACCACGTTCTGAGACGGGCCGTCGGGCAGCCGGATCTGGCTGAAAATGCAGTCCCGACGCCGGTGAGCTATCCTCGATCCGATCGCACCTAATTTAAGTCCAAATTTTGTTAATAATTATCCTAAAATTATTTTTAAATTTTGGGAATCGAAAAAGTTCGAAAATCTCACTAAGCGATCTGGACCGTCCGATTATCGCCTTTTTCAAATGGTGTCCAATCGGAGCGGGACCAGTCCTATCTCGAAGATCTCGTCGTCCTGAGTCCATCGGTGGCCTCAGATTTCCAATCCGACGGTCGGATCGCCGGAAAAGTGGCCGGAAAGCCACTGCCATCATTTTCTCTCTCCTCTTTCTCTCTCTTCGTTTCTTGCCGGAAAACTCCATTAAAACCGGCGAGTCTTGGTCGGACGAGGAACCCAGTGCTGCCAGACGCTTGCTGCCGGCGTCCCGTGCCTTCTCGTCGTCGGAGATGGCCGAAAACGGCCTTGGGTGATCTCGCCGTCGCGCTCTCTCTCTCTTCTATTCTCGTCGCCGCCGCCATCTTCCGTCGCCGTTCCTTGTCCCTGGTGGTCGCCCGGCCACGCTGAAGTCGCCCAGGTGGTCACCGGCAGTGGGTCCCTTGCCGGCAAGAAGAAAACGGGAGGGAGGAAGAGAGTCGGGGAGAAAGAGAAGGAGAGTTGGGGGGGGGGTCTGCTGCGTTTTTCAAATTAGGCGTTTTACAATTAGGTCCAAAAATAATTTTTATTTTGTTAAAATTTGATAAAATTCTAATAATGATAAAAATAAATATAGTCTAGGAAAATTTAATTATTTTATTTTCATTTACTAAATTAAATTTTATTTATTTATTTATTATTATTATTATTATTATTTTAAATTTTTGGGTTGTTACATCACCGTTAGGGACAACATGCATTTTACTAGTGGAAGTTGGATCAGACTGCTGGAGCTTTTTTGTGCTGAGAAAGCGTCCACCAGATCCCCTAACTCTATTTAATGCATGCAGATGCCGAGACTCATGAAGATATGGCTGCATTCATCCAGTAGCTCAGTAAGTGGATCGTTACATAAAGAAAAATACTGCCATTATTATTATTAGCACTGAGATTTTTCTTCCAAACAAGGGATCAAATAATATTGGCTATAAAATAATAGCAACACAATAAGATTTTCCAGAATATATGCAAACTCTCCAACATAATTAACGCCCTAATAATACATGCAGATTATATGTACCTTTCGACGTTTTACAAGCTTGTTCCGAGCCTCTAGCTTTGACCGTAATCGTCTCCTCCTTAGAATTCCATGGTACTGTTTTGCATTAACATAAATGGGCCCATCATCAGCAAGATCAAGGGGCAGAGGTACTCGTGCTGTTGTCATCCCAGCCATCTGAGAACCCAGTGGAGGCTGAATCTGGTCAGTTCACAAAGATACTTACAACATAAAAAGAAAACTATGTGTTGACCCCGTGTAGCTCAAAATGAGCATTAATTTTGATGATAACAAAACTCAAAGAGAATCTATCTAACCTAACCTTAAAGTGATGTGTAGATTCTTTGCCTTATGCATAAAGAACCTTTGAAGTTGTATCTAAGGAAAAAGGATACTCAAAGGTATTTCAAGACAAATCCAAAATGAGAAAAAGACTATGGAAATCAAGACTCAAAGCAAAGGTATGAAAAGCATAGTGTTAGAGTCTTAGGTCTTGTGTGAAAAAGAATGGATGAGAATTTAGTCATATGGAGCTCAAAAATGAAAATTTATTTTCTGATTACTCTTTCTCATCATGACCTTGAACACAACTATTGAAACATTTTTTAAAGGTCTAAATCATTTTGCATTACAAGTTGAGACATGCAGCTGTTGACTTAGTTTCCTAACTGGTTTGCTAATTATGTTTGCTAATGTGTTTGCTAAAAACATTAGTTTACTAACTAGTTTACTGACCGCTACTAAAATTTCATTAGTTTGCTAATTTATCAGAGCTGCTCAACTTCGCACAAAATGACAAAATAACGGCTATTTTGTCTTGGGCAGTGTGTATAACGTTCCAAAAGGGTTTCAAACGGTCTAAAATGATTTGGGACTATAAATACACCTTCCTTACTTCATTTCAATTTGATGAAAGCTAACATTTGAACTCCAACATTGATTTTTCATTTATTGCTTTCATTCAAGAGCTTTAAAGATTTTGAGCTACCATTGGCAAATCAACTCATCTCTTCTTTATAGTTTGATTTGTATTGAGTAAGAGTGAGTGTTGAAATATTGAATTGCATTCAAGAGAGGTTGTACAAGCACCTATTGAAGCTTGAGAGAGAAAGTGCTTGTGATAGCACTTGTGAAGGTTTCAAGCTACCTTGGTGTAAAAGCTTGGTGTTGAGAAATTGTAAAAGGCTTTTGGTCTCTTGCCTTCAAAAGAGCAAATAGTGAAGAGAAGACTCAAAGATGGTTCTTTGAGAGAGTGGATGTAGGTTAGTTAAGCCGAACCACTATAAAAATCCTTGTGTTTGATTTCTCTAACCCTTACTTCCTTACTTTTGTGCAATTTTAAATTTTCCCTCATATACATGATATTGAATGTTGGTTAAATAGATTGAGTTGATAAATTTGTTGACATTTTGAGTGACTTGAGAAATTGGTTGTATATTGTATGATAAATGCTTTGTTAGATATTGCCATATAAATTGATTGAGGCTTGAATTGAAACTTAGGAACACATTGTTGAAGCACATATTACTTTTATTTTACATAGAGAAACACTTAGTTAAACAAAGCCACAATTTTTCATTAGGCTACAAGCAAGGGCCGAAAAATTATTAAAGTCCAATTCACCCCCCCTCTTGGACTATTTTGGGACAACAAATTGGTATCAGAGCCTGACTCTCTTGCTTAGGGTATTACAACCTTAGAGTGATCCATAATGGCTAGTTCATCTAGTAATACTGCCGGTATACCTGCACCTTTAGTTGAAGGCTACTCAATCACTAGACCACCACTTTTCAATGGCACTAATTATTCATTTTGGAAAGTAAGAATGAGAAATTTCATACAATCTGTAGATATTGATGCATGGAGAATTATTAAAAATGGTCCACATGTTCCTTAAAAGAATGGTACTGGAACTACAAAAGTTCCAAAACATGAAGATGAATATGATGACAATGATTGGAAGAAAATCTCTATAAATGCTAAAGCTATTAATATTTTGCATTGCTCACTTGACCTTAATGAATACAATCGTGTTTCAGGATGTCAATCTGCTAAGGAAATTTGGGATAAGCTTGAAGTGACTTATGAAGGAACTGATGTTGTTAAAGAGTCCAAAGCAAACCTTCTGATTCGAGATTATGAGTTGTTTGAAATGAGGCCAGGAGAATCAATTGCGGATATGAGTACAAGGTTTACTGATCTTGTAAATCTTCTCAAAGCACTTGGTAAAAGATTTGAGGAAGCTGAACTTGTGAAGAAAATTCTTAGATCACTTCCAAAGTCTTGGGAAGCAAAGACAACAGTTATCCAAGATACCAAAGATTTCAAAACATTCACCTATGATGAACTCATTGGTTCTCTCATTGCACATGAGATGGTATACAAGAAGGATGAAGTTGAAAATGACCAAAAGAAGAAGAAAAGCATTGCTCTCAAGTCAAATAAGGATGAAGATAAGAAGAAAGGAGTTGCTTTCAAAGTTGACTCAAGTGACAACTCAAGTGCTTCGAGTGAAGATGATGATGAAATGGCTATGCTTGCAAGAAAATTTAAAAGAGCTTTCAAGAAAGGAGGAAGCAAATACAAGAAATTCTTGAAAAAGTATACTCCCAAGGATAAACACTTCAGAGATTCAAAAGAAGAAATTGTATGTTATGAGTGTCACAAACCTGGACATATCAAGCCCAAATGTCCATTGCTCAAAAAGAAGAAAGGAAAAGAAGATAGTAGCAAGAAAGCTATGAAAGTAGTATGGAGCAACAGTGAAGAATCTTCAAATGATGAATCAAGTGACAAAGAGGCTGCTCTTCTTTATATGATGGCACTTGAAGAGAAAGTCGAAAGTTCACAAAAGGAAGAAGAAAGTGACAATGAGGTAAACTCTTATGAATCTCCTAATGTAGAAGAACTTGAACTTGCATTTGCTAGAGTATATGATGAGTATAGAAATTACAAGAGAAAGTGCACTAAAATGAATTTAGAGATTGAATCATTGAGATCACAAAATATTGCCATGTCCAATGTGCATAAAGAAAATGAATTTTACAAAGGACAAATTGCCATGTTTAAAGAACTAGATTTAGAGTTGAAAATCTCAAAAGATACTTGTGAAATGCTCATTGAGAAAAATAAAGTTCTTGAAGCTAAAGTAGAGTCTTTGACAAATGATTTGGCAAAATTTACAAAAGGAAAAGAAACTCTAGATGCACTTCTTGGAAACCAAAGAATTTCGAGTGAAAAATATGGAATTGGTTTTAATGGTTTCATGAACTATGACAAGTATAAGAATCATTTCATTAAAGCATCTACATCTTCCTTGCCTAATGTTACATGTTATTATTGCAATAAAAGAGGTCATATGACTAGCTCTTGTGCACTTAGGAAAGGTCATTTTAAGGTGAAGAAGGTATGGGTACCAAAGGGAACCTTACCTAAGGTCACTAACCCCCAAGGACCCAAAGTTGCTTGGGTACCTAAAGCTAAATGATTAAATTTCAGGTTTGTTGCAAAGGGATGAAGGAAAGTGATAAATGGTATATAGATAGTGGTTGTTCAAAGCACATGGTAGTGAAAAGGACAAGTTTTCAGAAATTGCAATGAAAGATGGAGGATATGTAAAATTTGGAGATAAAGGAAAAGGAAAAATAATTGGAAATGGCACAATTGGAACCAAACCTTGTATTGAAGATGTGTCGCTTGTTGAAGGACTGAAATACAACTTGCTAAGTGTAAGCTAACTTTGTGATAAAGGCTTTGAGGTAAAATTTACTTCTTCCCTATGTACAATCAATAACTTAGAAAATGACACATTGTTCATTGCCAATAGATCCAATAATGTTTACTTGCTTGACATGAAAAATTTTGAAACTAATCATGGTACATGTCTAGTATCTCTTGATAACTCAAGCTATTTGTGGCATAGAAGACTAGGTCATGCAAGCATGCATACACTTTCAAAATTGTCTAAGAAGGAACTTGTTAATGGTCTTCCTAAGATTAATTATGAAAATGAATTTCAATGTAGAGCATGTGCACTAGGAAAGCATACTAGAGCATCTTTTAAATCTAAGAACATTGTGTCTACCACTAGGCCATTAGAATTGCTTCATCTTGATTTGTTTGGACCTGTAACTCCTACTAGTCTTGGTGGAAAATCATATGCTTTAGTTATTGTTGATGACTATTCAAGATATACATGGACATTTTTCCTTGCTCACAAAGATGAAACTTTTGAAAAATTCACCTCGTTTAGTAAAATGGTTCAAAATGAAAAAGGCTTTTGCATCTCATCTATAAGAAGTGACCATGGAACTGAATTTGAAAACCATTTGTTTGAGAAATATTGTGATAAATATGGAATCAATCATAATTTTTCAGCTCCTAGAACACCACAACAAAATGGGGTAGTAGAAAGGAAAAATAGAACTTTGCAAGAAATGACTAGAACTATGTTGAGTGAAAATAATTTGCCAAAGTACTTTTGGGCTGAAGCTGTTAATACATCTTGTTATGTGTTGAATAGAGTTTTGATTAGACCAATTTTGAAAAAGACCCCTTATGAGCTTTGGAAAGGAAGAAAACCAAATATCTCATATTTCAAAGCATTTGGTTGTAAGTGCTATGTTTTAAATAACAAGAAGGATAACTTAAAGAAATTTGATGCTAAATCCGATGAAGGAATCTTTCTTGGGTATTCAACAAAGAGTAGAGCCTATAGAGTGTTCAATAGAAGAAGTTTGGTTATTGAGGAAACTATTCATGTTTTGTTTGATGAGACTAACCCTTCTATTAGAAGGAAAAATGCTTGTGATGATAATAATGAGCAGATTTTTGGAAAAGAAAATATAATATCAAGTCAAGAAATAGAACAAGTTGATGACAAAGATGAGGAAACTCAAGGAGAAACTACAAAGATGTCCATGATGCCAATGAAGATCAAATTAATGAAGAAATGCCAAATTTGGAAGAATTACAAGTAAATGAGCCCCAACATGAAGATTTACCTAAAGAATGGAGATTCCATAGAAACCATCCTCAAGAAGACATTATTGATGATCCATCTCAAAGGATGATGACTAGAGCACAATTGAGAAGATATTTTGGTAATGTTGCTTTTGTTTCACAAATTGAACCTAAATGTTTTGAAGATGCTCAAAATGATGAAAGTTGGATTCTTGCTATGCAAGAAGAACTAAATCAATTTGAGAGAAATAAAGTTTGGAATTTAGTGCCTAGACCAAAAGATCATTCAATTATCGGCACTAAATGGGTTTTTAGAAACAAAATGGATGAAAAAGGCAATGTTGTTAGGAACAAAGCTAGACTGGTGGCTCAAGGCTACAACCAAGAGGAAGGGATTGATTTTGATGAAACCTTTGCTCCGGTTGCTAGAATTGAAGCTATTAGAATGTTGTGTGCCTTTGCATGTTTCAAGGACTTTATGCTTTATCAAATGGATGTCAAGAGTGCATTTTTAAATGGTTATATTGATGAGGAAGTGTATGTTGCACAACCTCCAGGCTTTGAAAATCATGAGCATCCAAATCATGTTTATAAACTTACTAAAGCCTTATATGGTTTAAAGCAAGCTCCTAGAGCATGGTATGAAAGGCTTAGTAAATTTCTTTTACAAAATGATTTTCAAAGAGGCAAAGTGGATACAACACTTTTTGTTAAGAAGCATCATAATGATATGCTCATTGTGCAAATTTATGTTGATGATATAATTTTTGGTGCTACTAACGAATCTCTTTGCAAGAAATTTTCTAAGATTATGCAGAATGAATTTGAAATGAGCATGATGGGTGAGCTCACATTCTTCCTTGGACTTCAAATTAAACAAATGAAAGATGGCATCTTCATAAATCAATCAAAATATATCAAGGATATGCTAAAGAAATTTAAGATGGAAAATTTGAAGAGCATGGGCACTCCTATGAGTTCAACAATTAAAATGGACGGTGATGAAATAGGTAAAGAAGTAGATACCAAGCTTTATAGAGGTATGATTGGCTCTCTTTTGTATCTTACTGCATCTAGGCCAGACATACACTTTAGTGTTTGCTTGTGTGCAAGATTTCAATCATGTCCAAAAGAATCCCATCTAAGTGCAGTTAAAAGGATTTTTAGATATCTCATTGGCTCACAATCAATTGGTTTATGGTATCCAAAATGTGAATCATTTAATCTTGTTGGCTATAGTGACTCTGATTTTGCTGGAAGTAGACTAGATAGAAAAAGTACTTCAGGTACTTGTCAATTTCTTGGTCTTGCACTAGTTTGTTGTACGAAGAAACAAACTTGATAGCTTTATCTACTGACTAAAGCGGAATATATAGTCTTTGGTAGTTGCGTTGCTCAAATTTTATGGATGAAACAACAATTGGAAGATTTTGGTTTAAAATATAATCTTGTTCCTATTAGGTGTGACAACACAAGTGCCATAAACTTGATCGAAAATCCAGTCCAACATTCAAGAACTAAACATATTGAGATTACACATCATTTTATTAGAGATCATGTTCAAAATGGAAATATCAAAATAGAGTTTGTTGCCTCTGAAAATCAACTTGCTGACATTTTTACAAAGCCTCTTAATGAAGAAACCTTTTGTAGAATTAGAAGGGAAATTGGTATGTGTGAATCACTTGCTTGAAATCTAAGTCATAATAACTTCATGTATCTTCATTTTATTGAATGTGTAACTGATCTGCTGTGATATTAGTTTGCTGAAAAATCTTTAAAGAATATTAGCTAACCTATTTGTGTACTCGTGAAATTAGTTTACTAAGTTGTATACTAATATTGCGTGGCTAAAATTAGTTTGCTATATCATGTACTGTTCCAATTTCAAACCAAAAAGTGATTGTTCTTGAAGTTTTCTACGTGTTCACCAATGCATTTATCTTTCCACATTTGATATCATACTCTCAGTAATGTGTCAGACATGTAGAAATGTTTATTTGTGCATATAGGTATAGGTAGACTTGTTTGAAATGCAAACTAAAGTAAAAAAAAAAAAAGGGAAAAACAGGTTCAGTTGAAAGTACAGTGAAAATGAAAAGCGCGGGACTCAAGAGGACTTAAACCCTCTGCCACACGAAACCTCCACGCTTTCTCTCTCTCCACTGTTTCGATTTCCGACACCTCCCAAACCATACCCGATACCTCTATCCGGCGAAACATACCCTAACTCACCAAAAATCTCAAGTTTCCTTTCCTCTTCCTCTCTTCACTCCCCGAACCACCATTACCCGATTTCATTTTTGTTTCAATGGCTCGCACCAAACGAAAATCCCCTGTTGTTGCAGCTGCTTCATCTTCCTCGTCAGCCTCCGACGATGTTCCTATCGCGGCATTGCGGAAGAAAATGAAAGGAAAGCAAAATGTGCCGAAATCAAAATCAGCTAGTAAGTCTTCTCACTCGTCCAAGGGTGTCGAATCCCCTAAATCGACACCAGAAAAGAAAAAGACAGTACAGAAGCAAGGGATGGATGCCAAAAGAAAAATGGGTATCGAAAAACTTTCGGGTTCAGTGGATAAAGCACTGTTGGATTGCAAATTCATCAAATGGGAGAACTTTAATCAGGTAAACTTTCAATTTAAAGAGCTTTTTGAGTTTCAAGGATGGTTGGATGTATGTGAATGTGCGAATGAGTACTACCCTAGGCTTGTTCAAGAGTTTTATAGAACCATGAGAATTGTTGATGATGAGGATCGATTTGAAGTAATTTTGAATACAAATACATATAGTGTTTCATTGAACGATAGCCACGGCTTTAAAATTGCCCAATGATGGAAATAGAATTTCCACACATAAGGATGTTGCTAGAGTAGCGAGGATTCATCTGGTTGAGTTTGAAAATGAGGTGTTCCTGCTAACACCGCCAAAAATGAGAAATCCACGATGCAAAGCCCTCCAGCATATCAAAATTATTCACAGTATGGTGAACTATGTGTTCTGTCCGAAATCTGGCAGTTATGGCTATCTAAGTCACTTGGACATGTGTATTATGTGGCACATTGTGAATAAAGTTAGGTTGAATCTAGCTTACTTAATTTTCAAAAACATGTGCAAAGCCTATGGGATTGGAAAACTGCCTTATGCACATTTGTTAACTGCTGTGTTTAAAGAGCTAAAGGTGAATGTCACTAAGGAAAGCTCTAGGGCTGACTTGATAGTGCTTAGAGAAATACATTCAGACACTGATGGGAGAAAGACAAGATTTGAAAAGGGTGGTTCCTCCTCTGCTAAAGTTGATTACAGTTACGCTAGTGAAGGTTTGAATGAAATTCAAGGGATAAAAGCTACTGTTAATGAACATTTTAGTTCAACAAATCAGTCCCTTGACATTCTCAGAAAATTTGTGGATGTGGTTGACTATAAAGTGAGTCACCTGCTCACTCAAAATGAGGAGTTAAAGAAGCTGATTATGGCTCTTCAGCAGGCCAAGGAAATTGGAGCTCCAACTAAAGTTGAGGCTGCTACTCAGGTTTCTGCTGATAAGGGAGAAAGCAACAAAGTTGAAGAGTCTCCTGCTGATATGGCATGTGAAAGTGGTCAAGTTGCTGAAGCTGAACTTGAACCTGTAGTGGATGCCCATGATGAGCATGCTAGTGACCAGGTCCTTGAACCTGAGATTGGTCCTACAGCTGATGTACCTACTGAACTTGATGGTAACAAGGTTGTAGAAGCTGAAAGTGAGTTACCAAAGGAAGGTGAAAAGGTTCTAGAATCTGAACAAGTTGTTGAACCTCCACCTGCTCCACGGTTGAGGCTAGCTGCTTTGTTCTACTACGACATCGGGAACCTTCTTTCAAAGACCACCAAGCTAGTGCTCAAACTCAGCTATCTGCAGCTGCTGTCCCTGCAGCCAAGAAAGGTAAGAAAAGGTACAAGTCCACCATGTCCAATCCCTATCAGACGTTAGCTGCTGCTCTTGAACCCCCTTCTGAAGACGATGAGGCCGAGAAAGATGATCAAGTGGCTGACCAAGCACCTCCGGCCCCTGTTATTAAACTGCCTAGGAAGAAAATGGTGCCTTCAAAATCCACTCGCAGGAGTAAAAGACTTAAATAGCATCTCATCTGGATTTTTAGTTTACTGATTGCATATTTAGTTTACTAGTCTGTTTGCTGATATTGGTTTTTAGTTTGCTACTGTCTATCTTACTGCATTTACATTTTGGCTCACATGATTCTTTTTGGGTACTTTCTCCTGTTTCCTTTTTGATTGATGACAAAAAGGGGGAGAATGGTTATGGATATGTGAATATGTGTTGATATGGAAATGTGTTGACATATATACTTGTGAAGTGTGGTGATATATATATGTGATGATACTTGTGTTGCTGGATATACTTGTGAAGTGTGAATATGTTTTATAGCATAAATTCAGGGGGAGCTTATGTACAGAAAATGGATTTCTTGGATTTTATATGCATATATTTAGGGGGAGCATTTTCGGTATACTATACTTGGATTTACATACTCACATAAATTCTCACACACTTTTATTTTTGATTGATTGATTGAGTTTTGTCATCATCAAAAGGGAGATTGTTGACCCCGTGTAGCTCAAAATGAGCATTGATTTTGATGATAACAAAACTCAAAGAGAATCTATCTAACCTAACCTTAAAGTGATGTGTAGATTCTTTGCCTTATGCATAAAGAACCTTTGAAGTTGTATCTAAGGAAAAAGGATACTCAAAGATATTTCAAGACAAATCCAAAATGAGAAAAAGGCTATGGAAATCAAGACTCAAAGCAAAGGTATGAAAAGCATAGTGTTAGAGTCTTAGGTCTTGTGTGAAAAAGAATGGATGAGAATTTAGTCATATGGAGCTTAAAAATGAAAATTTATTTTATTATTACTCTTTCTCATCATGACCTTGAACACAACTATTGAAACAATTTTTAAAGGTCTAAATCATTTTGCATTGCAAGTTGAGACATGCAGCTGTTGACTTAGTTTCCTAACTGGTTTGCTAAAATTTTCGGTTTGTTAATGTGTTTGCTAAAAACATTAGTTTACTAACCAGTTTACTGACTGCTACTAACATTTCATTAGTTTGCTAATTTATTAGAAATTTTGCTCAACTTGCGCAAAAGGACAAAATAACGGCTATTTTGTCTTGGGCGGTGTGTATAACGTTCAAAAGGGTTTCAAGCGGTCTAAAATGATTTGGGACTATAAATACACCATCCTTACTTCATTTCAATTTGATGAAAGCTAACATTTGAACTCCAACATTGATTTTTCATTTATTACTTTCATTCAAGAGCTTTAAAGATTTTGAGCTACCATTGGCAAATCAACTCATCTCTTCTTTATAGTTTGATTTGTATTGAGTAAGAGTGAGTGTTGAAATATTGAATTGCATTCAAGAGAGGTTGTACAAACACCAATTGAAGCTTGAGAGAGAAAGTGCTTGTGATAGCACTTGTGAAGGTTTCAAGCTACCTTGGTGTAAAAGCTTGGTGTTGAGAAATTGTAAAAGGCTTTTGGTCTCTTGCCTTCAAAAGAGCAAATAGTGAAGAGAAAACTCAAAGAGGGTTCTTTGAGAGAGTGGATGTAGGCTAGTTAAGCCGAACCACTATAAAAATCCTTGTGTTTGATTTCTCTAACCCTTACTTCCTTACTTTTGTGCAATTTTAAATTTTCCTCATATACATGATATTGAATGTTGGTTAAATAGATTGAGTTGATAAATTTGTTGACATTTTGAGTGACTTGAGAAATTAGTTGTATATTGTATAATAAATGTTTTGTTAGATATTGCCATATAAATTGATTGAGGCTTGAATTGAAACTTAGGAACACATTGTTGAAGCACATATTACTTTTATTTTACATAGAAACACCTAGTTGAACAAAGCCACAATTTTTCATTAGGCTACAAGCAAGGGCGAAAAATTGTTAAAGTCAATTCACCCCCTCTTGGACTATTTTGGGACAACACTATGCTTACCATAAAACAGGAAAGAACATAAACAAGAGAAAATGAGGCTCAAATCATCACTTTAAAAGGATTAAAATGCATCTTGCCCATCAGAGTCATGAATTAGGAATGAAAACTGGCATTAACACAGTAAATTGCAAAACAATTAACATACCATAATCAAGTAGAAAAATTCCTTCAACAAATAATACCTATTATTTGCAACATATGAACATCTTGTAGAAATCACATGCTCCAATGGGTACACAATCTTTCCTACATAAAAACAACTGCATGGCACAAATGTGCCTGCAGATGGCAGCAAACAAACAAGATGTAATCAACAAAAACTTACAACAGTCTGCAGTCCATATAGGGTAAATAGTCCACCAAAGTAATTATCAGCATAGGGAGAGGAGCACAAGCCTGAAATTAAAAAAAAAAACATGAATTTACACGCTGAATATCTTAAAACCTTTAAACAAAAAAAAAAAAAAAAAGATTTCACTTACCACCGAGTGACTATTTTCAGTTTGTGAAAAATTAAGTGCAATTTCTGGACTACTAAACAAGAAAACTGGCTTCATTCTGCCTTCGGCACCCTTCCCACAACCTTCATCTTCACCTGAGTACATGGAACAATAACTAATTAATTTGATATTGATTTCCAATATTCAGGTAAGGTAACCACTAACCAGATCAGCTACAATCATAAAGCATAGAAAATCAAGAAAATGACAAATGCAACTATGAATATAAGAGAAAAGATGTTCAAAGATGCAACTTTCAACATGAGAACTATTGAACTAGTATAGATTCCCCTTAACAGTCTTAATTTATAAAAGAGATAAATGATCAAAATTAGGGTCTTGATTTAGTGAATGCATTAACCGATCACAGCAACCAGCAGTCAGAATCCCAAAAAAAGACAGAAAATGACTTTTTAACATAAGATATTTTCAGGAATAAAGTGGGAGAAAGTAAGCAAATTCATAAGAATAACAAAAGGAGACATGTCCTTCTAAAGAGAATATAAAAAAACCGAACTAATTTTAAAGTTCTCAATGCAAAGAGAAAGATCTCTATAGAATAGAAACTAAATTATTGAGCTTCAAACATATGTCAGGAATGAATCATAGAGTTCACATTTAACAGGAACTACATAAATTTTGTTTCATGGGGGAGGGAAAAAAGAAACAAAAATCCCCATTATCCTTTTTCCCCTTTCACGTCCTTTTCTTTTCCTTGCATCTCATTTTGCAATTTGTAGTAGTCTATGCTTTACAGGTAAGGAGAGGAAAAAAATAAAGAATATAATGCAAACAAATTTATCCAACTAAACGTATATACCAGATTTAGACGAAATGCATTGATCTAGTGAACTGGCTCCCCCAACAGCGCCCATTCATTGCGAGATTGACCAACTGATTGAGTTGAAGATGATTCTTGGTCCAGGACTTGAAGACGTAAATGCTTTTCTTTGTGATAAAGTTGGGGTGGAGAGTCCACTTTAAAGCTTACATTCTTTGATAAAGACTCTGGAATTTGCTGTCCATTCGAATGCCACCATGCTGGGCAACTAAAAGTAAACTGGGCTTCACCAAACTTTTTCTTGGGCAAGTTCTGAATTCGTACAGCCATCTAGTTTATCTATACCTTACGAATTTGATGAAAATCCTTTTAAAAGCACAGAGAGATTACTGAATAACTGTCTATGGCAAGACAAGAAACAATGAGCCAGGGCTGCCTAAATTAAAATTAAAAAAAAAATGAAACTACAAAATTCATAATCAAATGATAAAGGAAATGGCTCAAAGATGAGACTAAAACACACTCAATACAATAATTTTCCACGATGAAACAGCTAAATGAAGCATCTCATTCTCATTGATGCATAGAAATATAATCTCAAATGCCCAGTAATTTGATTAAACCCCAACGCTATAGTGAATGATGATGCCCCTAATTTGGAAAAACTGAATCCCATAAAATTTTTGTGGCATTCATTTGTTCATAGTTGTCATGTTTGAAACCTTGCAAAAAGAAATTATTAAAAATCCAAGGTTTTGATCATTAAAATTGATAGATTTTGAATAGGAATTTCACAAGAGTTAAATGCACTTCATTGTTTAATCAAAGCAAAAACCTAATCTTTATTTCCATCCCTCTTTCTCACTTCCTCTCACTTCCTCTCAATAGAAATGCATATAGGGCAGTTAATAGGAAAAAGGAATGACGAATTCAAATATTCATTCATTTCAAACACAATCTTTATTTGAATTCAATTGAATTTTGATACTAGTTTAAAGCATGCCAAAAATGCTGAACTCCCATCAGTAGGACTGCCTTCAAAAACTTGTGTTTGGAAAAGCTCCCATGTGCATGTGTGTGTGGTGTAAGCAATTGAAAATGGGCATCTAAGAGGAAAAAAAGACCTAGACTTCTACTACAAATACCAGTTGAAAGAAGAATATTCAGAACAACTGCATGAGAAAGAAAATACCAGAGCTAGAAAACTATATTCTGAAAACAATCTGCCACTGAAATGAGCTTGCCATAGCCATAACTCATAAGTGATACTCCACATCAAGCTAAGGAAAACATGGTCTAAAATTAATACATTCATAAAAACAGGCACGCATGCAATCTTCAAATAGTGGAGGTAGAATGAAGCAGCCAAGAAAGCATTAGTAAAGCCACGTGTATTTCTTCCAACAAACCTACAAAAGCAATGAATCTAGATCAGCCACTAATATTGGCAAGCAGGAGGAAAGCATATAAAGAAAACGCGTATGATAACAGCAACCATTAATTATATTCAGTAGGCAGATGAGATAGCTAAAGGGACTTTCTATGTATAGGCAAGTATAAAACGAATTAAAAGCCTAACATGAATGCTCATATAAACCACCCATTCAATCTTAACACCGAATAATTATAAACCAAGTCCAATCACAGAAACCCTAAAGATGAATTGGGTAACCATGCCATTAATAACCCATTCAATACATATCCAACAAAGACCATCTCAGGCTTGGCAGAATAAAATCAAAGGGGCAAAAAATGCTTTCTTTTTTTTTTAAAAATCCATTACCATTTGCGGAGAAAAAGTTATCCAAGAAACGAAATATCCAAACTGAACAAGCTAAGAAGGCAAAGAAAAAGAAAAGAACTTTGGAAAAAGAAGAGAACCCAAAATAGTATCACTATCACCATGATCTCAACCCCACATGCATACATAAAACAGCAAAATAACACAAAACCACACGGACAAAGATTCCATGGCCAAAAATAATCATCACCCAGATACACAAAGTACAAGAAGCAAGCAAAAAAGAATAAAAAGAAAAGGAATCAGAAAGATAGGAAAAGAGATAGAGAGAGAGAGAGAGAGAAAGAGAGAGAGAGAGAGAGAATAACCTTTGGGATCTGATAAATCAACTAGAAGGAAGGAACCTAGGTGTGGGAAGAAATTGGGATTGTCTCCATCCATGAAACTGTCCACCAACAAGTCAAATACTCTTTTTTTTTTTTCATTTTTTCATTTTTACGTACTTTCTATTTGCCCCTCATTGACCTCGCGTTTGCTATTGTTTGGATGATGATTTATTATAGTATCATATTATATGATGTAGAATTACAGGTTTTCAAAGTGCAAGAAGGAAGCAAAAAAGAATAAAAAGAAAAGGAATCAGAAAGAAACCGATAATTAAGAGAGATAGCAGGTTAAGCAAAAGAGGCGAAGGAAGGTGACTGGATGATGGACGATAAATAGGTATAAGCAAAAAGAGACAGAGAGAGAGAGAGAGAGAGAGAGAGAGAGAGAGAGAAAAAAAACTTTTAGATCTGGAAAGTAAAGTAGAAAATATAGAGACAGAGAGAGAGAGAGATAGAGAGAGAGAGAGAGGAAATAACCCATGGGATCTGCTAAGTCAAGAAGAAGAAATTGGCGTAGGGAAGAAATTGGGCATGTCTCCAACCATGAAACTGTCCACCACCTCTCTCTCAATTGTTCTGCTCTTCTGTGCTTTTCTTTGACAGCCCACAAGAACACCCACAAAAGCTTATAGCTCCAAATAGAATCAAAACACTTACCACCACCACCACCACCACCTCCATTTCTTCTCCAACCCTTTTTTGTTTTTCACTTTTTTATTTGAACGTCAAAATAACCTTTTGGGATCTGGTAAATCAAGTAGAAGGGAGGAATTTAGGTGTGGGGAAGAAATTGGGCATGTCTCCAGCCATGAAACTGCCACCACCAAGACACCTTTCTCACTCTCTATTGTTCTTGTTGTTCCATCTTTTCTATAACTTAGACCACAAGAATATCAACCAAGGTTAACAGTTCCAAATAGAATAAAAAACTTACCACCACCACCTCCGCCGCCATTTCTTCTCCAACTCATTTGTTTTTTTCATTTGTTCAGTTCGGCGTCCTTTTTTATTTGCTACTGTTTGGATGATGATTTATTATAGTATCATATTATATGATTTAGTTATACCCTTCAGTTTTTAAATTATTAAATTGATGATTTGAGATAATTTTAATTTTTATATTTTTATTTTATATAATAATTATTTATATATTTAAAATAATAATAATAATATTTTAATAATTTTTATATTTATTTTATAAAATAAATCATAATAGAGAAATTTTTAGCGATATAAAATTTATTATAAATTTAAAATATAAATATATGAATTTATATTTTAGATAGGTGAATTTAATTATATATATATTATATCTTAAATTTATAATAAATTAAATTTAAATAAAAAAATTAATTATATTAAAAAAAATTAATTTAATTAAAAATCAAATCAATCAATTTTAATTTTGTAATATAATTTAATATAAATTTAGATAATTTAATTTTATTAATTTAGAATTAATTTTAATTTCAATTTTAATCAATTCTATTTGATTTTGATTTTCAATTGATTAAAATTAAATCTATTTTGAAAACTACAATCAACATTTTAGCTCTGTTTTGCATTGAGCGTTTGAGTCAGAAAAAAAACTTTTTAGAAAAAGTATTATTTTAGACTATTTTATTATTTAAAAATTTTTATACTTAAAATATATTAAAATTAATTTTTAACATCCTCTAACATATTTAAAATTGTATTTTTCCTGACAATAATTTTAACAGCTATATCATATAAACTCTTCATGTAATTCTGAACTTGAATCACCATTTTTTCTTCTAACAATATGTTTAAAAAAGGTGTAAAAATAATTTTAAAAGTAATATAAAATAATTTAATACAATATAAACTTCTTTCGCCTATAAATTTAAAGTCTGTTTAGTGTTATTGTTGAAATTATTATTAAAATAATTATTTTTTAAAATACACTAATTAAAAGGTATTAAAAAATAATTTAAATTAAATTTAATAAATTTTACTCATAAAAATACTAAAATAATAAATTAATTTTTTCTAAACTCTTTTTATCAATAATATGTAAAATGATGATTTTATTCAGAAAAATAATTTTAACCTTTTAAAAATAATACCAATCAAACACCCCGATGAATTAAAAAAAAATTAACATTTTTGAGATTTTTATAAGCTCAAAATTTTACATTCCTTAAAAAGTTTTCTTCCAGGCTCGTTTGGAGCTGTCATTGGCCAGTTCAAATTAATATTTTTAAAATATACAATTTTTAATATTATTAATATATATATAATTAAAAATTATTTAACTATTTTAAAATTTTATATTACAGTATATTAATTTTTAATATACATGTTGTTTTAATTATATTAATTTAGCTTGCAAATTAATAATAATATATTTATGTTGTTTTTTTTTGGATTTGGATATTGATATACAAACTTATAATAATGATGAAGAGGAGGAAGCATTGCATGCTCTTAATGATGATGATGATGAAACTTGACAACTAGTAATAGCATTATTGGTGCTATTACTTAATATTTTTATAAATATATATATATATATATAAAGAGCCTTGTATGGTTTCTCACCAAACAGGTTTGAAATGGTTGTTGAAAGTATTATAAGGCCATTTAGATCACTGTATTAATATATTTAGAATGGATAAATATATAATGATCCAATTATGTTTCTAACTTTGAAAGTAAATATGGGTTGAAATCATTAAGAATGATGTCTGTGATTGAAAAAGTTGTAATATATTTATACACTCTTGTCCTTAATGCTTCAAATAGGCATACACAAGAAAGATTTCAACACTCTGGTGAAACAATTAGTCAAGTTTTTAGGCAAGTATTACATGTTGTCTGTCTGATGTCAATCGATATAATAAAGCCTATAGACCCTAAGTTCAGTGACACCACCAGAGATTTTAAATGATAGAAGATATATGCCTCATTTTAAGGTAATGTGTTTTTATTTCAGTCTTTTTTTTTAAATATCTTAAAACAATTTTTATCTTATTAGTTTATACACTCTCTATAGGACTGTATTGGTGCAATTGATGGTACACATGTGCGGGCAAGTATAGCTCCAAAAGATCAAATTCCATACATTGGGAGAAAGGGAATTTCGTCACAAAACATTATATGGCCACTTGTAGTTTTGATATGCAGTTTACATTTGTGTGGGCAGGATGTGAGGGAATAACGCATAATGCAAGAATTTTCTTAGCAGCTATTAAAAATCCGATTATTAAATTTCCAAAACCCCCTAAAGGTATTTTATAAAAAAACAAATTTTTAAAGAAATATTTGTTTACTATACATATTATTTTAATTATCAAATATTGTTGATAAATTATAGAAAAATATTATTTGGTTGACGCTGGATATCCAAATATGAAGGGTTATCTTAAACCATATAAAGATGCCAAATATCATTTACCAGAATTTAGACGCGGTCAACCACCATCAGGACTAGAAGAAATTTTTAATCGTGCACATTCTTCATTGCGAAGTGTAATTGAAAGGACATTTGGAGTGTGGAATAATAGATGGCACATTTTGGATAATATGTCTGCCTATCCTTTTAAAGTACAAATAAAAATTGTTGTTGCTTCAATGACTTTGCACAATTATATCAGAAAGAAGGCAAGAGGTAATAGAATTTTTCAAATATTTAATAGAAATCCTGAATATGTGCCTTTCAATATCTTACCTAATACTGAAGGTATTCCAATTGATACTCATATACAGAGATAATGAATAATTGTATATGAATATTATTCCCAATCAAATTGCAAGTAGTTTAATGACATATAGAGATCATATGTAATATAGAGATCATCTGTAATAAATATTTATACTTTTTAATTAAGTAAATGGAATATTAATTTTAATAATTATTTTGCAAAATATTAGTGAAAGATTTTATTGATGTTTATTAAAATTTAACTAATTATATTTTTTTTTTAAATAAAATACATTTTATTATATAAATTGAATTCAATTATAAAAAAAATAATAGGAACAAAATAAATGGTTAATTTTTAATAAAACTAAAATAATGTATTTATAATTAGTCCTTTTTTGTCATTTAGCCTCTAATAGCAATTTTAACCAAACACTTAACAAACAGCTTCTTTGATTAACAATAGTTTTTTATTTTATTACCAAACATGTAAACTACTTTTTTAGAATAGCAATATCAAACATGCTCTAAAAAAAGTGTAAAAAAAACTTTTAAAGTAAAATAAAATAATAATATAATATAATATAATATAATTAATATTTTTTTAAATAACAAATAAAATAAAAAAAAATCAAAAACATCAGACGGCGTGGAAAGGAGGAGTAGTCATTTTATTTTAAAGGTTTAATTGTGAATTTATGGTTATAAATATCCTTATGTTTATCATCTGAAAATCAAAGAATTTGCTTCCTTAAATCACATGAAGACGAACCAAAAAAGATTTTTGTTTTTTTTCATTTCACCAATGAAACCCTAAATTCTCTCTCTCTCTCTCTATATATATATATGTAAAATCCTTGTTAATCTTCCTTAGAAACATCAATCAACTAAAAAAGAAGTAATTTAAGAATTAAAAAATAATTAAATTTATAGAAAGTATTAAGTAGTTGGAGAGAGAAAGCTATTTGAGTAATTTGAGAAAATAGCAACAAATAAGAAAGTATGATTTGTGTTTAGAGTTTGATAATCAGCATGGCAGTTTGGTAATTTATCTGATAGAATTGCATTGTTCCACCTAAATTTTACTCTTTCACGTCAACATATGACTATCATCTTTATTTAGAAATGTAGTGGGAGTCGTTAGTGGGATTGCTCAATAATTCATCTTATTTGACATTATCTCAGACTTCGATAATATATTTATTCTTATAAAACTAAATTAAATTAAGAATGTCAATAGTGATTTTAAACCTTAGGTTTAAGAATATCATAATCATCATTTTAAAAAAGTATCTGAACTTGATATTGTTGCTAAGCTGTTGGTATAAATATATTTTTAAATATATTCATTAAAAATGTTAAATTAAATTTAATATATATAATTATAAAAACTTTAAAATAAATATATTTGCATCCTCTTCCACAAACGTTAATTATTTGTTAATAGTTATTTAATTATCCAAACTGGCTTCAAATCTATTATATATTTTATTTATTTATATATTACCACATCACATCAAGATTTATTAATCCCTAAAGCATGATATCTTTATCACATTTTAGTAAAATTGACATATTTAACTCAATGAAACAGATGACCTCTGTTAGCACCGTTAAACATAACCTGATTGTAGGCCTTTAATGTTGCATTTATCTAATTTTAATTCGATTTCTCACATTCACATATTAAGCCTAAAGTGTGAACCGTTTAATTGTTGTACATATCTACATCTCTAAATCCATATCATTTGATGATAAATCCCTTTCTATTAATCGAATTGAATTAAGAAATTGAATTAAGAATATCAACTGCTAACTGCAAGTCTTAAATCTAAAAAGGCAATAACCGACCCACCTGGAGAATCCTTCATTGTTGCAGTTAAAAAAAAAAAAAAAGATGGGCCCTGCCAGCTTCAAGAGGCGGGCAACTCCTTTAAGAATCGATCTTGAAAGGCCTCATCAATTCCATTAGAATCAAAATGGGGTTGAAGCATCTTTAATTAAATCTCCATTCTGCTGGACCCAAAAACCATCAGGAACAACACATCTACGAACCAGATTTAGTGCAGTGCGTGCCCTTTAGGAAAGGGGTCAAAGCTACAACATGGAGATCAAAAATTCAAAGGGAAGCCAAACAAGCTTATAACACATTTTATTCACAATACTTAAATAAATTACAGGTTAACCAAAATTTCAGGCGACCATAGAACTTAAGTGCGCCAAAAATGGTAGGTGCGAGCAACGTAGAAAAGTTCATTGATCTCAGCAACCTTGTGAAGTCCTTTCCAAAACAATATTGGTTGCAGAAACCGCGATCAACGTGAGCTGATAGATGTACCTCCAAAATTAACCAATACTGGCTGTATTCATAGTCTGTTAGAAGTGTCTCAAGTGCAAGGGGGGAAGTAGGTATGATTTCTGCTGCCAATCAATACGTGTGACTACAGTGAGGCCAGGCCAGCAAGAAAATTGCAATGTATATAGATAACTGCAACTTCATATGACAAAGCAGAAAGGCAACCTGGATGACAAATGATCCAATCCTACCTAGTCTCAAGCCAGTTTTGTTATTAACAGAGTACTCAAACAAATCGAACAAATAGCATATTTAAAAATCCACGGAAAATAATGCATCAACTGAATCAGTACTCTACTTCATTCATAGATAACATATAAACCAGTTTTCAGTGCTCACCTTATCAACTATAGATGCAAGTTGATTTTTTCAGACCATTTGAAAAAAATTGGAGTGAATTTGATCTCCTCCGAAGTCCTCTCCTGTACCTTTATAATGCCCTCTATTAGTGCAAAGTTCCCCAGTATATCAACATGAGCACCACTTTGGGTACCTCGGCCCTCTAGAAGATTAGCTGGAGGGGCATGATTATATTCCCTTATGTAAGTATGAATGCCTGAAGGTTGAACCTTGTTTTGCCTCGCCAACCCTTTGCACACATAAAACCAGCACTCAAAACAGGAACTGTCCCGTCTCCATTAACAGAAAAAACTCCATCTTTTAGACAAGAGTTCTCAATTCCACCAGTTGCCGAGGTATCTATCTGAAACGGAATTGAGCATTCAGTAGTAGAAGCTAGCTTGTAAACATATGCTCTTTCAGTGGGCATTCCAACTCCATACATAGAATATATCTCCATCTCAGGAGCATTCGGTAATCTGTAGAAACAATAAAGAAAATTAAGCAGTCCCCCCTAATGAAAATTTGATCAAGTACAGGACCATCATAAAGAACAAGCTTACGATTTGACCAATAATCACCCTAAAGCAAAAATGACTTAAAATTATTTATTTCTATAAAGCTTAAGATAACAGTTGCAAGAGAAGCTGGGGAAAAAAAAAACAAAATGATTATCAGCCCAAGTGGAACATATTTGGTATATAATTAAGTAATTTACAAAAATGGGATTTACACAATTCCAATTTGTATGTTTTGATTGTGATAATCTAGCTGTTCCAAGAGGAGTCACGCAAAAAAGCAAACTAAAAGCATTTTGCCAATGTAGAATATAACATGAATTTGCTTTACAAACTTATGCGCAGAAAAATTAAATTAAGTTCATTTGTTATCAATTAAAAACTCTCACTAACAAAATATGGAAATTCTCACCTTGTTTCTAAGGGGGTCGACCAATATTTACAGTGTTTGTATTTAGGATCATCCAAATCATCTGCAATCCCATGTGAAAAATGAGCACCTTCACGTTTCATAAGCTTGGGAGCAACAAAATGATGCAGATCCAAAACTGATCCAGCTGTGGATACTTTGTAGTCCACAACAACTTTAATATGCCCGACACCCATTTCTTGGTACTCTGTCCAGATGTCACAGTTGTTTGCAGGGTTATTAAAATTAACAGCATCCTGCAGATCAATGACATTAAAAAACATAAAACATCAAACATCTCAGAAAACATGCGGCATAAGCAACTGATATATCTCAAGATGCAAATGAGCTAAATTTTATCTATTATCATGAAAATAAAGCAGAGCATTCAAAGGGGGAAAAAAAACTTTGACATGAACTGATTAATAGAATAAGAACATCTGAGAATGCAATACATCAATAGATGAACAGTTGACTTCTCAAGTAATTGATTGTAAATTCTATTCTAACATACTAAAAATGATTGATTATACATGCTTACATTTGATGCATGAGATTAGAAGCATAACACTTCCACCAAAAATATTTTCAAAATGTAGCCCTCAATGTCTAGAGGATATCAAAAGGCAGAACCATTGTGATCATCACCAAAGGACCAAATGATATCATGGGGAATTGAGGAAAAGAGATAAATGAATATGTACTAGACGAACCAATAACCTTAAATTCATCAACTGTAAATCCATGTGTATGTGTGCGTGTGTTATACATTTTCATGTCCTTAACAGAACAGGAAGTATTACCCTGAAATCAATCCTCTCAATTTTGGAGGAATGAAGCTCAGCCACACCTTTCCCAAACGATATAATTCTCCCATAGTTCACACCTTCCGTGAAACTTGATGCCCCTTTCCCATTTGGAATTGCAGTGTGTGTACTATTGTCTTTTGGCTTCTTTGCACCACAATTGTAGATTCCTTCGGGTGACCAATCAAGGCCACCCCAGATTGTATCCCCACCTTTTGGTATCATAGACATGGTTGAATCCCATGTACGACTCATCCGCATTAAATGTTGCAGAGTTTGAAGACCAAAAACATCCTTATCCAAAAAACCCGGAGCGTAAGCCCTGTGGAATGATTAGCATTTCATCAAGACCAAAAAATTAAGCAGCACAAATTAGTCAGAAGATTAATAGGAAAGATGAAATTATGGCAACATAAAATTAAATTGTTATTAATGTTTTGATTTTAGTAATTAAAATAAAAACCTGGCTGCAGCAATATCCCTGGCTTCATTAGAGAAAAATCCTGAGACTGCTTTTGGCACGCCTAAAAAGGGGCCACCAATATTCATCACTGCCTTTATGTGCTCAGCACACCAATGTGTTCCACCCCCACCGCACATTGGAGCAGGTGCCTCAACCAATTTCATGAAATGCAGAAAGTAAAGAACACCCATTGAATGCGGAATAACAACCACCTTTCTCCCACCATTTGTAGCCACCATGAGTTCTATATTACTTTTTATTCGGCTCAGAGTTTGGTCCCTTACCTGATCAACTCAATTAGAAAGAAATTAGAAAACCAATTAAGAAAGCAATACATACCTAAGGAGAAGAAATATATAAGACCATAAAAAGTGCTGACAGACAGTACACAAAACTAAGACTTGGAAACTCTAGAAGAAAACATATGACTTAAAAAAGCAAATATATGGCTTAAAAAACAAAGAAATTGGGCATGTCTCCAGCCATGAAACTGTCCACCACCAAGACACCTTTCTCACTCTCTATTGTTCTTGTTGTTCCATCTTTTCTATGACTGAGCCCACAAGAATACCAACAAAGGTTAATAGTTCCAAATAGAATAAAAACGCTTACCACCACCGCCGCCGCCGCCATTTCTTCTCCAACTTTTTTCTCTTTCATTTTTTCATTTTAACGTCCTTTTCTATTGGCCCCTCATTAACCTCGTGTTTGCTATTGTTTGGAGATGATTTATTATAGTATCATATTATATGATGTAGAATTACAGGTTTTCAAAGTACAAGAAGCAAGCGAAAAAGAATAAAAAGAAAAGGAATCAGAAAGAAACCGATAAGTAAGAGAGATAGCAGGTTAAGCAAAAGATTAAGGCGAAGGAAGGTGACTGGATGATGGACGATAAATGGGTAAAAGGAAAAAGAGAGACAGAAAAAGAGAGAGAGAGGAAATAACCATTGGGATCTGGTAAGTCAAGTAGAAGGGAGGAATTTAGGTGCGGGGAAGAAATTGGGCATGTATCCAACCATGAAACTGTCCACCACCAAGGCCCCTCTCTCTCTCTCAATTGTTCTGTTGTTCGGTGCTTTTCTTTGACAGCCCACAAGAACACCCACAAAGGCTAACAGCTCCAAATAGAATAAAAACACTTACCACCGCTACCACCACCACCACCACCACCGCCATTTCTTCTCCAACCCCTTTTTGTTTTACACTTTTTTATTTTAACGTCAAAATAACCTTTGGGATCTGGTAAGTCAAGTAGAAGCAAGGAATTTAGGTGTGGGGAAGAAATTGGGCATGTCTCCTCCCATGCAACTCTGCACCACCGCCGCCGCCATTTCTCCTCCAAGTTTTTTGTTCTTTTAATTTTTTCAGTTTAACCTATTCGCCCCACATTAACCTCATATTTGCGACTGTTTGGATGATGATTTATTATAGTATTCGTATTATATGATGTAGTTATACCCTTATTTATTTTTCAGTTGAAGAATAATGAATTATAGTATTTAAATTATTAAATTGATGGTTTGAGATAATTTTAATTTTTATATTTTTATTTTATATAATAATTATTTATATATTTAAAATAATAATAAAAATATTTTAATAATTTTTATATTTATTTTACATCAATAAATCATAATAGAGAAATTTTTATTATAAATCTAAAATATAAATATATAAATTAATATTTTAAATAGATAAATTTTATCATATATATTATATTTTAAATTTATAATAAATTAAATTTAAATAAAAAAATTAACCACATTACATTCATTACATTAAACTAAATAATTTTGGTCTTAAAAATATATTTTTTAGGAAATGACTCTTTTGATCTAACAGGGCCTAAATACTTTCCAAACGCGCCCTTACACCTTTTAGCTTCTTTCGCGGCCACCCCTCACTGTCCTTGGGAAGCCCGCGCGCGAATCTTCTGGTGTGATGATTTTGAAATTGGCCTGGCCACAAACCCTTTTTCGGCTTCTATTCGATAATTTTGGTTTATTGTTAAGATTTTTTTTTATTTTTTTATTTGATTTATATTTCAATTTAATTTTAATGTGATTTTAATTTAATCAATTTTTTAAAAAAATTTAATTTAATTAAAAATCAAATCAATCATTTTCAATTTCAATTTTGTTGTAATATAATTTAATTTTGTTAATTTAAAATTAATTTTAATTTCAATTTTAATCGATTCTATTTGATTTCAATTTTAAACTGATTTTAATTAAATCTATTTTGAAAATTACAACAATATTTTAGCCCTGTTTTGCATTGAGATTTTAAGTCAGAATAAATATTTTTTTAAAAAAGTATTATTTTAGACTGTTTTATTATTTTAAAATTTTTATATATAAAATATATTAAAATTAATTTTTAATATCCTCTAACTAACATATTTAAAAATACATTTTTCCCAATAATAATTTTAATAGCAATATCATATAGATCCTACATTCTTTTAACAATGTGTTTAAATAAAGTCTAAAAAAATTTAAATAAAATAAAATAATTTAATATAATATAAACTTCTTTTGTCGATAAATTTAAGATCTGTTTAGCATTGTTATTGAAATTATTATTAAAAAAATTACTTTTTAAAATATACTATTTAAAGAGAATTAAAAAATAATTTAAAATTAAATTTAATAAGTTTTACTCATAAAAACTAAAATAATAAAATAATTTTTGTAACTATTTTCATTAATAATATGTATGATTGTTTATGTAATACTATATTTTCTTGGTATATGAGAATAATTTTGTAATATTTTAATTTATATAATTTTTTAATGACAATAATATAAATTATTTTTAATTTACTTTGAATTAAGAAGTTATATTTTCTAAATTCATATTATTAAAGCATTTATTTATGAAAAAAAATGAAATATATCTTTTTAATTTAATTAGATGTTAATTATTTAAAAATATTTAAATAAAATGAACCTTTTATGCAAATATTGAATAAGATTTTAATAATAAAATATTTAAAACAAAAAATTAATGAGATTTATTTTAATTATATTGCAGTTATCTTCAAAATTGTATGATTTCAAATTTAAATTATAATTAGAGCTAAATAAATTAAAGAAATAGTGTATTCTTTCAATTTTAGTATGCATAATAAAATAATTATATAATATTTTAAAATTCAATAATGATAGCATAAAAACTATATGAAATACTTTTAACAACTGAATTGGGATTGGATCAAAATGGAATGTAGAAATTAAAAATAAAACTATAAACTGAAGTATTAAAGAACAAAATAAAAATATTAAATTTAATTTGATTTGTAATAAAAATTAAAATCAAAATCAAATTCCAACAATTTTATTTAAAAATATTAAATTTAATTTAAATTAATTATATTTAAAATATTTTAAAATTTGTATTCTTAATAATAATTTAAAACATAATTTAACAATAAAATTATTAAAATTGAAATTGTTCAAATTCTTTGTATTTTTAATAAATTTTTGTTAAAATCTTTAAGTGCAAAGAGATGTAAAAGTTGGGATATGTGCCTTGCACTTAATTCATATGCTTATTAAAAAAAAAAACTGTGCTGTAGGTATTATTTTTCTTCTATATATTTATTATGTTAATATGATTGATAAATAAAAAATATTTATATTAAAATTATATTTAATTTTATTTTATAATATATAAAATATTATACTTAAATTTTATAAACAAAGTAGTAATTTATTAATAATTATTAAAATCATAACAAAATTTTAACAATTCACTATATTATATATATATATATATATATATATATATATATATATATATATATATATATATATATAATTTACTTTGAAATCAACTAATACTAACACTTATTATTTAAAAGATAATAAAAATATTAATTAAAAAAATAAATTAACTATTCTATTTGTAAAAAGCTTGACATTATTTTAAAAAGAGTAAGAAATATTATTAAAATAGATAAATAATTTATTGGTATTATATTTTCATTATAATTAGATAAAAGTTTAATACTTTATTAATATAATGTTAGTGTAAGAATTAAAATTTATTTTTCTCATAAAATAAAGTTAACTTAAATTTAAGAATTATGAAACTTCTTTTAATTACAAAATAAAAACTTCATTATTGACAACAACTTTTCTTTGTGGAAATTATTAAAATTAACAAATTAGAAAATTTTATTTTTTTTTCAAGTCAATAAATTTATATATTAAAATAATTTTTAAAAATACGTAAAATTTTACTACTTTTAAACTTCAACTGATGAAAATTATTTTTAATAAGTCTTAATAATTTTTCAAAAAACGTAAATTTTTATTAATTTTAAACTTTAACTAATGAAAATTATGTTTTGGAATAAGTCTTAATATTTTTAAAATAAAAAAAGTTGAGGTATAATCATACTAATTTAAAATATTTTTCGTTATTTAGTTATAATTTTTTTAAAAGAATTATTTCGTTGTAATATTAAATTAATAATATGTATTTATATTATATATATATAAATATTTTTATAATTTAGAAAGATTGTCAAAATTCAGTAAATAGCTTACTCTTTTGAAAAGAGAAAATTATTAGTTTTCTATTTAATCAAAAAAATATTTTTATTGATCGATTTTCTTTAATGTCTCAAATGTTAAAAAATATATATAAAAAAATATATTTTTTATATGAAAATACATTCCACACAACAAATGGAATTTGAAAGTATAAAATTTCATAAGAAAATTTAAAATAAATTATTTATATAAAATATAATAATAATTATCTTAATTTTAATAACATGATCGTATTGATAAAATATTTGATTTAGCGATTTGATGAGAAACACGCTATACTTAATGATAATCTACTATTATCAACTCTACAATCTTTTTAGAATCTGATATAGAAATTATCAAATTTTAATATCCTTATGAAAAGAAGATTCATACTAACTATCATTTCTATAAAAAAAAAAAAAAAAAAAAAAGAAAGAAAGAAAGAAAAGAAAACTTAACATCTCCATAACTAAAATTCTTAGACATTTAATGAAATTATATATATATATATATATATATAAATATATAATCATTGTTAATCTTCCTTAGAAACATCAATCAACTAAACTAAATTAAACTCAACTCAACTAAGCCTTTATCCCAAAAATTTGGGGTCGGCTATATGGATTCGCTTTTTCTATTCTGAACGATTTTGAGTTAAATTCTCATAAAAATGATTGAGTGATTTGAGAATTAAAAAATAATTAAATTTATAGAAAGTATCGAGCAGGTAGAGAGAGAGAAAGCTGTTTGAGTGATTTGAGAAAATAGCAACAAACAAGAAAGTATGATTGTGTTTTGAGTTTAATAATCGTCATGATGATTTGATGATTAATTTGGTGAAATTGTATTGTTCTACCCTAATTGTTGTCTTTAATTAGAAATATGGTGAAAGTTGACAGTAAGTTGTTCAATTGTTCGTCTCATTAAGCGTTATTTGAGACTCAATAGTAAGTTCATTCTTGTGAAATTAGATTAAATTAAGAAAGTCAACGGTCATCTTAAACCTTAAGTCTAAAGGGTTATACCCGTCATTCTATAAAAGGCTTTTTTTTTTTTAACAGATTGGACTTGATATTATTATTAAACTGTTGGTATAAATATATTTTTAAATATATTAGTTTCTTATGCATGCGTTGCAATTTTAACTATTAACTATTTTATTTTATAATTATATAAATATTAAATTATAAGTTATAGTGTATTATAATTTTCTAATTTAAGTTTACCTGCTTTCATTTTATATAATAATAATAATAATAATAATTTTATGGCATAACATCCATAATTTTATATAGGATGAATTACCTTGAGAACCTTAAGATTTGCCATTATTAATTATTTAGCCCTTGTATATTAATAATTACATTAAAATTTTTCTAATTTTTATTTTGTTTATTAGATATTTTTTTAATTTATCGAAAAAATTAAAATTTTTATTTGTTTTAATTCTTTAACTTTGCATTTTTTTTCAATAAAAATTTATCTACATTAAATTTTCTTATTTACGTAGATTAAATATTAAGTGACACAGGTTCATATTTATAAAAAGAAACTAATAACACTATATATTATATATAAATATTATAATATTTATTAATAATACTTTTAAACTCGTATTTTCATTTTTTATTATATAAAAGAAAAAAAATGTACTAATTATAGTTAATAAATTAGCCACATGTACATAATAACAAAGAAAAAGACATAAATTATCATTAATTAATTGAAGATATTGAAATTTAAGCTTTATAAAAAAAATATTGAAGTACGTTAACTTTTATTTGTTCAAAATTTTCATTATAAAACTTTGATTTTAGTTATCTTGTCTTGCACCTCATTATAATATTTTGATCAATTTGAAAAGGGTGATTAAAAAATATTAACATTTTCTTCTTTAAATGAATTCTATTTCAACAAAAATAAATAAATAAATTGAACAATGCAAATCTAAGAATTGTGAATCATCATTTTAAAATTATTTAACTCAACATGTATAATATTTAATAGCTTTCTTAGTTTTATGTTGAATGAATTAATTAATGTATTAATACTAATTATAGAAAGAGTTAACAGGACTCGATTAATATATTAAATAGTATTAGAATTCTATTAGCTTCAGAATTTTATTATTAAAAGAATTAGAAGGTTATCTTAAAAATAAATCCTCATAATCTATTTCTAAATAGTATACATACTTACTAACAGGAATCATCAATTCATGAATTCATATTTATTATTATTATTGAATAAATGTTATATTATTTTAATTAATTTAGCTTATTATTAAGTTAATGTTTTTTTTTTAGAAAATTTATAATAATGGGAATTCTATGTAAAATATTGTTTTGTTACAAATTTTAATTTATTTTTAAATTTTTTTATCTAATTACAAGTTTTTTGGCATTAAAATTTAAAATTCATCAAGATTTCATTATAACCTTAAAAGTCATAGGTTAATATAACAAACTAAATAGAAATATCAAAAATCTAATTTTAACAATACTTTTATAATTGAGATTTATATACGTAATAAAAAAAATATTAAGATGTACATAAGTTAAAGAAACTTGTTTGAATTAAAATTCTACATTATAATTATCATATAATTAATTTATATAATTTATTGACATTTATTTGACTTAAAATTCTATAATACAGATAAAATTTAATTTTAAAATAAAAATTAAATTTATTTTAATTATGTTTTGTGAATTGAATAAATTTATAAAGATATTTTTATCACTTCAAAAATTCTCTGCCTCCTTTATACATTTATATATATTATAGATTAATTAAAATTTTTGAAATTAAGTTTAATATAATTAATTATAAAAATTTTAAAATAAATATATTTTTTTTCCTCCCACCGTCAACAGAAGTAGGGCGAAGAATCCTTAAATATTAATCAACCCATGAAGGTTTTTGACAGAGAGTCACGACACGACGGCGATAACGTCTCTCAGACTCCGTCCTTTGACGCATCCTCCTCCACTAACATTAATTATTTATTAATAATCATTTAATTATCCAAACTGGCTTCAAATCTATTATATATTTTATTTATATATTGCTAGATTAAGATTTATTAATCCTTAAAGCATGATATTTTTCGTTTTACCAGTTCTTGTCCATATCACATTTTAGCAAAATTGACATGTTTAACAGGCTCAATGAAGCAGATGACTCTGTCAGCACCTTTAAACATATTCTGATTGTAGGCCTTTAATGTTCAATTTATCTAATTTTGGTTTGATTTCTCATACCCACACGTTAAGCCTAAAGTGTGGACCGTCTAAAAATTGTCAACATCTTGACATATTAAATCCATTCCGAATTCGGTAATAAATCTTTTTTTTATGAATTGAATTAAATTAAGAATATCAACGGTTAACCCCAAGTCTTGAATTTAAAAAGACAATAACGGCGGCACTTAGAAAATCTATTCTTATTGCAGTTTGAAAAAATAAAAAATAAAAAAAGTGGCCCCTGCCAGCTTCAAGAGGATGGCAACTCTTTTAAGAATCGATCTTGAAAGGCCTCATCAATTCCATTAGAATCAAAATGGGGTGGAAGCATCTTTAATTAAATCTCCATTCTGCTGGACCCAAAAACCACCAGGAACAACACGTCTAAGAACAAAATTTTAGTGCAGTGCCCTTTAGGAAAGGGGTCAAAGCTACAACATGGAGATCAAAAATTCAAAGGGAAGCCAAACAAGCTTATAACACATTTTATTCACAATACTTGAATAAATTACAGGTTGACCAAAATTTCAGGCGACTATAGAACTTAAGTGCACCAAAAATGGTAGGTGCAAGCAACGTAGAAAGTTCATTGATCTCAGTAACCTTGTGAGGTCCTTTCCAAAACAATATTGGTTGCAGAAACCTCATTCAACATGAGCTGATAGATGTACCTCCACAATTCACCAATATTTGCTGCATTCACAGTCTGTTAGAAGTGTCTCAAGTGCAAGGGGGGAAGTAGGCATGATTTCTGCTGCCAATCAATACGTGTGACTAGAGTGAGGCCAGGCCAGAAAGAAAATTGCAATGTATATAGGCAACTGCTAGTTCATATGACAACGTAGAAAAGCAACTTAGATGAAAAATGATCCAATCCTACCTAGTCTCAGGCCAGTTTTGTTATTAACAGAGTACTAAAACAAGTAGAACCAATAGTATATTTAAAAATACATGGCAAATAATGCATCAACTGAATCAGTACTCTACTTCATTCGTAGATAACATATAAACCAGTTTTCAGTGCTCACCTTATGAACTATAGATGCAAGCTGATCTTTTCAGACCATTTGAAAATATCGGAGTGAATTTGGTCTCCTCCCAAGTCCTCTCCTGTAGCTCCTGCTGCTACCCTTATAATGTCCTCTATTAGTGCGAAGTTCCCCAGTATATCAACATGAGCACCACTTTGGGTGCCTCGGCCCTCTAGAAGATTAGCTGGAGGGGCATGATTATATTCCCTTATATAAGTACGAATGCCTGAAGGATTGAATCTTGTTTTGCCTCGCCAACCCTTTGCACACATAAAACCAGCACTCAAAACAGGAACTGTCTCGTCTCCATTAACGGAAAAAACTCCATCTTTTAGACAAGAGTTCTCAATTCCACCGGTTGCCGAGGTATCTATCTGAAATGGAATTGAGCATTCAGTAGTAGAAGCTAGCTTGTAAACATATGCTCTTTCAGTGGGTATTCCAACTCCATACATAGAATATATCTCCATCTCAGGAGCATTCGGTAATCTGTACAAACAATAAAGAAAATTAAGCAGTCCCCCCAATGAAAATTTGATCAAGTACAGGACCATCATAAAGAACAAGCTTATGATTTGACCAGTAATCGTCCTAAAGCAAAAATGAATTAAAATTATTCATTACTATAAAGCTTAAGATAACAGTTGCAAGAGAAGCTGGGGAAAAAAAGAACAACAAAATGATTATCAGCCCAAGTGGAACATATTTGGTATATAATTAAGTAATTTACAGATATGGGATTTACAAAATTCCAATTTGTATGTTTTTATTGTGATAATCTAGCTGTTCCAAGAGGAGTCAGGCACACAAGCAAACTAAAAGCACTTTGCCAATCATAGAATATAACATGAACTTGCTTTACAAACTTACGTGCAGAAAAATTAAATTAAGTTCATTTGTTATCAATTAAAAACTCTCATTAACAAAATATGGAAATTCTCACCTTGTTTCTAAGGGGTTCGACCAATATTTATAGTGTTCGTATTTAGGATCATCCAAATCATCTGCAATCCCATGTGAAAAATGAGCACCTTCACGCTTTCATAAGCTTGGGAGCAACAAAATGAAGCAGATCCAAAACTGATCCAGCTGTGTATACTTTGTAGTTGACAACAGCTTTAATATGCCCGACATCCATTTCTTGGTACTCTGTCCAGATGTCACAGTTGTTTGCAGGGTTTTTAAAATTAATAGCATCCTGCAGATCAATGACATTAAAAAACATAAAAACATCAAACATCTCAGAAAACATGCAGCATAAGCAACTGATATATCTCAAGATGCAAATGAGCTAAGTTTTATCTATTATCATGAAAATAAAGCAGAACATTCAAAGGGGAAAAAAAACTTTGATATGAACTGATTAATAGAATAAGAACACCTGAGAATGCAATACACCAATAGATGAACAGTTGACTTCTCAAGTAATTGATTGTAAATTCTATTCTAGCATACTAAAAATGATTGATTATGCATGTTTAGATTTGATGCATGAGATTAGAAGCATGACACTTCCACCAAAAATATTTTCAAAATGTAGCCCTCAATGTCTAGAGGATATCAAAAGGCAGAACCATTGTGATCATCACCAAAGGAGCAAATGATATCATGGGGAATTGAGGAAAAGAGATAAATGAATATGTACTAGATGAACCGATAACCTTAATTTCATCAACTTTAAATCCATGTGTGTGTGTGTGTGTGTGTGTGTGTGTTATACATTTTCATGTCCTTAACTGAACAGGAAGTATTACCCTGAAATCAATCCGCTCAATTTTGGAGGAATGAAGCTCAGCCACATCTTTCCCAAACGATATAATTCTCCCATAGTTCACACCTTCCGTGAAACTTGATGCCCCTTTCCCATTTGGAATTGCAGTGTGTGTACTATTGTTTTTTGGCTTCTTTGCGCCACAATTGTAGATTCCTTCAGGAGACCAATCAAGGCCACCCCAGATTGTATCTCCACCTTTTGGTATCATAGACATGGTTGAATCCCATGTACGAGTCATCCGCATTAAATGTTGCAGAGTTTGAAGACCAAAAACATCCTTATCCAAAAAACCCGGAGCGTAAGCCCTGTAAAATGATTAGCATTTCATCAAGACCAAAAAATTAAGCAGCACAAATTAGTCAGAAGATTCATAGGAAAGATGAAGTCATGGCAACATAAAATTAAATTGTTATTAATCTTTTGATTTTAGTAATTAAAAGAAAAACCTGGCTGCAGCAATATCCCTGGCTTCATTAGAGAAAAATCCTGAGACTGCTTTTGGCACACCTAAAAAGGGTCCACCAATATTCATCACTGCCTTTATATGCTTAGCACACCAATCTGTTCCACCCCCACCTCCCATTGGAGCAGGTGCCTCAACCCATTTCATGAAATGCAGAAAGTACAGAACACCCATTGAATGTGGAATAACAACCACCTTTCTCCCACCATTTGTAGCCACCATGAGTTCTATATTACTTTTTATCCGGCTCAGAGTTTGGTCCCTTACCTGATCAACTCAATTAGAAAGAAATTAGTAAACCAATTAAGAATGCAATACATACCTAAGGAGAAGAAATATATAAGACCACAAAAAGTGCTGACAGACAGTACGCAAAACTAAGACTTGGAAACTCTAGAAGAAAACATATGACTTAAAAAAGCAAATATATGGCTTAAAAAACCATACCTCAGTGTTCTGAAATGATATTCTCCAATCATATGCGGCCATATACATGGTTTTCTCCTCATATCCAATGCGAGCCAAATTAGCAATTAAAACTGCCCAGACAAAATAACCAGGTGCAAAATAATCAGCTGCCACAAGTCCAGATACAGGCCTGACCCTAATGCCAGGAGGGTCCAGTCCAGTTTCATTGTCCAGTGACATATGCTCAACCCAGCATAACGGTCTGCATGAAAATAGGAGAAACATAAGGGAAAGAAACAAGCTTCAAATAGTCAATTCCACCACCATTAATGTGCAATCTCATAATCAAGATAATTTGGAAAATGGCGAAATTTTAGGAATTGAACCAATTAAATCTACTTTAAATGAACATTTCAAACAGGAATTAATTGGTTCACTTAATAAACATATAGGAACAAGGAACAACAGCAATCAAATCAGATAAGAGTGCCTTCCCTTCTCTAAATTATCAGGTTGAATCGATGAAAATTGCCAACGACCAAAATACATTAATCATGGAACTTTACAGGCCACAAACTGACTACATAATATATACTAAAGTTTGCCTTCAAAATATTCAAATAATGTGACTGATATTATCTATTATGAAATATCTGTTTCAGAGAAGCATTTAAGAACAAATAGATTTTTCAAAAATTCAACTGCCTGCAGGTCAAATCTACTAAGGAAACTAACTATTGGTCCTAAAAACAATCAACTATTTTGATTTAGTTGCATGTATTTTTTGCCACAAAATCTAGCTCAAGGTACCCTTGGAGTACTGAGAGACAGATGTCCTTAGATCTAGTGATATACAAGAAAGACAATAATTACACAACATAATACACTTGCATTACAGATTTAATGAACACGCTAGGAAGCTAAAGATTCCGGTCAATTGTTAATAACCACTCCAACTAAAAGAAAGAACACTAAAAAAAAATCATAATGACCCAAAACTTATTCAATTAGTGTCTCTCAATAGGCAAGACATGAACAGTAGAAATGGATCTTTTAAATACCAAAGAACTATGCTCTTTAAAGAACCATCATATACTAATATCATAGTGCAAAAGCTATGCTTGGTGGATTCCATGTAACACAGGTTGGAAGACACATGCCATGACCTATCATTAGAATTTCATGGCACCACTATCATATATCAAAATTTTGACAAGAGTTCACTGTTATGCAAAATCCAGAAAAAGCATATAGAAGTCAAAGCCTACATGACACCAATATTTGTTTAATTCTTTTAGATGCAAAAACTTAAGGCAAGGAGACTTTAAATCATACAGAGGTGGTGGAAAAACAGAGAAGCGAGGAGAAGGTTCTCTCTTTCTCTCTCTCTTTCTTTTGGGGGTGGTGGGGGTGTTTGTTGTGGGGGGAATATGGCATTAAGTTTTAAAATTAATTAAATTTATTTTGAAGAGTGAAACAAACATGGTAACCACATACCAGCTAGTCAGAAAAAAATTGATACAAAATTAAACATTGACGTTAAACCCAATGATAATTACAAGCAGTTACACAAAAAATTTCTGTTAACAAAGAAGAAGATCAAAGCAGAGGTATCTAACTATAATTGTGCAAACATCACTTTACAATCACAGAAAAACAAGACAAAGTGTAGTTCTGCACACCCACGTGCACCAAATTATTAATCTACTAAAATTTGCCCTCAAACCACGTTGGTATAGAATGAGTCAGTTAGATTCTCTTTTCACACCAAATTTTTAATCAAATAAACTTTCCAGTCACATTTTTCCCATAGAATTAGATTGTAACTGCATGCCAACATGAAAATCACGCCTGAACATTTAACATATGTTTGGATTAGTCACTACTATATATTCTAGAGCATCTATCGGTTCAATACTTAACAAATTGGATTTCAAATCATGGACTTTCAAACAGGCTTCGTAACACTCCCAAAACTTCCAGATCGTCAACAGTAACAGCAGACAAGCTCATGTTGATTCTAATCTTATGGTCAGACATAATTACTCCCTATCCCGTCTGCTTACAGTAAACAGTAATAAAGCAGATGCACCCACCTAAAATTAATACATATTCAACTGGAAACTAGTATACTGGAACCAATAGTACAACCCATAGGTTTTACTATTCTAAAAAATCTATTACAAGTTACTTGTGAGGACTGAGGTGACCACCATTATCAAAATCAAACCCACTTTTGATTAATCCTTACCAACTAAGCAACCTCATACAACCACAGATCCCGTTAGGTATCATTTACTAATTGGATGGAAAAACACAAAAAAGGAACATGAACAAAAGAAAATATTCACATAATTGGATCTTTGAAGCCATAACTTGCATAAAATTAAGAACCGCAATTACAAATCGAGAAAAAAGAAATTTAAAAAGAAGAAAAATAGAAAAAGGTACCTTTTGTACACTTCCCCAAATGTGCCACCCCAGAGTCGCTTTCTAAACAATCCGTCAGCACACTGGTGTCCCTCCCACAATTCCAGCCCGCCGGTAACAATTCCAGGCACGAAAACCACCGGATGCTTGGCTGTTAGCCCTTCCTTTTTCAATTTCACGCCAGGCGGGTCGGGCAACGGCCCCGTGATCGCCTCCGCTACGTACTGAGGGAAAGAGGCAGGCATTGCATTGTACAAGAAAAGCAAAAACCACCATATCAAACATATACAACCAATGAACCAGCAACAGCTGTCTACGCATGTCCATTTCTTTATCCTCCTCTCTCCTCCGTCTTGCTTTGGCTTTGGTTTCTCCTTTCCTCTATCCTTCTTATCATCCTCTCTGTCTTTCTCAACCTCAGAGAAATCCGAAGAATTCTGCACTTTCGACCTCCGCCTCAAAATCAACATCGGATTGAACAGATTAGAGCATCTCTATCTGCTACATGTTCATGCTCACGAATAGAAACTGAGCTCGTTCGGCTTCCAGCAGAGTAGAGTAGACAGTGACAGTCCAACCCTAAACCCAATTTCGTCCACACATGTTTATATGCTTAAATTAGGAATCCTTAGTTTGGAACCATGAAACGACGTCGACCGGAGAACGCAAAACCAGTCGGCGAGAGACGACGCGGAACTACGTTATTGGCTGTTGAAGTTGAGCTTTGGAGGCTGTCCTTGGTGTGTAGAATTTTATAAGTTTCAAGATTCCCTGGTGGCGTTGGGCCCCGCGTGACAAAAAATACACGTGGCGGACTAGAAAATTTCTAGGCTTCTTCCAGCTACTAGAGGATCTGGAAATTCCTGGTGTGCCGTTGAATCCAAGCGGTGATAGCACGGATATGATGTGATCCAACGGCGGAGAAGTATAGTGGGCGAGAAATTGTTTTGACGGTGGATGAGGATGAGCATCGATCTTGGTGGGGAACGAGGTTTATCGCGTGACCTGAGGAGGGAGGAGTATAAATAAATTACAAAACGCTGCGTATGGCATGACTTTCTAGCTTATTGGCATGACTTGTCTGCGTCGCTTATTACACGTTACTACCAACCTGTAGCTGTTCTTTCCCCTGCATTTCAATTTTTATATCAAATTAAGAGGAAAAATTATTATTTAATTTTAATATTTTAACAATAATTAATTTTATATTTTAAAAATATATTATTTTATTTTTATATTTTATTTTTATTAAATTATTTAATTAATTTATAAAATTTTTTATTAATTAAAATTAGATAAATTATTATTTTATTTTATTTTAATAAAACTAATTAATTAATTTTTATATTTTAAAAAATATTATTATTTAATTTTTTATTTTAAAAATATTAATTCATATATTTCAAAAAATATAATCACAAAAATAAAAATTTTGTTATATAAAAATTAAATCTAAAATTTTTTTAATTGTTCAAGTATAATTTTGATTCATTTCTATGTGCATAAATTCTTTTATTGGGAATTAATTTTGATCAAATATTGTTTTCTACTACAGAAAAAATAAAATGATGCATAGGAAATTAAATGAAAATCTTAAACAATTGAAGAAAAATGTTAATTCACATTAGTCTTCACACAATAAAATTTATATTTTTTATTTAGTAATATTTTTTTAAAATATGTACACTAACTAATTAAATACACTAAAATAGAAAATTTGAATGGTAGTGCTTTCTAAAATATAAATATAAAATAAATAATTTTATTAAAATAGATAAAATAAATAATAATTTATTCATTGATTAAAAAAATTAACAGAAAAATTAAATAAACATGTTGATTTCAATAATCTCAAATATATATATATATATATATAATTCTAACGGAATAAGAACTAGGGATAACATCAAGTAAGGTTGTGATCAGAGATCGCTTCTCCATTATCGCCTTAAAATAATTTAAGATTTAAGGTTTGGGTGAGAATTTTCCAATCAATAAGTGAGACATAAGGGTGGATGGTCACGGTCCGATTTCAAATTGAAATCAAATCAAAATCAGTTTAATTAAAATTGGTCAAAATCGTAATTGATTTTTAATCGGACAAAAATTGCTTTTTATGTGAGTTGATTCAAGTTCATATTTTTCAAAAATCGTAAACCAGTTATTTTAAATCAGATTCAATTGATAATTTCGAACCGGATGAAATCGACGGTTTAAATATAAAATAGCTCAATAAATAGCTCACTTGACTTCTAATTTGTTTATATAAAATTTAAATTCTCTATATGGTTATTCTTTACACTTTCTTTAATTCTCAATACTCTCTCAATTTCGCTAAGCAATTATTTTATACATTTTTTTTTTAATTTTCAATACTATATTAATTTCCTTATTTTATTAGTTTATACGTTCATTAAAATTTTTAATTCTATTTCAATTACTTTATTATTATTCTATATCCTCAATAAAAATTTCAATACATTTTATTTTATTTTTTAATACTTTTTTTAATTATTAATTATTATATAATTTTTCTAAAAAAGGACAAGTAATAGAATTAGAAATTTTGATTCCCCTAAATTCAAAAAAGATGCATTGGTAAAATTATGTTCATGTACATTTTTTCATTTATTTGAAAAAAATTAATTTCAACTCTAATTTTTTTAATTAAGTTCAAGTTTTTTTTATTAATTTTTTTAAAAATAAATTAATTTCATTTATTTTATTTTATTTTGATTGAAATATTTTAAAAAAATTAAAATATTTTTATAAATATAACTCAATTCTAAATTAATATTTTTTTTGTTATTTAAATCACCCATAAACTATTTCGAAATCATATTAAACCATAATTTTTTGAATTAACCTTTAAATCATTTCAAATCAGGACTTGAATCGAAACTGATGATTTATGAACCGTATTTCAAATCATCTCAATCATGCAGATTTAGTTTAAATTTATTATTTCATAAAACTTGAACTGTCAGTTTAAGAATCGTTATTAGTAGTTTTTAAGTGGTAGCCACTCATGGTGAGACAGAATGAGTTTCTTGGCACATTTTTTTTTTTATTTATTATTATACAATATGAATATATTTAATACAAAATAAATTATAAGTTAAAAATATGAGTTTTAAATATAATTTTAATAATATATATATATTTTTATTAAATTTATAATTTTTAAATATTTATATAGAAATAAATTATTTTTTTAATAAAAAATATAATAATGTATTATTATGTAAGAAAAAAAAAAATTGAGTGCATGGTAAATTTTTTTTGAGCTGCATGATGAATTGTTCTGAGTTTTGGGAAGACTTGCCATCCATAATTAGGAATCCAAACCAACAAACATCTCGCTGACACTGATGGTGACCGGGCACTCGGTTCGAGTGATACGTGCAATGGAAGAGCAAGTGACCTGAGCGAGTGATAGAAGCATTTTTAAATCTGTTTAGTATTGTTATTAAAATTATTATTAAAAAATTATTATTTTTTTAAATATTTTAATTAAAAATAATTAAAAATTAAATTTAATAAATTTTAATTATAAAAATATTAAAATAATAAAATTATTTTCTCATTTTTTTAGTAATTTAATTTCATCAATAAAAAATAATAATTAAAAATTTTGTATTGCCATTCAGTATTTTTGTTATTGAATTTAATATTCTTCTACATGTCCTTTCTTAGATACAGAGGAGGAGCTTTAAGCATTGTATGACCAAATGATATTGAAAATGTTAGATTCATATTTAATAGAGAATATAAGCTTATAAAAATAAATTTTTAATTCATATATACTTAAATAAATCAATTTAAAAGGACTTTTTTTCAAAATTAATTTTAATAAAAAAATATTATTTTAAATACTCTTAAAAATTAATTTTTAAAAATTAATATATTATTTTAATATTATAATAATTAAAATTATTAAATTATTTTTTAATATTTTAAATTAATATATTTTAAAAACATTTTTCTCGATAACAATTTAAAAACAATACTTAATAGACCCAGAAAGGCAACTATCACATATTTAATTCTGAGGTGAGGTGGGGGTAATGTGTGTACAGTCGAATACTCCTCTCTAAGCACCATCAGGGGACTTTCGCTGTCCCCTACTTGAGACCTAAGAAACTAGCCTTATCTCTAATCGCAAGTTTAATTTTACCTGAGTCTCTCTCTCTTTCAAATGCTTCCACTTTCCTTCCCAGTAGTACGAAGCGAATTTTAAGCCTATTTTGTAGTAAGAATAAAAAATAATTAAAGAAGGGACTTATTTTGTTGAAAAAGGAAAATTATTAAAAATTTGATTTTCTTAATTTATAAAAAAATTACAAAAATTTACGTGAAAAATTCTTTTTTTTTTCTCTTTTAATAATTATTTTTAATATAATTTTATTTATAATAACAAAAATATAATAATTTCGCTTATCGCTTTTCTTTTATTAAAATATTAAAAATAAATAAATCAATTTTAAAATTTTTTATTTATAAAAAAATTATTAAAAAATAATTTTTGTTTTACTTTTTCATATAATTTCACTATTTTTTTTTTTCTAAATTAAAAGAGGCTTTAGTTAAAAAAAAAAAAAGAAGTTAAAAGAGGCCTATTACGTGGGTCCAAGGTCCATTAAAACCTGCTTCCTGACGCAATGTAAGAGACGGTACAGTAGTCTATGCAAAGCATGGTGAGCTACAGGTAACTCGACTATTACAATCAGCGGTGACCATCCGGTAGCAGGTAAACTTGCAAAGCATGCTCAAAACTGCTGCTACTACTATCCCCATTGTAGCGATTAGCCAACACCAAAGCTCAGCTGAAAAGGACAAAAAGATTCTTCTTTCCCATTTCGATCCTTTTGACCAATTTCTTTTTCCTTTTTTCCCCTCTTTATAATAATCATAATCATCTCCTTCTGTTTGTTTATTCATGTAATTCATACAAATTTGAGAGCAGAGAATCTCTGATCGCGTTACCTGAAGCGGGCATTCAAGCACTGCATGGCCACTGCGTTTTAGGAGCATCTCGTTTTTAGCGGTGCGACTCTCAAGCCAAACTGATTCATGTAAGTGTATGGAATTTCAATGCTTATCAATTTTCATTTTCCTGAATTCAATTCCACTCAATTCAAAATCCATGGTTTTGAAAATTGTTGCTGCTTTCTGATACGGTTAATTGTTAATACTTTGTGGGTTTGTATTGGATTTGGAGGTGAAATTCGATTCTCTGAGTACGAAAACGATTCTGAGTTAACTTTTTTGAAATTGGCAATGTGTGCAGAATTGAAAAATGCTGACGTGTGTACCTCGAACGAAGCAACCCGGCGATGACTCGTTGAGTCAAGCCGATGAGTCTGGCACCACGAGCATTCATAATACCAAACACCACCAAGCGATCAAATCCCTCACTACTCAGGTACTTCCAAATTCCAAAACCCTAACCCTCACTCCGTTGTTCTGTTTGGTAAGTCAATGTTTAATTATGTTTTTGTTTTTTAATAGCTTAGGGACATGGCATTAAAGGCCTCCGGAGCATACCGGCACTGCAATCCATGCACGGTGCCAACAACTCAGGGCCGTTTCAGGAGCAACTGGAACGAGTCTGACGCAGAGTCAGAGCGATTCCGGTGGTCGTTACGCCGGACCGGAAGCTCGAGCTCGACGACGACTAGAACATGGGGGAAGGAGATGGAGGCCAGGCTGAAGGGGATATCGAGCTCGAGCGGCGAAGGGACCCCAAACTCAATGAATGGCAGTGGGCGCCGGGTCGACCCGCCCGTGGTGTTCGTCGAAGAGAACGAACCCAAGGAGTGGGTGGCCCAGGTGGAGCCCGGTGTTCTGATCACTTTCGTTTCTCTCCCGCGCGGAGGAAATGATCTCAAGCGGATACGTTTCAGGTACGCCCTCCTAATTGATTAGATGTTAGACGGTCACGATTCGTTTTGATATACTCTCTCATTAATTTGAGTTTTGCGCCTTCGATCGATGGTGTCTGGTGCCTCATAACTGAGGTCATATCTTAGTACTGTTTCTCGTGGATTAGTATACGTCATCGACTGGTTTCTGTATACGAAAGATAAAAAGGAAAAGTAGCAAGGCGGTATTTGGATTCTGGTTTTAATGGTCAACAAAAAAAACAATATTTAACCCATTTGAAGGAAAGCATCCAAACGCAACCTTGGACGCCTCTGGTTCTGTGTTGTTCAAACGGAGGAAATAGAAGGGGACCCATATCCTACAGTAAAATTCACGCCTAGTGAAAGCAATCCAAGAAAAGTCAAAAAGAGAACTCATTGTGCCTCATTACTGGTGGTGGGGCTGATTTGATTGTGTTGGGTACCTTTATCACTGAGCGTTGTCGCTGTGTCGGAGGAGCCTCCTTCCTTTTCTTCCTCAAAAATTTTTTCCTTTTTTTCACTCCTGATTCTCCGTGGCTTTGTCACCTTATGACACCAATTTTTTGTCATGTTGTTGGTGATATCTCACATCCTCTGCCACTCCAAAACTATATACAAGACAAAATATGCCCTCAAGTCAGCCAGTGTCGGCAGCAACTACGACATGGCTAGCGAGTGAATAGACGTTTCTTGTTTCTCAGGGGACAATGATAACAACGTTCATGCCTAATAACATGTTTGGTACTCTGGTTTCGGTCGATTTAAAAATATTATTTAATTATTTTAAAATTTTATAATAAAAAATATCTAATTAATATATTTTAAATAATTTTTCTTCTTAAATAATAATTTCCCTCTTTTGTTGGATTTTCTTTTGCTCTACATTTGATTCCCTTTGCTATTCCAACCATTTTTTTTTTTTAAACTTTGTTATTCCAAAATTAGTTTCACATTATATCCAATTCGAGGGTCCCTTTGCTTGTATGTGTTAATGTAATAATTCTGCTTGGAGTTGTTAATGTAATGATGCTATTGATTGCAGTTGGTTTGAGTCACCCTATGTGTTTTGACTGATTAGACATCCACGATTATGTTGTTGCCACCTAAATTTTTATTCTATTGGGTTAAATTATTTTTTTAATTCTTGTATTATTTCATAATTAACACTTGAGTGAGCCCATCTATTTTAATAAAAACTTCCTAAATTCTTGGTTCCATTGTATATTTTCATTCCTTCATTAATTTTTGCCAATTTATCTATTAGTTAAGGGACTAAAAGGTTGTCAATAAGAGATTAAAGTATTAAAAATAGTAAAAATTTAATAACAAAAATGTTCATAATGGTGAGATGAATAACTAATCTTTTATGAGAGGCATTAAAGTATTTCACTTTTTATTAACAGCAAAAGTTGAGAAAAATGAATGAAAAGATAAAAGTGTATGACAAAATACAATGGCCTAAATGTTAATTATGGCATAATATAGAAAACAAAAGAGTAATTTACCCATTCTATTTCATGCACTGGAAATCCTCTTAAAAGTTACCCTATTCCTTTTTGGCACTTTGTCCAACTTGGTTGCCTATTGCCTAATATAATTAACGAAGAATATATTGAAGGCTTCAAGCCATAGGCATGTAAACCGCTGATAGCATGATGCATGTGAACCGTTGATCATCCTATGTTTTTATGTAAAAATATTTTATGACTTAAACTTCAATGAATTCTTTATATGAAAAAAATTATATCTGGTAATGCTTTATTTATTTATTTTTTTGTCTGATTGGCAAGCCCATTATTCAATTCACCTTATATTATTTTTAGTTGCCTTAACCTTGACCATATGCATAGTACATGCCAAATATTTCATGGCATCACTAATTCACTGTTTTATTATCATAATTTCACGAATATCAGGCTTCTGAATGTAGTTAATTGTCTTTGCTTTAGTCGAGACATGTTTAACAAGTGGCAAGCTCAAAGATGGTGGGCAGAGAATTATGACAGGGTCATGGAGCTTTACAATGTCCAGAGGTTTAATCGCCAGGCTTTTCCCCTTCCAACACCCCTAAGATCTGAAGATGAGGTGAGTTTCCACACTAGTTATGACTTCCCAAACAATGACATGAGGACATGATCAACGAGAGTGTAATAATCTCAGATAGCCACTTCAGGGCAATGATAGTGTAGTTTACTCGCAATACATTAAGTTAATTTAGTTTACTTATCAACGGTTTGCAATGTTAACCCATTCTACTCCAAAAAAGAGATTAATAGTAGGGCAGCAAGATCTTACATTGAATGACAGAGCATTAGTGGTAGTGTGAGGTGCCAGCATGTTGGGAGTGAGATGTACCTCCTTTCACACTACACGTTTGGAGTGATGAATTCAAATAAAATATTTTGATGCTGAAAATGTCATCTTTTAAAACCTGGACAGAGCTCAAAGATGGAGTCTGCAGAAGACAGCCCTGTAACGCCACCACTGACCAGAGAACGCTTGCCTTGTAATCTGTATCGACCAACAGGGATGGGAATGGGCTACTCATCCTCAGATTCACTGGATCATCATCCAATGCAAGCTCGGCATTACTGTGATTCAGGTGGTCTCACTTCGACCCCAAAACTCTCTAGTATTAGTGGGGCCAAGACAGAAACATCATCAATGGATGCTTCTATAAGAAGTAGCTCATCAAGGGAGGCAGATCGCTCTGGGGAGCTGTCAATAAGCAATGCTAGTGATATGGAAACTGAATGGGTTGAACAGGATGAACCGGGAGTTTACATAACTATCAGAGCCTTGCCAGGTGGCAAAAGGGAGCTCAGAAGAGTTAGATTCAGGTAAGATTCTGTGATCACTTTATGATAAGTGGATTGATATTTTCTCAGAAAGAATACCATGTGGAAGTAACTAACAAACAAGTTCCTAAATATGATATGGGATGTGATACACAAACGTGCTCTCATAGGTCATCGGCATGGTCATGAAATTATCGGCTCCATAATTGGATGCATTTTTGCTCATGAGTATGGATCCTTTTGATACAAACTAGAAATATGACGTTTCTGGCATATTCTTGGATCCTTGGATTCATCACTGTTTGATCTTTTTGCTAGTTGACATAAAGGAAATAATGGTCCCCAACCTGAATTCTAGTCAATTGAATTTTCTTATGATTAGCGTGGCTGGTGGAGAGAAAATATGGTGTGTATAATATACAAGTATATGCCATCCTTGAGTGCTAAATCTTTTACTCTCTGATATGGACTGTTGGATCAGTCAGCTATATCTCAATTAGATGACTACTCTAGCCATGTACTGTGTTGTACCATGATTCTGCCAGAATAGCAATCTGATTAAGGCATTATTGCCTGAATATCAAGCCTATGTATTGGACTGATTATGAGCTCTGGTATGCTTGGTTGTGTAGGAACACTGCCTGAATATCTGGATATACAATCTTCATGGTTGTTGGCAAATACTTTTCCCCTTTTGAATACTAGGACTGTTTTACAGACAAAAACATTACTGACAATTTGATAATGCTCCATGAGTAAGTTCTTGAGTGGATTTGATCTGACTCAATAATGATTGTTTGGACTTTATGATAGCGATATCGATGCTATAATTGAGCCAACTTACAATTATGACTTGAATTGACAACTTTCAAAAACAAATTACTGTGTTCATCATGTTGCTTCCACTGATTCTTTTCTTGTGTAGCATGAATTTATCAATGGCTTTTTTATTTTGTTTATGTAACTTAGAGTTGTATTTACTGGTCCACTTACTATGTGCAAATGTGATGCAGCCGGGAAAAATTTGGGGAGATGCATGCCAGATTGTGGTGGGAAGAGAATCGAGCCAGGATACATGAACAATACTTGTAATTGAGCAAAAAACAGTAGCTGCTGGTGCTGTCAAGATTGTGGGGGTGTGTTTATCTCTACTATTTCTTTGAATCATTTTTTTTTCTTCCTTCCATACTAGTAGAATCTCTTCCATACAGAATCTAAACAGGTGCTGCTGGCACCTCTCGATTTTTGGGAGACTCCTCGCATGATTCTTGGAAAAGTTTCTTACTTGTGAAGTTCCTCAACTTGGTAGATGCATGAGCATACCATCGTGGGAATTGGGATGATATCCTTAATTAATCTATATTTTAACAATTTCTTTTAATTATGGGTGGATAAAGAGCAATAGTTGTGTATTCACAGTTATATGGGTGGTCAACACATCAGTATCAATGAAAGAATGTGTTTTCTATTTTTTTTTTTTCTTTGCTATCTCTCGTTTTTCAAGCAATGCTTCCGTGTATAGTTGTGGACTTCATCATTCCAATGACAAAAACAGGAAAAGAGGGGGGAAAAAAAGAAGAGTAAAGTTGGAGCTATGATGTTGAGCTGTTTAGATTGTTAAATGACATCCATATGTAAATGATTGATTAGTTGGCGGTTAGTCTTTTCAAATTCGACTGTCGAGAAGGGAGGGATTATCGCATGCTTTCTCATGAAAAAGCCATGGATCCCACTTCTTATAAATTAGGAAAAGTTAAATATTTATATTTAAGAAAATATTAATTTTTAATACTCTCAATATATTTAATAATTAGGCAAAGAAGTGAAGTTTCTGAGTTTGGATTTTCAATAGCTTGACAATGATACTGTTAAGACTCTTTATAGGTGATCAATGAGTATAAATAATTAGGTCATTCGAGAAATAGATGTTGGTATTCCATTCCAACCGCCAAAACTTCCGCCATTCACAGAGTGCTTAAATCAATGAAGTTCAAGTTCACTTTTGGAAGAAGCTTTTTACCATTGTCTTGATAAAAATTATATAATTTTTCATTAATCTATTTTGTAATACTGTAATGAAAAGTCCATGCAACGAAACTGAGTCTAAAATCACTTGCCATTACATGGGTTGTCGGTTCACTTCGTATTCTCGAGCACTTTCAACCCAAAAAGTGTAGAAGGTAGATATTGGCCCTCGAACTAGTAAGTCTATGCCATGCAACTGCAAAGCTATCTAGTGAGCCCATTATCGCTGTGAAACAATGGGATAAATCATAAATATATTGGTAGTATTTCATCTTTTAGATTTTTATTTTTTAATAATTAAGTGTCCAATAGAAAATTTAATTTCATTAAAATTAATTTTGACTGAATTTATTTATCAGAAAATTAAATTAAACCTTTATTTCCTTTAAATAATATCGCTTTTATTCCTCTACCTCATTTATTTCTCTTATTTTTTTTCCTTTTTTAACAAAATTATTTTTTTATTTTCTTTTAAGAAAAATAAAAAAAAATATATAATTTATATAACCAAATCATTTTTAATTTAAAATTCAATCTCCACAAATAAATAAATAAATAATATTTATTAAGGCTATTTAATTTCTAAGAAAATAGAAAATTAATTTGTGTTAACAAAAATGCAAAAAGAGTCAACTTGAGATTGATAAAAAAAAAAATTCAAAAAAAGCAAGAAATTGGAATCATATAATAATTATTGACTATATTTAATTTATGATATGTAAATTTTTATATTACATATAACAAGAGAAAAAAAAATAAAATTTTTATTTAAAAAAAAAAGAGAGAGAATCTATTATAAATAAAAAAAAAAGTGGAAGAGATGAATAGAATGGAGAAATAAGAGCAATACTATATATAAGGATATATTTATCTATTTTAATATTATAATAAATAAATTTAACTAAATACATTTTAAATAAAATAAAATTTTCATATTCAGCTAATTAATAAAAATTAAATATTAATTTGAAAATTTAGAAAAATTCAGGCATTATTAATATATTTATTTCTTAAGAACAATGAGATATAAGTGTAAATGCTTTGTTCATATTAGAAAGTAATACAATTCATCTTATTAAAGTAGTTTTGTTTTTGGGTTTTTCATTTATATTTCATTTCTAATACATCAAATTGGATAAATTTATTATCAATATTACATTTTAAACTAAAATTAAAAATAAGATAAAATTAAAAAAATATATAATTTTTTTATCATCATTAGAAAGTTGTGTTCAATTAACGTGTTGAAAACTAGAATTTAGCAAAAGCATTTATGCTTTTAAGGGGAATAGGCTCTCTTCTTAAAATAAAGTTTTTAAAAGTGAGTTTTTTTTTATATTTTTTAAATTTTTATAATTTTTTAATATCTAATAAAAAGAATTTTTTTTTTAAATATTTAAAAATTTCAAAGATAAAACCTCCCAATCCATCAATTTGGTAAGTTGATAAGTTAAGGCTTTTGAACTTAAACACAAGTTGGAAGTTTTCAAATCTTGGAAATTTTTTTTTTTAAATTACTTTAAAAAATTGTTTAATTATTTTAAAATTTTTATAATTAATACATTAAATTTAATTTTAAATCAATTTTAATACTCTCTATTTATTATATTTAAAAATATATTCTTTTAATAATAATTTTAACAATAATATCAAATAAATCCTTAAGGATTAACTAATCATAATTAATGAAAAAAATATATATTTAAATATGTTAATAAAAGAATATTCAAAAATAAATTTTAATTATAATAATTTTAAAATAATTAATTATATTTAAAATAATAATTTTTTTCAAGAAAACGATTTTTTCACCTATAGTGATTTGAGTGAGTAAAAGCTTGTGAAAAGACTTGAGAAAAGATGATGTGAAAATAAAAATTTGCAAAGAGATTTCACCTCGCAATGGCATTGCGTTATGATTAATTTTCAGTTGCCCCAATTTTCTCATTCATCACCATCATCACCAAAATTAACTTTTATTTTCTTTTATCTCACATCACATTGCCACCCACCACTAAATTTTAATTATTTAATTTGAAAACTCAAAATCAATTATAAATAACATATATAGATAATTTTTCCTCTTGAGAAATTATTATTTAAATCAAATTTATTATAAATATAATTTAATTATTTTTTAAAAAATAATTTCAATTATTTCATAATTTATGATTTATAGACTTATTAAATATATAGGATATTATTTAATTTTGCACTCTCACTTTTACATTAAGTGGTTATGAAAATCGATTCTACTGCAAGCAATTTTATCAATCTCACGTGTAATTAAAATAAAAGGTTGATTTGATTAATTACAAAATGAGTATAAAATTTAAAATTAAATATAAAGCCTTAAAAAAAATAAAAACTACTAAGAATAAAAGATAAATAAACTATTGAAATTTGTGTTATTTGATTGAGTTATTGGAGCTTAAAAATAATTAATAAATTAATTAATTATTTTGATGTAAATAAAATATATATAATAGAACTCATATTTTTATATTAAATTTATAATTTATCTAATCACTTAATTAATTTTTTTTAGAACTATTTTGTCCAGACTCAATACATAATAACATGAAAAGTTTATAATTTGATTCTTACATTTTGTTTATATTATACTTTAGCCTCTAAATTTTAAAAAATTAATTATTTAATCTCTAAATTTTATATTATATTACATTTTAGTTCATTAATTTTGAGAAATAAATTATTTAGTTTTACATTTTGTATTATATCACACTTTAGTTTTATAATTTTAATATATAAAATAATTTAGTCATTCTGTTAATAGATGAAATTATTATAAATATTAAAACTATAAAGACTAAATTATTCTATATATTAAAATTAAAATGATTAAATAATTCATTTATTGAAATTCAGAAATTAATGCATAATGAAGTGTAAAATTTAGAGATTAAATAATTAAAATTTTAAAATTTAGAAATTAAATTGTAATACAAGATAAAATTTAGTGAATAAATTGTAAATTTTCATATATTAGTGAATTCTTAAATATAAAATAAATAAAAATAAATTATATATCTATTTTTCCATTTAACTAACATCGTTTGGAAGCTTTTTAAAGAGGAAGGAAAATAAAGAAAGAAAAATAAGGAATGAAAATAAAAATTATTTTTCTTACCTTTGTTTGAACTGAGGGGAAATATTGGAAGAAAAGTTATTTTATAAATAATAAAATTATAATTTTATCCTTAAATTTAAAAAAAAATTTATAAAACATAGAAATATATTTATAATTTTAAATATTTTTCTCTTACTTTTCTCATTTTAAGAAATAAGTGAAAAAAAAGAAACATTTTTATTTTTGCTATAAAATTTTCTTCTATATTTATTTTTTACTCAATTCAAATAAAAATAATAAAAAATAAAATTATTTTCTTCTTTTATTTTCTTCTCTCCCTTATTTTCCTGCCTTTCCAAACATAGTGTAAACGGCCACCCTGTCCAACTCTCAACTATTATTTAACCGCACGCGCGCTCTGGCGTACCTCTCCTTTTTCATGTCTTCCTTTTGCTAGTTTCTTCTTGCCTTCTCTTTTTCTTTGATTATTCAAAGCTCAGCCGTACACAAACAGACCAGACCAGACGACATCTTCCCCTACAGAGAATACCCAACAGGGAAATTTTTCTTTCTGTACTCTTGTTTCTCTCCCTCGTTTATTTTAACAAAAAGATATTTCCTTTTCTCTCATTCTTCACATGACCTACTTCTACTTGCCATTCTATTGATGTGTCTTGCAGCTTTTGACATTCTCTTGGCGGACACTATACCTTACCACTTCCTTAAACTATACCTCCCTGTCTTTTCATCTTCAGACTTCTCTCTTCTCTGCTTCTCTTTATAAGCCTCTTTTTCTTCGCTGTATATAAGCATGTATAGGAAGGAGAGGTCTTCCAGGGAAATGGAAAACACATTTACTCAAAGGAAGAGAACCCCATCTTTCTCTTCTTCTCTTCTTGATGCCATTTACCGTTCTATTGATGAACCCAATGGTGGTGTAGAGAAAGTTTTCAGTCAATATAGAGAAACTACTGTGATAAAGAAACAGAGCACTACCAACTCTGTTTCTATGGCTCGGCGTGATGGGTTTCTTGAAGAAGATAAAGAATTATCTAATCTTCGACGAGCTATCATGATTGAAACCTGGATGGAGAAGCAAAGCACTCGTCGTTCTATGCATTTTAATTCTACTTGCACTTCTTCAGATTCTAGCTCTGGAGCAGGTGGAAGTGGTGGAGTCTTCTCGTCCTCTGAAGCTGAATCTAGTGTCAAGGAAAATTCAACAAGAGGATCGAGTTTAACCCCACAAAGAAACAAGCCTCTTCCAGAAAAGCAACAGAAGCCCAAGTGTGAAGGAGGATTTACCAAGACAAAGCTACGAGCACAGAAAATCTATGGCGAATTAAAGAAAGCAAAGCAACCAATTTCACCAGGAGGTCGCATTGCCAGCTTTCTCAATTCTATTTTCCGTTCAGGGAGTGCCAAGAAAGTGCAAATGTGTTCCATTGGTGCCATGGACGATGTGAGTTGCCAGCGTAAATCAAAATCTGCATGTTCTTCAGTTACATCCTTTTCAAGTTCTTGTTTGAGCAAAACGCCTCCTTCAAGAGGGAAACAGAGCAATGGGAATAAACGGTCAGTTAGATTCTATCCTGTTAGTGTCATTGTTGATGAGGATTCTAGACCTTGTGGTCATAAATGTATCTATGAAGATGATCCTGGGTTGATGCCAATGCCTGTGCCTCAAAAAATTTCAAAGAGTTCTTCACTAAAGGAAGATGTTGCTAAAGGAGGAAATTACATCAGGAATTATAAGAAGAAGAGTGTCAGTGAATTAGATTTCAGGGGTTTTCACAGTTATATTGAAGATAGCGATGAAGATGAAGATGATGAGAGTTGCTCAAGCTCTGATCTTTTCGAGCTAGATCATCTTATTGGGATTGGAAGGTACATAGAGGAGCTACCAGTTTATGAAACTACTAGTTTGAAAACAAATCAGGCCATTGCTAATGGCTTCATCCTGTAGTTCATTCTATAATCTGTCAATGTAATTATTTGAATGGGAAATCAATTTAATAACTTGCCATCTCTCTGTCAATTATCATTTTAGCTTCTGTTTTGGAAGAAAGAATGGAATTGAGATATGGCAGTGAGAAACAATGAAATATTCAACACTCTACTTCACACTGTGAACCGTTAAAGCAATACATAAAAGGTTAACTGAGAAAGAAAGTGAGAGAAAAAAGTAGGCAGAAATCTTCTCCCCAATGACAATTGATGTCCTTGCTTTTACACTGCCTCAGCACATGGCCTCAACGTTGCGAGTAAAATGTCCCACCTTAAAAATGATTACTTGCGTTAGAGGTTTCAAAATTTCCCCTTCGCTATTTTCTAGTTTTGGCTCAAAGGGATCGATTTTGAGTCTTCATAACGTTCTTGATAATTCTATTATTATTAAACTAAACTTTATAAATATTGCAGCTTACCCCCAGGAATTTCTCTCTCTCTCTAACATCCAGAGAGAGACTTTTCTCTCAGTTTTTTTTTTTCTTTTTGAGGCTTAGTCCTTGTCATTTATCGACTAGAGGCCGTCCTCGGCCACATTTGAGTTGGTGAAAGCTCCTTCCCCTAGCCCAAAGTGTGAGTTCCTCCCTCCCCACCACCTCTGAGTTGGGTTGAACACAGAGGTTATCTTGTGGTTTTTGTGTGTAGATCTAGGACTTCATGATGTGAAAATATGCTTGTGTGGTTGAACCAAGCCAAAGTAGTTGTCTGATCTAGCTTGGGGGTTGAATCTTGGCCTGCAGGAGATGATTTGGTTGCTAAAGGAGTTGCTAAGAGAGGATGGTTATCCTTAAGGTGTTAATATATTGTGGCTACCTTTTATGGCTACAAGAGAATGAGAGACCATTTGGGCTCTGCCATTCTCCTCTTTCTTTCTTCATGAACCATTTGGAGTAGAGCACCAACAGACCTTAATTAGTGGCTTGGGTTTGGTTGAGTTGAGGACCTTCTATTGTTTGCCTTGAAAAGGCTTGTTCCTTCAAGGTGAGGTTCAACTATAGGTGTTGCGTTTTTGTCATTTCTGTGCGATAACCATGATGGACGGCAGCGAATGGAGTGATGTTGTCAATGTTGCTTTAAAAGTCATATGCTTTAGTCTAGGGTTTCTATTTTTTAGGCTCATGAGCTTTGTATTCAGGGTTGGATTGGATAGTCTGCTGTTTTGGTCTCAGCTGGATAGGCTTTTGGCCTTAGGCTTGTAATGTTCTCCCCATTTTGATGAGTATTATCTTTAAAAAAAAAAAAAATATATATATATATATATATATATATATATATATATATATATATATATATATATATATATATATATTTATTTATTTATTAATTCATAATATCGATTTTAAATATTTTTTTCCTCCTTGTTTGGAATGAATTAAAATTTCTTTTCCTTCTCTTTTGGGCATGCAACGAGTTGATTTCCTTGCTGTAATACAAAATTCTACAAAGGAATTGACAAAATGGTTCCCTGGAAATGTATTGACCTAATTCTAGAAGAGTTTAAAACCAAGAAAATGTGTGAAGAAGAAAAGTGGTAACTGGTAATAATTTTTTCTTGCATTGCCGAATTACAGACTTGTGTTTGAATGATGATTGGGACTTAATTTTAATATACGCAAATTGTGATGATGAGATTAGAGATTGTCAGTTTCAAACTTTACTTCAATATAAGTCTTTTGTGCGGCAAGATTGTGTTTTTGCAGGGGATTTTAACTACATTACTTCTTTTCTTGAAAAAATTAGAGGCAATAATCATTTCCAATAAAAAATTAGAGCCTTCAATCACTTCATTGACTCCTGGGGATTGATTGATATTGGTTTTTTTGGGTTTCCTACTACATGGAATAACATGTGAGATGGGTTAGCTAATAATATAGGAAAGGCTTGACAGATTTTCAGTTTCTCCTGCATGGTTACGAAAATATCCTTCAGCTGCTGTAACTTATCTTAATGATCAAGGCTCAGACCACCATCCTATTTTAATGTCTATTGCTCCTCCTCCTATGAAATGCAGGAAACAATTTCGTTTTGACAGTCGCTGGCAACATTAACCTAAGGTGAAACGAATTATAGAAAATGCCTAGAAAAGGGATGCAAGGGGTTTGAATTTTCCTAGAGTTTTTTCAAAACTTAAAAACTATCGATATGCTCTCTCTCATTGGAGTAAGGCCCATCATGTTAATGCCAACAATTGCATTTCCAATCTCCAAACACAATTGCAACAAGTGAAAATCTCATCACATGGGCAAAATATGACTGTGATCAAACAATTAGAACATGATCTTGCGTATGCAATCAGACATGAGGAAGCGTTTTAGGCTTAAAAACCTAGACAATCTTAGCTTCATTTGGGGGATCATAATAAATCTTTCTTTCATGCTCAAGTTGTTCAACGACGAAGACGGAATACTATCTCAAGAATTCTTGATTCTTCTGGAGTTTGGCGTATAGGACAACAAGAGGTTACTAAAGTAGCTATGGATTATTTTTGCCATATTTATATTACTAGTAACCTTCCTACACTGCTTTTACTTTGGATTCTTTTCAGCATAGAATCACTCATAATATGAATGCCTCTCTTATAAGAGAAGTCACTGTAGATGAAATCCATAAAGCAATTTTTTTCATTCATCCATCCAAAGCTCCAGGGATAGATGGTTTCATAGCCTTTTTCTTTCAAAAATATTGGCCTGTGTTGCAAAATGATCTAGAAGCTACTATTAAGGAATTCTTTTAGTCTGGGAAGCTTTTGAGAGGTTTTCATCACACAATCATTTATTTAATTCCTAAGGTTAGACATGTGCAATCTATGAAGGATTTATGTCCCATTGGTCTGTGTTTAAGGAGCGAAAGCATAAAAAACACAAGTTTAGATCATTGAAATTCAAAATTTTTCTTCTAAGGTCACATGCATCATGCGAGATTTATTTTTATCTATTTGATTTCAATGATAAACAACATATTAAAACTCTTTTAATATATTTTTGGATCTACATTTTTCATTTAAGATTTTAGAATTAATAGATTAATCCATTAGAACCCTAGATTAGATCAAGAACAAGTGCACTAACCTTTTGATGCACTGCAGTGTGTTTGGCACCTTTGGGATACGTCTTTAGGACACCAGATGTTGTCCCTCTAGCTTGTCCACACCAAGATCACCTATGGCAACTCTTGAACAGCTTCTAAAGCTTTTTCTATGAATTAGAAAATCAAGTTTTGCCTTTTAAGAGATTACAAATGTAAACAGGACACTATAAATAATTTCTAGTATTTTTAATTCAAGAGATTGTTTGCTAATCTCTTTCAAATGATAAGAGATGAAGAAGAAGAGAAGGGAGATGTTCTTTGGGTGGCAGCACCAAAGAAGAACAACAGCCCACACGTTTTACTCTTTTATAACAATACTTATATAGCTATGTCATCACTTAAAACCCTTGCCACATGTCACCTTCTGATTAGCTCTAGATTTAATTGACCCAATCACATTGTGCCAAGTGTCAAACCTATATTTAATCTTGACTTTAATCATCTTACATGATTAAAAGACATATGACAAGCTTATGTGTAGTGCCATGTGTCACCATCTCATGGTGCCACATGTCACCCTGTGAAATGACCAAAATACCCATGTGTCTTAATTTTGAGTTCTCAACCCAAAATAATTATTTCTCTTCTTCTAATCAATTTATATCAAATATAAATTAATTAATTAATCTCTATTAATTAATTTCTCATTAATTAAATTCATATTTAAACACTTTAAATATAAATTTAATTTATACTATACATCCAATAACCTAGATTTGGTTTCAAGCTATGCTAGGGATTTTGCAATCTAATTGCAAACCAAACCTATTTAATTAATCAATTAAACTCTTTAATTAATTAATTAAATCATATTTAATTTGGTGATTACTTGTGTATGTGTGTAACTTACTAGGCTCATCACTAATTAGCAATGAGACATAATATCAACTCTTGATATCATCAGAACTCTTTCTTCCCATAAATGATTTCTCTAAATCATTTTATGCACCTTATAGACTATGGTTAACACCTATCATAGCATGCCATGGCCACCCAATAAGTAATAAGATTTATCTTAAATGAACCTATAATCATATGTTACCATGCACTAGAATCTCTCTGTTACAAAATCCCAATTCGAGATGAAGTCATGGTTTATGTCAAATCCCATTTGCTATGAATATTACGTTCTCTTTTAATTCCAGTTCTTGATTAAAAGGATTTTCTCATCAGAAACTCTTTTCTGATTAAATCTATCTGTCCTGGCCAGGAACTTAAAACATCAAGAACAATTAAATGAACATAGGATTTTATCCCTATTTACTTAGAGGAACAAATTCCATCTTGATCAACACCTACCTCCATATATAACTAGTAGGAGCCAATACATGCCCATATACCCATACACAGTACAAGTATGAAAGTAGTATCAAACTCAAACCACCTATATACAAGATAACTGTGCTATCTCAGGTCTAAAGATTATATGCACTGATATGATTTATGACAATACATTGACAAGAGTAAACTCTATGTGCTTGTCATAAATGTCACTGGTTCGACCTACTTATCATGTATAAGTGCCTATCATGTTTGTTATATGGCATGAGACTCACCATTCCATCTTATTTACATCTCATATAAATAACTTGGGAACAAACATGATTACAATCTTTCTGGATAAGTCATGTCCTTATTGTGAAGTATACTCGATTGTGAACCTATTTATGATACTTTGTGTTAGAAATACTGTCACTCATATTTTTAACAACTTAAGAATTAAATTTCTAACAAAATATCAATGGACCTTTTCTATTACACATAAATATATAATGTAAACTGAAAAGTGAAAATGCATTTTATTAATAAAACATGTACAAGATACATACTAAATGATATGCTCTAGGGCATACTACTAACAATCTCCCACTAGCACTAGAGCCATTCATTACAATACCTTAGACCCATCTTCTCAAGATGTTGGTCTAACTGAGCTTGTGACAAAGGCTTAGTGAATGAATCAACTGGATATTTCAGCTGATGCTATTTTCTGCATGGCTATATCACCTTGCCCAACTATCTCTCTGATAATATGGTAGGGCCTTTCTATGTGTTTGGGTTTCTAGTGAGATCGGGATTCTTTATATCCAAACAATTTCTTTTGCAGCATCTGATGCAGCAATATACTCGACATCGGTAGTGAAATCTGCAGTCGTACTCTGTTTAGAACTCTTCTAACTGATTGCACCTCTATTACAAATGAACACAAACCTAGAGATAGATTTTCTATCATCAATATCTGATTGGAAATCAGAATCAATATAACCATCCAATTGCAAGTCTCCACCTCCATATATCAAGAATAAATCCTTAGTTCTTCTCAAGTATTTAAGGATATTCTTGACAGCTATCCAGTGTTCCAAACCTGGATTGGATTGATACCTGCTAGTCAAACTAACAACATATGCGATATCCGGCCTACTACACAATATTGCATACATCAAACTTCCAATAGCTGAAGCATATGGAATCCTGGCCATTTTATCTCTTTCTTCAGGTGTTTTTGGAGACATCTCTTTAGAAAGGTGGATACCATGTCACATTGGTAACAATCCTCTCTTGGAATCAAGCATGTTAAACCTCTTTAACACCTTTTCCAAGTATAGACTCTGAGATAAACTATTTATTCTTTTCGCTCTATCTCTATAGATGCGAATCCCAAGAATATAGGTTGCCTCCCCTAAGTCTTTCATGGAGAATGTATTTGACAACCATACCTTTATAGTTGTCAAAATACACGCGTCATTACCCATTAACAGAATATCATCCACATATAAGACAAGGAAAGTGATAGCACTGTCACTAACCTTCTTCTATGCACATGGCTCATCCTCATTTTTGATAAAACTAAATGATTTAATGGCTTCATCAAAACGGATGTTCCAACTCCTCGAAGATTGTTTTAACCCATAAATAGATCGCTTTAGCTTGTGCACTTTGGAACCATCTTGGGATTCATAGTATGCAGCTATTGCTAATGGAATCGTAATTGATTTAAGCATGGCAACAGGTGAGAAAGTCTCCTCATAGTCGATTCCTTGCCTTTGGAGAAACCCTTTCGCTAGTAGCTTTGCCTTATAGGTCTCTACCTTTCCATCAGAACCAATTTTCTTCTTGAAAAATCCTTTTGTTCCCTATAAGTATAATACCTTCAAGTGGGTCAACAAGATCCCAAACTTGATTCTTATACATGGAATCAATTTCATATTTCATAGCATCAATCCATTTTGAAAAATGTATATCTGATATAGCTTCTTCATAGGTAAGTGGATCATCTCCATGATCTACTTCTTCATGAGTAGATAACTCTTGTTCTTCTTCATGAAGGAAACCATATCTCACTGGTGGGTGAGATACCCTGGTTGTTCTACGAGGAACAACTGTAGATATTTTATCAATAGGTGTAGGTTGACTAGATGGATCTATATCCATCTGATCTGTTGGTTAGTCAGAATTCTCCAATTCTAACTCTATTTGCCTTCCTTTGCCTCCTTCTTGAACAAACTGTTGTTCAAGAAATGTGGCATCTCTACTTACCATAACCTTTTGTGATGTAGGCAAATAAAAATAATATCCAAAACTATCTTTTGGATATCCAACAAATCGATCCTTTTTTGATCTGGTTTCTAATTTATCATTGTTTAGCTTTTTGATATAAGCTGGATAACTCCAAATCTTAACATGCTTAAGACTTGGTTTTCTTTCATGTCATATCTCATAAGGTTTGGAAGATATTGATTTTGATGGAATCCTATTCAGAATATGCAAAGCTGATTCTAATGCAAATCCCGAAAAAGATATTGGCATATCAGTATAGCTCATCATACTACGTACCATATCCAATAGGGTACGATTTTTCCTTTCAGATACACTATTCAGCTGTGGTGTTCCTGGAGGAGTCAGCTGGGAAACAATGCCATGCTTTCTTAAGTATTCATCAAATTCAGTACTCAAGTATTCACCTCAACGATCTGATCGAAGAGTTTTAATACTCTTTCCTGTTTGATTTTCCACTTCAGATTTAAATTCTTTGAACTTTTCAAAGGATTCATGTTTGTATTTCATTAAATACAAATACCCAAACCTTGATTTATCATCAGTAAAGGTAATAAAGTAGTGAAAACTGCCTCTAGCCATTTCTCTAAATGGGCCACATACATCACTATATATTAGTTCCTAAATATTTTCAACTCTTAGTCCTTGTCTAATAAAGGGTGATCTAGTCATTTTGCCCTGAAGGAAGGATTCACAAGTTGGAGTAGGCTCAGAGCCCAATGAGGATAAAATCCCCATTTTCTCCAATTTTGCAATCCTATTTTCCGCAACATTACCTAATCTTAAGTGCCAAATATATTTTGAACTTGAGTTGATTTTTATCATGGCATTGCATTCTTTTAGATTGCTATACTCTGGGCAGTTCCCTTTCCTGTGCCCACCCTGCTGGCAGTGGAAACACTTTCCTTTGCCTCTATCAGCTTTAGTCTTCCCTTTCTGTTTAGCTATTTTTCTTGGAAGGACCAGGAATCTGAGGTTTTTTTTTCTTATTGCCCTTTTTCTTATTGGACTTTCCAGCAGAAGAAGATGCAATCAAAGCTACCTCTTTTCTTTTATTGCCCGACATATTCTTTTGGGCAATAACCAACATGTTGAGTTAACCAGCCAAGGTGCATTCCTGCTTAGTCATATGGAAATTTGTCACAAAATTCCCAAATGACTCAGGTAAGGACTGAAGGATCAAATCCGTCTGCAGTTGGAAATTCATGTTAAAGTCAAGGTGTTCCAGCTGCTCAATCAGTCGAATCATCTTGTGGATATGATCCCCAACATTCTGTCCCTCAGACATCCTCATGCGGAATAGCTATCTAAATATCTCATACCTAGCATTCATGCTGTGCTCACCATACAACTCTTGTAGGTGAAGGAGGATTTCACTTGCACTCTGCATGTTTTCATGCTGCTTCTGTAACTCATTACTCATAGAAGCAAGCATGTAACACTTAGCTCTCATATCATGCTCCTTCCACTTGTCCAAAATTTCATGTTCCTCTGGAGTGGCCTCTGGAGGTAAGGGACCAGGAACATTTGAATCTAGAACATATCCTATATGTTCAAGGTTCAGGAAAAGTTTCAAATTTCTTAGCCAATCAGATAGATTAGGCCCTGTCAACCTATTTTGATCAAGTATGCTTATAAGGATATTGGATGGTGGTGGTTTTTCTGTGCTCATTGTTATTAGAAAATTAACTGTAGAAAATAATCAGATTAATTAGTAAATGTATCATGTAATTAACCAAAATGATTATGGTCTTTTAATCAAATTGGTCCTCCCACAAACTTAGCGAATCCTACACTTCCAAAGTAGAAAACGGAAATCCTAGTTGGATGGATTTCTAGTGGGTGATTGAATTCTTATAATTCTATTGATCATCCTCAGGTACATCCATTATTGGAATTACAATAAACTATAAGTGAGAAACTCTTTGCCCATCACATCTCATGTGAGGTTCAATCCTTTACCTAACCCTTAATGCTCAAAATCTCAGGTACATCAATTATTGACTTATCTTGCATTAGTTAAGTTGATCCCATTGAGCCAGTAATTATGCAAATAATTTTAATGTCCTCAGGTACATCCAATATTAGCCACCAAACCATTTACATATTTACAACATCTCATGCTTAACAATTATTCTTAAAAAAATCTCTTAAATTAATTGCATCTTATGCAAGTATTTAAAATTTCTTAAAATAATGGGCTCATGTTATAATTACTTTAATTATACCATTTCTAACTTAATCATTTGTTTGGAAGATTTTGTGGTCATCCTAATTACTATTAAGGTCTCACTTTGCACATTATCCATTTAGTATGCATATATCATATACTTGCATACATTCCCATATATTTCATGCATTCATAGATAAACAGTAAATATGGTATAATCATGGACTTTCTAAGGGATTCAATTTTGAGCCACCAAAAATTGAATCAGGGCATTCGTAGGTGCATTTCATTCATTCATTTTACAAGAGTTGCTGAAGGAGTACATAATCAACACTTGATCTTGAATTCCTCCCACTGGTCCTACCAATACTCTTGACCTCCTTGATCTTCTTGCAATCCAATTACATAGTAATCCTTGGCATACCAATGTGAATTTACAAGAACTAAATGAATAAAATTACAACAAAAAAATTATTACAACCTTAATAATACATACCCAAAATAAATTAAAATAAATTAATTAATTTACAGCCCAAAGAAACATAAAAGAAATAAATCCAATCACATTGGTCTTTTATAGTCCATGATCATCCATCATGCATATCACTATTTAACAATTAAATAAAACATACATACTTAAATTAAATTGAATATCTCATATTCAACTTAAAATCCAGATTTGAATATGATTCAAACAAATTTAAAAATTTAGATTTGAATCACATTCAAACAAATTTAAAAATTCAGATTTGAATCACATTCAAACAAATTTAAAAAATCAGATTTGAATCACATTCAAACAAATTCAAAAATTCAGATTTGAATCACATTCAAACAACTTTAAAAATTCAGATTTAAATCACATTCAAACAACTTTTAAAATTCAGATTTGAATCACATTCAAACAACTTTAAAAATTTAGATTTGAATCACATTCAAACAATTTTTAAAATTCAGATTTGAATCAAAATTTAATTGTGTGAATAAAACTCTAATTAAACAATTTAATTAGACATAAAATGGACATAATTATGAGCATTAGATCATACAACAATTGCATAAATATTGTCCAAAACCATGCGCACCATAAGGGATGAACAAACCTTGCGCACACATGGTGTCCCATCTGAGCCGCCACCTTTTCATTGCAACCAGTAATGGATCTTTCATCTCATGATCATACCAAACAATTAAATCATATAATAAATAATCTAAATGGCAAATATAGTGGCTCTGATACCAATTTAAGGAGCGGAAGCATGAAAACTATAAGTTTAGATCATTGAAATTCAAAATTTTTCTTCTAAGGTCACATGCATCATGCAAGATTTATTTTTATTTATTTGATTTCAATGATAAACAACATATTAAAACTCTTTTAATATATTTTTTGATCTACATTTATCATTTAAGATTTTAGAATTAACAGATTAATCCATTAGAACCCTAGATTAGATCAAGAACAAGTGCACTAACCTTTTGATGCACTGCAGTGTGTTTGGCACCTTTGAGATACGTCTTTAGTACACCAGATGTTGTCCCTCTAGCTTGTCCACACCAAGATCACCTATGGCAGCCCTTGAACAGCTTCTAAAGCTTTTTCTATGAATTAGAAAATCAAGTTTTGCCTTTTGAGAGATTACAGATATAAACAGGACACTAGAAATAATTTCTAGTATTTTTAATTCAAGAGATTGTTTGCTAATCTCTTTTAAATGATGAGAGATGAAGAAGAAGAGAAGGGAGATGTTCTTTGGGTGGCGGCACCAAAGAAGGACAGCAGCCCACACTTTTTATTCTTTCATAACAACACTTATATAGCTAGGTCATCATTTAAAACCCTTGCCACATGTCACTTTCTGATTGGCTCTAGGTTTAATTGACTCAATCACATTGTGCCAAGTGTCAAACCTATATTTAATGTTGACTTTAATTATCTTACATGATTAAAAGACATATGGCAAGCTTATGTGTAGTGTCATGTGTCACCATCTCATGGTGCCACATGTCACCCTGTGAAATGACTAAAATACCCCTGTGTCTTAATTTTTAGTTCTTAACCCAAAATAATTATTTCTCTTCTTATAATCAATTTATATCAAATATAAATTAATTAATTAATCTCTATTAATCAATTTCTCATTAATTAAATTCATATTTAAACACTTTAAATATAATTTTAACTTATACTATACATCCAATAACTTATATTTGGTTTCAAGCCATGCTAGGGACTTTGCATTCTAATTGCAAACCAAACCTATTTAATTAATCAATTAAACTCTTTAATTAATTAATTAAATCATATTTAATTTGGTAATTACTTGTGTATGTGTGTAACTTACTCGGCTCATCACTAATTGGCAATGAGACATAATATTAACTCTTGATATCATCAGAACTCTTTCTTACCATAAATGATTTCTCTAAATCATTTTATGCACCTCATAGACCATAGTTAACACCTAGCATAGATTGCCATGGCCACCCAATTAGTAATAAGGTTTACCTTAAATGAACTTATAATCATATGTTACCATGCACTAGAATCTCTCTGTTATAAAATCTCAGTTCGAGCTGGAGTCATGGTTTATGTCAAACCCCATTTGCTATGAATATTATGTTCTTTTTTAATTTCAGTTCTTGATTAAAAGGATTTTCTCATCAGAAACTCTTTTCTGATTAAATCTATCTGTCCTGGTCAGGAACTTAAAACATCAAGAACAATTAAATGAACATAGGATTTTATCCCTATTTACTTAGAGGAATAGATTCTATCTTGATCAACACCTACCTCCATATATAACTAGTAGGAGCCAACACATGCCCATATACCCATACACAGTACAAGTATGAAAGTAGTATCAAACTCAAACCACCTATATACAAGATAACTGTGCTATCTCAGGTCTAAAGATTATATGCACTGATATAATTTATGACAATACATTGACAAGAGTAAACTCCATGTGCTTATTATAAATGTCACTGGTTCGACCTACTTATCATATATAAGTGCCTATCATGTTTGTTATATGGCATGAGACTCACCATTCCATCTTATTTACATCTCATATAAATAACTTGGGAACAAACATGATTACAATCTTTATGGATAAGTCATGTCCTTATTGTGAAGTATCCTCGATTGTGAACCTATTTATGCTAGAAATACTGTCAGTCATATTCTTAACAGCTTAAGAATAGAATTTCTAACAAAATATTAATGGACCTTTTCTATTACACATAAATATATTATGTAAACGGAAAAGTAAAAATGCCTTTTATTAATAAAACATGTACAAGATACATACTAAATGATATGCTCTAGGGCATACTACTAACACTATGTATAGTTTTTTATAAGATCATTTTCAAGATTTTGGTTCACAGACTTCAGACTCTTATGGATAATATAATTGGGGAAGAGCAAAGTGCATTCACTCGGGGTTGACACATCTCAGACAATATCATTATATGTCATGAACTCGTGCATTCTTTTTCTAAGTGACAAGGTAAGGTGATGGTGGAATGGCAGTCAAATTGGACATTAGTAAGGCCTATGAATGTGTGGAATGGCCCTTTCTTCAGCATATGCTTACTATATTTGGTTTTCATCCTACATGGATCTCTTGGATAATAGAATATGTGACTATGGTTTCCTTCACTCTTCAAGTGAATGGTTTTCATACCGAGTTTATTCATGCTCTTGAGGTATTAGACATGGAGAACCTCTCTCTCCTTATCTTTTGCTGAAGGATTATCTCATATGATTATAGAATCAGGTTTTTATGGTCAATCCACTTCTCCATGAGGTCCTCGTATTACTCATCTACTGTTTACTGATGACTCCATTCTTTTTTCCAAAGCAACTACTCATGAAGCTAACTTGATTGATACTATTTTGAAGAATTATGCTAAACTTAGTGGCCAACTCATTAATTTTGTCCAGTCTACCCTAGTTTTTAACAGAAATACTCGTGGTGTTGTTAAATCTAATATAGCTGCCATCCTAAATCTCAAAAATATTTCTTGTCATGATTGCTTTTTAGGCTTGCTTTCCACTTTTCCTCAATCTAAAAAGGATGATTTTACTTTAATTAAAGAAAGAATTCAATGAAAAACAGCTGGATGAAAAAAAAAAAATTATCACAAGGAGGAAAAGAAGTTCTTATCTAAGCAGTGACCCAAGCAATCCTAGTGTATGTAATAAGTTGTTTTAAACTTCCTGTGACTCTTTGCCAAGATATTAATCGTTTGGTAGCTAATTTCTGGTGGGGCCAACAAGCTGAGGAACGAAAAATGCATTGGATTTCTTAGCATTTGATGTGTACTCCTAAGCGTAAGGGTGGTCTTAGTTTCAAAGATTTGCAAGACTTTAACCAAACAGTATCAACTAAATAGGGTTAGCGTCTCATTTCTCAACCCAACTTTTTGTTTGCTAGAGTAATTAAAGGTAAATACTACCCTTACACTTCCTTTTTGAATGCGAATGTGAATACAGATGCATCTTTTGGTTGGAGAAGCATATTATGGGGTAGGCAAGTGTTATAAAAGGGCATCAGATGGTGCATTAGTGATGGAAAATCTGTTCTTTGTAAGCAAGATACTTAGATTCCTAAATCCTTTCCCTCGTTCACCCCAAATCACATCTTCCACCAATCCATCCATCCATCAATTGGGTTGTTGATTTAATGAATCCCACTCAATGTTCTTAGAATATTCAAGCCTTGAAGGAAAATTTCCAACCATAGGAAGTTGCCAATATTCTGTTTATACCAATTTCTCTATTCAGAGACGAAGACAAGCTAATTTGGCATTACAACAAGGGTGGAAATTATAATGTCAAGTCCGGGTATTATGTTGCTCGATATCTTCATAATGATTCATCTAGACATTCGAGAGCGGGTCCAAGTCCAACCTCTGTTGCTATAACTGACAACTTTTAGAAAGATTTATGGAATATTCAATTGCCTACCAAAGTTTCTATTTTCTTATGGAAGCTTTTTCATGAAAGACTCCCTTGTGGGGAATTATTACATCACAGAATTTCGAATATTCTAGTAAAATGTAAAACTTGTAGAACTGTGGAATCTTTGCAACATATCTTTTTCCAGTGTCGTAAAGCTATGGAAGTATGGATTCATTCACCTTTTCGAGTATGATCTCTTTTGCTCTTTAGTAATCATTTAGTTGATTATTGGATTGAACTTTCTAATGTTATTCGACAACATGCTAATGCTAAAGCTTTATTACAACTTCTTATTCACATTTTATGGTACATTTGGAAATGTCGTAATGCCTTGGTATTTGAAAATGTGGTTTGGCCTTTCCAAGATGTTCTTATGAAAGCTTCCACCTCTTTGGAAGAATTTCAAATGTCTATACAGTCATCATCTCTGCCATAGCATCCTCCAGTCCATTGTCCATTGTAACACCCTCACTGTAGCAATTTCGTACATTCTACTGTTCCTGTGACCGATGTCGGTCCGGACAGCTAGAACGTCTGAAAAAATATCTAGACTAAAGTGAAGAGTCATAAATAACTCAAATAATAGTAAGAAAAATTTAGAAAAAATTTTAGAAATAAAATACAACCAAGTTAAATGAGCCGGTGCCCTAGCAATGGGTAACCAGTGGGAAGTTGCGGTCCTTGCAGCTAGGAGCCCTAAACCAGGGAGAAAATATATGAAATAATTTTTGGGACTCTTGAGAAGAGTTATTGAGGTTTCTATGACATTAGAATGCCAAGAAAAGGCTTAAAAATTTTTTTCGATCGGTATAGACGATTTTGGCTTAATAAGCCAAACGGAGGATATTTTGGTCATTTTGTCTTCGGAGATGATTTTTGGCCGACTTGTCCAGTTAATTAAATAATTATTATGATATAAAATATGAATAAATATTGTTAAAAATTGAATTGAAAATGAGTAGAAAAGAAAAAGGAAAGAAAAAGGATTAAATAAGAATTTTGACATCATTATGATGTCATTAAAACATTTTTATCCAATCACATTGTGACACATGGCTATAACTCACTTAAAATGAGTTAAATGGACAGAAATGAAAGAAAGAAAATCAGTTTTCTTCTTCCTCCTTGAAACCAGCCGAAGCTCCCTCTCTCCCATCCACCATTTTTCTTTTCTTTAGCTCAATTTCCCTTAGGTTTTCACCATAAAAACCCTAAGTCCCAACACTAAAAGTTATCCTAGAGTCTTGCTAAGGTGATTGGTTGCCAAGAAAGTGAAGGAAAGATTGAAGTTAGCTAAGGAAAAATTCTGCTCACAAGGTTAGTGCCATATCTCTTCCTTTTCTCTTTAAAATTGATGTTAGGAGTATGAAATGAGTTAGAAATTTAAAGAATTGAAAGAATATGTTGAGGAATTGAAAGCTATAAATTTCGGTAGCCATGAGGAACCTTGAGGATATTATGATTTTGATGGAATTTAATTTGATTAATAATGTTCTTGATGAGTTGTATATGGTAGAAGTTGAATTATAAGGTCTTATGCATGAATTGAGGTATTGGAAATTAGGGTTTTGAGCTATATTAGGGTTTGGCCATATTGATGGTAAATTGAAGTTTTAATGGTCAATTAGTGATCATTTGGCTATGTTTGATTAGGAAATGAAGTGATTTGTGCCATGGGAATTGAGGTTAGGTATGCTGTCCAGTGTGCACTGCAGGTCTGGATGTGAGTCCAGCATGTTTGAGCAGCTATAACTTGAGTTGTGTAGGTTCAATTGGTGCAAGGTTAATTGGATATGAAATTAGGCACATAATGGCATAACTTTGATGAAGTAACTCTGTCCAAAAAATAAACTTAGGATGCTCTAAAAATTGACCAAATCCGGGTAACACACATTCTGCGTGGGCAAAATGACCAAATGAACAGTGTTCATTCATTTGGTCATAACTCACTGTAGAAATGTCCAATTGACCTGAAATATATCAATGGAAAGCTTAGATAATTTAGGACAACTTTCATGAAGGATACAACTCCAAAGTTTGACCAGAATTTAATGAAATTGCCCACCAAACTCAGGACACCAAAACTGCCAAAATGGATTTTGTCCAGAAATTTTGGGTACTACCCTATCCAGCCAGTTATGGTATTTAGGCCATAAATTGAGCTACAAAACTCCAATTGGAGTGATTCAAAAATTGAATTAAAGAAGACACAATAAGGAACAACTTTGATGAAGAAAAGTTAGCCTAGTTTCCACTGTAGAATTGTCCAATGGAATAGTAAACTTAGGTAATCAAAACTGAAAATTTAGAAATGCAATTAGGGGACTTTAAATTGCAATTGGCAATTAATACTAACAAATGTAAAACTCAAAATGTGGGATCTTGGTGCAATTAGAATTAACATATCCATTAAGTATGAAAAAGTTAATATTTTGGTTGACTAGTAAGGTGAATAGTAATCAAAATCATTAGCAAATTAAGATGAAGACCTAGAACCAATTCTAAGCTTAAATACTTAGAATTGTATGACAAATGTGGACTATGCATCTTAGTCAAAATTGTTAGAGGGAAATTAAGGCCATAAATTTGAAATCCATGAAATGTTCATGGATTGTTTGAAACATGAAAAGTAAGTCACCTAATTGATGTGAATAGGTAGTTAGGGCTTATATGCCCATCACAAATAGAATTCATAAAATATTAGTAATTCAACTTGAAATATAAAATTTGTAATTACATAAGTAGATTTTCGAATGTATAAATGAGAAAGGAAAAAATGTTTTGAATACAATGGTACATGTGAACCATTTTTTTGAATTGTGATCATTATGGAAAACACAATGAATATATAAATTACGATGAATGCATAAATTATGTAAATATTAGACTTAGAGATTTATGTTTCTCTTATGAAAAAGATTAAAATGCTAGAAATTATAATTAGAACCTATAATGAAATAATGAAACTTATGAATACTTAATGGTACTATATGCCCATGTATTGCCTAGACACGTGTGTCAGATTGGATAGATTGGCATGCCAATATGGTATTGTTTTAGCAGTACTGCGAAATGCTTTTATGCCTGTATTCATGGCTTTATGCCTGCACTCATGACTTTATGCCCGTACTCATGGCTTTTATGCCCGATTATGCGTTATCATTGCTTTTTAGCCATACTGATTGCATATGTGGTTGACGTTCTGCGTTCCATGGTATGACGGCCTGAGGCACCGCTGTGTCCAGTGCCAATGACCCATTATCCAGTTTAATCAGCCTGTCATAGGTTACTTGGGCAGTGAAATTTATTGTAACAAGTTAAGAATATTAGTAACTGAAAATATTAGCAATTAAATAAATGAGTAAGAATATCTAAAATAAATTAGATTAGTTATTTAGCAAAAATAATTGGAATGAATTGGAACGATATTAAAATTTAATTATTATGAAAGAATTGAGTGCTTCTGAAGAGGAATAAATTAGAACAAATGGTAGTTAATACTAGAAGTATTATAAAATTAGATTAAATTTCAGAGTATCCAAATTTTGATTCATTTCTTCTTTTTATTGTATATTATTTTCTTATTATATTATTGCATCACTAAGCAGCAATGCTTAGTACGATGTATTTGTTTCCTCGCGCAGGTACTAAAGGTAAAGCCCAACGAATATTAAACAGAGATTTTGAAGTTCTGATCTGCAGAAGTGTCTGCAGTATTCAAGGTTGTCACCTCCTCAGCAATGCATATAGATAGGGCCCATATAGGTCATAATTTGTATGTTGTATAAAATGCTTAGTTATAGTATTGTAATGTAGATTATGAAAATATAATTAATAGGTATGTGATATAAATTAATAAATCGGTTGGTTCATATGTGATTAAATTGTATATCATGTAAATTAATGAAGATTGAAAATTTTCATATATGAGTTGAGCATAAATGTGAATGTATGGAAATGGATATGAATGAAATTGTATAGATTTGAATACAGAATTGAAATATATAGATGATGCATGAAATGATGAGATTTTTACTTTATAATATTATTGAAATTTTCAAATAGGTGAATAGTGAAACACGTCAAACGTTAATAAAATAGGGAAAACTCCGTTAGTTTTTCCATCGAAAAATAATTGATATTAAAAGATAATAACTTGAAAATGATTAAAGGAATAAAGTAAGATAAGATAGGGTGCTCCGGTACCGAATGTAGCACGCCTTACTCAACTACACTGTAGTCGGGTGAGGGGTGTTACATCCATCCACTTGGACTCCACCTTGATTTCCTCAAATCAAAATCAACTTTGATACTGCAGTCAATAAGTATTATGGATTTGGAGCTATTGCAGGTATTGCTCGCAACAATTTGGGTCACCCTATTACTTGATTTTGCAAAAGGATAATCAACATTATTAACCCTATATTTTTAGAGTCACTTGCTTGTCGTGAAGCTACTCTCTTGGCTAAAAACAAATCCTTTCATCTTGTTTGCTTGGAAGGTGATGCTCAATCAGTTATCCAAGCTACTGAGGGTGGTATTTTTCAAGGTGATCTTCATGCTATTTTTAATGATATTGCTCATTTATCTTTTGAACTCTCTGATATTACTTTTAATTGTGTTCTTAGAGTTTGTAACAGTGCTGCTCATAATCTTACTAAGAAGATGCTTCAGAATAATTTTTTTACCTATAATCTTTTGAAGTAGGCTAATTTTATACTTTTCTCTTTAAATCAATAGATATTTCATTTCTCATTGGAAAAAAAAAAATCTATGAATGATCTCAATGTCGCACACTAAATAATAAAGGTGAATAATTATATATGAATTGCAGACAAGTAGGGTCACACATAGAATCTCACAAGTCAAAATACAACAGGATCAGACATGATAGCTAGCAAAAATCCAAACTAGCTTTTCATCAATGGAGTAAATTTAAAGCATTCCTTGACAATCCGCCAATGTCTCAGCGTCTCTCTCACTCTCTCTCTCTCTCTCTCTCTCTCTTTATATATATTCCAAGAATGGATTATATGGGACACCAGTGACTCTCCAGTGGCCACCATTGTTGGCTTACAGACCATCTCTCTCCATTACTCCAACACCCACAAAGAAGAGTAGCCAAGAAAACACGCAACCAAAAGAAAGAGAAATGTTAAAGCCAAGATCTCTCTTTTTCTTAGAGGGAGAAAAGCTTTGGACTATCACTGTGATGCCTTCAATTCTCATGATAGTAATATACGGCTAAAACCATTAAAGAAGAAGCATCACATTCTTTTGAAAAATGGTGATAATAGAGAAAGAAAGAATGTTTGGATTAAGGCAGATACATAAATAACTTTGAAGACTAGCTTAGACTATAAGAGTATAACAAATTTAGAAACAAATCCCACCAATTGTAATTGGCTAGAAAGCAATAGTGGGTGTGTTTCTCACCAACCAAACAACATACCTTTGGCATACCAACAGTACTGTTTGCATTATAATTTCTAACAAGCCCATGTGGTGTGCAGTATTATTCCCACGAAGTAGTCATCATCCCCTTGAGTACCAGCCACTAGCTCTCTAGTGATCTCTCTGTTACTTCTCTTTCGCCATGATTGCAATATTAGGTCACATACGTTGCCAACCACTGCTTACAGAATAGTTCCAATTAACTAGCATCAAAGGGAAGTATTGTTTGGTTGCTTATCCCATGTTGTTACGATAGGCCTAGGCCATAATAAGTTGTTGAGGGCTGGATGGATTGGGTTAGAAGAATGATGATATAATAATTAATCATTTGATTACTTGATGATATGGCTTCTATATGATTTCAATTCCTTAGTATGCCAATATTTGTAAACCAAAATTCTTAAAATTCCTTTTATTAAAAATTAATTTAGAAAATAAAACCACCCAATAAATAAAAAATTAAATACAAAAGAAAGAAGTGGGTCCGGCACGTGGAATGGCCCCACCGTTCCAGATGGCAAGCAAGGATAGGAGACTAATGAAAGCAAAAAACGTGGAATAGAGGGACAGAAGCGCACGTGACGAGCTGGCCCGCTGGTGCAAGAGTGGCGAGTGTAGTTTAAAAGCCAAATCACCTCCCACCCCACATGCACTCGTGTGCACTGCAATTCATCTTTTGATTGTGTCAGCTTCGAATTCAAAAAATAAAAATCCACTGCGAATTCCAGCTTTTCTTCAGTCTAAATGGGGAGGAAAAGGGTGACTTTCAGATATCGATTTGTCGCGTGGGGTATTTATCTATTTAACCTTTAAGCCAACTCAATCGCCTTTGTCAGATGAAAAAGACACCTGCTTTTTTCCCTCGGTGTTTTTCATGGCATCTGAAGTTATTATTATGTTTGCTTACGCGTTGCCTTTGTGATCTTGAATACGCGCTTTGACGGGGAAAAAAAAAAAGGACGGACCTTGTCCTTGTTTGTTCCAATAGCCAGGATGTGATTGGTAATCATCAATCCAAATTCTTAATCTCAAAGGCAAGTTATGGAATGATAGGAACATGGACAGGCCCATTGACAGGCCTCACACTCTTCAGAAATTGCATGGCAGGAAACCTGCAATGGGCTGAAGCCCGAAGGCATCAGTGAACCAACTTGTTCTATTGACCTAAAAGAATCAGAGATAAGGCAATGGGGCGCACCATTGTAGTGGGCCACGTGTGATATGCGATGGTTCTCTGACTATTCCTTTCCTTGGGCGGTATCAATATACCGCGTAAACTAGATGACAGAGGAACGAAACAACGCTGGACTATCATTTCTATATTTGGACGATCAGCACCTCTTTGAAGCAATCTCTCAATATCTGTGTGTCCTCATAAGATCCGATCGATTTAGTCCTTGTTAGTGCTCTTAGATTCTGAATTCTTCATCTGCACTGAGACATGAGTTTCCTCTTCGGCAAGAGAAAAACCCCCGCAGGTTGTTATTTGGTCGATCTGTTTTTGATTTTATTCGTCTTTATCTGTTTTGTGTTTGTTTGCGCCTTTGATTAAGTTAGGATTCTATGATTGAAGAGGTTTGATTATGATTATGATTATGTATGACACAAATTGGAATATGATCGAGACGTTTAATTTGTGATGATTCTGTTTTCTCACTGAGTTTGATCAAGAACATGCGTAATTGATCGGGATTTTATTCGATATAGTTGATGCAATTATAATATTATTGTATTATAATCGGCCATTTTCAATTAAACTATTCTTTGGTATGATTTCAACTAATTTATGGTTTGGGTTTCAGAACTTCTGCGGGAAAATAAGAGGATGCTGGATAAATCTATTAGAGAGATAGAGAGGGAGAGGCAAGGTCTACAGGCTCAAGAAAAGAAACTAATTGCAGAGATAAAGAAAAGTGCTAAGCAAGGACAGATGGTGAACTACTTTTCCCTTGCTCATTAATTTCTTGTTTATTAAAGAAACCTTCTACGGTTGTTTGTCAGCTATTTATTATCCCCAGAGTTTAAGCTCATGGCGAATATTGCTTCCTTGCAATTATGTTTTTCTTAGTGCTAGCTAGCATTCAAATGTTTTCTTATACTTCCATATTAACCAACTGTACAATTTTTGAACTTCTGACTAGGTATTTCGTGCTGTTTCTTGTTTTGGTTAGTTATTATATGTGACTTTGCATTGGGTAAATGTTAATAGTTAATGATTGAGAGCTTAGCAAGAATATTGTATCAGCCAAATTGTACCTTTAAGTAAAAGTTTGTTAATATAATGTGTCACAGGTTGTAATGCTGAATCAATTGTTTAGATATTTTACTGAATCAGTCAGGATGATATTCTGATCATAATTTCACTGTAATGCAACATTATGCAATTAGTTGGTAAGTGATGCTAAAATTTGATCGTGAATGGATTTGTTGTAAATTTTTTCTTATCTGGAAGGCTTTAATTGGAGATTATTCATTTAATGTTGAAGTTCTTTCCCCTCTCACTTGCCTTACTTGATATTTTTTAGTTATCCCTTCTTTTTCATTTGTTTTTGTTAAAATTTTAAAAAAGGAGTTGATACCTAATATATATTTGATTTTCTGTGATATCTTTGCAGGGAGCTGTTAAAGTAATGGCAAAAGACCTTATTAGGACAAGACATCAGATTGAAAAGTTTTATAAGCTGAAGTCACAGCTTCAGGGTGTTTCTCTTAGAATTCAGGTATGTTTTCCTGCATACTACCTCTTTTTTATTGTTCTCTTTTCAATCCAGGGCTTAATGCCTGCCCTTCAAGATTCACATAGCTTTTAGAATTATTTTATGACTTTTGAGATCAGACCAGCTAATTATTTAGGCGGTTAATAACTTGACTTCTTCTTCTTCACCTTTTTTTGGAAGAATAATTAGTTTTTACCTTGTTTTGTGGTATAAATCTACTTAATTGCTTTATTGCTTGGATGGCTTGCATGCAATCTGTGAAGTCTTATAGGTAAGTTGCAATTTGCAAAGCTATTATTTAAAAGTGACTTATGATGAAACATCAAATAAGGTAAAGATAGATGGTTTGGATCACAAGAAAGCATCTGTTTCTTGAAGTTAATCGGTTGAGAAACAGAGTTTGGGCAGTCTAGCACTCAAATGAAGAAATCAAACCCGCCATCTGCTGGCAGGGTCTGATTGAGAATACAAACCATTTGAGTATAGATTTTGATGGGCTAATACCTTGATAGTCTATTGATAAGGAAGTGTAAAATATTGATCCTATTGAAATTTTTATTCCACCTCTTCTGTGGGTATTAACTTTGTTTCTGGAAAAAATTTAAACAAACATTCTTTTGTTTATGTTTCTTAATGATTTAGTGAATTGAATTTTTGAAATACTTTTCAGACATTGAAATCAACCCAAGCAATGGGAGAGGCTATGAAAGGTGTGACAAAGGCAATGGGCCAGATGAATAGGCAAATGAACTTGCCATCACTGCAGAAAATTATGCAAGAGTTTGAGAGGCAGAACGAGAGGATGGAAATGGTGACTGAGGTCATGGGAGATGCCATTGATGATGCTTTGGAAGGGGATGAGGAAGAGGAAGAAACAGAAGAACTAGTAAATCAGGTTCTTGATGAAATTGGAATTGACATCAATCAAGAGGTATTATTATTATATCAGCTTTTTCCTTTTCCATCAATTGGGCATTAAAGATGAATCAAACCATAATGATCATATATGTCTGTTGTTGTTGTTGGGTTTTTTTTTTTTTATTTATTTTTTTTCTGCAGCTTGTGAATGCACCATCATCTGCTGTAGCTGCACCAGCTGCGAAGGGCAAGGTCGCACAAGTGGAAACAACTGGGAATGATGACAGTGGGATAGATAGTGAATTACAGGCAAGGTTAGATAATTTAAGAAGGATGTAATTCTTATCTTGTTACACTTGTAAAATATTTATGAAAAGATAGTTACTTGTCTATGACATGTGGGTGAAAATTTTTCCAAGATTTTAACTCCTGGTTTTGGGGACAAGTTGGAAGTTCTATAAAATGTGTATTTGGATCTATTTGTACACAAATATCTGCAATGCACGAGAAAAATTAATCTTTGTTTCTCCCTTCTTTTGTCTGTGCTCATACCTGTATGCATTCCCTGTGGTTTTACCATTCCAGTGTTTGACGTTCAATACTGCTTGTCATTGTAAGTTCTTTTTATTACATCTGCTGAAAATGTAGCGGATAAAAGATTACAGCAGCCGAAAAATTAGTTAAAAATCAATGAAACCTCCTCTACTTCCATCAGTGAGTATGGAACAGAAGCCAGGGACTGATAATTTGTTGCAATGGTAGATCATAGAATGCTACAACGAGAAGATCCCTTCCTTGTTTTTTGGAGAATCACTTAGCCTAGTGTTGATCATATTGGTGTCAGTAATCAACTTTTGGCTCCAAGATGTATAGGTATGAATATGATATATCTGTTGTTCCTTAAGATCCTACATTGTGCGGCAAGAGTGTGTGTGTATATAGGTTATATAGTACTCAGTGCTCTATTAAAATTTCCATTGTTTTAACAGCGGTTTAGTCCTGTTCTTAACCCATGTGTGTGTTTTCTTATCTTTGAGAAAAAAAAAAAAAAAGAGTAACCGCTTGAGTGAAAAAAAAGAGGGAGAGGTGAGAGTCTACGATGTAGTCTTGGTTGAGATCTGCGAGTAAGCTAGGCGTGCACAGGAGTTGGTTCTTTAGGATTCTACATCGTGTGGTGAGAATGTGTGTGTATGGATTATATAGGATCAAGGATTCTGTTAAAATTGTCGTGGTTTTAATAGCGGTCCAGTCCTGCCTCTATCCTTATATGTGTGTTCTTGCCTTTGAGGGAAAAAAAAAAAAAGATGTGAAGTTTTAAAATGATTGAAATAAAATAGTGTGTGTCTCTACCATTTTCAATTGTTTTAGGAATAGATGGCGCATGAGTTGAAACAATGCAAGGATGAGTGATCTATTGAAAGCTATCAACACCTAGGTGTAATGGAAAGCCAATATAGATTTTATTTATTTTTAATTAGTAGATTTATGTATTCTTAATTAGTGTGAGATTTATATTCCTATTTAATGTAGGATTTAGAATTTTAAATAGGCAGAGTAATTACAGGATATTTATATTTATTTATATTTATAAATATGTAATCCTTTATTTTAGAGAATAAAGGAGAATTAAAAATACACTCCCCTAGGCTCAGTGGAAGACTATCTTTTATAAGAATTATACTTCATCATTGAGTTTGAATAAATAATTTTATTTATAATTCTGTATATATTTTTTTTGAGAATATTTATTTATTTATTTTTGAATTACAAAACATTTTATTATAAGGGCCAAGGGGCATAATTCTATATTTAAATGTATTTTCAATTATATTTGTTTATCAAATAAACAAATGTAATTAATGCTCTTTCTTTTACCCCACATGAAATTAGTAAGGCATTAAATTCAATTGAATCATTAGTATCTTATTAAGTAGACAATGACTTGGCCGGAAAGGAAAAAAAAAAAATACGGTATTCAAGAGAGAGGTGGACAACTATTAGAATACTACTAATCCTATTGAGACACAACCACCCAAGCTTCCTTTCTTCCCAAGGTAGTCCGAATACGTATAAACTCGGCTTTCTTTCCTCTATATATGGTCTCCTAACTTTCTCCAGCTACGCACATCATCATCGTTTGTTTTGTTGAATCAATTATTCTTTTCTTTCAAAATCATATCAATGGAGTCTCGTGATTTTAACTTAGATATCATCTTCGAGATTTTATCACGTTCATCCTTGAAAACTCTAGCTAAATGCGGGCTTCTTTCCAAGGAAGTTAATAGTCTCACTTATCAGTCAGCTTTCATGAATCTCCATTGCCAGAGAACCAAAACCATATCTGGGTATTTTGTGCAAAGCTTGAGCTACAACAAGTTTTCTTCTACCTTTGTTGATAATATTTGTTCAGATTATAAATTATCCCTTGATTTCTTACGTGTTCCTGTAAAGATTGAGGCATCCACAAGCCAAGGTATTTTGCTTTGTAGATGTAATAGGGGGACAATTCCTCGCTATTATGTTTGCAAGCCTAGTACTAAAGAATGGCAAATCATTCCAAATCCTAAGACTCGATATTTCAATGAACTTTTTGCCATGATTGTGTTGAAATCAAATCCTTTGCACTACAGAATAGTGAGATTCTCGAGTCCTTGGGATACCTATAAAAGGTATCACAGGAGATGCTAGCTTTTTGATTCAATGACAAGGGCATGGAAGCAGCTGCAAGAAGTAAAATTGTCGTTTGGTGAGTTCCTTCATTCAGAGCCAACAGTATCAGTTTGTGGTTCCGTTCACTGGCTTACCACTAAAGACAATATTTTAGCATTCCATGAAGACATAGAGAATTATAGCATGTTTTCACTCCCTTCTCCAATTTATGAGAGTGATTCTTACGGATACAAAAAGCTCACTGAGTATGAGGGGAAGCTTGCTCTAATCTGCAAGGGAAGAGATAATAGCTTCATGGACTTGTGGGTAATGGAAAGTTATGGAAAAAAAGAATGGAATAAGAGGCAGAGGATCAACATTGAAAGTTTAAGAGAAAAAGAGAAATTCACAAATCCTTATGACTTTTACAATGTTGATGTTGTAATGATGAGAGGATTCTACAATGTCATATTTTTCAAGTTTAAGAATGGAAACAGCGCCGATATAGTGAGACTGCATGAGAACTTTAATTTGATGGATACAGAAGTTTTTCCCTTTAAATCCGATTTTGAGCCAAGTAATTTGAAGAAAGGCAAGAAGAAGAAAATCAAAGAAAACGGCCTTGGAGTCTCTTAATGATAAGTAAATTGCTCATGTTTTGTGGAAATCTAACTGTTATAATTTTCATCCTTCTTTCTTTATTTGCCTTTATTTTTGATAATTTTAGATTTGCAGTTCTCCACTTAGTCTCCGTCTGAGTTTTATTAATTCAAGAATCATTAACAGAAGAATATATTGTGTTGCTTTTCGATGGTGTCCAGTGTTCATCAGTTCATGGTTGTTATCCCTGTGGATTTATAGATTATTAAATACATTTAAAGAAAAGTCGACTCAAATCAACTCAACTAAGTCTTTATCCCAAAAATTTGGAGTCGGCTATATGGATTCGCTTTCTCCACTCTGAACGGTTTTGGGTTAAATCCTCAGAAATGTGTAATGCTTCTAAGTTATGTTGTACTACTCTCTTCCAAGTCAATTTAGGTCTATCCCTTTTTTTTTCTTTCTGTCCTCTAACCTAATGTGCTCTACTTGTCTAACTAGAGCCTCCGTATGTCTACGCTTCACATGACCAAACCACCTCAATCTCCTTTCTCTCAACTTATCTTCAATTGGCACCACTCCTACCTTTTTTCCAATACTCTCATTACGGACTTTATCTAGTCTAGTATGGCCACTTATTCATCTTAACATTCTCATCTCTGCAACTCTTATCTTAGATGCATACAACTCTTTCAGTGCCCAACACTCACTACCATATAACATAGCCGGTTGTATGACTGTACGGTAAAATTTTCATTTCAATTTATTGGGAATCTTACGATCACATAAAACTCCCATGGCACGTCTCCACTTCAACCATCCGGCTTTAATCCTATGACTAACATCCTCCTCACATCCCCCATCTACTTGAAGGACTGAGCCTAGATATTTAAAGTGATTACTTTGGGGCAAAGATCACCCATTCAAACTAACTCAGTCCCTATCACCAGTTTGGCCTTCACTGAACTTGTAATGCATGTATTCTATCTTCGTTCTACTTAACTTAAAACCCTTTGACTCTAGAGTACTTCTCCAAAGTTCTAGCTTTTTATTGACTCCTTCTCGTGTCTCATCTATCAGAACAATATCATCCGCAAACATCATGCACCAAGGAATACTCTCTTGTATATGTTCCGTCAGTTCATCTAAAACTAATGTAAAAAGGTAAGGGCTTATGGCTGATCCTTGGTGTAATCCAATTGAGATCGGAAAATCTCTTGTGTCCCCTCCCACTGTGCGCACAATAGTAGTTGCTCCTTCATACATATCTTTCAATACTTGTATGTACCTAATAGATACCCTCTTTTATTCTAACACATTCCATAAGACCTCTCTTGGAACACTATCATAAGCCTTCTCCAAATCAATAAAAATCATGTGTAGATCTTTCTTCACATCTCTATATTTCTCCATCAAACTTCTAATGAGAAAGATCGCTTCCATAGTTGAATGACCGGGCATGAAACCAAATTGATTGAGAGAGATAGAAGTATCATGACGTACTCGATGCTCCATAACTCTCTCCCACAACTTCATAGTATGGCTCATGAGTTTAATTCTCCTATAGTTTGAGCAACTCTGTATGTCTCCCTTATTTTTAAAAATATGTACTAAAATACTCTTCCTCCATTTATCAGGCATTTTCTTTGAGTTTAGAATCTTATTAAATAATTTAGTTAACCATGCCACTCCCATATCTCCCAAATACTTCCACACTTCAATTGGTATTTCATCAGGTCCACAGGCTTTACCCACTTTCATTCTCTTAAGTGCTTCCTTTACTTCTAAAGATCTAATCCTTCTAGTATAATTCACATTCTTTTCTATTGTTCTATAATCTATATTCACGCTATTACCATTTTGACTATTATTAAAGAGATCATTAAAATAATTTCTCCATCTTTCTTTAATGTCCTCATCTTTCACCAACACTTTTCTTTCTTTATCCTTAATGCACCTAACTTGATTGAGATCTTGACATTTCCTTTCTCTCCTCCTTGCTAATCTATAAATATCTTTCTCCCCTTCTTTAGTTTCAAGTTTCTCATATAACTTTTCAAAAGCCTGTGCTCTTGCTTGACTAACTGCCTTTTTTGCCTCTTTCTTTGCTATCTTGTACTGTTCATATGCCTCATTATTATCACATTTAGGTAATTTCTTATACCATTCCCTTTTTCTCTTCACTGCCTTTTGCACTTCCTCATTCCACCACCATCTCTCTTTTGAGGGTGGTCCATATCCTTTAGACTCTCCAAGTATCTTTCTAGCTACTTCTCTAATATTTGATGCCATCTGTATCCACATATAATTGGCCTCCATATCCAGCTTCCATACTTCGGACTCGAGAAGCTCATTTTTGAACTTCACTTACTTTACTCCTTTGAACTCCCACCACTTTGTTCGAGCTACACTATTTCTTCTGACCTTACTTGAATTGTTCCTAAACTTGACATCCAAGATTATCAACCGATGTTGACTTGTTAAAGCTTCTCCTGGAATGACCTTGCAATCCTTGCATAGAGCTCTATTTGTCTTCTTAGTTAAGAGGAAGTCGATTTGGCTTCTATGTTGCCCACTTTTGAAAGTCACTAAATGTGACTCTCTTTTTATGAAGTAGGTATTTGCTAGTATTAGGTCGTATGCCATAGCAAAATCCAAGATGCTTTTTCCCTCCTCATTTCGACTGCAAAAACCAAAACCTCTATGAACATTCTCATAACCTTGTCTATCACTTCCTACATGCCCATTCAAATCTCCACCAATGAAAACATTCTCTTCATTCGGTATGCTTTGCATTAAATCATCCATATCTTCCCAAAACCTTTGTTTACTCTCACTGTCTAGTCCTATTTGTGGGGCATAAGCACTAACTATATTTATTGTTTCTCCTTCTAGTACTAGCTTTACTAGTATAATTCTATCTCCTACTCTTTTTACAGCTATTAGTGCGTCTTTCAATGTCCTGTCTATGATTATGCCCACTCCGTTCTTGTTTCTCTCCTTTCTTGTAAACCACAGTTTGTACCCTGAATTACCCACTTCCTTACTTTTCTCTCCTACCCATTTAGTCTTCTGAATGCAAGCAATATTCACCATTCTCCTTTCCAAGGTATCCACAAGCTCCATTAATTTTCCTGTAAGTGATCCAACATTCCAAGTGCCAACCATGATCCTCCTCCTATCCTGCTCCTTCCTAATTGGTCTCCTTCTATGATATCTTCTATTGTTTTCTATGTCTATCTTGTGTTCTATTCCACTATTTATTCTATTATCTGTCCTATGGACTAACTTCTTTACCCACACCCGTCCATGATGTGGGAACTCTTGCTCACTTAACACCACACCTGGGCGTCGGCATGGCGCGTCACTTTCGGTGAACACCCTACACTCTTGCATATTTCTCACTACACTCGGGCTCTGATGTAGCGCGTCGTTAGTAGAGGACGCCCCAACGTTTATATCATTTGAATCCATATCATAGGGTGTGACGAAATCTTTACGCTGGTTGTCACCTACCGCAACCCTCCTTCTTTATTCGGGTTTGGGACTGGCTAAGCACAAACTATTTAGGCGGAGTTATTTAAAGAAAACTCAAAATTAATTAATTTCTACTTTTCGTTTTACACCAATTATATTTATGGGGTTCTTAACAAATTTCGTCTAATCGACAATTTTTCTTTCTTGAATTTAAAATGTAAGATATACGGTGGATTCATCTATTAAATATATGAGTTCAATATACTTAAAATTTAAATCCATGATAGACTCCAAATAAGAATTTTACTATAATTAATTAGGATTTTTATAAATATTACAATAACGGAAGTAAGATTTCTAATTAGCTCAAGTTTCTAATTTCTTTTATAAATAGAATTTTTAGTTAAGTTAGGATTATATTGTATTTTTCTATAAATATAAAAAATCTATATGTTTACTTACACATATTCAACAATTAATATAAGTCTTTAAAATTCTCTTATTCTCTTTGTGGATTATTTTTTTTCTTATTTTTTTTCTCGATTTATTTTTTTTCTGGATTTCTTCATTGATTATTGCTTTATATAGCTTCCTTTGGTTGCTAATCTTGGCAGTTATATTCCTTGATAACTTTCATCGGCTGCTGTGAAAAAAAAAAAATTCAAAATTGAAATAAAATTTAATATTATAAATTTATAAATATTTAAAACAATTAAAAAATAATTAATAAGAGTAATATTCAGTGTTTAATTTTTTTTTCTTATTAATTTCATTAAAATAAATTAAATAATTTTTAATAAATTAATAATATTTATAAAATTAAAATTATAGAATTACTATATTAAAAATTATAATATATTTTTCTGATATACTATAATTATTATTAAAATAATATTAAAAATTTAATTTATATTAATTATTATAATATTAGAATTTTAAATTATTAGGTATTTATTGAGAGATAATCCATTATTAACGATTATTAGCGATAATATAGTATATTATATAAATTAACACAATTAGAGATTTATCAATAAATTTTGTGTTATTAAATGTTATCAGCGATGATAATATATAGAAAGTCTCCCGATTATAAAATTATTAACAGTATATTTTTTTTTGTTGCTAGATAGTATTAGCGATGAAATTATATGATTAACAACAAGCTATTGTCGCTAATATTTTGGAGGTGAATTATTTACTTGTAGCTATAAATATATTTTTGTAAATGATAAAAATAGTGAAAAGTGTTTTTGAATATCCTAATATTCTCCCCTTCACGCGCGCGCACACACACACATATATATATTATTTTCACTCATTAATTTTTTAATTCATTTAATTATTTTTTATAAAATTTTATGTTTAATTAATGTTATAGCACAAGTAGAACTAAAAATTTTTAATTTATATAAATTTTAAAATTAAAAAATTTCAGTTTATTCAAATATTAAAAATTAATTTAAATAATAAAAATATAATTTTAATTAATTTAAAAAATGGAGGGCAGTTTTAACAAAGTTAATATTCCTCCTCACATTTATTATAATGTATTTGTTATTTAGAAAGTATTTATTTATTTATTTATTTATTTTTGAATTGCAAGACGATGTATTGCGAGGGCCCAACGGGTATAATTCTGTATTCAAATATACTCTTAATTATATTTGTTTATCAAATAAACAAATGTAATTAACGCTCTTTTCTTTTTCTGCACATGAAACAACAAAATATGCCTTTTGTGGGGGAAAAATTCACCACAAAAGCTCCAAATTTCATCTCTAAAAGTCTTAATGGCCAAAAAGTTTTAACGACGAAATAAAATCTCACCACATAATATAAGTTTTCACCACAAAAAACAACTTTTAGTGGGGAAATACAATTCCCCACTAATAGTGAAAATTTTCCCTATTAAAAATTATATTAATGAAAAAAAAATCCACCAGCAATATTAGGTACACAAAAAAAAAAAAAATTAAAATTTGCCATAAATTTTTCACACTAATTTGCATTTATTCTTGATGTTATAAATTATAATGAATTTGTACAAATTAATGTTAAGAATTTAACAAGATAATATTAAATTCCCTACTACTAAAAAAAAAAAAAATAATACATATACATATATTTGATGGTTTTCTAGCACCACATTCCAAAATGGCCATTGAAAAAGATGTTGTCACATTTCAGGTCTATGAATTGCTAGAGGATCATGGCCATGTAGATACAAGAGGCCTTATAAGATTTGACGAACCCAATTCTCAATCGCTCGAATGTCTACTCGCTTATATTTTTTCTGGTATCTGCATCACATGCGACAATTAACCATTTCAGTTATGGCATAATGTTTATCCCATTAAATAATATGCTCTTAAAATGATATGGACAAAGATTACTCTCTGAAAGAAACAGCAAACAAAAAGTTCTGCCATTTAGAAACAGCAAACCAGATATTATTAAGATATACATAAGCATTAAAAAACGGAGGAAGACTATCCTGAAAATTCAAACTTATGCATTTAGTAATTTTTGTGTTTTCCGTACAAAATCATCAAATTAAAGAGAGAAATAAACCTGATCTTAATGGCAGACTGTTCCAGCACGAAGTCCATGAGATGTTCACGCTTTTCCTCTTGCAGTTTCGAAGAGATACCACAAACAGTACCCTTCTGAATACGCTTCATTGGTGGGTGGAAAATCCAGCAAACTTATTACAAGCCGCTACGAGGGAATGATAGCAACTTCTTTCAAGATCTTCTTGTTGGTGTGGAAGTCCAAGGTCATTTTACTTTACAGTACCTCCCTCTCAATGACCTGGCAAGAGGACATCTTCACAGTCTTGATGCAAACACGAACCATCTCCAAGAATAATATGTTGCTGCAATGACTGAGAAAAGAGAGAAATTAGAATTATTATCCAGCTTCTATAGTAAACCATAAAAGTAAAACAAGAAAAACCCCAACATTTATACAGTTGCTATTACCCACAGAACAAATACATGATAATCAATTCAATAAATCTATTTCACAGTGATTTTGACAGGAGAAAGCAACAGAATCATATGTTCATGGTTCAAACTAACATATTAGCATTGAGCTTATTGATAATTTCACAACCTGAATGTTTGAACTATCATAAAGGTACAATTTAAGACTACAACTCAACCCAACACAGGAATGGTACAATTTAAAAAAAACTCAATTAAGCCTTAATCCCAAATAGTTAGTGTCAACTTTATTGATATGTTTACTCCGTTCTACCAGGTTTTGGGATACATTTTCAAAAAGATCCTGGGCCACTAGAAACTAATATAAAAAGAGCATGCCTAATTTAGCAAATTAGCTTAGGCAACAAAAGTTTATCTCATCAAAATAAAGATAACGTAAGCTATATAAATCCATATAATTGGGGCATGTTGGGTAATTGAAGAGCATACCGTTTCCCGTTTCAAATTAACTGAAGAAACCAAATGACAACATGTGTTTGATTTGTTGACACGGATAGATAACTCTGCTCTTCAGATGACAAAAAATGGTAATATCAACCATAACATTTGAATCCTTTCCAAGACAAACTCAACCTCACTTTATCTGGAAGCTTTCAAAAAAATAACAAATCAAGTATGACATGAAAAAAAATCTCATTATAAATAAATGTGTTGAGTTTTAGAAATAAAGAAAAAAAGGAAGAGAAAGGGAGAGAATTGGAATGAACCTCAAATGATTTTACTTGTGTTAGGCATAATGCATCAAAGTCCATTTTTATAATGAAAGATATAAGATGTATGGCATTCCTTAAATTACTCCTTAATATAAGTACCAATTAAGCTAATCAATCACATGATTTTCTCATAAGCATATCTCATAAATTAAAGTAAAATTTTATCAATTCCAACACTCTCCCTTGATGACATTTTTGCTAAACTTACGGATGCATCATCGAGAATGAGAATTTGGAAGAAAAATAGTTTTGGGATGCAAATCTTAGGCTAAAATGAAGAAGAATGAGAACATTGGAGAAAAATAGCCAAGACTCAAACCCTAAGCTTTGATGAAGGAGAAGAAAAGAGTAGGGACTTCAACCCTAGACTCTCAAATCATGAAGAGAAGAAGAGGAAGATGAATAGCTTGGGACTAAAACCCATAGCTTTGACTCAAAGCCTGAAGAAGGAAAATAGCTTTTAGGACTAAAACCCATTGCTTTGTGAAGAAAGAGGACAATAAGAAAGCATAAATCCTAGAATTCTGCAGGCTCTGATACCATGTTGAGTTTTTAGAAATAAAGAAAAAAAGGAAGAGAAAGGGAAAGAATTGGAATGAACCTCAAAGGATTACATCTTCATTTACTTGTGTTAGGCATAATACATAAGAGTCCATATTTATATCTATAATGGAAGATATAAAATATATGACATTCCTTAAATCACTCTTTAATATAAGCACTAATTAAACTAATAAATCATGTGATTTTCTCATAAACATATCCCATAAATTAAAGTAAAATCGCATCAATTCCAACAAAATGCATTTCAAATTCATAGATATATTAAACCCAAAGAACAAAAAGAAAATTCACCATATAGCAATATTTTCACAGTTAATTAGCATTTATCTATTCCTTAGAAACTAAAATACCAATCATAATACCAATAACAAAACCTGAATCTAACAAGAAAAACTTGAAAATAGAAACTCTTCACTAAAAACCTTTTCCCTCATTTTCTCAGCAAACAAAAGAAGATCAATCAAAAGAACCAAACCCAAAATTAGGATTTTATTCATTTCAATTCTTCATGCAGTAATTTTTATGTTTTCCACACAAAATCCCAGAAAGACATGATCTTGTGCCGGAAGAGTCTGCCAATAACAAAAAAAACACAACATACTAATTGACGTCCACTAAAGAAGATATGCAATCACCAAAGGAAATAGAAAACAAACCTGAAATTTAACAATAATCCTGCTCTCATTCCTTTGAACCCAATGTAATTCGATTCAAGAATGTCAATAGACAATATTAAGAAATGAGTAATAGTTAAAAAATAAATAAATAAAGAGTACTGTCCCTAGACAGCAGGTATGTCCTCATCTTGACTTCAATCTGCCTCGAAGAACTCGTCAAGAGGGTTACAGGCATACCCAGTTGCTGCAGCAATAGAGGATTCGCATTAACTACTACAAAAAGTGTTCTCTCAATAAATCTTGTCACAAACAAGAATCGTTACTTGAACTCTGAAATTAGAAAAAAAAAAATTAGGGATGAAAAGAGGAAAGATGGCGGCAATCAATATCAAAACAAAGTAATCAAGCAGAAGTAAATTCAGATCGGACCCAGAAGACGTGAAACAGCAAGATTGCCAAACCAGAAGAAAATTGAATTCACAGCTGCTGCATCGGTGAGGTGGGGTTAATTAGGCAAAAGCGGTAATAGGGATAAAGGGAGAAACTTCTCTTTGTTGCAATGGTAGATCATAGAATGCTACAACTAGAAGATTCCTTCCATGTTTATTTGGAGAATCACTTAGCCTACTGTTGGTCATATGGGTGCCCAGTAGTCAACTTTTGAATCCAAGATCATGTATGAGGAAAGTGGATCCGTCATTGTAACATGGAAAGTAAGTCTACGTGACTGTGAGGGATAATATACATACACTAAATATACCAATAACATGTCTACGCATGAATATGAATATGATCCATCTGTTTATAATATCTGATATGTGAGGTGGTAAAATGACCGAAAGAAAATAAAGTGCGTATTTACCATTTTCAAATGTTTTATGAATAAATGGTGCTTGAATTGAAATATTGCAAAGATGAGTGATCTGTTGAAATCTATGCAATCGAAAATCGATATAAATTTTATTTATTTTTACAAAAAAGCTTCTTGGATCAAATTGATCCAGATCAACAGGGGTATAGTAGTATTTTTATATTTTACTTATATTTGTTAAAATTGTATTAATTAAATGTTATTATGTAATTACATTAATAACCTTTAGTTTGGAGAAAGATAATATTTGAAGCATTTAATCAAGATGCTTTTTTTCAATGCAGCATATTTCCAATGAAGCAACTTTTTAAAATTTATTGGCTATTATTTTTTATTTAATTAATTAATTCATTCATATTATATTCATGAAAATCAAATAAAAAAAAATCATGATTTTGGTCTTAATTTCTTGCAGCATTATATAAAATTTTTTTTTGCAAAAAAATGAAATCATAATTTTGAAATTGCAGTATTATGTAAATATTTGTTTTTTTTTTTGAAAAATAATGCACTGTATATATCCCTATTATATGTTATAATTTAATAAATGCTATCGAACAATTGACACTGATAGATTTTGATAACATTATATCATATTTCCACTCAAGAATAAGGTAATAACATATTTTTGGTTATAATAAAAATAAAAAATGATAAATTATTATAATTAAAATATTAATTTACTAATACTGTATATTTTTTCTTAAATGCAATATTGAATTAAATATGAAATAGTATATGGATTAAATCATATGTTTAAATTATAATTTCATATTTTTAGTATATAACACTATAATATATATTACATCTTTTATCAATAGCTCATTATAATTCAATTAGTATTTAAATTAATTATGAAACATATTATAATTTAATGTGATATGTATCCCTTAACATTATATAATTAGTACATAGCGCTATAATATATACTCTAAATCTTATATCGATTGCACCTTATAATCAAATTAGTATTGAAATCAATTATGAAATATGTAATACCCAAAAAAATTTTAAATTTATTATTTTATGAGTAATATTGATATTTTAATTTTATTTAAATTTTAAGAAATTATTTGAGATTTTTCTGATTTTTAAAAATCGGGTTCGATTTTCTGAAAATATAAATTTTGATGATTTTTAAAAATTTATTTAAAGACCACGTGGCAAAACTAAAAATATATTTGGAGTCTACGAATTTTTCTGAGTTTTCTGAAATTTTTTTTTGGAATTTTTGGACCTCGTTTTCGGTCCCAAGGCAAAGTAAAAATTCAAAATTTTGTATTTTGAATCGAACCGGCCGAATCGAACCGGACCGGACCGGATCGGCCTTCTTCTTCCTTTTTCTTTCTCTCTCGCACGCGTTCTCCTCCTCCCTTTCTCTCTCGTTTTCTCTCTCCTCCCTCCTCCCCTTGCCGCGCCGCCACCTTCCCTGCCACCCCATCTCGCCGGCGCGCCGTCCCACCCCTCCCCCACGGCTGGCCGACGCCCCAGGCGGCTGAAAAACGCGCGTGAACGCCCCCTTGCGCGTGCGCGACTTTTCGACTTTTCGGCCAAAATCCGGCCACCAATCAGACCGGGTCTTGTGTCTAAACTCATCTACTCGTTGAGAGCTTTCCATAGACACCAAGAACACCGAAATCCATTGAGTGGTTTGTCCAATTTTTGTCCGGGAAGTTTTAGCCCATTTTGACTTTTGGGCTAGATTTCTCACAAACCGTAAACCTCACGAAAAAACCGAGAGTACCAGAGCGCTCCACTCGTCGAGAGCTTCGCGGGGATATAAATTTCAAAATTTTCTGACACCGTTTTTCGATGGGTCCCACGGAACTTCGTAGTGTTTTTCCAAGCATTAAATGAGCTTAGAAAATTCCGTAAAAATTTTATACTAACCCCCGTGCTGTGGGCTTCGTGTAGGTATCCTCAATTCGCGGAAATTCGATAGTTGTCTGGGTCTGTGAATTTTCGGCCAGACAGACTCGCTACCGGAAAAGTCTCCGAATTGGATAGAGGTTTTGGCTACCCCACCATTGTCAGACATCCCGAGCGCGTTCCCGAAGTCGGAATCGGCAAAGGTAAACTCGAACCTTGCTTTTTCGTAATTTTCTAGTGCTTAAATGAGATTAAAAATCCGTAAAATATTCGTGGTAGCTCAGAAAATTATAATTCTTTTTGCAATAGCCTAGTAATATTGCTAAGGACCGCGGGGCAAAGTTTTAGAATTTTTAAAGTTTGTTTGGGCAGTTTTGGCAAAAATGATCAATTATAAGGACTAAATTAAAATTTTACATATTATGATGGATGACTGATTTGATGGGCCCAGGAGGGGCTGTGTGATGTGATTGAGTTGTGGATATATGGATTGTGAATATAGAAGTGTGTTTTTAGCCCTTTTGCAGGTTGGGTAGGTCCTAGGTATAGGGGAGACTCTGCCGGATTTTCGGCACGACTTAGGACGTATTTGGTCTTTCTCTTGATTTGTATTGAGTCAATTGTATTAAATAATTGTAATGCAATTGTCAGGTGAGCAGGGATAGCCTTCTTCCTTTGCCCAGCTGCCACAGTGATTGCTGTAAAGTCTATGAGTAAAATAATAATTTTAATTGTAATTTCGATATTATTATATGTTCAAACATGCCCATGCATCACTTATATGCGTATATCTATGTAGATAAACTTTAGGCATGATTTATGTTGCATTCATAACTGTGAAAGTGCCATGTATGTTGTTGTGGTAATTTGGAGCAGTGTGCGTGCGTTGGTGTGCGTGTGATGTGGTGTGGACTATGGATAGAACGGGTAGACATGGCTTGAGATCTTCGCTGGGACCCGATCCTTCGGGGGTAGTCACAGCTTGAGTTCTTCGCTGGGACCCCGATTTGTTATATTAAGCGAAAGTCTGGCTTGAGTTCTGGCACAGGTTGGATTTAAGAGAGCTGTATAGGGGATCAACTCCCATATATTATGACTGATATTATTGGGTGTGTGAGTGCTCCAAATTACCTTTTTGCTGTTATGATGTGAGTTTATTGCTGATGCTGCATTTCACTCTACAGAGTGCATTAGTTTTAGATAGTTATAGAGATTATGGTTAAAATTGATATTTTACTCTCTGAGTCGAACGCTCACTCCTGTTCAATATTTTTCCAGGCCACAGGAGGATATTTTTGAGGTTAACCTGCTTTTCTCCCTCGCAGGTCGTTTATTTATTTTTGTATAAACCTATAAACTTTTAGAATTTTCGCATGTGTTAGAAGTATTTAATTGATTTGGGTTTGTAATATAAATTGTTATTTTGGACTTGTAAAATTATTATCACATGCATGTTTGATAGACTGGATGAGGGAGCTGAGCTCCCATTTATTTTTATGATGATATGAGTATGTGGAGGGTGAGCTGAGCTCCCCAATTGAGCATTTATTGTGTTTACAGGTCCGGTGAGTCAAAAACTCCCCGTTGAAAGGTCTATTTTATGGCCGGCCTCTCTGTCCGGTTGATTTCTTGAAATTGGGCCCAAATGGGCCTTAGAGTTGGATTAAGGAATAGTTAGGCTTACTACGGGCCTCGGGGGCTTTAGGCTGGCCCAGGTCCTAGTGCCGGTCCGGCCCATAGGTTGGGTCGTGACAAATGTGGTATCAGAGCTTAGGCTCCAGATTCTTAGGGAATGTTTGTCTAAAGTGTTGGGAAGAGTCTACTAGGAGTCACATGCGGAAAATAGGGTCCACATTCGTCTTGCATTGTCATCTTTGCTTCTAGTTTCTGCTTCATATATTGTGTGTAAATATGAGTATATAGAGCTGTGTAATGTGTAATTTTGAATTTTGTGGGCTAATGTTGCTGAATTTCAGGAAAATGCGTAGAAGCAGGAGAGCTGCCACTGCACCAAAACCAGATGTGCCTGACGAGGTGTCAGCACAGGATGAGGTGCCTGCCCCGAGGAGGCGGGGTAGGAGGTCTAGAGCTGCTCAAGTAGAAGAGCAGCTACCACCAGTTCAGGATCAGTCTTATATGGCACAGGGTCCCATGGACCCCATGGCAGCTACTCTAGCTGGGTTGCAGAGAACCATCGATATGATGGCGCAGTATATGGTCTACCCTCCACAGCAGCAGTAGTCCACCGCACCCAGAGGGGAATCTTACAAACAGATCATCAATTTCAAGAAGTTGGTGCCTGGTACTTATGATGTGTCAGACGATGCATATCGGTTTTTGGATTCTTGCAGACAGGCAGGAACAGAATTGCAGTTGACTGATAGAAGACTTATAGAGTGTATGCAGCATGTCATGGGGCCTATGCCTAGACAATGGATGAATGACTACATATTACCTCGGATGGAGGGTTTATCGTGGACTCAGTTTGTGGAACTGTTCATTAACCGGTCTGTACCAGAAAGTTTCAGAGACCAAAAGCAGTGGGCCTTTGAGGCCTTAAGACAGAATGGCAGGTCTGTAGATGAATATGCTACATAATTTCTGGAACTGAGCAGATATGCCCCCTACAGTAGTAGCTACAGAAACTATGAAGGTGAAGAGATTCTTGAAGGGGCTTGATAGGAGGTATGCAAACCTGGCCATGATGTCTGATCAGTCTTTTGATGTGGTAGTTGATCGAGCCAGACAGATTGAGATTAGCTATGCTGTGGATGACAGCGGAAGGGCAAAGAAAAACAGAGCAGAGGGTTCTTCAGGTGTTCCCCACATGGGTACTCCGGATAGTGGTGGCCAGAGTAATTACAGAGGAAGAAGTAGGAATAAGAAGAGTGGTTTTAGACACAAACCTCGAGGGTTCGCACTGTGGTACGGATCCGGTGGTCACGCTCAGGTACAGCAGCCTGGTGCAGTTCAGATCCTCCTTGGCACCTTGTGCACAATGTGGAAGAGGACATTCAGGACCTTGTATGATGGGTTCAGGAGTATGCTTCAGGTGTGTGGCCAACTGTGTCACTTTGCTAGGGAATGCCCGTGTTCGGTGAGCCACGCTAGGGTCACAGTGGTTCTATTGCAAATGTTCCTCGTCGATTGTATCCGGTGCTTCAAAGCATGGCGGCTTCGGTCAGCCAACAGGCCGAGGACAAGGGGGACGTGGATTTAGAGGCAGATCAGGAGGTAGAAGTCAGTATCAGGGTTTTGCCACTCAGGGTAGGGGTCAAGCTCGGGTTTTTACCCTGACCCATCAGGATGCTCATGCTTCAAATGCAGTTGTGGCAGGTATTCTTCTAGTCTGTTCCTATGAGGCTCGTGTTTTGATAGATCCGGGTGCTACGCACTCATTTGTCTCCCCTGTGTTTGCCATGAGATTGGGTAGAAGCCCTACAACCTTAGAATGTCCTTTATCGGTAGCTACCCCACTTAGTGACAACATAGATGTAGATATGGTTTTTCCGGGTAGCCCAGTAGTAGTGGATGGAAAGATCCTCCCCGCAGACTTGGTTCCTTTACCAGTGATGGATTTCGATGTAATCTTGGGGATGGATTGGTTGGCAACTCATTATGCCACTTTAGACTGCAGGAACAAAAAGGTGTATTTCCGCATACCCGGTGTGGAAGAGTTTAACTTTGATGGTGACAGGAGCGTGGCTCCATATAACTTGGTATCAGCAATTAGTGCTAGAAAAATGTTGAGGCGTAGATGCCAAGGGTATTTGGCATTGGTGAGTGATATATTTGTAGACGGTGTCAACATGGAAAATGTTCCTGTTGTCAGAGAATTTATGGATGTCTTCCCTGAAGAGCTTCCAGGGTTGCCACCGGAAAGGGAAATAGAGTTCTGCATTGATATTGTGCCAGGTACAAACCCCATATCAATGCCACCTTACAGGATGGCACCAGCAGAATTGAAAGAGCTGAAGGAGCAACTATAGGAGCTTTTGGACAAGGGTTTCATACGTACGAGCACTTCACCCTGGGGTGCTCCTGTTTTATTTGTGAGAAAGAAAGATGGGTCATTGAGGTTGTGTATTGCCTACAGACAGCTGAACAAGGTGATTGTGAAGAAAAAGTATCCACTTCCTCGGTTCGATGATTTGTTTGATCAGCTCCAAAGGGTTAGATTCTTTTCCAAGATAGACTTGCAATCAGGCTACCATCAGTTGAGAATTAGGAATGAGGATGTGTCCAAAACGACATTCAGAACAAGATATGGTCATTATGAGTTCTTGGTGATGTCTTTTGGACTCACTAATGCACCAGCAACCTTCATGGACTTGATGAACAGGGTGTTCAAGCCATTTTTGGACCGTTTTGTCATCGTATTCATAGATGACATTTTGGTATATTCTCGGACCGAGGAAGAACACGTGTGGCACTTGAGAATGGTGTTGCAGACTTTGAGGGAGCACCAGCTATATGCCAAATTTTCAAAATGTGAATTTTGGCTAAAAAGCATCTCATTCTTGGGACACGTGGTTTCTAGTGACGGCATTCAAGTGGATCCCAAGAAAATTGAAGCTGTAACTAATTGACTTAGGCCTACAACAGTCACTGAGGTTTTCTGGGTCTAGCTGGCTACTATAGGCGTTTTGTGCAAGATTTTTCCAGAATAGCGGCTCTCCTAACTAAGTTAACTCGGAAGAATGTTCCATTCATTTGGACAGATGACTGTGAGGAGAGTTTCCAGAAGCTTAAGGAGTATCTAACCACTGCCCCTGTGTTCACACTACCTATGAGCGGTGAAGGATACACCGTGTACTGTGACGCCTCCAGAGTTGGCTTAGGGTGTGTTTTGATGCAGAATGGAAAAGTAGTGGCTTATGCTTCAAGGCAGTTGAAGAGGCATGAGCAGAACTACCCCACCCATGATTTAGAAATGGTGGCTGTAGTCTTTGCACTAAAAATTTGGAGACACTACCTGTATGGTGAAGTGTGCGAGATATACACCGATCACAAGAGTTTGAAGTACATCTTCCAGCAGAGGGACTTAAACTTGAGACACAGGAGATGGATGGAGCTTCTGAAAGACTATGATTGCACCATCCAGTACCACCCTGGGAAGGCCAATGTAGTAGCAGATGCTTTGAGCAGAAAATCTTCTGGCAGTTTGGCGCACATTTCAGTAGAGAAAAAACCGTTGATTCAGGAAGTACATGAGTTGATGGATAAAGGTTTAATCCTAGATCTTTCAGATGAGGGGGTATTGTTGGCTCATTTTTCAGTGAGGCCAGACTTGCGAGACAGAGTAAGAGTTTCCCAGCACAGAGACCAACAATTGATGAAAATTATAGAAAGAGTACAGCAAGGTGAAGGTGGTGAGTTTGGATTTGCCAATGATGGCGCCCTAGTGCAAGGTTCTAGAATATGTGTGCCCGATGTAGACAATCTCAGAAATGAAATCATGCGAGAGGCACACTATACATTGTACAATGTCCACCCAGGCTCCACTAAGATGTACCATGATGTGAAAGATAGCTATTGGTGGAATGGCATGAAGAGAGACATCGCAGACTTTGTGTCTAAGTGCTTGACTTGTCAGAAGGTGAAGTTTGAACACCAGAGACCGTTAGGGAAGCTGCAAGAGCTCCCTATCCCAGAATGGAAGTGGGAAATAATTACCATGGATTTTGTGACTGGGCTGCCTCGTACCACGCGAGGATATGATTCGATATGGGTAATTGTAGACCGCCTAACCAAATCAGCTCACTTCTTGCCTGTGAAGACTACATATTCTGTTGCACAGTACGCTAGACTCTATATTCGAGAAATAGTTAGATTGCATGGAGTTCCGGCTTCTATAATATCTGACAGAGGGCCCCAGTTCACTTCTCAATTTTGGAGAAAGTTGCAGGAGGCACTTGGCACACAGTTGAACTTTAGTACTGCTTTTCACCCTCAGACAGACGGACAGTCCGAAAGGACAATCCAAACACTGGAAGACATGCTTCGCATGAGTGTTTTGGATTTTGGAGGTCAATGGGATGATCAGCTAGCTTTGGTGGAGTTTGCCTACAACAACAGTTACCATTCCAGCATAGGAGTAGCACCCTATGAGGCACTATATGGAAGAAAGTGTAGGTCTCCTCTGTGTTGGACGAAAATGGGAGAAGCGAAGGTGCATGATGTAGACCTAGTGCAGTACACTTCAGAGATAGTTCCTTTAATCGAGGAACGCAGTGAAAGCGACTTTCGATGAGGCGTAAGAGTTATGCAGACCCCAGACGAAGGGATGTGGAGTTTGCAGTAGGCGACTACGTATTCCTGAAGGTTTCTCCAATGAAGGGAGTCATGAGATTTGGAAAGAAGGGCAAGTTGGCACCTCAGTATATTGGACCTTTTGAAGTTACTGATAGAGTTGGAGTAGTTGCCTATCAGTTGGAGCTACCACCTAACCTTTCTCACGTTCATCCCGTATTTCACATCTCCATGCTCAGGAAATACATTCCAGATCCTTCCCATGTACTACAGCAGGATGTAATAGAGCTAAAAGAAAACTTGACATTTGAGGAGCAACCAGTAGCCATAGTGGACTACCAAGTGAGATAGCTAAGATCAAAACAGATCCCTATGGTTAAGGTTTTGTGGAGGAGCTAGTCAGTGGAAGAGTGCACCTGGGAGTCAAAACGGGACATGCGTAGCAAGTACCCTTATCTGTTCAATGTGTAATTATGTACTTTATTCTGCCTTGTGTAAAATTGGAGGACGAATTTTCTGTAAGGGGGGAAGAATGTAACACCCCAAAAAATTTTAAATTTATTATTTTATGAGTAATATTGATATTTTAATTTTATTTAAATTTTAAGAAATTATTTGAGATTTTTCGGATTTTTAAAAATCGGGTTCAATTTTCCGAAAATATAAACTTTGATGATTTTTAAAAATTTATTTAAAGACCACGTGGCAAAACTAAAAATATATTTGGAGTCTACGAATTTTTCTGAGTTTTCTGAAATTTTTTTTGAAATTTTTGGACCTCATTTTCGGTCCCAAGGCAGAGTAAAAATTCAAAATTTTATATTTTGAATCGAACCGGCCGAATCGAACCGGACTGAATCGGACCGGCCTTCTTCTTCCTTTTTCTTCCTCTCCCGCGCGCGTTTCTCTTTCTCCCTTTCTCTCTCGTTTTCTCTCTCCTCCCTCCTCACCTTGCCGCGCCGCCACCTCCCCTTCCACCCCAGCTCGTTGGCGCGCCGCCCCACCCCTCCCCCACGGCCGGCCGAAGCCCCAAGAGGCCAGAAAACGCGCGCAAACGCCTCCTTGCCCGTGCGCGACTTTTCAACTTTCCGGCCAAAATCCAGCAGATCCGGCCACCAATTGAACAGAGTCTTGTGTCTAAACTCATCTACTCGTCGAGAGCTTTTCATAGACACCAAGAACGCCGAAATCCATCGAGCGGTTTGTCCAATTTTTGCCTGGGAAGTTTTAGCCCATTTTGATTTTTGGGCTAGATTTCTCACAAACCGTAAACCCCACGAAAAAACCGAGAGTACCAGAGTGCTCCACTCGTCGAGAGCTTCGCGGGGATATAAATTTCAAAATTTTCCGACACCGTTTTTCGGTGGGTCTCACGAAATTTCGCAGTGTTTTTCCGAGCATTAAATGAGCTTAGAAAATTCCGTAAAAATTTTATACTAACCCCCATGTTGTGGGCTTCGTGTAGGTATCCTCAATTCGCGGAAATTCGACAGTTGTCCGGGTCTGTGAATTTTCGGCCAGACAGACTCGCTACTGGAAAAGTCTCCGAATTGGATCGAGGTTTTGGCTACCCCACCATTGTCAGACATCCCGATCGCGTTCCCGAAGTCGGAATCGGCAAAGGTAAACCTGAACCTTGCTTTTTCGTAATTTTCTAGTGCTTAAATGAGATTAAAAATCCGTAAAATATTCGTGGTAGCTCAGAAAATTATGATTCTTTTTGCAATAGCCTAGTAATATTGCTAAGGACCGCGGGGCAAAGTTTTAGAATTTTTAGAGTTTGTTTGGGAAGTTTTTGCAAAAATGATCAATTATAAGGACTAAATTGAAATTTTACATATTGTGATGGATGACTGATTTGATGGGCCCAGGAGGGGCTGTGTGATGTGATTGAGTTGTGGATATATAGATTGTGAATATAGAAGTGTGTTTTGAGCCCTTTTGCAGGTTGGGTAGGTCCTAGGTATAGGGGAGACTCTACCGGATTTTCAGCACGACTTAGGACGTATTTAGTCTTTTTCTTGATTTGTATTGAGTCAATTATATTAAATAATTGTAATGTAATTGTCAGGTGAGCCGGGACAGCCTTCTTCCTCTTCCCAGCCGTCACAGTGATTGCTGTCAGGTCTGTGAGTAAAATATTAATTTTAATTGTAATTTCAATATTATTATATGTTCAAACATGCCCATGCATCACTTATATGTGTATATCTATGTAGATAAACTTTAGGCATGATTTATGTTGCATTCATAACTGTGAAAGTGCCATGTATGTTGTTGTGGTAATTTGGAGCAGTGTGCGTGCGTTGGCGTGCGTGTGATGTGGTGTGGACTATGGATAGGACGGGTAGACACGGCTTGAGATCTTCGCTGGGACTCGATCCTTCGGGAGTAGTCACGGCTTGAGTTCTTCGCTGGGACCCCGATTTGGGATATTAAGCGAAAGTCTGGCTTGAGTTCTTCGCTAGCACAGGTTGAATTTAAGAGAGCTGTATAGTGGATCAACTCCCATATATTATGACTGATATTATTGGGTGTGTGAGTGCTCCAAATTACCTTTTTGCTGTTATGATGTGAGTTTATTGCTGATGCTGCATTTCACTCTACAGGGTGCATTAGTTTTAGATAGTTATAGAGATTATGGTTAAAATTGATATTTTACTCTCTGAGTCGAACGCTCACTCCTGTTTAATATTTTTTAGGCCACAGGAGGATATTTTTGAGGTTAACCTGCTTTTCTCCCTTGCAGGTCGTTTATTTATTTTTGTATAAACCTATAAACTTCTAGAATTTTCGCATGTGTTAGAAGTATTTAATTGATTTGGGTTTGTAATATAAATTGTTATTTTGGACCTGTAAAATTATTATCACATGCATGTTTGATAGACTGGATGAGGGAGCTGAGCTCCCATTTATTTTTATGATGATATGAGTATGTGGAGGGTGAGCTGAGCTCCCCAATTGAGCATTTATTGTGTTTACAGGTCGAGTGAGTCAAAAACTCCCCGTTGAAAGGTCCATTTTATGGTCGAACTCTATCCAGTTGATTTCTTGAAATTGGGCCCAAATGGGCCTTAGAGTTAGATTAAGGAATAATTAGGCTTACTTCGGATCTCAGGGGCTTTAGGCTGGCCCAGGTCCTAGTGCCGATCCGGCCCATAGGTTGGGTCGTGACAAAATATATTACAATTAAGTGTACCATGCATATCTTATCTGTATATAATTAGTACATATCACTATAATATGTGATAAAATTTTCATTATTTGCTCATTATAATTCAATTAGTATACTTAAATTAATTATTAAATATATTACAATTAAATTTAATATGCGTACCTTAACCATATAATTAATACATAACATTATAATATGTGCTTGATTTTTTATTAATTGCTCCTCATAATAATATACTATTCGTATTTTATATAATAAGTACATAGCATTATATCTTTTATTAATTACTTCTTAATTATAATTCAACCAGAGTATGTACTTAAATTATATAATAATTATATATATATAATTGATCCATATTATTTAACTAAAGATTAAATAATATTTGAATTCAACCATATGAATATTCAATTGCTCAATATCAATAAAAAAAGAGAGAAAATAATGCAAAGATGTTTAGTTTATTGGGTGATATTTAAATGTTAAAATTTCCTATACAATTGTTTTGATTCGTTTTATATTATTTAATTAAAAAAAATTGTTCAAGGAAAAAAAGTAATCATTTCAAACTATTTTATTCTTTTTTTTTAATTTAAAAAACAATAAATTACTCTGACAAAATCAACTATTTTGCATTTTTTTTAATTCTAAAAAATGATTGAGTCGTTTATACATTTTATTTGTAAATTTAACTCTTACTCCTCATGTCTAAAAGTATCAAATTTAAAAGAGAAAAAAAATGAATATATAAACGAAAAAAAAGCTAATCTATCGATCACTAAAAATTTCTAAAGTTAATGAACATGTTCCCCTTGATGCTCAATAATTGAAAGTCGCATGACATATATTTTATAGTATTCATCAATGTTTTCAAATTCAACCGGATCAAAAATCAATTAAAACATATGATTAAAAGTTTAAGATTTAATCGGAGTCAAAGTAAATTTTAATTAGTAAAATATTAAATAAATATTAACTATATTGTAAAATTAAAAATTAATTTAAAAATTATGACATTATATATTATAATTAGTATTTATATATAAATATTTTAAATAACTTAAAATTTTTAATTAAAATTTAAATTTTGTTTAATTATATTTTATAATAAAAACATTTGGATTTAAATGTTATATTAATAGAATGGTTGATATGAATAAAAATAAATTAATTAACAAATTCTTTTATAAGAATTATACTCCATCGTAGAGTTTGAATAAATAATTTTATTTATAATTCTGTATTTAATTATTTTTTTTAGAAAATATTTATTTATTTATTTATTTATTTTTGAATTACAAGAAATCTCATTATAAGGGCCAACGGGTATAATTCTGTATTTAAATATATTCTTAATTATATTTGTTTATCAAATAAACACATGCAATTAATGCTCTTTATTTTACAGGACATGAAATTAGTAAGACATTAAATTCAATTGAATCATTAGTATCTTATTAGTAGACAATGACTTGGCCGTAAAGGAAAAAAATAATACAGTATCCAAGAAAGAGATGGACAACTATTAGATTACTACTAATCCTATTGAGACACAACCACCCAAGCTTCCTTTCTTCCCAAGTTAGTCCGAATACATATAAACTCGGCTTTCTTTCCTCTATATATGGTCTCCTAACTTTCTCCAGCTACGTACATCATCATCGTTTGTTTTGTTGAATCAATTATTCTTTTCTTTCAATGGAGTCTCGTGATTTTAACTTAGATATCATCATCGAGATTTTATCACGTTCATCCTTGAAAACTCTAGCTAAATGCAGGCTTCTTTCCAAGGAAATTAATAGTCTCACTTATCAGTCAGATTTCATGAATCTCCATTGCCAGAGAACCAAAACCATATCTGGGTATTTTGTGCAAAACTTGAGGCGTAACAAGTATTCTTCCACCTTTGTTGATAATATTTGTTCAGATTATAAATTATCCCTTGATTTCTTACGTGTTCCTGTAAAGATTGAGGCATCCACAAGCCAAGGTATTTTGCTTTGTAGTTATTATATGGGGAGAATTCCTTGCTATTATGTTTGCAAGCCTAGTACTGAAGAATGGCAAATCATTCCAAATCCTAAGACTCGATATTTCACTGAAGGTTTTGCCATGATTGTGTTGAAATCAAATCCTTTGCACTACAGGATAGTGAGATTCTCGAGTCCTTCGGGTATCCATAAAAGGTATCACCTTAGATGCGAGCTTTTTGATTCAATGACAAGGGCATGGAAGCAGCTGCAAGAAGTAGAATTTTCGTATGGTGAGTTCCTTAAAAGTTTCGAGCCAACAGTATCAGCTTGTGGTTCCGTTCACTGGCTTACCACTAAAGATAATATTTTAGCATTCCATGAAGACATAGAGAATTATAGCATGTTTTCACTCCCTTCTCCAATTTATGAGAGTGATGTTTACGGATACAAAAAGCTCACTGAGTATGAGGGGAAGCTTGCTCTAATCTGCAAGGGAAGAGATAATAGCTTCATGGACTTGTGGGTAATGGAAAGTTATGAGAAAAAAGAATGGAGTAAGAGACAGAGCATCAGTATTGAATGTTTAAGAGAAATAGAGAAATACACAAATCCTGGTGACTTTTACAATGCTGATATTGCACTGATGACAGGATTCTACAAAGTCATATTTTTCAAGTTTAAGAATGGAAACAGCGCCGATATAGTGAGACTGGACAAGAACACTAATATGATGGATACAGAAGTTTTTCCCTTTAAATCCGATTTTGAGCCAAGTAATTTGAAGAACGAGTTTTTGCAGACGGCATGAAAGAAGTAGAAAATCAAAGAAAAGGGCGATGGAGTCTCTTAATGATAAGTAAATTAGCCATGAGTTCATGTTTTGTGGAAATCTAACTGTTTTAATTTTCGTCCTTCTTTATTTGCCTTTATTTTTGTTATAATTTTAGATTTGTAGTTTATAGTCTTCGTGAGTTTTATTAATTCAGGAATTATTGACAGAAGAATTTAATTTGTTGCTTTTCGATGGTGTGCAGTGTTCATCAGTCCATATTTGTTATCCCTGTCGACTTATAAATTATTAAACACATTTAAAAATGAAACTTGAAATTAATTAATATATAGTTTTCTTTTACACCAGATATATTTATGGGCTGATATTTCGGATTTCACGTTAGATATATGAAGTGTGCGTGCATAGCGCTTATATAGGATGATGGGTCTTAATAAAATCACTATAATTTTATCAATATGTCTAATCTTGTTTCTGTGTATGCATTTCTATTTTTTAATAAAAAAAATATTTATGGGCTCTTATTGAAACCCAATATATAGTGGGATTCACTTATTAAATACTTGGTATTTTGAATCTATGATAAATTAGGTTTATACTAGAATTTTCTTATAATTAATTAGAATTTTTGTAAATATTTCAATAACTGGAGTAAGATTTCTAATTACCTTAGGTTTGTAATTTCTTTTATGAATAGAATTTTTAGTTAAGTTAGGATTATATTGTATTTATCTATGAATAGGGTTATTGTATTCAACAATTAATCTAATTCTTTAAAATTCTCTTGATTATCTTTGTGGATTATTTTCTTTCTTCACTTTTTTTTATTATTTTTCTTTTTTTTTTTTCTCAATTTCTTTACTGATTATTCCTTTATATCTTCCTTAGGATGCTAATCTCGGTAATTATATTCCTTGATAACATCCATTGACTACTGTGAACTCTAAATATAGATTTTTACAGATCAATTTAATTACAATGAACAGTTCTTAAAAATTGAGAAAATAAAGATAAAAATAATTTTAATTGTATTGGATTTAGGTCGAAATTCTTAAATAGACACTATCTATCATAATATTCATAATAAAATAACAATATATAATTATAAATAAGTGTGTATAATGTGAAATAATTAAATTAATTTAATCTATAAATAATAGATAAAAAATCTATTTTAGTCCTTATTTAAAAAATACCTAATAATACCTATTTACGCTCTCATCAAATTAAAGGAGTCACCCAAATCCATATATATATATAGATTTAAAAATAACTCCATTAAGCACAAACTTTATAAAAAATGAGTATGAGGTTGGAGGGCTAAGGAGGCGGATTGAAATTTTGCTGCGCTGTATTACTGACGCGGGTAGACTTTGAAGGACAAATTGTCCAGTGTGTTATCTGCCCTCTATACATTAAAAGTAGTCGAAACCTTGCGCGACGCGCAATAATTATAAAGATTACATTAATAAATTATTTAATTAATATTTTAATAAAAAAATTTTTATCTTATATTTTAATAAATTAATTTTTATTTTAATATACATTACACGTTTAATTTATTCATTATATAAATTTGTAATTTAAATATATATGTATTTTTTAATTTTTTTTATACTGATGCTATGCGTAAATCCATATCTGATTCAAAGATTTGTGTTTTTTATATTTTATAAGAATTTTTAGTTTTAAATAGATTCTTTATTTTTGTTAGATAATTTTTATTTATATTTTTTAATCTATTTAAGACTTTAAAATATTAGTTCTATTTAATTTATATTTTCAAATATATCTTCTATTTAGACTAAAATTTTTTAATTCATTCCTACTTAGATTATGATTTAGAATTCTATAAATACTTATTATATTTTCATTATGTACATGTTTTCAAATTTATTTAATGAAGTTTTCTTCTTCATAAAGTTAGTTTACTTTATTTTATCTTAGACTTTGGATAAAGTCTTGTATTTATTTTAAGATCTTGGATTAGATCTTCTTTATTTTTAAGGGTTTAATTGTGTGTCGATTTTTTTTCATGCTACACGCTGCGTCAGGTGATATTAGAGCAAGGATTTCATAATGTTGAGAAAAGAAATCATAAATTGAATCAAGCCAAAGGGGTTAACCACGGTAGAGTCAATTATAATTTTGTTCTCTTTAATTTTAAAAGGAACATTTATTACTAATGATGAATATAGGAGAAGTGGTGTTCAGAACTTGTGTACTTTAACAGAAATAAAGAATGTGGAGGTGGAAGCAAATCTTATTGAGATATCAAAGGATGTTAAAGATTTGGAGCAGCCTGCATCAGAAAAATAACCTAAAGTTGAAGACCCTAAATTTAAAGGATTTGAAATTGAAGAATCTGAAACTTTGATTTTATTTCCTTTCGCTATGGTAAATGACGAAAAGTTTGAAGAAAGTATCGTAGGGAATGAAAAACAACAAACCATGGAGATTTCAATGGAACTTGAAGAACAATCAACAAGGGAGAAATCAATGGAGATTAAAAATTTATCTAACCTTTTAACTCCAATTATCTTGGTTGATTTTATTTGCCCAGATGTTCTTATGGATGCAAAGGACAACATGGAATTGCTCAATTCAATTTTGTTCAAGTCAAGTTTATTGATATCATTCAAAAAAGAGACATAGTGTGATCTTCCAATAGAGATTTTTTTTTTTTTTTTACACTTTAAAATTTGAGGTTGAATTTTCTCTAAAATATGGATGAATGACATGGTGTGCAAATCCATATTAGACCCAAAGACTTATTTTTCATATTTTATAAGGACTTTTAGTTTTAGATAGATTATTTATTTTTGTTAGATAAGTTTTATTTTATATTTTCTAGTTTATTTAAGACTCTAAAATATTAGTTCTATTTAATTTAGGTCTTTAAATATATTTTTTATTTAGACTAAAACTCTTTAATTCATTTATTCTTAGATTAGGATTTAGAATTCTATAAATACCCATTGTATTTTCATTATATACAAGTTTTCAGATTTATTCGAGGAAGTTTTCTTCTTCATAAAACTAGTTTGCTTTATTTTATCTTAGATTTGGATTAAGTTTTATATTTATTTTAAGATCTTGGATTAGATCTTATTTATTTTTAAAGGTTTTGATCATATGTTGATCTTTTTTCGCGCTACATGTTGCATCAAAGCACAGAAAAGGATCGACACATGATCAAACCCTTGAAAATAAATAAGATCTAATCCAAAATCTTAAAATAAACACAAGACTTAATTCTAATCTAAGATAAAATACAACAAACTAGCTTTATGAAGAAGAAAATTTCATTGAATAAATCTGAAAATTTGTACATAATGAAAATACAATGGGTATTTATAGAATTCTAAATTCTAATCTAAGTAGGAATGAATTAAAAAATTTTAGTCTAAATAGAAAACATATTTAAAGACCTAAATTAAATAAAACTAATATTTTAAAGTCTTAAATAAACTAGGAAACATAAATAAAACTTATCTAACAAAAATAAAGAATCTATTTAAAACTAGAAGTTCTTGTGAAATATGAAAAATGCAAGTCTTTGGGTTTAATATCTATTTGCATACTGCGTCATTCATCCACACTTTAGAGAAAATTCGACCTCGAATTTGAAAGTGTTGAAAAATAAAAAAACTCCATTGAAAGATCATACCATGTCTTCTTCTTGACTGATATCAATAAAGTTGACTTAAACAAAATTGAATTGAGCAATTTCATGTTGTTCCTCGTATCAATAAGAACATATGGACAAATAAAATCAACCAAGATAATTGGAGTTAGAGGGTTAGATAAATTTTTAATCTCCATTGATTTCTCCATTGTTGATTGTTCTTCAAGTTCCATTGAAATCTCCATGGTTTGTTATTCTTCATTCCTTAAGACACTTTCTTCAAACTCTTCGTCATTCACCATAGTGAAAGGAAATAAAATCAAAGTTTTAGATTCTTCAATTTCAAATCCTTTAAGTTTAGGGTGTTCAACTTCAAGTTGTTTTTCTTATGTAGGTTGCTCCCAATCTTTTGATGTCTCAATGAGATTTGCTTCCACCTCTACATTCTTTGTTTCTATTGAAGTACACAAGTTTTGAATACCAGTTCTCCTATATTCATCATTAGTAATAAGTATTCTTTAGAATTAAAGAAAACAAAATCATAATTAACTCTACCGTAGTTAGCTCCTCCGGCTTGATTCTATTTATGATTTTTTTCTCAAAATTACGAATTCCCAATAAGTGGCGAATCTCTTGCAATTGTCGCATAATTTTTATTATAGAATTTTGATGCTTTTCGATTTCCCTCCAAATAGCTGGTAACCCCTGATCATTGTCATGAGGTTGATTGCCACCACCACCACCATTAGTATTAGCCATCGTAATGAAGGTGAAATTTCTATTCTGATACTACCTAACACAGCGTTTAGCGAGGAAAAGGATCGACACATAATCAAATCCTTGAAAATAAACAAGATCTAATCCAAGATCTTAAAATAAACATAAGATTTAATCCAAAGTCTAAGATAAAAAAAAATAAACTAGCTTTATAAAGAAGAAAACTTCATTGAATAAATTTGAAACTTGTACATAATAAAAATACAATTGGTATTTATAGAATTCTAAATCTTAATATAAGTAGGAATGAATTAAAGAGTTTTAGTCTAAATAGAAAATATATTTAAAGACCTAAATTAAATAGAACTAATATTTTAGAGTCTTAAATAAACTAGAAAATATAAATAAAACTTATCTAACAAAAATAAAGAATCTATCTAAAATTAGAAATCCTATCTAAAATTAGAAGTCCTTGTGAAATATAGAAAATGCAAATCTTTGGGTCTAATATGGATTTGCACACTGCGCTCGCATATGTGATATAATATTATCATAATTTGTTATTTTTAATAATCAATTAAATTTAATTATTCATTAGTGTGAATATATTTTACTTCTAATTAAAGTTGGTTAAAAAAATTATAAGAAAATAAAATTTTTAATATATATTATTTTAATAATTAAAATATTATAAATAAAATATCATAAATATGGTATTGTGAAAATCTAACTGTTTTCATTTTCATCTTTCTTTGTTTACCTTTATTTTTTGTTATAATTTTAGATTTGTAGTTTATAGTCTTTGTCTGAGTTTTATTAATTCAGGAATCATTAACAGAAAAAAAAAATTGATTTATTGCTTTTCGATGGTGTGCAGTGTTCATCAGTTCATGGTTGTTATCTCTATCTATTTATAGATTGTTAAGTGGGTGTTTGGTTGGCTTATAAGTCGATCAAGTCTATTATAAGTAGAAAGTCACAAGTAGATTAGTATATGATTTAGTTTATAAGTTAAAAAAACTATATAAAATAAGGCAGAGCTAAAAAAAAACTTTTTACTTATAATTTATCAATTTATTTTAAATATACTCTTTCACTAAGTAAAAAACTATATTATCTTAATAATTTTTAAAAATGTCAATATTATTCTCATTCTAACAACTATAACACTTAATGATATATCATTTTTTGTCATTTTAATAAAAGTCTCTTTTATTACTTTTTAACCAAATATTTAAGTTATTTAAAAGTTAATTTTAAATAGTTTTACAAAATAATTTACTTATAAGTTAAAAAATACTTTTTAAATCAAAAGTTAAAAGTAAATAGCTAAATCAAACACTCTCTAAATACATTTCAAAAAAGAAAACCCAAAATTAATTAATTTCTACTTTTCGTTTACAATAATCATATTCATGGAGCTCTTAACGAAGCTCATATAGTTTATTAGAATTTTTGTAAATATTTCAACAACTTGAGTAAGGTTTTTAATTAGGTTAAATTTGTAATTTCTTTTATAAATAGAATTTTTAGTTAGTTAGGATCATATTGTATTTATCTATAAATAGAGTTGTTATATGAAAAATCTATACCTTTACACATATTCAACAATTAATATAATTTTAATTCTCTTATTGGATTATTTTTTTTTATTTATCTTTCCATTTTTTTCTCAATTTCTTGATTGATTATTCCTTTATAGCTTCCTTAAGTTGCTAATCTCAGTAGCTATGTTCCTTGACAACTTCCATCAACTGCTATCAACCCTAAATATAGATTTTACAGATCAATTTAATTAAAATTAACAGTTTTTAATTTATATCCTTCATTGATTTCTTAATCAGATAAAGTTAAACATATAAACTCTACACGTATTCAAACAAATGAGAGAAAGTTCATCGTGAAATTGGTGTTTGATGAATCCATTTTAGAAATTGAGAAAATAAAGATGGAAATAATTTTAGTTCTATTGGATTTAGGTCGAGAAATCCTATATAGACACAATCTATCATATTATTCATAAATTAAGCAGCATGTGATTATAAATAAGTGCATAATGTGAGTAATTTGATTAGTTTAGTCTATAAGTAATAGGTAAAAAGCCTATTTTAATCCTTAAAAAACACTTAATACTTATTTAAGCCCTCATCAAATTTAAAGAATCAGTCAAATCCACATATCTTTTAAAATAACTCAATTAAGCACAAACTTTATAAAAAATGAGTTTGAATATATATATATATATAAGAGGCTGGAGTAATTAAGAGGTGGAAGTTAGGGATATATACCGGCTTGTGGGGATTAAGAAAAGAAAACTCTATGAAATTTGGGCTTAATTGAGCCATTTTAAAATATGTGAATTTGATTGACTCTTTTAATTAATATGTTAGAGATTAAATAACCATTCAGGTTTTCTTTTTTTCAAGAATTAAAATGGATCTTTTACCTAAATAATATAATTGACTGAAAGTGATTAAAAATCTCTAAATTCAAGAAATCTTTGGAGAGGTTACATTAATTACATGGAATTTCAACTTTATTTCCTTCTATGACTTTCCAGGTTAATTAGTAGTGTTGGGATCCCATATCGAAAGAATATGAAATAAAATGGCAATATATAAGTTGTTGGGTTGTAAGATTGACTTATATATTGCCTTTTTACTTAATATTATTTCGATGATTCTAATATTCCTCCCTTTAGGTGCAACCATATGGTTATCACTGGATAATTACTTTTTATTTTTATTTTTATTTTTTATCTAATACATGCCCAATTATACAGTTTTATGGCCGGCTAAAACTCACAAACCAGTCCGGACTGTGATACCATGTTAAATTAGGAGAGAGTGTTGGTCAAATTACAATTAATTCATTTTAATTATAATTTGATCAATACTCTCTCCGAATTTAACAAGTAGAAATTAACAACAATCGGTATTATTTTCCATCACTAAGCTGTGTGTGTATATTCTATTTCTGACAAAAAAAATTAACAATCCAGAGAATAATACTTATCTAGGTCAGATACTTATTGTTGACATTCTTATCACAGAGAATGATATATTCTGATTACAAATGGTTGCCTTTTTTGAGCGATAAATAATCAATGTCATGATCTTTATGTTTGATGAATCTAAATTTACTTCAGAATTGGGCAGCTAGTAAAGATTAATAATAGTGTTTTTAATTTCTTTTTAAAATATATACTTAAAGACTGAGATGAAACCAACCCAAGATATAGAATCTCATTCGAAATTGAGTGTTGGCTAAGCAATCACAAGTTGTCAATTTGATTCCTTTCGTTAGTATTAAAAGGAAATAATTAAGAGCCCTGTATTTTCCACATCCTTTTGTGGCCAAACCAATAAACAATTATAAGCATTTCCTTTCTGCCATGCAACTCGTGGATTAATATTATGGTTTCTTGCCATTATTAATTAGGCATGAAGAATATCTCCTTTTTAATTATTTTTACGAGAAAAGAATCCAACGAAATATGAATGAATAGGCATGTGGGAACAGCATTGCTTGCATTGATTCAAATTGATAAAGTTTTTTTCTGAAGCTATGATCTGTTTCGAGTTTAATTAATTAATTTCTACTACTTTTCGTTTGCGAAACAAACACTCCTGTTTTGGATGTGTCACAACATTGAGTTGCCTTAGCTAGGCTCAAGTGTAATGTAATTTTGTTTGGTATTTTTAGCTGATCTTTATATATAAGGGTCTATGATTAAGCATATTAGAAAAATTTTATAGCCTCTCTCTCTTAATTAAATTTTCTTTCTTGCTTTTTGAGGGGAAATTTCTGAACGTTTAATGTTTCTTATGTATATGAATATGTCAGAATTTTGAGTTTCAGAGAAAGAAATACGGTTCGATTGCCAAAGTAGGAAACTAAAAGCATGGCAGATTTCAGTATCCCAACCTCAGAAGAAGAATTAGAAGAGAGCGAGACTCGTAGAGGCAGTGTTCAAAACCCAACTTCCAATATGCCTCCAAAAGTCCAGCAAGTAGATCACCCGGAAATAAAGAAGGGTGTGAAAGGGAAATTAGTGTTCTTCTTTCTGGATTTAATCGCATTTTTGTGCATTATGGGGCTTTTAATTGCTTGCTTGACTGTGGATAGATTGCACAGGTTTGTGATTTTGGGTTCGGGATTATGGAAATGGTGTTTGCTGATGTTGGCTATTCTCTGTGGTATATTTATTGCTTACCTGTTGGTAGAAGCTCTGGATTCCTTGGTTTGGAAGTTAGGGTTTGATGAGAAGGTGATTTATTTTGTGCATGGAGTGAAGAAAAGCGTTATTGTTTTTATTTGGCTAATTTTGTTTCTCTAACTTGGGGTGTGTTGTTTCACAGTGGGGCTAATCAAAGCCGCGCCACCAAGATTCTAAAAGATGGTCTATTAGGATGTCTCATTGGAACCGCCATGTGGCTTCTGAAAACTTTGTTAGTTTCTGTAGTGGGTTCATCCCACGCACACACATTGTTTGGCAGGATTAAAAAAGCAATCTGTAACCGTAAAGTTCTTATATCTCTTTCGAAGAAGGAAGAGGTAACAATGGAAGCTGATGGCCTCTCTTCAGACTCCAGGAAACAGTTTATTGAATCTATTCGAGGGCTGCCTAAACTCTTCTAGGCCTGCAATACTGATGCTGATGGAAATGAGGTAGATGTCACTGATGAGCAACGAGCAAAGAGAGCTGCCAATGATATTTTCGAGAATCTTGCACGCGATGGAAGGTTAATGTTACAATAAGTACACAAATCTAAGGTACACACACAAATTGCACAATCACACAGTATTGAAAAGAGAAGAAGAATAATATAAGATTTAGCGTGGTTCAACCGTAAGGTCTACGTCCATGGGCAAGACAAGAGAAAAAATTTCTCTATGATGAAAAGAGCAAGATATAATTAATCAGAACTCTCAAACCCTAATCCCAGTGTGTTTCTCAAATATCTCACAACTTTACCGCAAAGGGTGGAATATTACAATATTTATATTGGTCCATACTGCAATGCCTTTTTTATCCCAATTGGGTTGCAGTGCGAAACTTTCATGTCGGGTTACAATTCGGGTCCATGAAAAACATATCCAAAATTCAAGCCACAAAAATAATAATTCTTTCCCTTGGCTTGAATTTTCTCTATCATCAACAAAATAATCACAAACACTCTGTCTTGCCATATGCCCTCGCAAGGGCATTACTGAGCACTACACAACACCAACCAAGTCTAGGCAATGCCTAAACTTGCTGACTTGGACTCCCTTAGTTATCATATCTGCTGGATTATTATATGTAGAGACTTTCTGCACAACTACGAAGTTTTCTGACATCAATGTGCTTAGTTCGCTCATAGTACATCTGATTTTTTATGAGATGTATTGCACTCTGGCTATCACAAAATACTATTGCCTTGTTCTGTATCAACCCAAGATCATCCACCAAACCTTGTAACCATAAAACTTCCTTTACTGCCTCTGCTAAGGCCATTTATTCAGCCTCTGTGATAAACAAAGCAACTGTAGCTTGCAATGTTGCCTTCCAACTGATAGCACTTCCAGAAAGAATAAACAAATAACCTGTCAAAGATCTCCTCTTATCTAAGTCCTTTGTAAAATCTGAATCCACATAGCTAACAATTGAATCACTCATCTTGGCCCTGTCAAATGTCAAACCAATATCTGTAGTACCCTTCAAATACCTCAAAATCCATTTCATTGCCTGCCAATGCTCTTTCTCAGGACACGCCATGTATCTACTCACAACACTAACTGCATGTGAAATGTCAGGTCAGGTGTATACCATAGCATACATGATGCTACCAACAGCACTCGAATAGGGAACACTGGACATGTGCTTTATCTCCTCATCTATTTTTGGTGACATGTCTGTAGATAACTTAAAATGGGCAGCAAATGGAACAATCACAGGCTTAGCATTATTCATGTTGAAATGCTTAAGCACTTTTTCAACATAGGCCTATTGAGACAAGAAAAACTTCCCAACACTTCTATCCCTGGTAATTTCCATTCCCAATATCTTCTTTGCAGCACCCAAATCCTTCATCTCAAACTAATCACTCATCTGCTTTTTCAGAATGTTAATTTGTGGCGTGCTTTTAGCAGCAATAAGCATGTCATCCACAACTACGCCTAAGTAGTTCGCGCTTAGCCGGTCCTAAGCCCGGATAAAGGAGGAGGGTTGCGGTAGGTGACAACCAGCGTAAAAATTTCGTTACACCTTATGATATGGATTCAAATGATATAAACGTTGGGGCATCCTCTACTAACGACGCGCTACATCGGAGCCCGGGTGTAGTGAGAAATATGTAAGGGTGTAGGGCATTCACCAAAAGCAACGCGCCATGCCGGCGCCCGGGTGTGGTGTTAAGTGAGCAAGGGTTCCCACATCATGGATGGGTGTGGGTAAAGAAGTTAGTCCATAGGATAGATAGTAGAACAGATAGTGGAACAGAACACAAGATAGACATAGAAAATAATAGAAGATATCATAAAAGGAAACCAATTAGGAAGGAATGGGATAGGAGGAGGATCAGGGTTGGTACTTGGAATGTTGGATCACTTACAGGAAAATTAATGGAGCTTGTGGATACCTTGGAATGGAGAAGGGTGAATATTGCTTGCATTCAGGAGACTAAATGGGTAGGAGAGAAAAGCAAGGAAGTGGGTAATTCAGGGTACAAACTGTGGTTTACCGGAAAGGAGAGAAATAAGAACGGAGTGGGCATAATCATAGACAGGACATTGAAAGACGCTGTAATAGCTGTGAAAAGAGTAAGAGACAGAATTATACTAGTAAAGCTATTACTAGAAGGAAAAATAATAAATATAGTTAGTGTTTATGCCCCACAAATAGGACTAGATAGTGAGAGTAAACAAAGGTTTTGGGAAGATATGGATGATTTAATGCAAAGCATACCAAATGAAGAGAATATTTTCATCGGTGGAGATTTGAATAGACATGTAGGAAGTGATAGGCAAGGCTATGAGAATGTTCATGGAGGTTTTGGTTTTGGCAGTTGAAATGAGGAGGGAAAAAACATTCTGGATTTTGTTATGACATACAACCTAATACTAGCAAATACCTACTTTATAAAAAGAGAGTCACATTTAGTGACTTTCAAAAGTGGGCAACATAGAAGCCAAATCGACTTCCTTTTAACCATGAAGACAGATAGAGCTCTATGCAAGGATTGCAAGGTCATTCCAGGAGAGGCTTTAACAAGTCAACATCGGTTAGTGGTCTTGGATGTCAAGTTTAGGAACAATTCAAGTAAGGTTAGAAGAAATAGTGTAGCTCGAACAAAGTGGTGGGAGTTCAAAGGAGTAAAGCAAGTGAAGTTCAAAAATGAACTTCTTGAGTCCGAAGCATGGAAGCTGAATATGGAGGCCAATGATACGTGGATACAGATGACATCAAAGATTAGAGAAGTAGCTAGAAAAGTACTTGGAGAGATGGTGGTGGAATGAGGAAGTACAAAAGGCAGTGAAGAGAAAAAGGGAATGGTATAAGAAATTACCTAAATGTGATAATAATGAGGCATATGAACAATACAAGATAGCAAAGAAAGAGCCAAAAAAGGCAGTTAGTCAAGCAAGAGCACAGACCTTTGAAAAGTTATATGAGAAACTTGAAACTAAAGAAGGGGAGAAAGATATTTATAAATTAGCAAGGAGGAGAGAAAGGAAATGTCAAGATCTCAATCAAGTTAGGTGCATTAAGGATAAAGAAGAAAAAGTATTGATGAAAGATGAGGACATTAAAGAAAGATGGAGAAATTATTTTAATGATCTCTTTAATAATAGTCAAAATGGTAATTGCGTGAATATAGACTATAGAACGATAGAAAAGAATGTGAATTATACTAGAAGGATTAGATCTTTAGAAGTAAAGGAAGCACTTAAGAGAATGAAAGTGGGTAAAGCCTGTGGACCCGATGGAATACTAATTGAAGTGTGAAAGTGTTTGGGGATATGGGAGTGGCATGATTAACTAAATTATTTAATAAGATTCTAAACTCAAAGAAAATACCTAATGAATGGAGGAGGAGTATTTTAGTACCTATTTTTAAAAATAAGGGAGACATACAGAGTTGCTCGAACTATAGGGGAATTAAACTCATGAGCCATACTATGAAGTTGTGGAGCATCGACTACATCATGATACTTCTATCTCTCTCAATCAATTTGGCTTCATGCCCGGTCGTTCAACTATGGAAGTGATCTTTCTCATTAGAAGCTTGATGGAGAAATATAGAGATGTGAAGAAAGATCTACACATGGTTTTTATTGATTTGGAGAAGGCTTATGATAGTGTTCCAAGAGATATCCTATGGAGTGTGTTAGAACAAAATTAGGGTATCTATTAGGTATATACAAGTGTTGAAAGATATGTATGAAGGAGGAACTACTATTGTGCGCACAGTGGGAGGGGATACAAGAGATTTTCCGATCTCAATTGGATTATACCAAGGATCAGCTATAAGCCCTTACCTTTTTACATTAGTTTTAGATGAATTGACGAAACATATACAAGAGAGTATTCCTTGGTGCATGATGTTTGCGGATGACATTGTTCTGATAGATGAAACGCAAGAAGGAGTCAATAGAAAGCTAGAGCTTTGGAGAAGTACTCTAGAGTCAAAGGGCTTTAAGTTAAGTAGAATGAAGACAGAATACATGCATTGCAAGTTTAGTGAAGGCTAAACTGGTGATAGGGAAGGAGTTAGTTTGGATGGAGTGGTACTATCCCAAAGTAATCACTTTAAATATCTCGGCTCAGTCCTTTAAGTAGATGGGGGATGTGAGGAGGATGTTAGTCATAGAATTAAAGCCGAATGGTTGAAGTGGAGACGTGCCACTGGAGTTTTATGTGATCGCAAGATTCCCAATAAGTTGAAAGGAAAATTTTACCGTATAGCCATACGACCAGCTATGTTATATGGTAGTGAGTGTTGGACATTGAAGGAGTCGTATGCGTCTAAGATAAGAGTTGCAGAGATGAGAATGTTAAGATGGATGAGTGGCCATACTAGACTAGATAAAGTCCGTAATGAGAGTATTAGAGAAAAGATAGGAGTGGTATCAATTGAGGATAAGTTGAGAGAAGGGAGATTGAGGTGGTTTGGTCATGTGAAGCGTAGACATACGAAGGCTCCAGTTAGACAAGTAGAGCACATTAGGTTAGATGATAGAAAGAAAAAAAGGGATAGACCTAAATTCACTTGGAGGAAAGTAGTACAACATAACCTAAAAGCATTATGATGTACGAAAATCCGCAAGTATACGGGTCGTCTCAAGTAATAAAGTAATGAATCAAGTATCGTTTCCACGAGGATTTGCTGTTTGATTACTAAACTATGAATGAAGCGATTATTTGGGCTAATGATTAATGAATAAATGGTAAATGTAAATGAGCAAGGTAAATTGATTAATCTAATTGAAATGGGTAAAGAGCAAACAAATAAATTCTAATTCTAGTTCGCAATTAAACTAAAATTAACAATGGGTAATTTAAACGAAAGTCTAATTATGGTAAAAGTGATTCCAGAGTTGGGGGTTTATGCATAAATTAATTGGGATTTGTCTTGGGCATTCCAATTTTTAGGGAAAAATAGAGTTTGAAGGAAATTGATTCTAAATCCCTTTGATATCTTTTTCAAGCAAATCAAAGTGTATTCTAAAATAACCAAACCTACTTTCGTATGTATTTGATTACTTTAAAACCCATTAAGTTTTGTAACCAATAATTAATTCCTCTTAAAGTCCTAGTTTATTTTTAAATCTAGGTGATTTTAAGTTCCAATCCATGATTATCCATCAATGACTTTCACCTTTCGGTCCTTCAATCAAAGATTAACACAATACCCAATGGGTACCAACATTAGGCAAGTAAATCAAGCACACAAGGAAGGAATCAAAACTCATATTCATATAAAATAAGGAAATACCCAGTCCCAATCCACAAATTAATCTAAGACATATTTCCCAACTCTGAAATCTAAAGAAATTACTCACTCATGATGGTATTTACAAGAAATATTGATGGAAAAGTAAAGGAAAACATGATAAGAGGACTGAAATAGAAAAACCCAGGTGGAAGAACCAAAGTCTCTGGTTTCTGGAGCTCCAAAACTGGTGTAGTAGCTCCTTCCCAAAAGAAAATGGCGTCTCCTCCCTTTTCTCTATTCTATTTTTCTTTCCCTTTTTTTTTTTTTTTTCTCTTTTCCCTTCCTCTTGTGGCAAAAATAAGGAAATGATGAATTTATATGGTCCCTAAAAGTTGCCCTAAAAGTAAATAAAAGACAAGGAGTAGATAGAAAATGAGGTGTAAAATTATCCAAGTCAGCAACACTATTCACGTTCTGGGCATTCTGCTTAGGGTTCGGCTTAACCCTAAGCAGCTTCTTAGCAAATTTTAGCCTCTGGTAGCTTTATGCCTTAAGGTTAAGCGGACCTTCAGCAAATCTCGGCGGACTTAGAGTAGAATGGACTCTTCTGCTGGTGCTTGACTTGTCTTTGCTCCTTAGAAATCTGTAGCTTTACCTAAGCATGACCTTAAGCAAAGTCTCAAGCAAATTTCGGCTAGTTTGCTCTTTCAAGGCTTGATTTCTTCAACTTTCCTCCATGCTTAAAGAACTTCAAATCTCTTCAAATTATTTCCTATTGCACTCATTGATCTTCGATTTGCCACAAAATCCTATCAAAACAATAAAAATTACGAAAATCAAATATAAAGTATCTAAAATTAACAAATAAGATAAAATAAAGCTAAAAACATAAAATATACTAAAATATGAGGGCAAAATGGATGCAAAACTACCCTAAAATGCCTATATGAATTGAGTATAACAAATTCCCCCAAAGTCAAACATTTGCTTGTCCTCAAGCAATTTAAAAACAATTAATGCAATTGGGGGTACCTTACCTTAAATTTATGAAAATTACTTATCCAAACTCTCAAGCTTACCTTTAGCCACCAACACACCATATACCCACTTTCAAGATGCAAAGAATTCAATCCTTACCAAAGTTATCACCGCTTAGCCTTGGGTCAATTATCCATATCATTTAACCCAAACCAATCAATCACAAAGAATAATCATGCCTAAATAGACTATAGGGTAATCCATAAACTAAAGTGTCCCAAATAATGATGGAAGTAAATGAATGTATTAGTGATATCACAATCCCATAGGCAATTCTCCTATTCCAATCTCCACTAATGTACAAAACACTATCAAAAGATCAAAAGGACTTTCAAGGGTTGTAATGGGGCTAAGGGGGTGATAATGTGGCTAACAAGAAAAGGATAAAGGTAACAAAATATGAGAATAATAAAATCATTAAAAGATCAAGATACACAAAATATTTTTTTTGTGTAAATCAATTGGGAGAAGGAACTTTACAACTTTTCACCAATGCTAGCATATAATTTTGAAGCTTTTAGAGGGACTACATAAATAACATTGACTTGAATTATAATTGTCCCTTTCAATTCACCCCCAAACTCATTTCTTTGTGTACTTGGGTGGTGAATTACTTTACATACCATAATTGAATTTGCTAGCTTTCTCTCTTTTTTTTTTTCTTTTTTTTTTGAATCACTTTTCCCAACTAATTATTATTATTTTTTTAAGTGTATCTATCATTCAAAGAATTATTCTCATGAAGGGTAGGTAAGTGTTTGGGTTTATGGCTAGGCATTAATGTGGGTTCCAAAGAAATAAGAGGGATAAATGTAGGCTCAAATTGGTTTCAAAGGAAATTTTGAAGTGAGGTTGGCTAAGGCTAAAATGTGGGTTTAAAATTCAAAGAATGCCTAGGTCATTTCTTTTTCAAGTGCATGCTATGATTTCGCCTTGAAAGGTTTAGAAAGATTGTTCTAGGATTGGTGAGACATCAATTAGCTACTTCTCACCCTAGAGTTTTCTCTAAGCACTCAAAGTCAATGTAATTGATTGGGTGGCCCTTGGCTAAGAAGATATAAACTAAAGTAAGAATCTAATAACTTTGCACCTATCTAGAACTTTCAATTCATCAAACCCTTCTAAAAGTAAGCTCAATTGCTCTTCAAAGCAATTCTCAATCCTTTAAGGACAAGGTAAAAAAATTATTTTTTATGATATGCATGATCCTAAAATGAATGCATAAATCAAATTAAAACTAAGTGTAATCTATATGAAAACTATATGCAAATGTATGTATATGGGTATAGACATGTGTGTGGTATATGTAAAAGTGTATGGATTATCTATACATGGATGAATGAAATGCAATAAATGAATGAAAGAAAATTTTAAAGAAAATTTTGCAAAAATTTTGCCCTCACCCCCAAACTCATATGAAACATTGTCCTCAATGTCTAAAATGAATGCAAAGATGGGCAAAATTGTGTAAACTAATCAATTAATGAAATTTAGACAATTGGGGATTAAATCAATATAAGGTCAAGAATTCCAAAATTAGCTCAAAGTGATATTAACAATGAAGCTTTAGAGAGAAAAAATGTGGAAAAGTATCCCAAATGTATGAATTTACACTGCTTAAGATGTTGCTTAACTTGCTGCGTAGGGTAAAGCGAAAACAGAAGCATTGGCAACATACCATAAGCATAAATGGTAAAAGGGTAAACTGTTACCTCCAAATGATGTGAAACAGATGCGGCTCAAAGAAAATTTGTGCAACTCATCAATGTCAGCGAAATTAGGATTGAAGAAAAAGATAGAGTGCAAAAATAATGTGCAAGAAAATGAAAAAGTGTAAAGAAATAAAATCTAACATTTAAATAAAAAAAATTAAACCAAAAAGCATTCACAGAGTAACTATGTCCATAGCAGAAAATAAAATAGAGTAAACTAAAAGAAAGAAGTGCAGGTATAATCATAAAAACTAATTACCAAAGTATTACAACTATTACCAAAGTTTGAAAATTAAAATAAAAAGATTACAAAATAAACCTAAAACAGAAATTAGAACTATTGCTACTGATCAAGCTCTGTTGTCAAGGCTTTGGTGCTGCATCAGGATCTGCTTCAGGTTCTGCAGTAGGTTCATTGTGATCCGAAGCTTCAGAAGCAGTTTCCAAATTTTCTGTGAGGTCTTTCATTTCTTGAAGCATGGCTTGGCCCCAATGATATAAATTGTTGTAAGATTGGGCCAATTTGTTGTAAAGCTCCAACATTTGAAGTTGATGTTGCTTTTGTTTCTTTTTAAGAGATAAAAATCTCTTTTTAAGTTTCTTTTCTAGCTTCTTCTTTTGGTTAACCTACTGCTGACCCATGGTTTCAATTTTGATTTCTAAGCTCTTCAAGGTAGCAAGAATTTACGTGGTGTCGGTGAGGAGCAGATGATTGGGCAGTGAAACTTGCTATTACGGATTCCAAGGATCTTAAGAGGGACAAAATGTCTGTGAAAGCGTGGGGTAGTGGTTGGTTGTGGTTACTGCTGGTGCAAAGGTAGTGGGGTGCAGTAGTACGGTGGTATCGACATCTTCTTTATGCAGTATAGGTATGGCCTATTTTCTCACAAACATCCATATCACGGCAACATTGTCTTTGTCTATATATGATTCCCAGTAGCGCGGCAATTTATATAGACTAGAATCAAAGCTAAATGAGTTTGCTATCGCAGTTATATACCCCCCACAAACTATACTCCCTTTAGTATGCTTCATGACAATTTGGTGCCAATGAGTAGCTATGAAATGGGCTGTGCTTACTTGTTTTCTCTCCTTCATGCACCACAAGAGAAACAAGTCACGGCACCCCACAATCTTATTCTTGTGTCCCCTTCCTAAAGCGATTGTAAGAAATGAACCTATGGAGGTATTTCAATACATGATCAACTATCCTAGAGGCTTTTGCAGTCCTTTGTCTATAATAACCCCCAAAAGGTGCAATATCCTTCCAGAATTGAACAGGGTCATAAACAGTTTGCTGCCACTCAATATTTTTATACCCCGAATCCTGAAAACCAAAAATTGCATTCATAGCATCCATGTCTAACTCCCTATCAATTCCAGCACATCGAAAATATATCACATCTTTATGTTCAGGCACTGTTGGTTTGAAATTCAGCCTTAAGGAACTAAAAAATTCTAGGGTCAAATCCTTGTACACTGGTTCCCTAATCTTAGCAAAATCAGTCCAGCTAATGGCATCCAAATAGGCAAATACAGAGTCATAAATGCCTAATTCTTTCAAAATCTGCTCATCCATATACTTGTTTGCCAAAATAGGTTTAGAAACTAATTTCTCATAGGCGTTTTTCATACCCATATCCTTAAAAGCCCAAGGTAATGGAGAAATTACCTCCTCCATATTATCGGCAGATGACGCAGGTGCTGGAGAGTGTAAGGGAGACTGAGGTACTGGAGTTTGGACCACTGGTGCTGGAGTTTGTGAGGAAGACCTAGTCCTTTTGCTGACTGGTTTAGAGGAAGGTTGAGGTGGAGAATTTAGGTCGAAAGGAATAGAGGGTACTCGTTTCCGTTTTCTGACAGGGGTTTTCTTGGATCTACTTACAGCTTTTTTAGTTTTACCCTTGGTTTTTGTTTGAGTAGGCTCATCCTCAGGTGTTGGTTCTGGGGAATGAGTGTCGAAAATTGGTGTTTCATTTTGTGGTTCGGTTTGCGGTGAGAAGGGAGTTGGCGGAATGAGAGGTGGAATTTGGCTTGGGGGTAGTGGTGGTGACTGAGGTGGTGGCGATGGAGGTAATGGCAGCGTTTGTGGTGGTGGGGACTGAGGGAGCGGTGGACTGGGGCTGGGGTTAGGGTTTGTGGGCAATGAGGATGGAATACCCATTTTAGGTCGAAATCTGCTGAGTTTGGGTTTGTGGGTAGACCACATTTTAGTTCTTACCATTTTAATGAAAAGAAAGAAACCCTTCAGTTTCCCATAAAAATTTTGCCGAAAAAAATGGCGTTGGAAGGGAGTCAGCGAGGTTTATCGAGAGTGAGGGCGAGACTTTTATAAAATGGCGGAAGTTCTGGGCTTTTTAAAATGTGGGGCAGACATGTGGTATTATGGGTCATGCTTGGGGTTAAGCATAAGGTTCAGCAGAATTTGCTTAAGACTCTGTTTGACAAGCAATGTCATCAGCAAGTTTCGGCAAGTTTTGGGAAAAATTGTGGTTTTGCTTACCAAAAACAGTCCAAAAGCTATGGAATTCTATTATGACCCTCAGCAGTTACCAAATACACACAAACACCATAAAATTGAGGGATTTAAGTTCATCATTTCTTAGAACTCATCAAACACAATATATTTTCATTTAGCTCATGCAAGCATTTTCAATTAAGGCACTTATTGTGACTACCTTTTGCACACTTAATGAAATGATCTCCTTTCTGATCTTATACCAAAAGTACATTTCAGCAGCATTTGAGACAAGTTCCAATCAATCAAAAATTGCAGAAAAGACATAGAAATTGACCTTTTAAGCAGCATGAACAGTAGCATAAACAGTAACCAAAATCTGCAGATTACAAAAACTAGCAGCAATTCAAACAAAAACATGCAAATTCCTATCAGACTACAAAATTATATATACACTAAAAGGTGAAACTCAACAAACATTATTTTTGCACTTCAATAAAGCTCACATCAGTCCTAAATATCAAAATTAATCCTCATTCAAGTTACATTTCACAGAATTTACACAAAACACAAAATCAAACATGTGCTATCAAGTAGATTGCAAAATCAGCAATTTAGCACAAGTTTAAAGGTGTTACTGTTCACAGGCACTGGATAAATTGCAGAATTTTGCTTATACTTGCCCCCTTCAATTCTTTCTTTTTGCTACAAGTGTTAATTTGCCCCATCTTCATGAATGACCTACAAAAGATAAACAAATGTCACTTTTGAGTTTAATGAGGGTGAAAACTGAAAATGAAATGAAATGGAAAATTAATGAGCTATAAAAGGATACGCTTGGGTTGCCTCCCAAGAAGCGCTTGTTTAAGGTCTTAAGCGTGACCTTCCACTCCAAATCACCTAAATATCCCTGATTGGAGAACTAAGCCATGAAATCTCTACAACCTTTTGTGTGGGTTCTCCAATAATATAATGCTTTAATCTCTGCCCATTAACTTTAAAAGTCCCTGAGGTTTCATTGCCAATCTCAACAGCTCCATAGGGGTATACTTTTATAACAGTATAGGGCCCTGACCATCTTGACTTTAATTTTCCTGGAAATAACCTTAACCTAGAGTTGTATAGGAGAACAACATCACCTTCCTGAAATTCTTTTCTCCTAATATGCTTATCATGCTATCTCTTAGTTCTTTCCTTGTAAAGCTTGGCATTTTCATAAGCATCCAATCTAAGTTCCTCAAGTTCATTTAATTGCAGCATTCTTTTTTCTCCTGCAGTTTTTAAGTCAAAATTCAGTGTCCTTATGGCCCAATATGCTCTATGCTCCAACTCCAAAGGTAAATGACAAGCTTTCCCATAAACCAATCTAAATGGGGTAGTTCCAATAGGAGTTTTAAAAGCTGTTCTATAGGCCCAAAGAGCATCATCTAACTTTAGTGACCAATCTTTCCTTGAACTATTCACTGTTTTCTCAAGAATTCTTTTCAGCTCTCTATTGGAGATCTCCACTTGACCACTAGTTTGTGGATGGTAGGGTGTTGCAATCTTATGCTTCACTCCATATTTTTGTAATAATCTTTCAAATTGATGGTTGCAAAAATGAGAACCTCCATCACTTATAATGGCACGTGGAGTTCCAAATCTTGTAAAAATGAACTTTTTAAGGAATTTAATCACAACTCTAACATCATTAGTTGGAGATGGTATAGCTTCAACCCATTTGCTCACATAATCTACTCCAACTAAAATGTATTTGTGTCCCAAGGACGATGGAAAAGGTTCCATGAAATCAATGCCCCACACATCAAATAGTTCCACTTCCAATATATTTTGGAGGGGTATTTCATCTCTCTTTGAGATATTACCCATCCTTTGACACCTATCACATGCATTTACAAACTTCCTCACATCCTTAAACATGTGTGGCCAAAAGAACCCTGCTTGAAGAACTTTTTCTGCAATCTTTGTCACACTCATATGACCCCCATAAAGTGAAGAATGGCAATCTTTAATAACATTCCCTATCTCCTCATCAGCTAAACATCTTCTAATCAGCCCATCTCCACATCTCTTGAACAAAAATGGCTCCTCCCAATCATAATCCGTTACATCAAAAAGAAATTTCTTCTTTTGCTGCCATGCTAGATCAGGTGGAAGGATTCCACGCACTAGATAGTTCACAAAATCTGCATACCAAGGGACTTGTACATTCATGATTACTAACAGTTGCTCATCAGGAAAATAATCATCTATTGGGGGCTCTTTTCCCAAGTTTTCTCCTTGTTCTTGCCTCAATCTAGATAGATGATCCGCTACCACATTTTCTACTCCTTTCTTATCTTTAATTTCCAAGTCAAACTCTTGAAGGAGTAGCACCCACCTTATCAATCTAGGTTTAGCCTCTTTTTTCTGAAGGAGATACTTGATAGCTGCATGATCCGTGTACACTATTACCTTTGACCCCACAAGATAGGACCTGAATTTGTCTACTGCAAATACCACTGCCAAAAACTCTTTCTCTGTAGTAGAGTAATTTATTTGAGCATCATCTAAGGTCCTACTTGCATAGTATATTGCATACACCTTCTTATCTCTCCTTTGTCCCAAAACAGCCCCAATGGCATAATCACTAGCATCGCACATTAACTCAAAAGGTAATGACCAATCGGGTGGCTGCATAACAGGAGCAGATATCAAAGCTTCCTTTATCCTGCAAAAAGCATTCATACAATTAGTATCAAAATTAAATTCCATATCTTTACTCAATAAATTGGTAAGAGGCTTAGAAATTTTAGAGAAATCCTTGATGAATCTCCTGTAAAATCCAGCATGCCCCAAGAAACTCCTCACTCCCTTCACAGATGTTGGGGGTGGCATTTTCTCAATAATTTCTACCTTTGATTTATCCACCTCAATACCCCTGTTTGACACAAGATGCCCCAAAACAATTCCTTCTTGTACCATAAAATGGCACTTTTCCCAATTCAAAACTAAATTGAACTCTTCACATCTCTGCAAAACCTTAGACAAGTTAGATAACCATTCATCAAAAGATTTACCATACACAGAAAAATCATCCATGAACACTTCCATAATACCCTCAATCATGTCAGAAAATATAGACATCATACATCTTTGAAATGTAGCAAGGGCATTACATAGTCCAAATGGCATCCTTCGATATGCAAAGGTACCATAAGGACATGTGAAGGTAGTTTTATCCTGATCATCTGGGTGAATAGGGATCTGAAAGAATCTTGAATAGCCATCCAAATAGCAAAAATAAGAATGATGAGCTAGTCTCTCAAGCATTTGATCTATAAATGGTAATGGAAAATGGTCCTTTCTGGTTGCATTATTCAATTTCCTATAGTCTATACACATTCTCCATCCAGTTATAGTCCTTGTAGGTATTAGTTCATCATTTTCATTTTTCACTACTGTGATGCCCCCTTTCTTGGGTACAACATGAATTGGACTTACCAAATTGCTATCAGAAACAGGGTAAATAATACCTGCATCAAGCAATTTCAATATCTCCTTTTTCACAACCTCTTTCATATTTGGATTCAATCTCCTTTGTGACTCTCGAGAGGCTTTATGATTATTTTCCAACAAAATTTTATGCATGCACACAGAAGGATGTATTCCTTTAATATCATCAATGGTATAACCAATTATCCTTCTATGCTTTCTAAGAACTCTTAATAATTTTTCAACCTCACAATCAGTCAATTTAGCACTAACAATCATAGGATATGTAGAATTTTGACCTAGAAAAGCATACCTGAGATTTGTTAGAAGAGGTTTCAACTCTACCTTCGGTGCTTCACCTTTTTCAAGCTTTGATGATGAACTTGTTTCTTGTTTCAAGTTCCCAATCTTTTCAATATCAGCCATAGGCAAAGGTGGATTTCCTTCCAAAATTGTAGCATATTCTGCAGCTTCTTCAATCTCATCCCCTTTTTTGATGTTATGAACCAAACAAGCTTCTAAGGGATCTTTAGGATGTTGCTTTTTAAGCACTTCTCTAACCTCTTCATCTATCACATCAACTCTCAAGCATGAGTTTGAATCATCTTTCTTTTTCATCGCTTGAAACAAATTAAATTCAACTTTTTCTTCCCCAACTTCTAATGTAAGTCTCCCATTTTTTACATCAATCACAGCTCCAGCAGTAGCAAGGAAAGGTCTGCCAAGAATAATAGGTATGTGTACATCCTCCTCCATCTCCAATACCACAAAATCCACTGGTATGAAAAATTTCCCAACTTTCAGAGGAACATTCTCAATCACCCCAATTGGAAATTTAATAGACCTATCTGCTAATTGTAGTGAGATGGTAGTAGGCTTCATTTCTCCAATCTTCACTTTCTCATAGATAGACAATGGCATCAGACTAACACTGGCTCCAAGATCACATAAAGCCTTATCTATACTGATATCCCCAATGTGACATGGTATGGAGAAACTTCCAGGATCTTTCAGTTTGGGTGGAAGCTTATTTTGCAAAATAGCACTGCTTTCTTCCGTGAGAGCTACAGTCTCAAATTCCTCCAATTTCTTCTTGTTAGATAAAATTTCCTTCAAAAATTTAGCATATGAAGGCATTTGTGCTAAGGCATCAGTGAAAGGAATAGTCACATGCAAAGACTTCAATACCTCCAAGAACTTCCCAAATTGTTTATCCAATTTTGCTTTCTGAAAATCTTTGTGGGAATGGTAAAGGTGGCATGTAGGCTTTAGGTGCAACGTATTTAGGCTCTTCTTCTTTGCTCTCCCTCTCCTTACTTCCTTTTTCTTCCACTGAATTTTCTTTCTCAGCTTCAATTCTAACTTCAGTTTGTTCATCTCCTTCTCTGCTTTTCTTTTCTTCAATTTTCTCTTCAATCTTTTTATCTCCATTTTCTAATATTTTTCCACTTCTCAATGTAATAGCCTTGCAATGCTCCCTTGAATTTTCTGGCTGGCTAGGGAGCTTCCCAAATGCTTTGTTACTTGAAGAGCTAGCTTATTGAGCTATTTGATTCTCTAACATCTTATTGTGTGTTGTCATTTGATCTACTTTAGATGCTAATTGAGAAATCATTTCTTGTTGACTTTGGTGGCTCACATGTAGAGTTTCAATCATAGATTCCAATCTAGCTGTCTTGTCTAGTTGTGCTTGTTGTGGTAGAGGTGGAGCAGGTGCATTTTGAGGTTTAGAAATTCCAGGAGGGGGGCTTCTATTCTGCTGAAAATTCTGATTTTGTTGATATCCAGAAGGTTGCTGAAAATTCTGATTTTGCCCTTGTCTACCTCCCCAAGAGAAATTGGGGTGGTTTCTCCATGCTGGATCATAAGTTGCAGAAAATGAGTTACCACCTGGTCTTTGATTGTAGTTCCCCACATAATCCACTTGCTCACTTGAAAAATCTTGATTAAGTGTAGAAAAATCTGCTGCACAATTGACATTTGCAGCTCCAACTTCTACTGAATTACTAGAACCTCCGGTTGAAGAATCTACTTTCATGCTTAGCTTGTCCATTTTCCTTGTCAAAGCATCAAACTTAGCATTAATCATATTCATGGCATCAAGCTCAAACATACCAGCTGGTTTCTTGATCTCATTCCTCTCACAACTCCATTGGTAGTTGTTATAAGCAATTTTATCAAGAGCAGAAAAAGCTTCATCTTCAGATTTCTCCATAAGGTCACCTCCAGAAGATGCATCAATCGTACTTCTAATGGCTGGTGAAACTCCATTGTAAAAGTGTTGAACAAGCATCCACTTAGGAATCCCATGATGTGGACATCTCCTTTGCAAATCCTTGTACCTTTCCCATGCTTCATACAAGCTCTCATCATCTCTAGGTTTGAAAGAAGTCAGCTCATTTCTCAGCTTAGCTGTCTTGCTTGGTGGAAAATATTAAGCTAAAAATGCTTGAGAAAGTTCATCCCATGTTGTGATAGAACCCGGTGGCAAAGAATGTAACCACTCTCTAGCTCGGTCCTTCAGAGAAAAAGGAAATAATCTGAGTCGAATTGCATCATCAGAAACTCCATTTATCTTCAACATATCGCTGATCTCAAGAAAGTTTGCTAGATGCACATGTGGACTTTCACTTGGATTTCCTCCAAATTGTGATTGTTGCACCATCTGACAGAGTGCAGGCTTCAGTTCAAAATTATTAGCTTCTACCCTTGGTCTTGTGATACTTGGCATGAAATCTCCAATGTTAGGATAGGCATGATCTTTCACAGAGCGGTTGTTATTGTTGTTGTTGTTGGCCATTTCTTCTTGTAATTCCTCTTGCTCTTGTGCTCTTTCTTGTTGTTGAGCTTTAATTTCAACTTTTCTCCTCTTAGATTCTGTTTTTAAAGCTTTTGCTTTCTTATCTATTTCTGGGTCAAAGAATATATTGATTTCTTCACTTTTTGTCCTTCTCATAAAATAAAGCACCTGAAAAACAAAAATAAATAAATTCTCAAAGTAAAATGGTAAAAAGAAATAAAATAAAATGCCCAAATTAACCAAACAAACAATTGTTCAATATCAAACAAAAATCAAATCCCCGGCAACGACGCCAAAAACTTGATGTACGAAAATCCGCAAGTATACGGGTCGTCTCAAGTAATAAAGTGATGAATCAAGTATCGTTCCCACGAGGATTTGCTATTTGATTACTAAACTATGAATGAAGCGATTATTTGAGCTAATGATTAATGAATAAATGGTAAATGTAAATGAGCAAGGTAAATTGATTAATCTAATTGAAATGGGTAAAGAGCAAACAAATAAATTCTAATTCTAGTTCGCAATTAAACTAAAATTAACAATGGGTAATTTAAACGAAAGTCTAATTATGGTAAAAGTGATTCCAGAGTTGGGGTTTATGCATAAATTAATTGGGATTTGTCTTGGGCATTCCAATTTTTAGGGAAAAATAGAGTTTGAAGGAAATTGATTCTAAATCCCTTTGATATCTTTTTCAAGCAAATCAAAGTGTATTCTAAAATAACCAAACCTACTATCGTATGTATTTGATTACTTTAAAACCCATTAAGTTTTGTAACCAATAATTAATTCCTCTTAAAGTCCTAGTTTATTTCTAAATCTAGGTGATTTTAAGTTCCAATCCATGATTACCCATCAATGACTTTCACCTTTCGGTCCTTCAATCAAAGATTAACACAATACCCAATGGGTACCAACATTAGGCAAGTAAATCAAGCACACAAGGAAGGAATCAAAACTCATATTCATATAAAATAAGGAAATACCCAGTCCAAATCCACAAATTAATCTAAGACATATTTCCCAACTCTGAAATCTAAAGAAATTACTCACTCATGATGGTATTTACAAGAAATATTGATGGAAAAGTAAAGGAAAACATGATAAGATGACTGAAATAGAAAAACCCAGGTGGAAGAACCAAAGTCTCTGGTTTCTGGAGCTCCAAAACTGGTGTAGTAGCTCCTCCCCAAAAGAAAATGGCGTCTCCTCCCTTTTCTCTATTCTATTTTTCTTTCCCTTTTTTTTTTTCTTTCTCTTTTCCCTTCCTCTTGTGGCAAAAATAAGGAAATGATGAATTTATATGGTCCCTAAAAGTTGCCCTAAAAGTAAATAAAAGACAAGGAGTGGATAGGAAATGAGGTGTAAAATTATCCAAGTCAGCAGCACTATTCACGTTCTGGGCATTCTGCTTAGGGTTCGGCTTAACCCTAAGCAGCTTCTTAGCAAATTTTAGCCTCTGGTCACACTGTCTGCTTAAGGTTAAGCAGACCTTCAGCAAATCTCGGCTGACTTAGAGTAGAATGGACTCTTCTGCTGGTGCTTGACTTGTCTTTGCTCCTTAAATCTTGCGCTTTACCTAAGCATGACCTTAAGCAAAGTCTCAAGCAAATTTCGGCTAGTTTGCTCTTTCAAGGCTTGATTTCTTCAACTTTCCTCCATGCTTAAAGAACTTCAAATCTCTTCAAATTATTTCCTATTGCACTCATTGATCTTCGATTTGCCACAAAATCCTATCAAAACAACAAAAATTACGAAAATCAAATATAAAGTATCTAAAATTAACAAATAAGATAAAATAAAGCTAAAAACATAAAATATACTAAAATATGAGGGCAAAATGGATGCAAAACTACCCTAAAATGCCTATATGAATTGAGTATAACACATTACAAATTTATGAGGATTTAACCCAAAATCGTTTAGAGTGGAGAAAACGAATCTATATAGCCGACCCCAAATTTTTGGGATAAAGGCTTAGTTGAGTTGAGTTGAGTTTTAAGCATGGCATCCACATACAACAGCAAATAAATAAAGGAATCATCTAAAAGCTTCTTATGATACACACAACTGTCATATGAACTATGATTAAAGCCATTATGAACCATGAATGTATCAAATCTTTTGTACCACTACCTAGGAGACTGTTTCAGACCATATAAAAATTTCTTAAGCAAGCAAACACGATTTTTCATACCTGAAATGACAAATCCCTCAGGATGACTCATATAAATTTGCTCCTCCAACTCACCATGCAAAAATGCTATCTTCACATCTAGTTGCTCAAGCTCTAGATCATGAAGAGCAACCATAGTAAGCAAGACTCTGATAGAACTGTGCTTTACAACTGGAGAAAACACTTTATTAAAGTCAATCCCCTCCCTCTGAGTAAAGCCTTTTACTACCAACCGTGCCTTATATCAAGGTGCTTCAACCCTTGGAGTGCTTTTGATGGTTGTCGAATCCACCAGAAATTTAATTAACTGAAATTACCAGTTGTGAAATATTTTCTGTAATAAGTGGTAAGTCCAGGTCGAACCCTAAAGGCTGAATTATTAAATTTCGTGCACTTGTGTAATGGAAAAAGAAACAAAGGTTGGGAGGGGGGGGGGGTAATTCGCAATTAAGATCTAAAATCAAAATCCAAAATTAAGATCTAAAATTAAATAAGAACCTCTTAAATTAAACAAACTTCAGTCCAAGGTAATTCTCATTCCAATGCATTGATTCGATCATAGACAAAAGAAATACAATTATATCTTATTGAATACTTAACGTAGATTTACCAAACAGCGAGGTAAACCCCTGACTTCCCTATACTCATCAATTCGAGCCCAGCACTCTCATTGACTCTAATTATTAACTGAGTTGGTATTAAACAATCCTCATCAAATTAATAACTGTTTTAAGAAAAGGAAGTAGTTAAGCTGAACAACAATTTATGAAGCATAAATCATTTAATCCACCCTATTGTTTCCTTAGATTATTATCGAAAACTTGGATCATAATCAATAAAACCTAATTGCTACTCATGTTCAATCTTACACAACAATTACGGATTATGAAGATGAACTAATAATTGATCAAATCAAACAATTAACTAATAGACCTTTTTAGCAAATCATTCAACAGATCAAAAACAATTAAATCAGAAAATAATAGATATTCAAAAAGACATAAATTAAATTAAGAACTTGGTCTCACAAATCAAGTAAAAGAACTTGAATCCCTTGAATTGAATTAAAAACTTAGCCACTCATGTTCATGGCTTATAGAAAAATAAAGAAAAATAAAGAAGAAATCTAAAAAGAGAATGGAAAATGAAAGCCTTCAAATGGAGAATGAAGGTCTGAATTGGGATGCTTTTAGCTGCTGCCCAAAGACGTATTTATAGTAAAAAACCTAATCCTAAAGATAGGAACCAAACTAGGAAAAGTTTTGAAATTCAAAAAGGCAGATTTCAGCCTGCATTCACGTTTCTGGAATCAAGGCCGATTTTCAGTGACTTTCTTTCCGAATCTACCTCCTCCCTCTTCAGAAAAGTTATAGCCCTATTTCTTAGCTTTCTAACGAGTACTCATTTGCCCAAATCCGAGGTCTACACCCAAGTTATGGCCCAAAAATCGAGACTAGTTCAGACAGACGGTCCAGCCCATAGTGACGATTTCATTGCCATTTTTGATAATTAAAATGGCATCATCTCGCGTCTAGCCCTTCATTGATGTTGTAGAGGTAGCTCTTAAGGTTCAATTGGGCTTGGCCTTGCTTCATTTGGACGTCTGAAACTCCATATACAAAATAAATACTGAAACTAGTGGTAACACATCAAGTTTGGGCTTTTGCAATAGATCCATAACTCATTTTGTCAACCTTGGAGATTGATTTGGGCTTTGGTCCCTCTTTATCATTTGAAGTGCTCTATCTTAGCTTTTCAATGGATTAAACAGCACTCAAATTGGAGACCCATAACTTTAGAAACACCTGAAAAATATAGCAAAGGTAAAATGCTGAAAATTTCTCCATTTATCATTTGAAGTGCTCTATCTTAGCTTTTCAATGGATTAAACAGCACTCAAATTGGAGACCCATAACTTTAGAAACACCTGAAAAATACAGCAAAGGTAAAATGCTGAAAATTTCTCCATTTAACACAATTATTCCATAACTATCTAAAAATATGCCTAGATGATAAATATATTTTAACCAACTGAATTAAACATAAAAACACACTAAAAACACTAAATGTGATGGGAGTAAAATTAATAAATTATGCACTTATCAGCTTTCCTTTTTCTTGAACACCCATTTGCAACCTACCACTTTTTGTCCCTTAGGCAATGTTACAAGCTCCCAAGTCTGATTCTTGTGAAGAGATTCAATTTCTTCACTTATAGCACCGACCCCTTGATTTGCATCTAAACAAGAAATAACTTCTCTATAATTGTTGGGTTCATGCACATCAACTATTTCAGCAACTGACAAGGCAAACGAAACTAGATCTGCATATGCATATCTCTACGGTGGTCTAATCTGTCTTCTCTCTCTACCAGTTGCAGTGCTATATGGTTCCTGTTACTGTTGCTCAGGTGCATCCTCTTGTTGATCAGGATCTTGCACCTCATCCTCTGAATCACTGAACTGAATTGCTGAAGTATCAATATCAAGCTCCACCTGTTCTCTGACACCGTGATCTGATTCTGCTATTGACTTCTCCCTCTAACTATCCAATGAAGTAGACTCATTAAATGTCACATCCCTACTGATAATTAATCCTAGAGACTTTGGATCATTGCATCACAACCTTTAGTGTAACGCTGTCACACCTTACCCCTCTGTAAGGCATAACATGATCCCGTAGAATACCTAATGAACTACCGAACTTCACCTACCGATAACTCATTAAGTACCCTACAAGGGATTTTAAAAGAATTTTCTTATTTTTGATAAGTGGTGAGCATTTTCTAATAGGTATTTAAAACATTTAATTGAAGTTAAAAACTAGTTAAAACTTTTAGCTCATTTTATTTTTTCGCAAATTTTATAAAAATTTTGACAGAGTTCCGTTTATATTTTGAGAAAATAGTTCTTCAAATACCTGTAAAAGAAGCACTTCTAAAAATTTTTCTCAACCATTACTTCAAATTCTCAATCAATCTCAAATCTCAAGATTTCACAATCAACATTTCTCTATTTCCAAAATTCAATAATCCTCAAAATACTAGCAATTCATCTCATTCAAATTAAGTAAAATAGTTCCACTCATATTTCATTAGAGACAAAACAATTTATATATACATCACTACAAAATTTATATCAAAGGAAATTCAAACTGAATTTTTATTACAAACTTCATACAAACTTTGTACAAGCTGCTCAAGACCATTTTACATGTCCATACATTTATGTGCAATACATACATCAAAAGAAATATTTACAGTTAGGGTATAAATTATATCCGATGACTTCAAGCTGATAGCTCCTCACACCTCAGCAGCTCAGTCTGCTGCTCCTCTAGTCTCTAAATCTATGACAGCAATAAAAGCTATCGCTGAGTACTAGGACTCAGTGGTGCGCAACATACTAAAATAATCTTTATGCAGAACTTAAATCACATTTATTCAAAATTTTGACTGAACATGAGAATTAAATACAAATCATGTATTATGAGATTTTAATCCCAAACAATTTCATTTTGAAGTATCAAATCACATGTCATAAAACTCACAGTTAGATCATGCCATTCGAAACAAATAGAATCTCAATAGCCAGAGGCTAAAGAGAAATCACATCACAAGGCTAGCTAGCTCAATATATATGGATATCCATTCACATCCTCTTCTACTGGCACACCTCAACACTTCTCTAGAGAAGGAATCAAAATTCGAAACTAATTACCCCCACTAGTCGTGCTAGTGAGGTGTTCAAATATATGGTCATGACACTGTGGTTTTAAAACTTATCTTAACAATTTGCTAAACATTGTCATTTCAAATATACACAATAACTTTCACAATTTTAATCAAACATCATAAGAATGTCATAATTCAATATTTCACATTATTCAAAACAGTATGCAGAAGATAATTATAAAAAGTATACGTTGTGCGCAAACCTCAAGCGAGTCGCCTCTTGGCCTAGACTCGGTTCCTCGGGTTCTTTCCCAGTATTCTTTTCAACTGAAACACATAATTTTACAGTGTTTCAGTACCATAATTTAACATAAATCCAAAAATAAATTTAACTTCACTTTTACCTAGCTCTAACGTGCTAAATTCGACGTTCTTGAAATTTTGTGTTTCGGGTTACTATTTACTACACTATTCAAGTCAAATTATTGACTTTCTAAGGCTTAATAGGTATGGAAATTCCAACTTCACCCATATACCACATTTTAGTCACTAAACTTGTTGGTTTTGGTCATTTTCTCAAAACTTAGGTCTTTTAGGCAAAATTGCCAAATTTTCAGTTTTGGTGTCCCTAGTTGCACTATTCCATTGGTCACCTTACTGTTGGAATTTGGCAAAACTTTCTTCATAGAAAATGTTTCCTAATGTCTTAAGTTTATTCTCCTTTTTGAATCACCCCAATTGGAGTTTTGTAGCTCAAGTTATGGCCATTTGAACCATGGCTGCCGGATTAGACACAACCCAGAATTCTGGGAAATTTTCTGGTGCTGGCAGATTTGAGTTACTAATTTGGGGTGGCCAAATGACTTAGTTAATGGCATAATTTGAGTTTGTGTTCTTCATGAAAGTTTTAGGTCTATATCTCATCTAACCACGGGTAAAATTTTAGATCATTTAGACCTTCCTAGCTCAAGTTATGACCCAAACACGATTATTGTTCATGTGTACTGTTCATACTGCAGATTTTCAAGTTTGGTCAGTTTGTTCACTAGGTTTCGGTCACTTTTTGAGCATGCTTCCTAAATGAAAATTGTGTCATTTAGTGCCTATTTTCAGTCCCAATTGGTCCCATACCAATTGGACTTGTAAAATTTCATTTTTGGTCCCTCAAAGTTGACTTTTGGTCATACTGCATATCCAATCCGAATTTGGCTTTGATTCAAACACTTCTAACACACTTAATTAGGTCACAAATGACCATTTCTTTCCTTAAACTATGTCAAAGACATCATTTAGCACTTCTTCATATTCTTAGTCTCTAAACCCTAATGTCCAAACCCTAATTCACACTAATTTTTGCATTTACTTGATTCCATGCCTTTAACCATAGTTATTCAACTAACTAAGGTTTATATACCCATTCAAACTATTCAAATCATGCAAATCACCCTCCCCCTTATGCTGGCCGAAATTCAGTAATGGTCCCTCATAATTTTTTCTTTTCATTATAAGCATATTTACAAGCTCAATAAGTTAGAAATGTAAGAATTAAACTCAATTTATCAAATTTGATTACTAACCTTTTTATGCAGAATTTCCTTTTCTTCAAAACTCCTTCCTTTCTTTTTCTTTTTGTTGTCAAGCTCCTTATCTAAGTCTAACTACAAGATTTAATGTTGGAGAGTAAGGTTTTTATGGTGGAATTGAAGGTTTATGAAGCTTGACTTAAGAGCTCTAATGGAGTTTGAGAGAGAGAGCTAAGGGAGAGAGGTGGGCGGCTTCAAGGGAAAAGATGACCAAATGGATTTTTTTTTTCTTTTCTTTTCTTTTGTCTTATGAAAGACCACAATTCATTTTAATTAATTTATAAATTATGGGATTTATGGCATCATGCATGATGTCATATCCCTAAACCTTTTTAACTTTTTCATTTTCTCTCTTTTTTTTTATTAGTTCTTTAATTTAATTCTCAATCTCGAAGTTTTCTTTTCTCCGATTTTATTTGACAGTTAGGACAGGAGTCAGCTCTCGGGGTCAATTGACCAATTTACCCCTCGCCAGTTTATCTCGGTTTGCAATTAATTCAATATTTCTTCCGGCTTCCTGACTTAATTATTTGACTGGCTTAACAGTGCTTTTTCGTGATTTTCTCTTTTCCACTGTGTTCATAAGGGTCCTAAGGACCGCGGTGTCACATTTTACGGTTCGAAATTTGAGTTAAATCGACTTCGCAGTCTTTCCCGAGACGGTCACCCATCGTTGTGACTCTTGGCTCGTTTAACTTCTTATGTTATGTTTTTCTTGTTTATACATAACTAATTGAACATTACTAATTATTTGTGTTTATGGCTTATCTAGTTATCTTAAGTGTGGTTCTAATCCCCTTAATTGTCCGGGCCGACACCGGTCACCGGAATAGTGAAATATACCAGGCTATACAAATAGGGGTGTTACAAACGCCCTCACTTTAGGTAGTCTGTACATTCTGCTGTTCTTATGACTAACGTCTGTTCGGACAATCAGGATGTCTGGAACTACACTTAAACTAGAGTAAGGAGACATAAATTGATTGAATAAAGACTAAGAAAAATTAAGGAAAAATAAATGAAAAGAAATGCCAATCGGTTAAATGAGCCGGAGGTCATAGCGATGGGTGACCCTAACGGGAAGCGACTGTGAAGACAGTTGCCAACCCTAGACACGAGGGGAACCCTATGAGATAAATATTTGGGATTAAATTAAAGGATTTATGAGGTTTAGATGATAATAAAAGTGCTAAGAAAATACAAGAAAAATTAAGTTGATCGGTACAGATAATTATAACTCGATGAACCTAACGAATGACATTTTGGTCATTTCACCCTCAGTGTTGAATTTTGACCTAAATGTCAATCAAAATGAGAGAATAAAACCTTAAAAATAAATTAAAATAATGAATTATGTAATGGAAAAGGGAAAAGAAAAGGAAAAATAAAGAAATAAAAATATAAATGAATAATGACATAAGCATGATGTCAAAATGACATCATTAAAAATTATACCCAATAGAAATTAGACAACCATATATGAAGGAGACAAATTAAATTAAATGAATCAAAAATTGATCATCTTCTTCCTCCCAAAGCCCTTGGCTGAACCGCCTTGTTGGAATGCTCCACCATTTTCAAGCTTCAAAGCTTGATTTCCCTCCCTTTTCTCCTCAAAACTCATACTTCTCTTCACTAAAAATTTATCCTACACCTTGAGAAAGCCTTAGGCAGCAAAAAATTGAAGGAAAACTTGAATTTTGACAAATAAAGATTGGTCCTAATTGAGGTTAGTGCACTATACAAGCATCCTTTCTTTTTTAATTATTGTAAGCATGCTAAACTAGGTTAAAATTTCATGAAATTAAAAGAAAACTGTGAATAAATGGAAACCCCAATTTTGGCATCTATGGGGATAGTGACAAATTGATGGTTTAAATTGTGTTAAACTTGTTAGTGATGATATGTGATGAGTTTGCATGTGGTGGAAATTAATTTGCATGGAGTTTGCATGAGTTGTGAAAGTTGAAGTTAGGGTTTTGACTTAAATTGGGGATTGATGGGGCGAATCCGCAAGTATACGGGTCGTCTCAAGTAATAAAGTGATGAATCAAGTATCGTTCCCACGAGGATTTGCTGTTTGAGTACCGAACTATGAATGAAGCGATTATTTGGGCTAATGATTAATGGATAAATGGTAAATGTAAATAAGCAAGGTAAATTGATTAATCTAATTGAAATGGGTAAAGAGCAAACAAATAAATTCTAATTCTAGTTCGCAATTAAACTAAATTAACAATGGGTAATTTAAATGAAAGTCTAATTATGTTAAAAGTGATTCCAGAGTTGGGGGTTTATACATAAATTAATTGAGATTTGTCTTGGGCATTCCAATTTTTAGGGAAAAATAGAGTTTGAAGGTGATTAATTCTAAATTCCTTTGATTTCTTTTTCAAGCAAACCAAAGTGTGTTCTAAAATAACCGAACCTACTTTCATTCGATATTTGATTAATTTAAAACCCATTAAGTTTTGTAACCAATCATTAATTCCTCTTAAAACCCAAGTTTATTTCTAAATCTAGGTGATTTTAAGTTCCAATCCTTGATTATCTATCAATGACTTTCACCTTTCGATCCTTCAATCAGAGATTAACACAATACCCAATGGGTACCAACATTAGGCAAGTAAATCAAGCACACAAGGAAGGAATCAAAACTCATATTTATGTAAAATAAGGAAATACCCAGTCCAAATCCACAAATTAATCTAAAACATATTTCCCAACTCTGAAATCTAAAGAGTTTACTCACTCATGATGGTATTTACAAGCAAGGTTGATGGAAAAGTAAAGAAAAACATGATAAAAGGACTAAAATAGAAAAAACCCAGGTAGAAGAACCAAAATCTCTAGTTTCTGGAGCTCCAAAACTGGTGCAGCAGCTCCTCCCCAAGAGAAAATGGCGTCTTCTCTCTCTCTCTATTAAATTTTCTTTCCTTTTTGTCTTTCCTCCCTTTTCCTTTTGTGGCAAAAATTAGGAAATGATGAATTTATATGGTCCTAAAAAGCTGCCCTAAAAGTAAATAAGAGCCAAGGAGTGGATAGGAAATGAGATGTAAAATTATCCAAGTCAGCAGCATTTTTCACGTTCTAGGCAGTCTGCTTAGGGTTCGGCTTAACCCTAAGCAACTTCTCAGCAAATTTCAACAGTCGCTTTATGCCGCAAGGTTAAGCGGACCCTCGTAAATCTCGGCGGACTTAGAGTAAAATAGACTTTTACGCTCATGCTTGACTTCTTTGCACCTCAAGCCTTCTTTGCTTTACCCTAAGCGGGATCTTAAGCAAAGTCTCAAGCAAATTTCGGCTAATTTGCTCTTTCAAGGCTTGATTTCTTCAACTTTCCTCTATGCTTAAAGGGCTCCAAATTTCTTCAAATCACTTACTAATGCATTCATTGATCTTCGATTTGCCACAAAATCCTATCAAAAATAACAAAATTATGAAAATCAAATATAAAGTATCTAAAGTTAACAAATAAGCTAAAATAAAGCTAAAAACATAAAATATACTAAAATATAAGGGCAAAATGAATGCAAAACTACCATAAAATGCCTATATGAAATGAGTATAACAAATTCCCCCAAACTCAAACCTTTGCTTGTCCTCAAGCAAATTAAAAATAATTAATGCAATTTGGGGTACCTTACCTTAAATTTATGAAAATTACTTATCCAAACTCTCAAACTTACTTTTAGCCACTAACACACCATATACCCACTTTCAAGATGCAAAGAATTCAATCCTTACCAAAGTTATCACCACTTGGCCTTGGGTCAATTATCCATATCATCAAGCCCAAACCAATCAATCACAAAGAATAATCATGCCTAAATAGACTATAGGGTAATCCATAAACTAAAGTGTCTCAAATAATAATGGAAATAAATGAATGGATTAATGATATCACAATCCCATAGGCAATTCTCCTATTCCAATCTCCACTAATGTAGCAAAACACCATCAAAAGATCAAAAGGACTTTCAAGGGTTGTAGTGGGGCTAAGGGGGTGATAATGTGGTTAACAAGAAAGGGATAAGGGTAACAAAATATGAGAATAATCAAATTATTAAAAGATCAAGACACACAAAATTTTTTTTTTTTTTAAATCAATTGGGGGAAGGAACTTTACAACTATTCACCAATGCTAGCATATAATTTTGAAGCTTTTAGAGGGACTATATAAATAACATTGACTTTGAATTATAATTGTCCCTTTCAATTCACCTCCAAACTCATTTCTTTGTGTACTTGGGTAGTGAATTACTTTACATACCATAATTGAATTTGCTAGCTTTCTTTTTTTTTTTTTTTTTTTTTTTTTTTTTTTTTTTACTTTAGTCACTTCTCCCAACTAATTGTTATATATATATATTTTTTCCTTTTTTTATGTGTATCTATCACTCAAAGAATTATTCTCATGGAGGGTAGGTAAGTGTTTGGGTTTATGGCTAGGCATTAATGTGGGTTCCAAAGGAATAAGAGGGATAAATGTAGGCCCAAATTGGTTCCAAAGGGAAATTTTTAAGTGAGGTTGGCTAAGGCTAAAATAATGGTTTAAAATTCAAAGAATGCCTAGATCATTTCTTTTTCAAGTGCATGCTATGATTTCGCCTTGAAAGGTCTAGAAAGATTGTTCTAGGATTGGTGAGACATCAATTAGCTACTTCTCACCCTAGAGTTTTCTCTAGGCACTCAAAGTCAACGCAATTGATTGGGTGGCCCTTGGCTAAGAAGATATAAACTAAAGCAAGAATCTAATAACTTTGCACCTATCCAGAATTTTCAATCTATCAAACCCTTCTAAAAGTAAGCTTAATTGCTCTTCAAAGTAATTCTCAATCCTATAAGGACAAGGTAGAAATTTTTTTTTATGATATGCATGATCCTAAAGTGAATGCATAAATCAAATTAAAACTAAGTATAATCTATATGAAAACTATATGCAAATGTATGTATATGGGTATAGACATGTGTGTGGTATATGTATAAGTATATGGATTATCTATATATGAATGAATGAAATGCAACAAATGAATGAATGAAAATTTTAAAAATTTTGCAAAAATTTTGCCCTCACCCCCAAACTCAAATGAAACATTGTCCTCAATGTCTAAAATGAATGCAAAGATGGGCAAAATTGTTTGAACTAATCAATTAATGAGATATATACAATTGGGGATTAAATCAACATAAGCTCAAGTATTTGAAAATTAGCTCAAAATGATATTAACAATGAAGCTTTAGAGAGAAAAATGTGGAAAAGTATCCCAAATGTATGAATTTACACTGCTTAAGATGTTGCTTAACCTGCTGCGTAGGGTAAAGCGAAAGCATAAGCATTGGCAACATACCATAAGCATAAATAGTAAAAGGGTAAGCTGTTACCTCCAAATGATGTGAAACAGATGCGGCTCAAAGAAGATTGTGTAACTCATCAATGTCAACAAAATTAGGATTGAAGAAAAAGATAAAATACAAAAATAATGTACAAGAAGATGAAAAAGTGTAAAGAAATAAAATCTAACAGTTAAATCAAGAATTAAACCAAAAAGCATTCACAGAATAACTATGTCCATAGCAGAAGATAAGATAAAATAAAGTAAACTAAAGGAAAGAAATGCAAGTATAATTATAAAAACTAATTACCAAAGTATTATAACTATTACTAAAGTTTGAAGATTAAAATAAACAGATTATAAAATAAACCTAAAACAGAAACTAAAACTGAATTGAAAAACTAGTACTGTTACTGCTACAGTACTAAAACTAATACTAAATTGCTTCTACTGTTCAAGCTCTGCTGTCAAGGCTTTGTTGCTGCATCAGGGTCTACTTCAGGTTCTACAGTAGGTTCATTGTGGTCTGAAGTTTCAGAAGCAATTTCCAAATTTTCTGTGAGGTCTTTCATTTCTTGAAGCATGTCTTGGCCCCAGTGGTATAAATTGTTATAAGATTGGGCCAATTTGTTGTAGAGCTCCAACATTTGAAGTTGTTGCTGCTTCTGGTTCTTCTTGAGAGATGAAAATCTCTTTTTAAATTTCTTTTCTAGCTTCTTCTTTTGGTTGACCTGCTGCTGACCCATGGTATCAATTTTGACTTCTACGCTCTTCAAGGTAGCAAGGATATCTGTGGTGTTAGGTGAGGGAACAGATGGTGGGACAGTGAAACTTGCTATTTTGGATTCTAAGGATCTTAAGAGGGGCAAAATGTCTGCTGAAAACTGCGAGGCAGTGGTTGGTTGGGGTTCTACTGGTGCAAAGGTAGTGGGGTCTGCAGTACCACTAGCTTCAGGATGCTGCTGTAACAAAGCATAGGTATGGCCTACTTTCTCACAAACATCCATGTGCAGCAACATTGTGCTGTCTATATGTGATTCACCAGAAACTGGCAACAGCTTATATAGACTAGCATCAAAGTTAAATGAGTTGGCTATGGCAGTTATATATCCTCCAAAAACTATACTACCTTTGGTATGCTTTGTGACAATTTGGTGCCAATGAGTAGCTATGAAATGGGCTGTGCTTACTTGTTTTCTCTCCTTCATGCACCACAAGAAAAATAAGTCTCCAGCACCCACAATACTGTTACTGTGTCCCCTTCCTAAAACAGTGTAAGAAATGAACCTATGGAGGTATTTCAACACATGATCAACTATCCTAGAGGCTTTTGCAGTCCTCTGTCTATAATAACCCCCAAAAGGTGCAATATCTTTCCAGAATTGAACAGGACCATAAACAGTTTGCTGCCACTCAATATTTTTATAGCCCGAATCCTGAAAACCAAAAATTGCATTCATAGCATCCACGTCTAACTCCCTGTCAATGCCAGCACATCGAAAATATATCATATCCTTATGCTTAGGTACTGTTGGTTTGATATTCAGTCTTAAGGAACTCAAAAATTCCAAGGTCAAATCCTTGTACACTGGTTCCCTAATCCTAGCAAACTTAGTCCAGCTGATAGCATCTAAATAGGCAAATACAGAGTCATAAATGCCTAGCTCTTTTAAAATCTGCTCATCCATATATTTGTTTGCCAAAATAGGTTTAGAAACTAAACTGTCATAAGCATTTTTTATATCCATGTTTCTAAAAGCCCAAGGTAATGGAGAAATTACCTCATCTATATCATTAGCAGATAGCAGTCTTCTTTGGAGAGTTTAAGGGCGACTGAGATACAGGTGTTTGGACCGCTGGTGGTGGAATTTGCGAGGAGGACCTAGTCCTTTTGCTGACTGGTTCAGAGGATGGTTGAGGTGGAGAGTTTAGGTCGAAAGGAACAGAGGGTGGTTTTTTTCATTTTCCGACAGGGGCTTTCTTGGGTCTACCTGCGGCCTTTTTAGTTTTACCTTTAGACTTCGTTTGAGTAGCGCAGGTTCAGGCATTGGTTCTGGGAACTGAGTGTCGAAAATGGGTGTCTCATTTTGCGGCTCAATTTGTGGCGAGAGGGGGGTCGGCGGAAAGAGAGTTGGTGTTTGGCCTGGGGGTAGTGGTGGCAATTGAGGCGGTGGTGATTGAGGTAGCGGCGGCGTTTGTGGTGGTGGTGACTGAGGGAGCAGCGGACTGGGACTGGGGTTAGGGTTTGTGGGTAGAGAGGATGGAATACCCATTTTTGATTTGACAGAGTGTCGAAATCTTCTGGGTTTGGGTTTGTGGGTGGACCACATTTTGGTTCTCACCATTTAATGAAAAGAAAGAAACTTTTCAGCTTCCCTTAAAAATTGCCGGAAAAAATGGTGCGGGAAGGGAGTTGGCAGAATGAGAGTTGTGGCTTATCGGGAGTTTGGGTGAGGGTTTCATAAAAATGGCGAAAGTTTTGGGCTTTTTAAAATGTGAGGCAGGCAACTGGTAATTTGGGCTGTGCTTGGGGTTAAGCATAGGGTTCAGCAGAATTTGCTTGGGATACTGCTTAGTAAGCAACATCATCAGCAAGTTTCGACAGGTTTTGGGAAAATTTGTGATTTTACTTACCAAAAACAGTCCAAAAGCTATGGAATGCTATCATGACCCTCAGCAATTACCAAATTCACATTAATACCACAAAATTGAAAATTTTAAGCTCATTATCTCTCATAAACTTAGTAAGCATAGCACATGTTCTTTTAGCTTTTTACAAGCATGGTTCAATTGAGGCACCAATTGTGACTACCTTTTTGCACACTTAATGAAATGGTCTCCTTTCTAGACTTATACCAAAAGCACATTTTCAGCAGCATTTGAGACAAGTTCCAAACATTCAAAAATTTCAGAAAAGACATAAGAATTGACTTCTTAAGCAGCATGAACAGTAGCATGAACAGTAACAAAAATCTGCAGACTGTAAAAACTAGCAGCAATTCAAACAAAAACATGTAAATTCCTAACAGATTACAGAACTATATATACACTAAAAGGTAAAACTTAACAAACACTATCTTTGCACCTCAATAAAGCTCACATCAGTCCTAAATATCAAAATTGATCCTCATTCAAGTTGCATTTCACAGAATTTACACAAGACACAAAATCAAACATGTGCTATCAAGTAGATTGCAATATCAGCAATTTAACACAAGTTTAAAAGTGTTACTGTTCACAGGTACTGGATAAAGTGTAGAATTTTGCTTATACTTGCTCCCTTTCAATTTTTTTCTTTTTGCTACAAGCGTTAATTTTCCCAATCTTCATGAATGACCTACAAAAGATAAACAAATGTCACTTTTGAGTTTAATGAGGGTAAAAACTGAAAATGAAATGAAATGGAAATTTAATAATCTATAAAAGGATACGCTTGGGTTGCCTCCCAAGAAGCGCTTGTTTAAGGTCTTAAGCTTGACCTTCCACTCCAAATCACCTAAATATCCCTGATTGGAGAACCAAGCCGTGAAACCTCTACAACATTTTGTGTGGGTTCTCCAACAATATAGTGCTTTAATCTCTGCCCATTAACTTTGAAAGTCCCTGAGGTTTCATTGCCTATCTCAACAGCTCCATAGGGGTATACCTTTATAACAGTGTAGGGCCCTGACCATCTTGACTTTAATTTTCCGGGAAATAACCTTAACCTAGAGTTATATAGGAGAACAACATCCCCTTCCTGAAATTCTTTCCTCCTAATATGCTTATCATGCCATCTCTTAGTTCTTTCATTGTAAAGCTTGGCATTTTCATAAGCATCCAATCTAAGTTCCTCAAGTTCATTTAGTTGCAGCATTCTTTTTTATCCTGCAGTTTTTAAGTCAAAATTCAGTGTCCTTATGGCCCAATATGCTTTATGCTCCAACTCCAAAGGTAGATGATAAGCTTTCCCATAAACCAATCTAAATGGGGTGGTGCCAATAGGAGTTTTAAAAGCTGTTCTATAGGCCCAAAGAGTATCATCTAACTTTAGTGACCAATCTTTCCTTGAACTATTCACTGTTTTCTCAAGAATTCTTTTAAACTCTCTATTTGAGATCTCCACTTGACCACTAGTTGCGGATGGTAGGGTGTTGCAACCTTATGCTTCACTCCATATTTTTGTAATAATCTTTCAAATTGATGGTTGCAAAAATGAGAACCTCCATCACTTATAATGGCACGTGGAGTTCCAAATCTTGTGAAAATGAACTTTTTAAGGAATTTAATCACAACTCTAACATCATTAGTTGGAGATGGTATAGCTTCAACCCATTTACTCACATAATCTACTCTAACTAAAATGTATTTGTGTCCAAAGGACGATGGAAAAGGTCCCATGAAATCAATGCCCCACACATCAAATAGTTTCACTTCCAATATATTTTGGTGGGGCATTTCATCTCTCTTCGAGATATTACCCATCCTTTGACACCTATCACAAGCATTTACAAACTTCCTCACATCCTTAAACATGTGTGGCCAAAAGAACCCTGCTTGAAGAACTTTTTCTGCAGTCTTTGTCACACTCATATGACCCCCATAAAGTGAAGAATGGGAATCTTTAATAACATTCCCTATCTCCTCATCAGCTAAACATCTTCTAATCAACCCATCTCCACATCTCTTAAACAAAAATGGCTCTTCCCAATCATAATCCTTTACATCAAAAAGAAATTTCTTCTTTTGCTGCCATGTTAGGTCAGGTGGGAGGATTCCACACACTAGATAGTTCACGAAATCTGCATACCAAGGGGTTTTTGCATTCATGATTACTAACAGTTGCTCATCAGGAAAATAATCATCTATTGGGGGCTCTTTTCCCAAATTATCTCCTTGTTCTTGCCTCAATCTAGACAGATGATCTGCTACCACATTTTCTACTCCTTTCTTGTCTTTAATTTCCAAGTCAAACTCTTGAAGGAGTAGCACCCACCTTATCAATCTAGGTTTAGCCTCTTTTTTCTGAAGGAGATACTTGATAACTGCATGATCCGTGTACACTATTACCTTTGACCCCACAAGATAGGACCTGAATTTGTCTACTGTAAATACCACTGCCAAAAACTCTTTCTCTGTAGTAGAGTAATTTATTTGAGCATCATCTAAGGTTCTACTTGCATAGTATATTGCATACACCTTCTTATCTCTCCTTTGTCCCAAAACAGCCCCAATGGCATAATCGCTAGCATCGTACATTAACTCAAAAGGTAATGACTAATCGGGTGGCTGCATAATAGGAGCAGATATCAAAGCTTCCTTTATCCTGCAAAAAGCATTCATACAATTAGTATCAAAATGGAATTCCACATCTTTACTTAATAAATTAGTAAGAGGCTTAGAAATTTTAGAGAAATCCTTGATGAATCTCCTGTAAATTCCAGCATGCCGCAAGAAACTCCTCACTCCCTTCACGGATGTTGGGGGTGGCATTTTCTCAATAATTTCTACCTTTGCTTTATCCACTTCAATACCCCTGTTTGACACAAGATGTCCCAAAACAATTCCTTCTTGTACCATAAAATGGCACTTTTCCCAATTCAAAACTAAATTGAACTCTTCACATCTCTGCAAAACCTTAGACAAGTTAGATAAGCATTCATCAAAAGATTTACCATATACAGAAAAATCATCCATGAACACTTCCATAATACCCTCAATCATGTCAGAAAATATGGATATCATACATCTTTGAAATGTAGCAGGGGCATTACATAGTCCAAATGGCATCCTTTGATATGCAAAGGTACCATAAGGACATGTGAAGGTAGTTTCATCCTGATCATCTGGGTGAATAGGGATCTGAAAGAACCCTGAATAGCCATCCAAATAGCAAAAATAAGAATGATGAGCTAGTCTCTCAAGCATTTGATCTATAAATGGTAATGGAAAATGGTCCTTTCTAGTTGCATTATTCAATTTCCTATAGTCTATACACATTCTCCATCGATTCTGATCCTTGTAGGTATTAGTTCATCATTTTCATTTTTCACTGCTGTGATGCCCCTTTTCTTGGGTACAACATGAACTAGACTTACCCAATTGCTGTCAGAAACAGGGTAAATGATACCTGCATCAAGCAATTTCAAGATCTCCTTTTTCACAACCTCTTTCATATTTGGATTCAATCTCCTCTGTGACTCTCGAGAGGCTTTACGATTATTTTCCAACAAAATTCTATGCATGCACACAGAAGGATGTATTCCTTTAATATCATCAATGGTGTAACCGATTATCCTTCTATGCTTTCTAAGAACTCTTAATAATTTTTCAACCTCACAATCATTCAATTTAGCACTAACAATCACAGGATATGTAGAATTTTGACTTAGAAAAGCATACCTGAGATTTTTTGGAAGAGGTTTCAACTCTACCTTCGGTGCTTCATTTTTTTCAAGCTTTGATAATGAAGTTGTTTCTTGCTTCAAGTCCCCAATCTTCTCAATATCAGCCATAGGCAAAGGTGGATTTCCTTCCAAAATTGTAGCATATTCTGCAGCTTCTTCAATCTCATCCCATTTTTTGATGTTATGAACCAAACAAGCTTCTAAGGGATCTTTAGGATGTTGCTTTTTAAGCACTTCTCTGACCTCTTCATCTATCACATCAATTCTCAAGCATGAATTTGAATCATCTCTCTTTTTCATTGCTTGAAACAAATTAAATTCAACTTTCTCTTCCCCAACTTCTAATGTAAGCCTCCCATTTTTTACATCAATCACAGCTCCAGCAGTAGCAAGGAAAGGTCTACCAAGAATAATAGGAATGTGTACATCCTCCTCCATGTCCAATGCCACAAAATCCACTGATATGAAAAAATTTCCAACTTTTAGAGGAACATACTCAATTACCCCAATTGGAAATTTAATAGACCTATCTGCTAACTGTAGTGAGATGGTAGTAGGCTTCATTTCTCCAATCTTCACTTTTTCATAGATAGACAATGGCATTAGACTAACACTGGCTCCAAGATCACATAAAGCCTTATCTATACTAATATCCCTAATGTGACATGGTATGGAAAAACTTCCAGTATCTTTCAGTTTGGGTGGAAGCTTATTTTGCAAAATAGCACTGCTTTCTTCCGTGAGAGCTACAGTCTCAAATTCCTCCAATTTCTTCTTGTTAGATAAAATCTCCTTCAAAAATTTAGCATATGAAGGCATTGGTGCTAAGGCATCAGTGAAAGGAATAGTCACATGCAAAGACTTCAATACTTCTAAGAACTTCCCAAATTGTTTATCCAATTTCGCTTTCTGGAACCTTTGTAGGAATGGTAAAGGTGGCATGTAGGCTTTAGGTGCAACATATTTAGGTTCTTCCTCTTTGCTCTCCCTCTCATTACTTCCTTTTTCTTCCATTGAATTTTCTTTCTCAGCTTCAATTCTAACTTCAGCTTCAGTTTGTTCATCTCCTTCTCTGTTTTTCTCTTCTTCAATTTTCTCTTTAATCTTTTTATCTCCATTCTCTAATATTTTTCCACTTCTCAATGTAATAGCCTTACAATGCTCCCTTGAATTCTCTGGCTGGCTAGGGAGCTTCCCAAATGCTTTGTTATTTGAAGAGCTAGCTTGTTGAGTTATTTGATTCTCTAACATCTTGTTGTGTGTTGCCATTTGATCCACTTTAGATGCTAATTGAGAAATCATTTCTTGTTGACTTTGATGGCTCACAAGTAGAGTCTCAATCATAGCTTCCAATCTAGTTGTCTTGTCTGGTTGTGCTTGTTGTGGTAGAGGTGGAGCAGGTGCATTTTGAGGTTTAGAAATTCCAGGAGGAGGGCCTCTATTATGCTGAAAATTCTGATGTTATTGATACCCAGAAGGTTGCTGAAAGTTCTGATTTTGTCCTTGTCTACCTCCCCAAGAGAAATTGGGGTGGTTTCTCCATGCTGGATCATAAGTTGCAGAAAATGGGTTACCACCTGGTCTTTGATTGTAGTCCCCATATAATCCACTTGCTCACTTGAAAAATCTTGATTAAGTGCAGAAAAATCTACTGCACAATTGACATTTGCAGCTCCAACTTCTACTGAGTTACTAGAACCTCCAGCTGAAGAATCCACTTTCATGCTTATCTTGTCCATTTTTCTCGTCAAAGCATCAAACTTAGCATTAATCATATTCATGGCATCAAGCTCAAACATACCAGCTGGTTTCTTGATCTCATTCCTCTCACAACTCCATTGGTAGTTGTTATAAGCAATTTTATCAAGAGCAGAAAAAGCTTCATCTTCAGATTTCTCCATAAGATCACCTCCAGAAGATGCATCAATTGTACTTCTAATAGCTGGTGAAACTCCATTGTAAAAGTGTTGAACAAGCATCCACTTAGGAATCCCATGATGTGGACATCTCCTTTGCAAATCCTTGTACCTCTCCCATGCTTCATACAAGCTCTCATCATCTCTAGGTTTGAAAGAAGTCAGCTCATTTCTTAGCTTAGCTGTCTTGCTTGGTGGAAAATATTGAGCTAAAAATGCTTGAGAAAGTTCATCCCATGTTGTGATAGAACCCGGTGGCAATGAATGTAACCACTCTCTAGCTCGGTCCTTCAGAGAAAAAGGAAATAATCTGAGTCGAATTGCATCATCAGAAACTCCATTTATCTTCAACATATCACTGATCTCAAGAAAGTGTGCTAGATGCACATGTGGACTTTCACTTGGATTTCCTCCAAATTGTGATTGTTGTACCATCTGACAGAGTGTAGGCTTCAGTTCAAAATTATTAGCTTCTACTCTTGGTCTTGTGATACTTGGCATGAAATCCCCAATGTTAGGATAGGCATGATCCTTCACAGAGCGGTTGTTATTGTTGTTGGCCATTTCTTCTTGTAATTGCTCTTGCTCTTGTGCTCTTTCTTATTGTTGTTGAGCTTTAATTTCAGCTTTTCTCCTTTTAGATTCTGCTCTTAAAGCTTTTGCTGTCTTTCTATTTCTGGGTCAAAGAATAGATTGATTTCTTCACTTTTTGTCATTCTCATAAAATAAAGCACCTGAAAAACAAAATAAACAAATTCTCAAAGTAAAATGGTAAAAAGAAAATAAAATAAAATGCCCAAATTAACCAAACAAACATTTGTTCAATATCAAACAAAAATCAAATCCTCGGCAACGGCGCCAAAAACTTGATGGGGTGAATCCGCAAGTATACGGGTCGTCTCAAGTAATAAAGTGATGAATCAAGTATCGTTCCCACGAGGATTTGCTGTTTGAGTACCGAACTATGAATGAAGAGATTATTTGGGCTAATGATTAATGGATAAATGGTAAATGTAAATAAGCAAGGTAAATTGATTAATCTAATTGAAATGGGTAAAGAGCAAATAAATAAATTCTAATTATAGTTCGCAATTGAACTAAATTAACAATGGGTAATTTAAATGAAAGTCTAATTATATTAAAAGTGATTCTAGAATTGGGGGTTTATGCATAAATTAATTGGGATTTGTCTTGGGCATTCCAATTTTTAGGGAAAAATAGAGTTTGAAGGTGATTAATTCTAAATTCCTTTGATTTCTTTTTCAAGCAAATCCAAGTGTGTTCTAAAATAACCAAACCTACTTTCGTACGATATTTGATTAATTTAAAACCCATTAAGTTTTGTAACCAATTATTATTCCTCTTAAAACCCAAGTTTATTTCTAAATCTAGGTGATTTTAAGTTCCAATCCTTGATTATCTATCAATGACTTTCACCTTTCGGTCCTTCAATCAAAGATTAACACAATACCCAATGGGTACCAACATTAGGCAAGTAAATCAAGCACACAAGGAAGGAATCAAAACTCATATTTATGTAAAATAAGGAAATACCCAGTCCAAATCCACAAATTAATCTAAAACATATTTCCCAACTCTGAAATTTAAAGAGTTTACTCACTCATGATGGTATTTACAAGAAAAGTTGATGGAAAAGTAATGAAAACATGATAAAAGGACTAAAATAGAAAAAACCAAAGTAGAAGAACCAAAATCTCTAGTTTCTGGAGCTCTAAAACTGGTGCAGCAGCTCCTCCCCAAGAGAAAATGGCGTCTCCTCTCTCTCTCTATTAAATTTTCTTTCCTTTTTGTCTTTCCTCCCTTTTCCTCTTGTGGCAAAAATTAGGAAATGATGAATTTATATGGTCCTAAAAAGCTGCCCTAAAAGTAAATAAGAGCCAAGGAGTGGATAGGAAATGAGATGTAAAATTATCCCAGTCAGCAGCATTTTTCACATTCTAGGTAGTCTGCTTAGGGTTCGGCTTAACCCTAAGCAACTTCTCAGCAAATTTCAGCTTCTGGTCGCACTGTCTGCTTAAGGTTAAGCAGACCCTCAGCAAATCTCGGCAGACTTAGAGTAAAATAGACTTTTCTGCTCATGCTTGACTTGTGCTGCACCTCAAGCACTGCTGCTTTACCCTAAGCGGGATCTTAAGCAAAGTCTCAAGCAAATTTCGGCTAACTTGCTCTTTCAAGGCTTGATTTCTTCAACTTTCCTCTATGCTTAAAGGGCTCGAAATTTCTTCAAATCACTTCCTAATGCACTCATTGATCTTCGATTTGCCACAAAATCCTATCAAAAATAACAAAATTATGAAAATCAAATATAAAGTATCTAAAGTTAACAAATAAGCTAAAATAAAGCTAAAAACATAAAATATACTAAAATATAAGGGCAAAATGAATGCAAAACTACCCTAAAATGCCTATATGAAATGAGTATAATAGGGATTTTGTGTTGTGGCTTGAAATTGATGTTGTTAAGGTTGATTGTTGACTATTTGAAGTGCCATGAATGTGATTGAAGTTTGGGAGTTAGGTGGAATTGAGAAATTGAGAGTGTTGTTTTCATCCAGGAATTCTGGACCTTGAGTTCAGTGTACTTTCATGGCCATAAGTAGAGTTATGTTGCTCTAATTGGTGTGAGGCTAATTGAAGATGAAACCTAGGATAATTTGCCACATTTTTCGTGTAGAGACCCTACCCAGAAACTGAACCTAACTTGGCCTAAAATTGACTTGAATCTAGGTAACTATATGCTGGACTTGGAAAAATAACCATATGAACAGTAAATGTTCAAATGGCCATAACTTACTCTAGGAAGGTCAGAATGATCTGATTCTTAAACCATTGGAAAGGATAGACATAGGAGCACATTTTTCATGGAGAACATAGAACCCAGTTTTGACTCTAACCCAACCAAAATGCTAGAATAAATTAGGTCAACAATTCTGACCAAAACTAAAAATGCCCTGAAATTCTGGACTTTGACCTACCCTACCAGTTTTGGCAAAAATGCCATAACTTGGTCCACAAAACTGCAAATGCAGTGAAACCAAAGCCAGAAATCTCTATAAGACTTAGAACTACAAATTTGGTGTTTTGACCAAAACCCAGAACCTAATGAAACTTGGCCAAATTGTTAGAAAAATTCAGTATCCCAAATCCTAAAATTGGACTAAATAACCACTTGACCCCATAATAATATTTAGATCATATCTCTCACCAGGAAACTCCAATTGAGATGAGCCATATTTTTTTGAAAACCTAAGAAGCAGGGCTCCAACCTTGATTTAGGAACTTTCCTCAAATTTTGAGTGTAAGAACCCTAAAATGGGAATCAAAGACACTAACCTGAACCTGAAATCCTAAAGGCATAGGATTCATGAGTCCAGGTCAGTTAATTAGCCGTAACTCACCCTACATAACTTGAAAAATTATGATTCTTGAACCTGAGTGACCCTAAGACATAGGAGAATAACTCATATGAAGGACATTAGGCCTAAAAATGACTGTAGCATATCCAAATGACTAGATAAAGTGTGATTCTAGAGTCTGCCTGGTTCTGAAACCAGAAAAGGTTAATGAACCAGTTTTGGTAATTTGACCATAACTTGAGTTCTAAAACTCCAAATGACATGATTCAAAAAGAAAAACAAAGATAAGACATAGAGGAACAACTTCCATGAAGGAAGTGTGGCCAAAAAGTGGCGACATCTTGACTAATTTGCTAGGTGAATTTAAGACACTAAATCTGGACCTTGAGAAAGGTTCATAAAATGACTTGTCATATGATATGAAATTAACTAAAATGATTTGCTAAATATAAAAGTGATATGAATATGCATGTGAGACTTATATTTCCCATCACAAGTAACATGAAAATGCTATGAAACACAACTAGTACGTAACATGAAATAATGAAACAATAAGTACTTAATAATACTACTTTGCCCAAAGTATACCTAGTCTTATGTATATAGCATAGATTGATTGGTATACCAATTAGGGATTACAGATTGCAGTACTACCCACAGGAATAATCATTGATAGATAATATATATCCGATATGGTTGTTCTACAGGCTTGATGCCTGCCCGTTGGCCATTGTGCCTATTATGATTTCTGGCTTTATGCCTGCCCACTAGCCTTGTGCCTGACGTGACCGATGTATACAGGATAGACATATGGATGTCTAACTAGTATACTCCCGTGTATCTAGTGTCTATAGTCTGTCATAGGTTACTTGGGCACATATATGAGTAATAAGCTTTAAAATTAAATAATTACATGAAGAGATCACTAATATGAATTTAATAAGACTAAATATGAGATAAATGACCAGAAAAGATCCTGATAAGTTTATTTGCTCCCAAAGTCAATAAACATGTAAATGACTACAAATTTACAGAATTTACTTTTCCTTATGAAATTATACATAGAATAATTATCTTTAATTATTTAGTTTATTTCCTTTTATTTTATGCATCACTAAGCAATTTGCTTAGCACGTTGGTTTTACCACGCATAGGTACAAGAGATCACCAGCAGCAGCAGCAGTAGCAGTAGTGCCTACATAGGATTTTGGATCAGATTTTCCATTGTGTGGTTATCACCTTAGCAGTCCATTTTTTTGGTAGGGCCCATGTATATTTAGCTTTTGTATTTTGATCATTGTGCATAAACGGGATGTAATTCATTTTGGGACTGTAAATAAATTGTAAATTGTTATATATGAATTTTATTACTGTATATGAATTTTATATGAATGGAATGAAGAATATTTACTTGAAATTTATATGAGCCATGATGATATGATATGATATGGAAAAGAATGAGATGGATAGTATGATATATGATATGAGATTTTTAACAGGTAAATAATGGAACCTGCCGTACGCTAATATAAAGAGGAGACTCTGTCTGGGTCTCCACAAAAATAAGATGTGATAAAAAAAATTTCAACATATGGGATAATATAAATACATGGAGTTTAAATTAATACGGTATAAGATAAGACAAGATAGGGTGCTCCGGCATCGAATGTGGCACACCTTGCTCGGCTACACTGTAGACAAGTAAGAGATGTCACATTTAGTGGTATCAGAGCAAAGGTTTAGGCGGTCCTAGACCTAGTTAGATAGAAAGAGATAGTGGGTATAACATGCACATGCCTTTATTTAGGAGTCGAGATGACACTAATGCAGATCTATTCTCTGTCTGTTTTATAGGACTGATGGAGTTTGATCCTTCAGAGCAAGGGTCTTTCAGACCTGAGGATGAGGAGATTGGTAGTCATATACCTGCTTCTAGTCAGGGGCGAGATAGGAGAGAGGAGTAATCTCATAGTGCTATTAGGAGGGCACAACAGGCTTTTCTAGAGCGGATGACTCAGATGCTCCGCCAGGTTATCGAAGCCATCTCACAGCCACAGCTACAGCCACAGCCACAGCCTGTACAGGGGTCCCCACTGGAGAAGTTGAGAAAATATGGGGCCATTGACTTTAAAGGTAAGAAGGAAGATGACCCAGCCGCCGCAGAGCATTTGCTGGAGAGGACAGAAAGGGTGCTACAGCAATTATACTGCACACCAGAGTAACAGTTGGAGTTTGCTTTGTCACTCTTACAAGAGGATGCCTACCAGTGGTGGGTTATGGTGTCTAGAGTCGTACCACTGACAATGCTTACTTGGGACTTCTTCTTGGCTGAGTTCAAGAAGAAGTATATTAGTCATGTGTACATAGAGGCTAGAAGGAGAGAGTTCTTAACTTTGAGGCAGAGGCAGCTCACGGTCTCTGAGTATGAGAGGGAGTTCGTGAGACTCAGCCGGTATGCTTGGGAGATGATGCCTATGGAGGCAGATAGATATATAGGTTTGAGGATGGGCTAAATGATAACATCAGACTTCTGGTGATGGCACATCGACTTACGAACTTCTCATAGTTAGTGGCTGCAGCTCTCAATGTGGAGAGAGTATGAGGTGATGAGCAGTCCAGGAGGGATAGACAACGTAAGAGGGGTTCCAGATAGGGCCAGTCCAGTACCCCAGTTTTTGATAGTAAGAAGCCCAAGGGCCAGACACAGGGCTAGAGAGGCGAGTCTGGCATATCTATGGCCAGTTCTCCTAGCATAGCAATAAGGGGATCAGTCTCGGTGCCAAAGTGTACACATTATGGGAGGAGACACCAAGGAGAGTGCCGACTATTGACTGGAGGATGCTTCAAATGTGGATCTACAAATCACTTTTTGAGAGATTTTCCACAGATCAGTGCTTCCATTGCCCGACCACAAACTGAGAGATCTGCCCCCGCAGCATAGAGGGGTCGACGACTTGCGAGACCAGAGATAGCTAGTACATCACAGAGACCTGTTACAGAGACTGTTGAGAGGCAGAAGGCTAGAGTAGCACTTCGTGTATATGCTATGAGGGCTTGAGAGAAGCCAGATCTGGCAGACGTTATCAGAGGTACAATTTCCATTTATAATACCTTTGTATATGTATTGATCATTACTATATACACATTGTACCCCTGTTAATAGAGAGATATAGATAGATGGGTTAGAAGATAACATACTTGTCACTAACCCTTTAGGCCATAAGGTGATGGTAGATTATCAATCGAAAAGGATTACATTAAAGATAGTGGATGGAGATGAGAAGGAGACTGTATATGAGATGAAAGAAGGCGGGTGTAGAATTGGTTAAGGATAAGATTGTAGAGTTAGATCTAGTAAGACAAACTAAGGGGAAAGTGAAGCATTATAACACAAAAAAGTGGAGAAGCAAGAAGATAATAGTTCATTGACTATTTACACCGGGTAAATTTCAAGGAAGAAATTTTTATTTAGAGAGGGAGAATTGTAACACCCTCACTTTAGGTAGTCTGTACATATAACATGGCATATGGAAAGAATGAGATGGATAGTATAACATATGATATGAAATTATTTTTAACAGGTAAACAGTGGAATCCGCCATGCACTAATAAAACAGAGGAGACTTTGTCTGGGTCTCCACAAAAATAAGATGTGATAAAAAAAAATATTTCTATACGTAAGATAATATAATTAAATTAATATTATACACGATAAGACAGGATAGAGTGCTCCGGCACCAAATGTGGCATACCTTACTCGACTACACTGTAGATGGGTAAGGGGTGTCACATTTAGTGGTATCAAAGCAAAGGTTTAGGCATTCCTAGGCATAGGTAGATGGAAAGATAAAGTGTGCATAACATGCATGAGCCTTTATTTAGGAGTCAGGGTGACACTAATGCAGATCTGTTCTTTGTCTATTTTATAGGATTGATGCAGTCTGATCCTTCAGAGGAAAGGTTTTACAGACCTGAGGAGGAGGAGATTGGTAGTCATATACCTATCCGTAGTCAAGAGCAAAACAAGAGAGAAGAGTCATCGCATGGTGCAATGGGTAGAGCACAGCAGGAGTTCTTAGAGCAGATGACTCAGATGCTCCTCCAGGTTACTGGAGTCATTCCACAGCCATAGTCGTAGCTACAGTCACAGCCTGTACAACGGTCCCCACTAGAGAAGTTAAGAAAGTATGGGGCCATCGACTTTAAGGGTACAAAGAAAGATGACCCAGCCACTGCTAAGCATTGGCCAGAGTGAACTGAGAGGGTATTGCAGCAGCTACACTGCATCCCAGAACAGTAGTGGGAATGTGCTCTGTCGTTACTATAAGAGGATACCTACCAATGGTGGGTGACAGTGTCTAGAGTAGTACAACTTGCATAGATTACTTGGAATTTCTTTCTGACTGAGTTCAGAAAGAAGTATATTAGTCATGTGTACTTAGAGGCTAGAAGGAGAGAGTTTCTGACATTGAGACAGAGACAACTTACGGTTTTTGAGTACGAGAGAGAGTTTGTGAGGTTAAGTAGATATCTATGGGAGATGATGCCTACAGAGGCAGATCGGTGCCGTAGGTTCAAGGATGGACTGAATGATAACATTAGACTTCTGGTGATGGCACATGGGCTTACTGACTTCTCCCGGTTAGTGGCTGTAGCCCTAAATATGGAGAGAGTGAGAGAGAGTGAGCAAACTCGGAGAGATAGGCAGCATAAGAGAGGATCTGGACCGGGGTAGTCTAGCATGCCGACTTCTGCTAGTAAGAGGTTTAAAGGTTCATAGGGCCAGACACAGGGCCAGAAAGGCCAGTCTGGAGTATCTATAGCCAATTCCCTGAGCACAATAACAAGGGGATCAGCCCCAGTGCCAAAGTGTACCCACTGTGGGAGGAAGCACCAAGGAGAGTACCGACTATTGACTGGAGGATGCTTTAGATGTGGATCTATGGATCACTTTTTGAGAGATTGCCCACAGAGGGGTGCTCCCACTACTCTACCACCAACCGAGAGATCTACCCCTGATGGTTACCGATTCCACAAAAAGTTAACTGAAATTATCAGTAATGAAATATTTTCTGAATGAATGCAATAAGTGGTAATCCAGGTCGAACCCTAGAGACTGAGTTACTAAATTTCGTGCACGTGTGTAGAGAAAAATAAACAAAGGTGGAGGGAGGGGGGGAGGGGCATTGTAAAACTAAATCAGAAGAAATCAAGTTCAGAAATTAAAGAACTAAATTTAGGTATAAAACTCTCAATTTAAACAAACTTCAGTCCAAGGTAATTCGCATTTCCAATGCATGACTCGATCATAGACAAAAGAAATATAATTATCTCTTATTGAATACTTAATGTAATTTACCAAACAGTGAGGTAAAACCCCTAACTTCCCGGCACTCTTGTTAACTCTAATTATTAACTGAATTGGTATTAAGCAATCCTTATCAATTTAATAACTGCTTTAAGAACAGGAAGTATTTAAGCTTGAATAACGATTTATAAAGCATAATCATTTAATTTACCCTATTGTTTCCTTAGGTTATTATCGAAAACTTGAATCATAATCAATTAAATCAAGCTTCAAAGGTTGATTTCCCTCCATTTTTCACCCTAAAACTCATACTTTCCTCCACTAAAAATTTAATCTACACCTTGAGGAAGCCTTAGGCAGCAAAAATTTGAAGGAAAACTTGAAGTTTGATGTAACACCCCTCACCCGACTACAGTGTAACCGAGCAAAGTGTGCTACATTCGGTGTCGGAGCACCCTATCTTGTCTTACTTTATTATTTTAATAATTTGATCTCGTTATATTTTAATATCAATTATTTTTCCAGAGAGAAACAAGCGGAGTTTCTCCTATTTTATTATCAGTTGACGTATTTCACTATTCACCTACTTGAAATTTTTAATAATATTTTACAATAAAAATATCATTCATGCTTATCATATTCATCTCACATTCAATTCTTGTAATTCACATACTTATTTGTACAAATCTATTCATACTTAATTCATATGTAAACATTCTCAAATTACATAAGCAAAATTTTCAAATTTCCTTAATTTACATAATTTACAAAATAATTACATAATTTCATAATTTACATGATCTACAAATTAATTACAGCTCCATAATCTATATTTCAACATACAATTCATAGTTTACATTACAAATAATAACTAATTATAATGTACAAAATATATAATATGACCTATATGGGCCCTATCTGCATGCATTGCTGAGGAGGTGACAACCTTGAATACTTCAGACACTTCTGCAGATCAAAACTCCAAAATCTCTGTTTAGTATTCGCTGGGCTTTAACTTCAGTACCTGCGTGAGGAAATAAATCCATCGCGCTAAGCATTGCTGCTTAGTGGTGCAATAATATGACAAGAAATAATGTATACAAATAAAAATAATTGGAGCATATTTTCTATACTCAAGATTTTACTGGGTTCATATGAAATTTGCCATACAGTATATTTTTCATCATTTATGTTGTTCTCTAGAACCTCTTCTGTCATAAGTTTACAATAATCATTTATATAATGTATAAATAAATCTAAATTTATACTTATACTTATATTCTTATGAAAGTCACATTTGTAATGTTATTTAAGTTATAATTCTTCTACTAGTCTTTTTATCACTTCCTTGACACTTTCTAAGTTGTTTACAATCATTTCGTAATATTTAAAATTTTTAGAACTAGTTTAATTTACTTCAAATCATTCTAAGGAACAAATTTTTGGAGCTAATCTAATTTATTTCAAAACTTCTTCTCATTTATTTACTTTCTAGCATTTTTAATTGCTAATATTCATAACTTATTTTAATAAATTAGACTGCCCAAGTAACCTATAACAGGCTGACTAAACTGGATAACGGGTCGTTAGCACTGAACACCGCAGTGCCTCAGGCAGTCATACCATGGGACGCAGAACGTCAACCACGTATGCAGTCAGTATGGCTAAAAAGCCATGATAACACATAATCGAGCATAAAAGCCATGAATGTTAGCATAAAGCCATGAATGCGGGCATAAAGCCATGAGTACGGGCATAAAGCCATGAATACAGGCATAAAGCCTTTCGCGGTACTGCTAAAATAATACCCTATTAGCATGCCAATCTATCCAATCTGACACACGTGTCTAGGAAATACATGGGCACATAGTACTATTAAGAGTTTATATGTTTCATCATTTCATTATATTTTTCGTTTATATATTTTATAGCATTCTAATTTTGTTTATAATGGAAACATAATTTCCAAATTCACATTTCTAGGTAATTTATGCATTCATCATAATATTCATACTAATTACAATTCACATTCATTTAATCTCATGTACCATTCACATTCAAAACATCTTTCCTTTCTCTCTTGATGGGAACCTAAATCCCAAATGACACTTTTATCACATTTATTCATTCAACAATCTATTCATGTAAAGTACATTTCATACTTCAAGTTGTATTGCTAATATATTATAAACTCCATTGGTGTTGGGAGTATAAGTCTCAACAATCCAAGTTAATTTCATTTCATATTCAAGTGGTATCACTCATATTTTTTTAAACCTACTAGTAATGGGAATACAAATATTAATTATATATTCACATAACTTAAATGTTCATTAAGTCATTTAGGTAAATTACTATTTCTATTCCAAGTAATCCATGAACATTTCATGAATTCCAAATTTCATACCTTAATTTCCTCTACTAATTTAGTTATTATACTTTGTGTCTTTGTATTACTATTCACATTACTATTCACTCAAATTATTGACTTTTTAATACATAATAACTTTATTGAACCTAAGTTCACCAAGATACCACATTTTGCATTTTATTTTTTTTGGTATTGATTTCCAATACCATTTCAAAGCTTATCTTATGTTATTCAAAATTCTCAGATTTCATACCCTAGGTTTACTGTTCCATTGGTCATTTGTACAGTAGGAATTTGACAAAATTGTCTTCATGAAAGTTGTTCCTTATTGTGTATAGTTATATTTCTTTTTTTGAATCACTCCATTTGGAGTTTTGTAGCTCAAGTTATGGTCATTTTACCATAACTGGCCCGATTGACCTGTACCCAGAATTTCTGGGCAATTTGGTTCTGCCAGATTTGGTGACCTAAGTTTGGTTGGCAATTTGACTAGGTTATGGTTAGAATTTGATTTATGTTCTTTATGAAAGTTTTAGAGCTATGTCTCAGCTATTTTTTGGTAAAACTTCAGGTCAATTGGACCCTTCTACACTGAGTTATGACTAAATGAATAAACATTGTTCATTTGGTCATTTTGCCCAGGCAGAATGCAAGTCACCCGGATTAGGGCAATTTTTAAGTCAACTTGGTTTGGTTTTCTGGGCATAGTTTCTTCACCAAAGTTGTGCCATTATGTGTCTAGTTTTATGTCCAATTAGCCTTGCACCAATTGAACCTATACAACTCTATTTATGGCTGCCCAAACCTACTGGACTCACAACCAGTCCTGCAGGTCACCAAGGGCAGCATGCCTAAGCTCAACTCCAACATCCTTACTCACTTCAATTCCTCCTCACACACACTCAAATGGTCACTAATTGACCATTACAAGGTTAATATACCATTTCATGAGCAAACCCTAATTTGTTTTCACAAACCCTAATTTCCAAGTGTCCATTTCATGCTATCATGCCATCTAACACATCCAACACACATAATCCAACATCTAACTCAAGTTTTCTCATCACAAACCACTTCTAAATAATTCAAGTCATACAAATCAACAAATCTCATCCTTCTCCCATGGCTGCAAATTTTCATACATACTTCAATAAAATTGTTTTGTTCAATTTTTCAATAAACTCTCATTTAATTAGTCTTCCTAACAAGGATTAAAAAGAGAGGGAAGTAAGTATAGGCACTAACCTTTTTGAGCTTCACTTAACCTTGATTAAACCTCTCTAATCTCTTCTTCTTTGGCTGCCAATAGCTTTTTCTAGGTAAAAGATCAAATTTTTGTGAAGAAACTTGGCAATTTTGGTGAACAAATGGAGAGGAAATTCAAGCTTTTAAGCTTGAAAATGGTGGAACCTCTTCTCTCTCTCTCTCTCAACGTTTTTGGCTGTCCAAAGGTTGAAGATGCAGATTGTTTGTCAATTTTTGGTCTCTTTTATCTCTTTTAATGAGTTTAACAAATTGTGATTGGTGGAGGAAATTTAAATGACATCATATGATGTCATAATTAGCATTTTCTTTCATTTTCTTTTCTTCTCTTCTCTACTCATTTCCAATTTAATTTTTAGCAATATTTATTCCTATTTTAGATCATAATAATTATTTACTTAACTGGACAATTCGGCCAAAAATCATCTCTGAAGACGAAATGATCAAAATGCCCTCCGTTTGGCTTAACAGACTAAAAATGTCTGTACCGATTGAAAAATTTTTATAAACCTTTTCTTGGCATTCTAATGCCATAGAAATCTCAATGAATCTTCTCTGGAGTCCAAAAATTATTTTATAAATTTTCCTCTGGGTTTAGGGCTCCTAGTTACGAGAATTGTAACTTCCCATTGGGTTACCCATCGCTAGGGCCCCGACTCATTTAACTTGGTTGTATTTTATTTCTAAAATTTTTTCTTAATTTTTCTTACACTTATTTGAGTTATTTATGACTCCTCACTCTAGTCTAAATATTTTTCCAGACGTTCTAGCTATCCAGACTGACACCGATCACCGGAATAGTAGAATGTGCGGAATTGCTACAGTGAGGGTGTTACATTTGACATGTAAAGATTGATCCTAATTGAGGTTAGTGCTCTATACAAGCATCCTTTCTTCTTTAATTATTGTAAGCATGCTAAACTAGGTTAAAATTTCATAAAATTAAAAAACAACTATGAATAAATGGGAACCCCAATTTCGGCAGCCATAAGCATCTACAAATTAATGGTTTAAATTGTGTTAAACTTATTAGTGATGGTGTGACACCCCTTACCCATCTACAGTGTAGCCGAGCAAGGAGTGTCACATTCGGTGTCGGAGCACCCTATCTTATCTTGTCATGTATCTTATTAATTTAATGTCCATTTATTTATATTATCCCATGTGTAGAAATTTTTTTTATCACAATTTATTTTTATGGAGACGTGAACAGAGTCTCCTCTGTTTCTATTAGCGTATGGTGGGTTTTACTATTTACCTATTAAAATAATTTATATCCATTTCATATTTTCATATATCATCTCATTGCTCATATCAATTTCTCATACATCATATCATATCATAACTCATATAATTTTCAAGAAAATAAATTTCATTTCATTCATATAAAATTTAGATACAATAATTTATAAATTATTTATAATCACAAAATAATTTACATCGTTTACTTATATACAATAACCAAAATGCAAAATCTAAATATACATGAGCCCTACCAAAATGGACTGTTGAGGTGACACTGACACTGTAGCAGATCTGATCAAAATTCTATCTAGGCTCTAATGTTGCTGCTGCTACTACTGGTGATGGTGATGTGGCCCAACCGCAAGTGCACGGGTCGTACAAGTAATACAGTAAAGATATCGTTCCCACGAGGAGTTGAGTTAATGATTGAATTTTTGATATAAAAGTTGACTAAATCGAAGTATTTTTGAAATTAAAGTAATGAATTGATGGGTAATGGAGTATGAAATCTAAATGTGCAAAATTAATATTCTATTCAACAATGTATTAATTAAACTAAAATTGCATCAAATTGAAATAAGCAAGTTCAAATATGGCAATATTCAAAATGGTAAGCAATTAAATTCGATTAGAAATTAACAATGGTAAAAAGGTGATTCCGGAGTTCGGGATTTCATATTCGAGCTATTTTGGGATTTTAAATTGGTTATCCAATCTTGTGAAACTAATGGGTTTTAAGGAGATTAATTCTTAAATCCTTTGAATTCCCTTTCGAGTGAGACAAAGAGTGCTTTAATCAATCTAATCCTACTTTCGTGGACTTAGAGTTAATTAAGACCCATTAAGTTCTTTAATTAATCTGTGAATCCTCTTAATCCTTAGCCTATTTCTAGGTCTAAGTTAATTCAGTCCAATTTCTTGATTATCTATCACAGGGCCTTCTCCTTTCACTGCTTCAACCATGGATTAAGAACATCACTTAATGGGATCCTACACTAAGCATGTCATTAAGCACACAAGAAATAAATAAAACTCATTAAGACCACAAAATATGGATTACCCAATCAAAATCCACAAAATATCTCAAATATTACAACCCTTACTCCATAATCAAAAGTAAACTACTCACTATCCATAATGCTTACAAGATATTATGAGTTTATAAGGAAATAAAGCTTTAATCTAAGCTAAGAAATAAGAAATTAAACACTAGAAATGTAGAAAAATGTAAGGAAATAAAGAAATCTGCAAATCTTGGTTGAAAATGGTGTGGAAGGTGAAAGTGACTCTTCAAATTCTGCCTCTCCTCTCCTTTCCTTTTCTGCTCCTTGTCTCCCTCTCTAAAATGGGAAAATGAGACTATTTATAGCATTTTTCTGACTTGGAGCCCTAAAATGGTATGTTCTAGGAGGAATTATCTGAGGGAATCTTCTGCCAGCTCATTAATGAACTCTTTATGGGATCAGATAAGTGGATCGCATAAGTTATGCGCCCCTTATGCGATTTAAATCTGATTCTGGTTCACTTATGCGAAACTGCATGATTTGGTGCATAGGCTATGCACAATTCCGTGAAGGTGCATAAGGGAGGCGAGAATGTGCATAAGCTATGCAGTCTCCTTATGCACATTTCGGTTAGTTCTGGAACAGTGATTTTTCTCCTTATGCAGATCTGCATAGCTTATGCAGCAAGTTATGCACAATTTGATCAATGCATATTTTAGCTTGAAAAATTGTTTTTGACATCTTTGGCTGTAGAAGTCACTCCTCAATGGCAAAATTTCTCTTCAGTCCTTCAAAAACACCATTTTTCCTACAAAACAAAGTAAAAGATACAAATTATTCCAAAATCGACAATTATGGAAAACTAACTAATTAACTAATGAAATTAGCTAAAAATAAGTAATAATAGAATAAAATAGCTATGAAATTAGACCTAAATGACTATGCAAAATGTATGCATCAAATACCCCCAAACTCAAGCTTTTGCTTGTCCTCAAGCAAACTTTAGAATGTGATGCAAAAATTTTTTAGGGGTGCCTTATCCAAAGAGCTATGAAAATCACCTATTAAAGTAACTTAACACCCCTTTAGCCATACCAGCAATCCATATACCCATCCTTCAAGATGCAAAGAATTTAATGCTTATCCAAGCTTTCACCGCTTAGCCATCAAGTCAATTATCATTCAAAATCCCCAAACCAACCAATCAAAAGAGAGAGTCATGCTCAAAAGGAATTCTAGAACAATCAATAGTCAAAGTGTCTCTATATAGAATGATGGAATTGAATGAATGAATGGATAATTTTCCAATCCCATAGGCAAATTCCCTACTCCTATCTCCACTAATGTAGCAAATACTATCAAGAGATCAAAGGTCTTTTTAGGGATGTAATGGGGCCATGGGGTTCAAAAAAAATGAGGCTAAGAAGAAGAATGGGTAAAAAGGATTCAAAGCATGAGAATATTTCCAATCTTAACAACATAAGGTACACTTCTTATTTTATTATAATTTTTTTCTTTTTTTTTTATATATATATGTGGAGGAGAGAAGTACACAATGAGAATTGTCAAGTGCTAGCATAGTTTACATAAAAATGGAGGGACATTATGATACTTTAAACTTGTATTTTGCATTTTCTTTTGATGATTGTCCCTAAAAATGCCACCCCCAAACTCATTTCTTTTAATACTTTGGGTGGATTTCTTTCAATTTGAATGGCAATAGTGAAAAGCACATATACTAGCACTTTTACAAGATGACAAGCACTTCTTCTCCCTTTTATTGTATATTTTTTTCTTTTTTTTTTATTTTTATTATTCTTTTAGAAAGTGTACCTAATATTCAATATTATTCTCATGAAAAGGGTTGGAGTGTTTGGTTCATTGGCTAGGTAACAATAAGGATTTCAAGAAAAATTAGGAATAAAAAGGTTCAAAGGGGTTTGCAAGGGTTAATTTTAATTAGGAAAAAGGCCAAAGGTTTAAAATGAGAAGGTTTTAAATCAAAGAATGCCTAATCATCTCTCTTTTCAAGTATAAGATGGTATTTCGCCTTGAAAGGTTTAGAAAATTTGTTCTAGGATTGGTGAGACATCATTTGACTACCTTATATCCAATAACTCCCTCTAAACACTTCCTTCTCCAAATGACTAGTTGGGTGGCTTTTTGGCTAAGAAGATATAGGCAAGGGATAGACACTTCAAAACCTTGCACCTTTTAGGAAACTTTCAATCCACAAACCCAACTAAAAGGTAAGTCAAATCACTCTCATAGGCAACTTTTCAATACTCAAGGGATTTGGCAAAAGATTTTAATGCATGGTGCATGATTCCTAAAATGAGTAATGTATTAACTAAATGGAGGAAGTCTATTTGTATGTTTGTGTGCAATGTGATGTATAATGTGTATGTAAATGTGTAATGTGTGTGTATGTATGGATGTATATGTAAAATATTTACAATATATGTAAATGGAATGGGATGAGATGCTCCTATACTCAAAATGTGAAAAATAAAGCCAAAAATCAAAATGTGCACCCCCAAACTCAAAATTGGACATTGTCCTCAATGTCTCAAGTAGTAGATAACCAAAACTCAAAGCAAATAATATTGACCAGGAATTGTAAAAATTAAGAGCAAAAAGAAAGAGTTACCTGGTATGGAGCAGATGAGAATTCAAGATAAAGGGATGCATAAGAAGCTGCACAGGTTATGCAGAGTTAAGTGCTGTCCAGAACATGTGCATAAGTAGGGTGCATAAGCCGTGCGGTTCTGCATGAGTGGCAATATGGGTTGCATAGGCTATGCAGGACATTTACATAAGGGGAATACAGCCTGTGCAGTTATGCATAAGTAGCAGAAAGGGTTGCACAGGCTGTGCAAAATATCTGCATAAGGAAATTCATAGCCTGTGCAGTGTATACAAAAGCTGCTGCATGAGGATTAGCAAGGGGAAATGTACAACCAGCAGTAGAAGCATTGAAATATATACAGGGTATGGGTAAATATGTACAAAAGGGCAATCAAAGAAAACTAATGGAATAGCTATCTAATAAAATTTCAAGAAAAACAGAATTTAAAACAAACTAATTCAAAACAAACAAACATAATTCAAAACAAACTATAAATGTTTGAACATATTTACAAAGAAAAGGTCCTACAAGATTGAACAAAAGTAAAACAGAAGCTAATCTAGTTGTATTGTTTTGCCCTTGTCCAAAGATGTTGCTATAATGGTGGTCACGTCACTGTCGAAATGATGGTGCCGAGGAGGTGATGGAGGTGGGGGTGTCATGCCCTTTAAGATCATGAGTTGCTTCACCATCTCCTTCAATTCTTTCTGCTTGTCCCTGGTTTCCATGACAAGGTCAAATAGGTGATCATGACGATCCTTGAGTGTATCAAGACCAGTGTCAAGTTTCCTATCCACAAAGTATATATCATCACTAAGCCTTTCAAGATTGGTGAATAAGGCTTTAGTGTTGAATGCAGGAGGGGCTGTGGATGAGGAAGGTTCAGCTGTAGGAGGTATGGACTGAGCAGAGGCTGCTGGGGTGTCCTGTGCAGGCTGAGGGGGTGGGATGGGTTCAGTGGAGTGCTGTGGAACTGATGGAAAAGGTTGGGCTTCTGGTTGTGCAATGGGCTCGCCACTGCAGTTGTGCAATGTCAGAATGTGGCAAACTGAACCCTGTTTTGGTTAAGTGTGCAGTATCAAAATATAAAGTGTCCACAAGTGCTGGTATTGGGTGCTCTTCAGGATTAAAACCAAAATGCTTAGCTATAACTGTTATGAGCCCACCCAGGACAATGTCACCTATGGATTTAGTGGCAATATGCAACACATGCTCACAAAAGAAATAACCAGGAGAAACCTTGACCTTGTGAAATGCACACCATAACATAAATAATTCAGATTTCCCACAAAGCACGTAACTAGTCCCTCTGCCCAATATGGTGCTAGCAATCAGCCTATGAATAAACCTAAGTGCAGGGTCAAGTATTTGGGAGGTTTTTGATCGTCCAGCAGAGAAAGTTTGAGGTTGGTTGGTGATAATTCTCCAAAATTGGGCAGCATTCCAAATACCCTTGTTGGCTACCTCTACTCCAGTATGTGGCACCCGAAATAACCCATCAATTGCAAAACCAAAAATGCTATGAAATTGGTCCAATGACAGTTCTCTATTTTGCCCCAAACATCTAAATTTCATAATGGGCTTATGGTCTACATCATGCAATTTGAGGGTAGCAGAGAATGAAGAAATAAACTCCAAAACTAGAGTTGGATAAACAATCTCCTGCTTATGCACAAATTCCATCCAACCCATACCATCAAGATATGCAACTACATTGTCAAATAAACCAAGAGATTGCAGAGAATCGACAGAAATATACCTAGTGGGTTGTACCCTCCTATCCTTGAGTCTCTTAAAAGCTGCTTTTTGAATTGTATCAGGAAGAGGCCAAGGTAGCTTTGATACCTGTGAAGCTACTGAAATTGGCTTTTTGCTGGAAGAGGGTGTGGAGGCTGGAGTTTTTGGCTTTTTGGGTGGTGGTTCCGACAATGGGGTGGGTGGGTCTTTGCGTTTGGATAGAGGAGGGGCAGAGGACATGGGTCACACAGATTTCGACCGGATTTTTCGTTTGTACGTGGTTGTGGGAGGTGGTGGGGGTGTCGCTTGTGGAGGGGAATCGGGATTGGGAGGTATCATTGACAATGGCGAGACTTCGAGAGGAGAAGCTGGACGGGAATGGGGAGGCGACTCCATTGCCGATGGAGAAGATGGAAGAGATGAGGGCAGAAATGAGAATGCAGGGAGAAGTTAGGGTTTATCCGATGAGAATGCGAGTGGAGAAAAAGGGTATGCCGGAATTGAGGTCGTGGGGGAAAAGGGGTGAGCAGGGATATCGGGAGGTGGAGGAGGGAAGAGAGAATTGCCGAAAAGTAATTTGATTTGAATCGGGTTTGTGTAGAAACTGCATAAGTGAAAAGTGATTTATGCATAACCTGTGCACTCTTTTGTACATGTTTCAGAATGATTTGAACTTCAGAGAAATAGCTCATGCACAAGTGCATAAGTCATGCACTGTCCTTATGCACTGTTCGACAAGTTTTGAAATCTTGGGTTGGTGGTCATGCAGTTGTGCATAAGTCATGCACTCTCCTTATGCACATTTCGGTGGGTTTTGGTGTTTGGAAAATGTGGTTATGCAAAAGTGCATAAGTCATGCACTCTGCTTATGCATGTTTCGGTGGGTATTGATTATTATGGAAGGTGGTTATGCAGAAGTGCATAGGTCATGCACTCTGCTCATGCAGGTCTCGGCAGATTTTGGTGTTTGGGGTTGGTGGTCATGCAGTTGTGCATAAGCTATGCACTCTGCTTATGCACCCCTCGGTGGGTTTTGATTGTTATGGAAGGTGGTTATGCAGAAGTGCATAGGTTATGCACTCTGCTTATGCACCCCTCGGCAGGTTTGGAATTTTGGGTTTTTGGTTATGCAGAAGTGCATAAGTTATGCACCCTCCTTATGCAGACTTCGGCAAAGAGAGAAAATGAAGAATTTGAAGTTATGCAAATGTGCATAAGTCATGCACTCTGCTTATGCAGGTTTCGAAAGATGTGAAATTTGACAAAATTAGGCTATGCAGAGTTGCATAAGCTATGCACTCTCCTTATACACTTGCAATAAAGGTGAAAAATGGCAAGAATTGTGGTTATGCAGGATTGCATAAGCTATGCAATTACTTATGCACAATTCAACAACATTAAGATTGCAACGGAACATGAATTGCAAGTGTGAAAAATACCCTAGAATGAGGAAATATAATTCTATGAAGCATAAACCATGAGAAATTTTTACCAAAAACACATCAATATATACAAAGTTCATCAAAAATGCATCACACAAGCATGTAGAAATGGATCCTGCATAAAAGACCTTTGAGAACTATGCCATTTTGACTCAAATTCTGCAAATCAACATTTAGCACATTAAAACTCAATAAAATCTGCATAAAGTCTGCAAATCAACATCTATTCAAAAATGATGAAATGAACTCTCCAAGTTTTGCCAAGAAATTGCACCATACCTACCTTGAATCCCACAACCCAAATAAGCTCAAAACTGCAAAAATGACTCACTTACCACCATATTAACATTATAAGCACAAATATTAAAAAAGTTACACACCCAACCTCACCAAGAACGTAAGCCATCTACTGCAGACACCCTCTTTGCTGCAGAATGTCATTTTTTTGCTCTGCATAAACCAGGTAGCAACCCAAGGACATAATTCATCTGCTGCAGACCTTTCCTTGCTGCAGATTTCAGTTTTCCTCTCTGCAGAAACCAGGTAGCAGACCCTGCACTGGTTATGCAGCAAAAATCAATCAATTTGTAGGAGATTTAAAGAACATAATTTCAGGTTAAGGGTCACTCCCCAACAGTTCACCAACCTTCCTCCATTGAAATACATCTACAAGGGACAAAATTCAACAAATGTCAAAAATTGAATTTGGGGAGATTCAAGATAAAAACAAAAGTAATGAAAGTAAAAGTAAATCAGCAAAATAAAAATAAAAGGACTTGGGATGCCTCCCAAGAGGGCTAATTTATAGTCCTTAGCTGGACTTTTCATGAATTTCACTGAAAAGAGGTGAGGGATTGGAGAGCTTGTAACAGCTTGCTCCTATTATTGGGTTTCCAGTTATGTAATGTTTCAATCTATGCCCATTGACCTTAAAATTCCCAGATTTTTCACTCCAAATTTCAATTTCTCCATAAGGGAAAACCTTAGAAACTCTATATGGACCAGTCCACCTTGACTTGAGTTTTCCAGGGAACAATTTCAATCTTGAGTTAAACAACAAAACTAAATCACCTTCTTTGAATTCCTTTTTCCTAAGATGCTTATCATGCTAAACTTTAGTTCTTTCTTTGTAAATACGGGCACTTTCATAAGCATCCATCCTCAGTTCCTCAAGCTCATTAAGTTGCAATAGTCTCTTTTCACCAACTTACTTAAGATCAAAATTCAAGGTCTGAATGGCCCAATATGCTCTATGTTCTAGCTCCACAGGTAAATGACAAGACTTACCATACACCAACCTAAAGGGAGTAGTTCCTATAGGGGTTTTGTAGGCAGTCCTATATGCCCATAAAGCATCATCTAGTTTGATAGACCAATCTTTCCGAGAATTATTCACTGTTTTCTCCAAAATATGCTTGAGCTCTCTGTTAGAAATTTCAACTTGTCCTAAAGTTTGAGGGTGGTATGGGGTAGCTATCTTGTGCACTACACCATACTTCCTCATTAAGCTCTCAAATTGCTTATTACAAAAATGGGAACCCCCATCACTAATTACAGCCCTAGGAGTTCCAAATCTGCTCAAGACAAATTTCTTCAAGAATTTCACTACCACTCTAGCATCATTAGTTGGAGTTGCAATAGCTTCCACCCACTTTGACACATAGTCAACCCCAACTAAGATGTATCTATTACCATATGAAGGAGGGAATGGCCCCATAAAATCTATTCCCCAAACATCAAATAATTCCACTTCAAGAATATTATTTAGGAGCATTTGATCTCTTTTTGACAAATTTCCACTCCTTTGACATTTATCACAATCCAACACAAATTTCCTCACATCCTTAAAAGATTTGGCCAAAAAACCAGCTTGCAAAATTTTACTAGCTGTTTTAGAGATTCCAAAATGTCCTCCATAATCAAGCATGGCAATGATGCATAATACTCAGATCTCCTCTTCAGGAATACATCTTCTTATTAAACCATCACAGCATCTCCTAAAGAGTAAAGGGTCATCCCATCTATAAAACTTCACCTCATGTAAAAACTTTTTCTTTTGTTGCCATGTCATACCTAGAGGTAAAACTCCACAAGATAGATAATTCACAATGTCTGCATACCAAGGTAGTTTAGCAACAAGAGAGAAAAGTTGTTCATCCAAGAAAACTCATCAATAGGATTTCATCCAATTCTTCATCATCCAATTTCAACCTACTAAGATTATCAAGAACTACATTTTCAGCTCCTTCTTATCTCTAATCTCCAAATCAAACTCTTGTAGCATCGAATCCACCTAATGAGCCTAGGTTTAGCCTCCTTTTACTGAGCAAATACCGATGGTCGCATGATCCAAAATATAACCACCTTTGAGTCAATAATGTAAGGTCTGAATTTTTCCAATGCAAAGACAATTGCTAAAAATTCCTTTTCAGTTGTTGCATAATTTTTTTGAGCCTCATCCAGTGTTCTACTAGCATAATAAATAGCATAAGCCTTTTTGTCCTTTCTTTGACCAAGAACAGCCCCAATTGCATAGTTGCTAGTATCACACATAATTTCAAAAGGTAGGCTCCAATCAGGTGGTTGCATGATTGGTGCAGTGATAAGGGCTTGCTTCAACCTGCAAAAGGCATCCAAACACTCTTGGTCAAATACAAATGGTGTGTCATTACTTAACAAATTAGATAAAGGTTTGGCTATTTTAGAAAAATCCTTGATAAAGCGTCTGTAGAACCCGGCATTTCCTAGGAAACTTCGAATTCCTTTGACATTGGTAGGAGGAGCCATCTTCTCTATCACTTCAACTTTGGCTTTATCAACCTCTATTCCTCTGTTAGATACCAAATGTCCAAGCACTATCCCTTCCTGAACCATGAAGTGACACTTTTCCCAATTTAACACAAGGTCAGTATCTGCACATCGCTGCAAAACTTTAAAAAGGTTAGCCAAGCATATGTCAAATAAAGATCCATAAACAGAAAAATCGTCCATAAAAACCTCCATTATGTCTTCAATGAAATCTGAGAAGATTGCCATCATGCACCTTTGAAATGTGGCTGGTGCATTACACAACCCAAATGGCATCCTCCTATAAGCAAAGGTTCCATATGGACAAGTAAAAGTGGTTTTCTCTTGATCATTTGGATGGATAGGGATTTGAAAAAAACCTGAATATCCATCTAAATATCAAAAGTAAGAATGCCTAGCCAGTCTTTCTAACATCTGATCAATGAAGGGAAGTGGAAAATGATCTTTTCTAGTGGCAACATTTAATTTTCTGTAATCTATGCACATTCGCCAACTAGTTACTGTTCTGGTGAGAATTAATTCATTATTTTCATTTTTGACAACTGTCATTCCACCCTTTTTTGGGACAATATGTACTGGGCTCACCCAAGTACTATCTGAGATAGGGTATATGATCCCTGCATCAAGCAACTTCAAAATTTCCTTTTTAACAACTTCTTTCATATTTGGGTTCAACCTCCTCTGATGTTCAATAGATGGCTTACAATTTTCTTCCAAAATGATTCTATGCATGCAAAAGTGTGGGCTTATTCCCTTAATGTCATCTATGGTGTATCCTAGGACTTTCCTAAATTGTCTCAACACTCTTAACAACTTATCAACCTCTAAGGTACTCAAGTTTGCATTTACAATTACTGGATAAGTGTTATTAGTGCCAAGAAATTCATACCTGAGCTGAGAAAGAAGTTGCTTAAGTTCTACCTTAGGTGCATCTTCTTCCTTGAATGATGGTTGCTTAAATTCGACTTTTTCCTTTTGTGTGAGTTGAAAAACTGGAGCAGAAATGAATGGTGGACTTCCCTCTAAGTGTTGGGCATATGCAGCCACATGAGGGTTGTCATAGTCTATGCCTCCTCCATGAACCAAGCAATTTTCAAGTGGATCTTCTGGATATTTCTTTCTGAAATGTTCTTCAACCAGCTCATCAATAATATCAACTCTCAAGCAAGTATCAGCTTCAGAATGATGCTTCTTCATAGAGTTATTAATATTGAAAACCAATTGCTCTTCACCAACCCTAAGAGTAAGCTTTTCTCCCTTAACATCAATCAATGCTCCTGCTGTAGCTAGAAAGGGTCTCCCCAAGATGATTGGGATATTAGAATCTTCCTCCATGTCCAAGATGACAAAGTCAACAGGTATATAGAACTTTCCAACCTTCAGAGGCACATTCTCCAAAATCCCTTCAGGATACTTGATTGATCCACACCAATCAAGAGAAATGTGGGTTGGCTTAAGATCTCCCATATTGAGCTTTTCATAAACGGAGAGGGGCATAAGGCTAACACTAGCCCCTAAATCACATAAAGCTTTTGTAGAACATGATTCCCCAATGTGGCATGGAATTGAAAAACTCCCTGGATCCTTGAGCTTTGGAGGAAGTTTCCTTTGGAGGATAGCACTACATTCTTCTGTCAAAGCTACAGTTTCATCATCTTCAAGTTTCCTCTTGTTTGAGAGAATTTCTTTCAAGAATTTTGCATAAGAGGGCATTTGTGAAAGAGCATCAACAAATGGCACATTTATGTAAAGTTTCTTCAAAACCTCTAAGAACTTCCCAAATTGCTTATCAAGCTTGGCTTTTTGAAATCTTTGTGGAAAGGGAAGTTGTGGCTTGTAAGGCTCAGGAGGTATATACTTCTCTTCCTTTTCTTCAATTTCCTCTTTACATTTTTCTGCATTCTCTTGTTTTTCACTCTCATCAGTTTCTTTCTCATTTTCTCTCTTCTCACTGTTTTCACTCTTCTCATCATTTATAACTTTCCCACTTCTTAAAGTAATAGCTTGACACTGCTCTCTTGGGTTTTCTGGTTGACTTGGAAGCTTTCCAAAAGACTTGGCACTTGAGGAAGATGCTTGTTGTGCAATCTGATTTTCCAGCATTCTGTTATGTGTTTGCACTTGTTCTAGCCTTGCTTTCATCTCTCTCATCTCCTCATTATACTTATTTTGGTTAGCAAGAATCTGTTGCAATAAAGCTTCAGTGGTGGAATTTTGTTCTTGCTGTTTTGGTGGAGGGTTCATATTTTTCTACTGAAAATTAGGCAATGGTTACCTATTTTGCTGATATGGAACTCCTTGTTGCTGTTGTGGTTGAAAATTCTGATTTGGAACTTGACTTTTACTGATTTCCCCATGAAAAGTTGGGATGATTCCTCCAATTTGGATTGTAAGTTTGAGAATAAGAATTCCCCATATGTTTGTTTCCATAATTACCAACATATGCTGCTTGTTCTCCATAATCTACTCCACAGCTGGTAGTTTCCTCTGCATAAGCAACTTGTTGTGAACTTCCAGATGATGATGATGAACTAACCAACATACTCAAGTCTTCCATCTTCTTAGCCAAAACATTTGTAAGTGCATCAAACTTTGCATTAATCATGTTGAATGGATCAAGATCATACATTTCAGCAGCTTGCCTCTTTTGAGTTGGAGCTGGTCCTCTTGGACCACTCCAAAGATGAGTATTCTTTGCAATTTTCTCCAATAGCTCATAAGCTTCATCTTCATGCTTCATAATAAATTCTCCTCCTGTTTGAGCATCAATAATCCCTCTGATTGCAAGAGTGACATTGGTGTAAAAATTCTGGTTTATCATCCATTTCGGAATGGCATGATGTGGGCATAATCTCTCTAATTCTTTCCATCTCATCCATGACTCATATAGAGTTTCATCTTCTCTTGGTCTGAAAGCTGTCATTTGATTCCTCAATTCTTGAGTTTTTCCAGGTGGAAAATATTGTGCAAGAAATGCATCAGTGAGTTGCTCCCAATTTGTAATGGAGTTGTGAGGTAAAGAATCAAGCCAATCCAATGCTCTATCTTTCAAAGAGAATGGGAATAGCTTCAATCTTGCTGCATCATCAGACACTCCAAGTTGTTTTTGCATGTCACAGATCATAGCAAACTTCTTCAGATGTGTATGAGGATTTTCTGAAGGATGACCTATGAATTGAGAATTTTGAATCATTTGAAGAACTCCAAAATCCATCTTGTAACTATTTGCATCAATCCTTGGTCTTGCTATGCTCTCTCTCAAGTCATCAAAACGAGGAAAAGCATGATCCATCATACTTCCCCTAGGCACGTTTGCATTAACAACTTCTTCACCTTGGGCTGCATTTTCGTTGTTTCGATCATTTCCAGCATTACCAACACCAATTCTAATTCTTTCATCAGCCATGTCTGCTTCAATTTCGGTTTCTCTCGAAGCTTCTTTCCTTTTTCTAGTTTCTTTCTTGTTGGCTTTACAAAATTTCTCAAATTCAGGATTGAATAATAAGGATGTATCACTTGTGCTTCTAGCTCTTCTCATAAAAGATTAAAAGTACCTGAAAAAGAACAAACAAACACAAAATGAAAAGGTAATAAAGATAAAACTAAAAACAACTAAAATAATCAAGAATTCAATCTTAAACAAACAACTCCCCGGCAACGGCGCCAAAAACTTGATGTGGCCCAACCGCAAGTGCACGGGTCGTACAAGTAATACAGTAAAGATATCGTTCCCACGAGGAGTTGAGTTAATGATTGAATTTTTGATATAAAAGTTGACTAAATCGAAGTATTTTTGAAATTAAAGTAATGAATTGATGGGTAATGGAGTATGAAATCTAAATGTGCAAAATTAATATTCTATTCAACAATGTATTAATTAAACTAAAATTGCATCAAATTGAAATAAGCAAGTTCAAATATGGCAATATTCAAAATGGTAAGTAATTAAATTCGATTAGAAATTAACAATGGTAAAAAGGCGATTCCGGAGTTCGGGATTTCATATTCGAGCTATTTTGGGATTTTAAATTGGTTATCCAATCTTGTGAAACTAATGGGTTTTAAGGAGATTAATTCTTAAATCCTTTGAATTCCCTTTCGAGTGAGACAAAGAGTGCCTTAATCAATCTAATCCTACTTTCGTGGACTTAGAGTTAATTAAGACCCATTAAGTTCTTTAATTAATCTGTGAATCCTCTTAATCCTTAGCCTATTTCTAGGTCTAAGTTAATTCAGTCCAATTTCTTGATTATCTATCACAGGGCCTTCTCCTTTCGGTGCTTCAACCATGGATTAAGAACATCACTTAATGGGATCCTATACTAAGCATGTCATTAAGCACACAAGAAATGAATAAAACTCATTAAGACCACAAAATATGGATTACCCAATCAAAATCCACAAAATATCTCAAATATTACAACACTTACTCCAGAATCAAAAGTAAACTACTCACTATCCATAATGCTTACAAGATATTATGAGTTTATAAGGAAATAAAGCTTTAATCTAAGCTAAGAAATAAGAAATTAAACACTAGAAATGTAGAAAAATGTAAGGAAAGAAAGAAATCTGCAAATCTTGGTTGAAAATGGTGTGGAAGGTGAAAGTGACTCTTCAAATTCTGCCTCTCCTCTCCTTTCCTTTTCTGCTCCTTGTCTCCCTCTCTAAAATGGGAAATGAGACTATTTATAGCATTTTTCTGACTTGGAGCCCTAAAATGGTATGTTTTAGGAGGAATTATCTGAGAGAATCTTCTGCCAGCTCATTAATGAACTCTTTATGGGACTGCATAAGTGGACTGCATAAGTTATGCAGTCCCTTATGCAGTTTTCGGCTGATTCTGGTTCACTTATGCGAAACTGCATGATTTGGTGCATAGGCTATGCACAATTCCGTGAAGGTGCATAAGGGAGGCGAGAATGTGCATAAGCTATGCAGTCTCCTTATGCACATTTCGGTTGGTTCTGGAACAGTGATTTTTCTCCTTATGCAGATCTGCATAGCTTATGCGGCAAGTTATGCACAATTTAATCAATGCATATTTCAGCTTGAAAACTTGTTTTTAACATCTTTGGCTGTAGAAGTCACTCCTCAATGGCAAAATTTCTCTTCAGTCCTTCAAAAACACTATTTTCCCTACAAAACAAAGTAAAAGATACAAATTATTCCAAAATCGACAATTATGGAAAACTAACTAATTAACTAATGAAATTAGCTAAAAATAAGTAATAATAGAATAAAATAGCTATGAAATTAGACCTAAATGACTATGCAAAATGTATGCATCAGATGGTCTCCTGTACCTACACAAGGAAACAATCTATCGCGCTAAGCATTTCTGCTTTGTGGTGCAATAATTTGAAATAAAAATAACTAAATAATTGAAATAATTATTCCATGTATAAATTTATAAAGAAATTAAGATTTCATGAATTTAAAGTCAATTACATGTTTATAAAACTTTGGGAGCAATTAAGTTAATCAAAATATTTTCTATTCATTTGTTCCCTTTTCTGTTCATTTATTCCATTTTCAGTCTTATTACTCATATATGTGATCTCTTAGGGAACTTATTTAAATTTAAGGCTTATTACTCATATCTGTGTCCAAGTAACATATGACAGACTATAGAGACTGACTACACGAGAGTATACTAGTTAGACATCCATTTGACTAACATGTATACATCGGTCATGTCAGGCGCAAGACCAGTGGGCAGTTATAAAGCCAGAAATAAAATCAGGCACAATAGCCAACGGGCAGGCATAAAGCCAGTAGAACAACCATCTTAGACATATATTGTCTATCAATGATCATTCATGTGGGCAGTACTACAATCTGTAGTTCCTAATTGATATACCAATCGATCCATGCTATATAAATAAGTCTAGGTATACTTTGGGTAAAATAATATTTTTAAGTACTTATAGTTTTATTATTTCATATTATGTACTAATTATATTTCATAGCATTTTCATGTCACTTGTAATGGAAAACATAAGTCCCACATGCATATTCATGTTATTTTTATGTTTAGCAAATTATTTTAGTTCATTTTATATCATATACCAAGTCATTTTATGAACCTTTCTCAAGGTCCAGATTTGATGTCTTAAATTCATCTAGCAAATTGGTTAAGAAGTGGCCACTGCTTGGCCACACTCCCTTCATGGAAGTTGTTTCTCTATGTATTGTCTTTATTTTCCTTTTTGAATCATGTCATTTGGAACTTTAGAACTCAAGTTATGGTCAAATTACCATAACTGGTTCATTGGCTCTTTCTGGTTCCAAAATCAGGCAGATTGTGGAGTCAATCTTTGCCTATTCATTTAGGCATGCTACAGTCAATTTTAGGCCTAATGTTCTTCATATAAGTTGCTACCCTATGTCTTAAGATTGCTCAAGTTCAAGAATTATAATTTTCCAGATCATGTAGGGTGAGTTATAGCTAATTGACTAACCTGGACTCATGAACCCTGTGCCTTTAGGATTTTAGGTTCAGGTCAGTGTCTTTGGTTCCTATTTTAGGGTCCTCACTCTCAAAATTTGAGGAAGTTTCCTAAATCAAAGTTAGATTCCTATTCCTCAGGTTTCCAGAGTGTTTGGCTCATTCCAATTGGAGTTTTCTACTAAAAGTTATGCTATAAATACTGCTCTAGGGTTAAGTGGTTATTTAGTTCAATTTCAGGTTTTGGCATGCTAACTTGTCCTAGCAATTTGACCAAGTTTCATTAGGTTCTGGGTTTTAGTCAAAACACTAAAATTGTAGTTCTAGGTCTTATGGACATTTTGACTTTAGTTTCACTGTATTTGCAGTTTTTTAGACCAAGTTATGGCATTTTTGCCAAAACTAATCGGGTAGGTCCAAGTCTAGAATTTCTGATCAGTTTGGTTCTAGACAGAATTGGTGACCTAATTTGTGCTAGCAATTTGGTTAGGTTAAAGGCAAAATTAGGCTCTATGTTCCTCATGAAAAATGTGCTCCTATGTTTAACATTTCCAATGGTTCAAGAATCAGGTCATTCTGACCTTTCTAAAATAAGTTATGGCCATTTGAACAATTACTGTTCATTTGGTCATTTTTCTGGGTCCATATTAGGGTTGTCCGGATTCAAGCAGTTTTTAGGTAAAGTTAGGGACAGTTTTTGAGCATGATCTCTTCACAAAAAATGGAGCATTATGACCCTAGTTTCATCTTCAATTGGCCTCACACCAATTGGAGCAACACAAATCTACTTACAGCTCAAAAACTACACTAGACTCATAAATCCCAAACCTGCATGAAAATTCAGCACTCCCAAATTCAATTCCTCCCAACTCCCTAACTTCAATTGACATTTATGGCACTTCTAATGGTCAACAAATCATCTCAACAATATCAATTTCAAGTCACATGCAAGATTTCCCAAAGTTAGGTCAAAACCCTAACTTTCACACTCAATTCATGCATACCACATATAATTCAACATATACATCATATCTTTCATGATATCTAAGCTAAAATTTAGATTTTAATTCAATTAAACCTAACATTCCTTACTTCCCTAGGTTGACTGAAATTTAGGTCTTGCAATTATTCAATATTTTCTTTAATTTTCACACAATTTCCATTCCTTTAAACTTGCTTAACATAATTAAAGAAGAGAGGGAGGGTTAATCTTGGACTAACCTTATTCAAGAAATTCTCAAGCTTGTAAAACTTCAAGTTTTCTTTGATTTTTGTCTGCCACTAGCTTCCTCAAGGTGCAAAATCAATTTTTAGTGAAAGGGAGTATAAGTTTTAGGGTGAGAAGCTTGGGAAAATCAAGCTTAAAAGCTTGAAAATGGTGGAAGACCACTAGAGATGTGGTTCAGCCAAGGGGTAGAGAGGAAGAAGATGAACATTCTTTTTGGTCAAATTTGTCTCTTGCTCAGTATTTACCTTCTTAAAGTTTGAAATAAAATTTTAATTATGTCATTATTCCATCATGATTAACTCATCATTATGTCATGCTTACATCATAATTAATTTCCTTTTCTTTTCTTTCTTTTCTCATTTCCATTGCATATTCATGATTTTAATTCATTTTATGTGTTTTATTCTCTCTCATTTTGTTTGACATTTAGATCAGAATTCAACACTGAGGGTGAAATGACCAAAATGCCCTTCGTTGGACTTATCGAGTTATAACTGTCCTTACTGAGTGGCTAAATTTTCTTAAATTTTTCTTGGCATTTTTATTGTCATTTAAACCTTATAAATCCTCTAATTTGGTCCCATATATTTATTTCACAGGGTTTCCCCATGAGTCTGGGGTTGGCAACTGTATTCACAGTCACTTCCCATTAAGGTCACCCATCGCCGTGACTCTGGCTCCTTTACCCAAATTGCACTTCGCTTCTTTTATTTTTCCTTGATTTTACTTGGTCTTTATTCAACCATCTTATGACTCCTCACTCTAGTTCAAGTGTAGTTCCAAGCATCTTGGCTATCTGAACAGTAGAATGTATGGACTACCTAAAGTGAGAGCGTTACAGATGGTATGTGATAAGCTTGCATGTGGTGGAAATTAATTTGCATGGAGTTTGCATGAGTTGTGAAAGTTGAAGTTAGGGTTTTGACCTAAATTGGGGATTTTGTATTGTGGCTTGAAATTGATGTTGTTGAGGTTGATTGTTGACTATTTAAAGTGCCATGAATGTGATTGAAGTTTGGGAGTTGGGTGGAATTGAGAAATTGGGAGTGTTGTTTTCATGCAGGAATTATGGACCTTAAGTCTAGTGTACTTTCATGGCCATAAGTAGAGTTATGTTGCTCTAATTGATGTGAGGCCAATTGGAGATGAAACCTAGGACAATTTGCCACATTTTTCATGTAGAGACCCTACCCAAAAACTGAACCTAACTTAGCCTAAAATTGACTTGAATCCGGGTAACCATATACTGGACTTGGAAAAATGACTATATGAATAGTAAATGTTCAAATAGCCATAACTTACTCTAGGAAGGTCAGAATGACCTAATTCTTGAACCATTGGAAAGGTTAGACATAGAAGCACATTTTTCATGAGGAACATAGAACCCAGTTCTAACTCTAACCCAACCAAAATGCTAGAAAAATTTAGGTCAATAATTCTGATCAAAACCAAAATTGCCTTAAAATTATGACCTTTGACCTACCCAACCAGTTTTGGCAAAAATGCCATAACTTGGTCCACAAAACTTTAAATGTAGTGAAACCAAAGCCAAAAATATCCATAAGATTTAGAACTACAAATTTGGTGTTTTGACCAAAACCCAGAACCTAATGAAACTTGGTCAAATTGCTAGGACAAGTTAGCATGCCAAAACCTGAAATTGAACTAAATAACCACTTGACCCTAGAGCAGTATTTATAGCATAACTTTTAGTAGAAAACTCCAATTGAGATGAACCAAACTGTTCTGGAAACCTGAGGAATAGGGCTCTAACTTTGATTTAGGAAGCTTCCTCAAATGTTGAGAGTAATGGCCCTAAAATGGGAACCAAAAACACTGACCTGAACCTAAAATCCTAAAGGCACAGGGTTCATGAGTCCAAATCAGTTAATTAGCCATAACTCACCTTACATAACTTGAAAAATTATGATTCTTGAACCTAAGTAACCCTAAGACATAGAAGAATAACTCATATGAAGGACATTAGGCCTAAAAATGACTGTAGCATGCCCAAATGACTAGATAAAATGTGATTCTAGAATCTGCCTGGTTCTGAAACCAGAAAAGGTTAATGAACTATTTTTGGTAATTTGACCATAACTTGAGTTCTAAAACTCCAAATGACATGATTCAAAAAAAAAAAACAAAGATAAGACATAGAGAAATAACTTCCATGGAGGAAGTGTAGCCAAACAGTGGCCACATCTTACAAATTTGCTAGGTGAAGCTAAGACACCAAATCTGGACCTTGAGAAAGGTTCATAAAATGACTTGTCATATGATATGAAATTAACTAAAATGATTCACTAAACATAAAAGTGACATGAATATGCATGTGGGACTTATGTTTCCCATCACAAGTAACATGAAAATGCTATAAAACACAATTAGTAAATAACATGAAATAATAAAATAATAAGTACTTAATAATACTACTTTGCCCAAAGTATACCTAGTCTTATGTATATAGCATGGATCGATTGGTATACCAATTAGGGACTGCAGATTACAGTATTGCCCACAGGAATAATCATTGATAGACAATATAGGTCTGATATGGTTATTCTACAGGCTTTATGCCTGCCCATTAACCATTATGCCGATCATGATTTCTTGCTTTATGCCTGCCCGCTGGCCTTGTGCCTGACATGATCGATGTATACAGGATAGATATATGGATGTCTAATTCGTATACTCTCATGTATCCAGTCTCTATAGTCTGTCATAGGTTACTTGAGCACAGATATGAGTAATAAGCTTTAAAATTAAATAATTATATGAAGAGATCTCTAATATGAATTTACTAAGACTGAATATGAGATAAATGACCAGAAAAGATCATGATAAGTTTATTTGCTCCCAAAGTCAATAAACATGTAAATGACTACAAATTTACAAAATTTACTTTTCCTTACGAAATTATACATAGAATAATTATCTTTAATTATTTAGTTTATTTCCTTTTATTTTATGCACACCACTAAGCAATTGGCTTAGCGCGTTAGTTTTACCACGCGTAGGTATAGGAGACCACCAGCAGCAACAGTTGTAGCAGTAGTGCCTACATAGGATTTTGGATCAGATCTGCCATTGTGTGGTTGTCACCTCAGTAGTCTATTTTTTTTGGTAGGGCCCATATATATTTAGCTTTTGTATTTTGATCATTGTGCATAAACGGGATGTAATTCATTTTGGGAATGTAAATAAATTGTAAATTGTTGTATATGAATTTTATATGAATGGAATGAAGAATATTTACTTAAAATTTATATAAGCCATGATGATATGATATGATATGATATGAAAAAGAATAAGATGGATAGTATGATATATGATATGAGATTTTTAACAGGTAAATAATGAAACCCGCCGTACGCTAATATAATAGAGGAGACTCTGTCTGGGTCTCCACAAAAATAAGATATGATAAAAAAAATATTTCAACATATGGGATAATACAAATACATGGAATTTAAATTAATATGGTATAAGACAAGATAAGATAGGGTGCTCTGGCACCGAATATGGCACCCCTTGCTCGGCTACACTGTAGACGGATAAGGGATGTCACATGTAGCCTTTCACTCCAGATGCATACCCTGGAAATATGCATTTTCTTGCCCTCGGCTCAAGCTTACCATCTCTCACATGAGCATAAGCAGGGCAACCAAATACTCTCAGCTGAAAGTAATTAGCAGGTGAACCGGACTAGATCTCAAAAAGAGTTTTGCACTCAATAGCTGTAGATGGAGATCTATTAACCAATAAACAGGTTGTATTAATTGCTTCAGCCTAGAAATCCTTTCCCAATCCTAAATGTGAGAGCATGCTTCGTGCTTTGTCTCAAAGCATTTTGTTCATGCGTTCTGCAATACCATTCTGTTGTGGTGTCCTTGTACAAGTGCGATGTCTCACTATACCTTCACTGCTGCAGAATGCATCGAACTCACGATTGCAAAATTTCAACCTGTTATCAGTTCTAAGACGCTTGACCTTCTTTTCTGTCTGCTTCTCAATCATCGTCTTCTACTTTACAAAGGTTGAAAATGCCCCATCTTTTGTTTTCAAAAAATACACTCACACCATCCGAGATTAATCATCAATCAAAGTCATGAAGTACCTGGCAGTTAGGACCCCATAGATCTGAGTGGATATAATCCACTGTTCCTCTGGTCTTGTGCACTACCTTTTTATCGAACTTTATCCTGGTCTGTTTGTTAAACACACAGTGTTCACAAAAGTCCATAGCTTATGTTTTCTACCCGTCTAACAAATCCTGCTTGCTTAACACAAATAATCCTCTTTCACTCATATGACCAAGACGCATATGGCACAATTGAGTCTGATTCTGATTATTGCTTCCGGATGCTACTGCAGCTTCCCCTGAAACTGTACTGCCCTAAAGAAAATACAATCCTAAAACCAAAATACTCTTCATGAGTACCATAGAGCCCTTGCACACTTTGAGAACTCAATTCTCTGCATGGTATCTAAATCCATGAGAGTCCAGTGTCTCAAGAGAAATCAGGTTCCTCTTTAGTCCTGGAACATGCCAACACTCTATAGTTCTGACAACGCCATCAAACATCCTGAATCTGATGTTACCAATTCCTTCAATAGATAATGCACGATTATTGCCCAGAAACACCTTGCCACTCATCTGTTTGTAAGTGACAAACCAGTGTTTGTGTGGACACATGTTATAAGTAGCACCAGTATTAAGAATCCAGGAATTTTGTCTATGATCTGAACTCACGGATAAAATTTCTCCAGCATTGTCATCACCATCAAAATCAATAAAACTATCAACCACATTCGCAGAACTTTCTGGTTGCTTTACTTTTTTATTTTTCAACTTGGGACAGTCTCTCCTGTAGTGACCTTGCTCCTCTCACTCAAAACAGCTGGCCTTTTTCATTCTTGACTTAGATCTGACCTTAGATTTCTTCTTGCTGGAAGAATCCTCCCTTGAATGTGTTCTTCCCCTGCTCACCAAACCTTCTCCCTCAAATCTTTCTCTATTATCTAGAAATTTCTTTTTCAACTCCTTCGATTTTAGAGAATTACTGACATCGTCTAGTGAAATACTATCTTTCCCATACAACAGAGTATCAACAAAAGTTTCATAGGAGGGTGGCAAAGAACATAACACAATAAGGGCCTAATCTTCACTATCAATCTCAATATCAATATTCTTTAGGTCCATAATGATTGAATTGAATTCATCCAGATGTTCTTTAATGGGCGTACATTCACTCATTCTCAGATTGTAAAGCCTTTTCTTCAGATACAGGCGGTTGATCAGCGATTTGGCAAAGTACAACTCCTCTAATTTCTTCCATGCCGCAGATGCTGAGCTTTCACATTATCAGTTACGCTCATGAAAATCGCACTCAAGGCTCTCTCCTTTAGATCAGCATTCTCCGCCTCTTTCATACCTTCTGGAAAGTTATTATCGATTGCCTTCCATAGACCTTGTAGGATCAAGGAAGATTTAATTTTAATCTTCCACGGACTGAAACTCGATCCACCATCAAACTTCTCCATCTCATACTTCGTTGAAGATGACGCCATCTGTAAACCCTAGGTTTTGCGCACAAAGCTTTAATACCAGTTTGTTATAACAAGCACGCAAATCTAAGATACACACACAAATCACACAATCACACAGTATTGAAAAGAGAAAAAGAATAATAGGATTTAATGCGGTTCAACCGTAAGGTCTACGTCCATGGGCAAGATAAAAGAAAAAGTTCAACTATGATGAAAAGAGCAAGATACAATCAATCAGAACTCTCAAACCCTAACCCCAGTGTGTTTCTCGAATATCTCACAACTCTACCACAAAGGGTAGAATATTATAATATTTATATTGGTCCATACCGCAACGCTGTTGCCTCCGCACCCCCAAGGAGATCAGTGGTGGGCTCACTTTTTATCCTAAATCGGGTCGCAGTGCAAAACTTTCTGGTCGGGTCACAATAGTCCATGAAAAATATATCCAAATTTCAGCCACAAAAATAACAGTTAAATTTTTAGAATATCTAATTAATTAGAAGTTGATCTTGCAATTTCAATTCAATTTCTGACGATAGTTTGTTAATTCCAGGGATGCGAAGTACATCGACTTGAAAGAACTGCAGAAATTGGTCAAATACAATGAATTTGGTTCGATTCAGCATTTCGAAGATTTAGCAGAGGATGACAAGTCCGAGGGAGAGAAACGGATCAAAATATCAGTTTTCAGAAAATGGGTGGTTAGATTTCTATTAGTTCATATCAATTTGGAGAAATTCTTTGGTGAACTTGTACTTAATATATAGTTGTTTTATGCAGGGTTGATGTCTATATCCAGCGTGACTCGCTGAACCGCACATTAAAATATACCAAAACTGCCATTGACGAATTAAACATGATTGCTTCCATAATTGCCCTTGTTGCGATCTTTATTGTTTGGTTGATTTTTATGGAGATTTTAACGACCAAAATGCTTGTTTTCGTAATGACTCAACTCGCATTCTTAGCTTTCATGTTTGGTAACACTGCCAAAACTGTGTTCGAAGCCATCATTTTCGTGTTTGTCATGCACCCATTTGATGTCGGCGATCGTTGTGTGGTTGACGGAGAACAGGCAAGTCCCTAGTCCCATATTTTACTTAGATACAGATATCTTAAAACACGGAAAATCTTGCCTACTTGATTCATGATGGATTCACATATGTATGGAGGGACTTACATTTAAAATAGTTAGGATTCACATATTTGTATATTGTGTGTCCAGAATGAATAAGAACCTATTATGGACCTGAGATACAAGTATATGGATCCTACTAATTTTATTTATGAGTCTTACTAACATATTATGTTTTAGATCCATAATTGTGCAAGAATTTCTCAATAACATAGATATATTATTATTAATTAGTTATCATACGTACTTTGATACATTACAGATGGTTGTTGAGGAGATGAGCATATTTACTACAGTTTTTACAAGGTCTGATGGTGAGAAACTATATTATCCGAATTCAGTTTTAGCCATGAAGTCCATCGGCAACCTTTACAGGAGCCTACCAATGAGTGAATGCTTGGAATTTACTTTTGATCTTTCTACTCCCAAAGCGACTATTGATGAACTAAAAGCTAAAATACACCTGTATGTATCACTTGATAATTACCTTCATTCTGTTCATGTTTTTGAAATTAAATTGTATTATATACATGATTGTTTTTTATTTTATTGTCAATTTAAATTCAGGTACCTGGAGGAAAATAGCAGGCGCTGGCAACCTGACCAGACTGATAGTTATGGAGATTGATGATATGAATAAGATGAAAATGGCTATCTATGTGAAACACACCATAAACTTCTATAACGTTGCAAAGAGGATTAGCCGTAGATACGACCTAATATTTCATGTGAACGAATTTTTTGAAGAGCTCAAGATTCAATATCAGCTTCTCCCTCAAAGAATTCACCTCAGCTATGCTGGTTTGATTGATGAGAAAGCGAGTCCTCTTCCAGTACGATAATGGGCTCATTAGATTATTCAGCTTTTGTGGGGTTTTTTTTTTTTTTTTTAATTACATATATTGGGTGAGGGACAGATGAACTTTAATCTCCAGGTTTTAACACATATGTAGCTAAGCACTAGACTATGTCCAATGTTGCTCGGCTTTTGTGTTTTTTGTTGTCTTGTTCAATATTATTACAATAATATAATTTAATAGGGAATTACACATTAAAATTATTAAATTTTTAATTTAATAATATTAAAGTTATTTTTAAAATTTTAGATTTTAAATTTGAATAATTGTACACCATTTTATTCATAAAAAAAGAAAATATTTGGGTTTCATAAATTAGCTAGTTTAGAAAAAAAAAATTAAATTACAATCCTTCTCATATTGAGAAGGATTTTGCTAGGTGATTTTGAAGGAGCTTTGGTACCTCAAGCATAGAGTAGTTTTCTCTTTTGTTTTTGGGTGCTTCTAATTCAATCATGGCGTTGTTACTAATTTCTTTTTAACTGTACTAATTTTATATCGATAATAAGAAATTGAGAAATGTGATATGATCAAGCTCCTATTCTAAAGTTTTTTCCCCCTTTCTCTCAAATTGAACTTAGACTACTGTTGCTACAACCACTAAATAGTATCAAGGAAAGAATAACGAATGACCAAGTAGTAAGTAACCTATAATCTGAACTGAATAATCAAGAGACGCCCAGTCACTTGATTAAAAAGTTACAAAACCGTTATTGGAATTCATAACGAGCTTAAAACCTGTTAAACATAAACTCATTCCATGTGAACCAAAACCTAAATAACTCATAATTAATCACACTTTAGCATTTAGATTGGATCATAAATTATTTTCCTTTAAAACGGTTCAGAATTGGAACATTTTTGTAACACCCCTGATTTTTATATATTATTATTGGGCTTTGTGTAGGTATCCTCAATTCGCGGAAATTCGACAGTTGTCCGGATCTGTGAATTTCCGCCGCATGCACTACTGGAAAAGTCTCCGAATTGGATCGAGGTTTTGGCTACCCCACCATTGTCGGGCATCCCGAGCGTTCTCAAGTCGGAATCGCAAAGGTACACCCGAACCTGGCTTTTTTATAATTTTCTAGTGCTTAAATAGGATTAAAAATTCATAAAATATTCGTGGTAGCTTAGAAAATTACGATTTCTTTTTGCAATAGCTTAGTAATATTTCTAAGGACCACGGGGCAGAGTTTTATAATTTTTAGAGCTTATTTGAGCAGTTTTTGCAAAAATGATCAATTATGAGGACTAAATTGAAATTTTACATATTGTGATGAATGATTGATTTGATGGGCCCAGGAGGGGCTGTGTGATGTGATTGAGTTGTGGACATATGGATTGTGGATATAGAAGTGTGTTTTGAGCCCTTTTGCAGTTTGGGTAAGTCTTAGGTATAGGGGAGACTCACGGATTTTCGCACGACTTAGGACGTATTGGGTCTTTTCTTGATTTGTATTGGGTCATTTGTATTAAATAATTGTAATATAATTGTCGTGAGCCGATGCCTTCTTCCTCCGCCCACCGCCATGATTGTCGTCAAGTCCGTGAGTAAAATATTAATTTTAATTGTAATTTCGATATTATTATATGTTCAGATGCCCATGCATCACTTATATGCATATAATTATGTAGTTAAACTCTAGGCACGATTTATGTTGCATTGATAATCATAAAGTGCCATGAATGTTGTTGCGTAATTTGGAGCAGCGCGCGTTGGCGTGCGTGTGATGTGGTGTGGACTATGGATAGGACGGGTAGTCACGGCTTGAGTTCTTCGGGACCCGATCCTTCGAGGAGTAGTCACGGCTTGAGTTCTTCTGGGACCCTCGATTTGGTTATTAAGTGGAAGTCCGAAAGTGAGTTCTTCGGCACCAGTTGGATTTAAGAGAGTCAGATAGGGGATCAGCTCCCATATATTATGATTGATGTTACAGGGTGCGTGAGTGCTCCAAATTACCTTTTTGATGTTATGATGTGAAAATGTTGTGTATGTTGCATTTCACTCCACAGGGTGCATTAGTTACAGATAGTTATAGAGATTATGGTTAAAATTGATATTTTACTCTCTGAGTCGAACGCTCACTCTGCTTCAAAAATTTTTACAGGCCACAGGAGGATATTTTGTTCTGGGTTAACCTGCTTTTCTCCTTCGCAGGTGTTTATCAATAATTGTGTAATTTTATTTACTCGTAGAATTTCCGCATGTGTTAGCAGTAATTATTTGAATTTGGTCTGTAATATTATATTCATGTTGGACCTGTAAACTTAATATTTTAAGTATGTTTTGATGGATTGGATGAGGGAGCTGAGCTCCCATTTATTATTATGTTGATGAGTATGTGGAGGGTGAGCTTAGCTCCCCAATGGATTGTTTATTGTGTTTACAGGTCGGGTGAGTCGAAAACTCCCCGTTGGAAAGTCCATTTTATGGCCGGACTCTGTCCGTTTGTTTTCTTGATATTGGGCCCAAATGGGCCTTAGAGTTGGGTTAATGAATAGTTAAGGCTTACTACGGGCCTCGGGGGCTTTAAGCTGGCCCAGGTCCTAGTGCCGGTCCGGCCCATAGGTTGGGTCGTGACAAATGTGGTATCAGAGCCGGACTCCCTCCAGTACGAGTGGGTGCGAGGACGCCCCCAGCGGAAGCTGGTGGGTTGTAACGGACTGTGGGGACGGCGATACGTAACGCCTGCAGGTGCCGCCCGTCCCACATCGGAAATGGGAGAAGGGAATCTGGGCCATATATGTGGGGGTCAGCCTAAACTGGTCAGCGCGCTTTTGGGAGCGAAACCTCCCAAGGGACAAATCCGTGAGGCCCACGGGCCAAAGCGGACAATACTGACTGGGCTGGGCTGGGTCGTTACAATGTGGTATCAGAGCTTAGGCTCCAGATTCTTAGGGAATGTTGTCTAAAGTGTTGGGAAGAGTCTACTAGGAGTCACATGCGGAGTATAGGATTCTGTTTCGTCTTTTCCTGTAATTCTTTGTTTCTAGATTCTACGTTATACCTCGGGAAATATAAGATTACCTCAGTTAGTGTCTTGATTTTCGTGGAGTACATAGAAATGTAAAATAGAGTTAGTAGACATGTGAGGTCTATCATGAGGATACGTACTCCAAGAAATGTTATATTTTTGTCAGTATGGGTTTAAATGGTGTGCCCATTTCGTGTAAGGCACGAGTACATAAAAGTGAGTCTTAAAAGTACAGTTGCCCTAGATAAGGATGAGGATACCACTACTGGCAGTCATCAATAGATGACCCAGTCAGAATAAGTTTGTGATAATAGAAGATTCAGGAGAGATAAGAAATTAGGAGACCTAGTCTGTCAGGACGTATCGTGGTAACTATACAATGTTCTCGATGTCTGCTCGTAGTCGCAGACGATGCATCGACATGAGATTATTGTGTAGAGTGCGTGCATCCCCGTGGTGCTCCATAATGAGGGTGTTTGTGATGGCTTCTGCTTTGGTACGCTTATGCGTAACAGAGTTCTATATCTGCAAAGGAGTTGGGAACTCCTGGCTAAGAGTCTAGAGTTAGAATATTGAAAGGTCACAGTTGGGTGATAACTAGAGTCAGTGACTCAGTTACCCCAGCATGAGCTAGAGTTACATCAAGAGTTGCCATCAGACCAGAGGTTTCGGACTAGTTGCAAAGTAAAAGTGACACTTATAGAGTGAGAATAGTATACCTTGTGTGTATCAGTATGGAATAAAGTACAACTCTACTACCTAGAGAAGGTCGAAACTATGAATTGATGATTTATAGAGCTATGATATGATAAAAGAGTCATTAACTTGACATGGTTCTGGCAAGGTGGTAGATGTAGTACCTTTGTTGCAGCAAGTTAGGATATAGTCCTATCTTTCGTAATGGATCAAGGTTATTACTGATAATGATGACTTATGGAATAGTGTCCCAGATGGGACTGTAGAGTGTGGTAGAGAGTAGTTGGCTCGGGTATCCTGGAGAGGATACAAGTTCCATTATAGGAATCATATATAATCAGATCACGATGGATGTAAATCCTTTGAATTGGATGACGGGTTTGGGTGCCCGAAATCTTAAGTTTTGGAATTGAGTAAACATGGAAAATAATAATAATAATAATAATAATAAAAATAATAATAAATAAAATTACTGCAGAATCAGTTCTCGAGGTAGTAAGGGTATTATGTAAGCTAAAGGATAAGAATAGAGATCATACAATAAAAGTATGACTGTAATTTCTTGAAGTTCCTTTCTAATTTCAAATTATTCAAAACAATAGTATAATCTAATTATAATAGTGTTAAGAGTAATAAATTAGCGAAGATAAATCACAGAAGGCTAATGGATAAAGAAAGTGCAGAATGAAAGTTTGGACAATTGATTGCAGATGCAATATAATCTAAATGCTAGTGGAAGTACTAGCTAGAGTGGTCAAAGGACCAAATCTGAGTAGCACAGACATATGATAACGCGATAGAGACTCTGAAAGATATAGTTAGCAAGTACTGCTATTATGTTAGGAAAAAGAATGGAACCAGGGATAGAATAGTCAAGTTCTATTTTGGGTAAGACAAAGGAAATAAATGAAAGGACAACCTAAAGAGCGCATAATAAAAGGAACAAAGTTAAGATATAGGATAGGCTAAGTGTTATTCTTGGCAAGGAGAATGACAAGGATGGAAAACCCAAAATGGGACCACATTAGTGAGAAAAGTGATGGAGGTATGGAATACAATAATAATGAGTAAATGTTAGAAGGTGTGCGATGGTATTGCGGCCTACCTAAATAGGTAGAGAAAGAGAAGTTAGTAAGCAGTAAGTTGAATAAAAGTCAGTCTAAGGGATCAAATAGGTATGATGAGAGGAAAAGAATGATAGATAATGACACATAGGTTTTAGGTTAGACTTTTGAGATAGTGAGAAGGTAGTTAGAGGTTCGTTATGAATGTCAGGCAAACATTTTTAGTGTGATCAACAGAATCACTTTGTAGTGAAGCAATAACGACAGGACAATAGTAGGGGTAGAACGAAAAGTGACAAGTCTGGATTGTTATAAATCACTAGAAAGTTCAAGGATCAAATTAATGACCCTAGATAAGGGTGGAATTAGTGTTGGAAGAATCTATTAGCGAGAGAAATCTTTCAGGATTCAACAAGGGTTAAGGGCACAATATAAACGATGATAGATATGAATCATAGGTCGAGTATAAGTAAAGTTAATAAATTATAAAATATTATGTCAGGAAGGACGATGGTATAGTAAAGGGTTCATGCAGATGATACCTTATAGGTAGAGCACAATTGTGCCAGGAGATGATGAAATTTGAAGAGAAAAACTAAAAAACATAGGTTAAACATTATTATATGGACAATCGGGCGTAGTTGAATATAGAGGATATTTTTCTTTCTTTTCAAGTTTAGCTCGTATTTTTGATTCCAGAGCGTTATATAAGGAGCAGAGACTGAGGCAAGGAGACCTAGTTATTTGAGATTTTGATAGGCACCAATTCATATACAATTTCCTGATATGAGAATGACAGTAAGTGCATACCTAGTGTTAAGTATGAAAGGACGATCAGAGTAATGACAGGAGTTAAATTGAGTTAGCTACTAAGGCTTGCGACTGTTTTAAACTATGAGCTAGATGAAGTACTATTTATGGATGAGTTTCAATAGATGAAATTGTTGCTGATGGGTAATTTGAGGTTGAAGTTTAGAAAGCTATGGGCAGTATATATGATTATATTAAGGAGAATGAACACGTGAAGTATCTTGTTTGGAATTAAGGCATGACACATATTTCCTACAGCCGTGTTAGTTCAGATGGAACTTATAGTTTATGGGGCTCATATTCATCCAGGATAAGCAATTTCCTACTAAGGCTGGTAGGGAATGATAATGTTCTGATAGTTAAGTTGGAAAAAAGGGGGTACAAAAAAAATTTTCTCTATGGGTAATTATAAGTGTTACATAAGGTGAAGAGTGTGCTGATAGGAGTAAATCATAGGGTTAGAATTCTCGAAGTAATGAAACTAGTAATCAAGATAAGACTAAGAAATAAAAAGAAAGTTAAAGTTGATGATGGGATAGACATCTTTGAAGGAAAAGGTGTAAGGATGAGATAGAACTAAAATTAAGAAATAAGTACAGCAGGTTGAAAAGATACCAACAATACCAAAAATAGGAAAAGGGAAGTGGATGAGATCCAAAGGACAGGAAGAGAGCTCGATAGAGTCAGTTATAATGATGAGGATAAGGAGTGTCTAACCACTGCCCCTGTGTTAACACTACCTATGAGCGGTGAAAGATACACTGTCTTTGTGGCGCCTCGAGTTGGCCTAGGGTGTGTTTTGATGCGGAATGGAAAAGTAGTGGCTTATGCTTCAAGGCAGCTGAAGAGACATGAGCAGAACTATCCCACCCATGATTTGGAAATGGCGGCTGTAGTCTTTGCACTAAAAATCTGGAGACACTACCTGTATGGTGAAGTGTGCGAGATATACACCGACCATAAGAGTTTGAAGTACATCTTTCAACAGAGGGATTTAAACTTGAGACAGAGGAGATGGATGGAGCTTCTGGAAGACTATGATTGCCCCATCCAGTACCACCCTGGGAAGGCCAATGTAGTAGCAGATGCTTTAAGCAGAAAATCTTACAGCGATTTGGCGCACATTTCAGTGAGAGAAGAGACTGTTGATTCAGGAGGTACATGAGTTGATGGATCAAGGTTTAATCCTAGATCTTTCAGATGAGGGGGTATTGTTGGCTCACTTTTCAGTGAGGCCAGACTTGAGGGACAGAGTTAGAGTTTCCCAGCACAGAGACCAACAATTGATGAAGATTATAGAAAGAGTACAGCAAGGTGAAGGTGGTGAGTTCGGATTTGCCAATGATGGCGCCCTAGTGCAAGGTTCTAGGATATGTGTGCCCGATGTGGACAATCTCAGAGATGAAATCATGCGAGAGGCACACTTACACTGTACAATGTCCACCCAGGTTCCATCAAGATGTACCATGATGTGAAAGATAGCTATTGGTGGAATGGCATGAAGAGAGACATAGCAGACTTTGTGTCCAAGTGCTTGACTTGTCAGAAGGTGAAGTTTGAACACCAGAGACCGTCAGGGAAGCTGCAAGAGCTCCCTATCCCAGAATGGAAGTGGGAGATGATTACTATAGATTTTGTATTTGGGTTGCCTCGTACCACGCGAGGATATGATTTGACATGGGTAATTATAGACCGCTTGACCAAATCGGCTCACTTCTTACTCAGAAGACTACATACTGCGGGCACAGTATGCGGCTCTACATTCGAGAAATAGTCGATTGCATGGAGTTCGGCTTCCATAATATCGGCAGAGGCCCGATTCACTTCGGTTTTGGAGAAAGTTGCGAGGCACTTGGCACACATTGAACTTGATGCGGCTTTCCACCCTCAGACAGACGGACAGTCCGAAAGGACAATCCAAACACTGGAAGACATGCTTCGCATGAGTGTTTTGGATTTTGGAGGTCAATGGGATGAGCAGCTAGCTTTGGTGGAGTTTGCCTACAACAACAGTTATCACTCCAGCATAGAGATGGCACCCTATGAGGCACTATATAGAAGAAAGTGTAGGTCTCCTCTGTGTTGGACAGAAATGGGGGAAGCGAAGGTGCATGATGTAGACCTAGTGCAGTACACTTCAGAGGTAGTTCCTTTAATCGAGGAGCAGAAACGACTTTCAGATGGCGAGAAGAGTTATGCAGACCCTAAACGGAGGGATGTGGAGTTTGCAGTGGGCGACTATGTATTCCTGAAGGTTTCTCCAATGAAAGGAGTCATGAGATTTGGAAAGAAGGGCAAGTTGGCACCTCGGTATATCGGACCTTTTGAGGTTACTGATAGAGTTGGAGCAGTTGCCTACCGGTTGGAGCTACCACCCAACCTTTCTCACGTTCATCCCGTGTTTCACATCTCCATGCTAAGAAAATACATTCCAGATCATTCTCATGTACTATAACCAGATGTAATAGAGCTAAAAGAGAACTTGACATTTGAGGAGCAACCTGTAGCCATAGTGGACTACCAAGTGAGACAGCTAAGATCAAAACAGATCCCTGTGGTTAAGGTTTTGTGGAGGAGCCAGTCAGTGAAAGAGTGCACCTGGGAGTCAGAACGGGACATGCGTAGCAAGTACCCTTATCTGTTCAATGTGTAATCATGTCAGTATTACGCCTTGTGTAAAATTCGAGGACGAATTTTACGTAAGGGGAAGAATGTAACACCACGATTTTTATATATTATTATTGGGCTTTGTGTAGGTATCCTCAATTCGCGGAAATTCGGCGGTTGTCCGGATGCGTGAATTTCCGGCGAACAGACCACTCTAGGAAAAGTCTCCGAATTGGATCGAGGTTTTGGCTACCCCACCATTGTCAGGCATCCCGAGCGCGTTCCCGAAGTCGGAATCGGCAAAGGTAAACCCGAACCTTGCTTTTTTATAATTTTCTAGTGCTTAAATAGGATTAAAAATTCATAAAATATTCGTGGTAGCTTAGAAAATTACGATTTCTTTTTGCAATAGCTTAGTAATATTTCTAAGGACCACGGGGCAGAGTTTTATAATTTTTAGAGCTTATTTGAGCAGTTTTTGCAAAAATGATCAATTATGAGGACTAAATTGAAATTTTACATATTGTGATGAATGATTGATTTGATGGGCCCAGGAGGGGCTGTGTGATGTGATTGAGTTGTGGATATATGGATTGTGGATATAGAAGTGTGTTTTGAGCCCTTTTGCAGATTGGGTAAGTCTTAGGTATAGGGGAGACTCTGCCGGATTTTCGGCACGACTTAGGACGTATTGGGTCTTTTCTTGATTTGTATTGGGTCATTTGTATTAAATAATTGTAATATAATTGTCAGGTGAGCCGGGACAGCCTTCTTCCTCCGCCCAGCCGCCACAGTGATTGTCGTCAAGTCTGTGAGTAAAATATTAATTTTAATTGTAATTTCGATATTATTATATGTTCAGCATGCCCATGCATCACTTATATGCATATAATTATGTAGTTAAACTCTAGGCACGATTTATGTTGCATTGATAACTGTTAAAGTGCCATGAATGTTGTTGCGGTAATTTGGAGCAGTGTGCGTGCGTTGGCGTGCGTGTGATGTGGTGTGGACTATGGATAGGACGGGTAGTCACGGCTTGAGTTCTTCGCTGGGACCCGATCCTTCGAGGAGTAGTCACGGCTTGAGTTCTTCGCTGGGACCCTCGATTTGGTTATTAAGTGGAAGTCCGAGCTGAGTTCTTCGCTGGCACCAGGTTGGATTTAAGAGAGCTGTATAGGGGATCAGCTCCCATATATTATGATTGATGTTACAGGGTGCGTGAGTGCTCCAAATTACCTTTTTGATGTTATGATGTGAAAATGTTGTGTATGTTGCATTTCACTCCACAGGGTGCATTAGTTACAGATAGTTATAGAGATTATGGTTAAAATTGATATTTTACTCTCTGAGTCGAACGCTCACTCCTGTTCAAAAATTTTTACAGGCCACAGGAGGATATTTTGTTCTGGGTTAACCTGCTTTTCTCCTTCGCAGGTGTTTATCAATAATTGTGTAATTTTATTTACTCGTAGAATTTCCGCATGTGTTAGCAGTAATTATTTGAATTTGGTCTGTAATATTATATTCATGTTGGACCTGTAAACTTAATATTTTAAGTATGTTTTGATGGATTGGATGAGGGAGCTGAGCTCCCATTTATTATTATGTTGATGAGTATGTGGAGGGTGAGCTTAGCTCCCCAATGGATTGTTTATTGTGTTTACAGGTCGGGTGAGTCGAAAACTCCCCGTTGGAAAGTCCATTTTATGGCCGGACTCTGTCCGTTTGTTTTCTTGATATTGGGCCCAAATGGGCCTTAGAGTTGGGTTAATGAATAGTTAAGGCTTACTACGGGCCTCGGGGGCTTTAAGCTGGCCCAGGTCCTAGTGCCGGTCCGGCCCATAGGTTGGGTCGTGACAATTTTCATTTCATTCATAAACGCTAAAGTATAATTTCCTACAATCATAGATATTCAATGAGTGTGCTTTAAAGATTAAGGTAAAAATACATGCATATTACAAAACTCTTAAACTAAGCACAATATCTAACCATATTTTAGTATTTGATTTCCTCTTTAGCATCTACTGACTTGAGCGTCGGAGTAACCCTTTTTAGGTCATCAACCTCAGGTCATCAACCTCACCTCTTTCATTATTGCAGGCAATTCTAGGACCATTTATTAACCCAAGAATCTCAAACAACATATATATATTTCTAAAATTAAGCCACCTAACCTAATAATAGTGCTTAAAAAATTGCCGTGTGACATTTATTTTAAAAAATAAAAATAAATTAATTTATTAATCAAATTATTTAAAATTTTTAAATTATTTAGTATTTATCTTTAGTTTTAAAAAACATTATATATATATTAATTAAGAGAATGTCTTCTAAAATTAAGCCACCCAATTCAATAAGTGTGTTTGAAAAATCGCTACGTGACATTTAGTTCAAAAAGTGAAAAAGAAAAAAATTATTAACTGAAATTATATTAAAATTTTAATTTATTTTAATTTTTAAAATACGAAAGGATGAATGAAAGCTGAAACAAAAAGAATTTATTTTAATGTCTACTTCATTAATAAAAAGCCTTTGGCGTTCTTTGCCAGCACTTATGCTGGGCTTTTACTTGACTTCCGCAAGGCTTGCTACCGAGAGTTTGCTTGTGCCACACGGGTGCTTTAAGGGCAAAGCATTCAGCCCTTGACATCAGTCTCTTCTTCCCCTCTTTCCTAGCCGCTGCCAATAGTCCCGCTGGTAGAAAGGCAACTGATTTGGGATCTTTATGGATGTGGGAAAGCTTCATTTGGGCATTAACAAGAAGCTCCTTATGGATTTTGACAAGAAAGAAGTAGAATGTTTGATGATTGTTGGATTATGGTGAGCCCATCCGGATTGCACGACCCACATACAACTCACCGGCGACTTCCCTAAGTCGGAAACCAATAGATCCAACTTCGACGCATTCATTCTAGAGACCCACTTCGTTCTCATCTTCATCTTTGCGCCATCATTCTCTAATAGATCCAACGCTGCGGGGTGTTCTGCTCTTCATTCTCAAGTTCTATTTTTGTGATTTTATTTATTTTTATGATTTTCTTTGCCTTAATGGAGAAAGTGGGAGATTATTTAGGTTAATTATTAGATACATCAGAGTATTAAAAAATAGTACTCCTTCTCTCACTTACAAAAATAGGCACTCCTTATAATATAAAGAGTAAGTCCCATATGATTGTGAAAGATAATGTATGTGCACCTAATAATTTCTCAATTATTTATGGGTGTTAATGTTGATTGTATTTGGTGGCTGGCTATGGTCTTGTTGATGAATTGAGGATTGTTTTGATGAGGATTTTAGGGAAAGCTTTCTATATAACCGCGGACTGGAGAAAGTGGCTGAAACCTATTTATTGAACGAATTGGTCTGGTTTTTTTGGTTCGATTTAATTTGATTTTATTAATAGTTCAGTTTGATTTATAAAAATAAACTTTTGATTATTTGATTTTTATGGTTCAATTTGATTTGAAATTAAAACGACCGATTAAATAACATTAAATGCTGTGATTAACTCCTAATTGCAAAAATTAAATAATAATTTCAATGATCATAAGATAAAATTATTTATTCTTAGTTCAGCTTTAGATCTAAAAGAAATTTATATATCATTCAGATTTATATTCTATTTTGTATTTTGATATCTCTGTATTATATTTTTTTCATTTAGTGAGTGCTAACCTAAATATAGTATGGACTTTCTTTATTAATTTTTTTGTTATTTAAAATTAATAAAATATATAATTTATTAAAAAATAATAAATAATATTGATTATTATTTAATAATATATAAAATTTTATTAATCATAATAATATATTACTATCCCTTCCATATTCAATCTGCATACACCTCTGGAGTGAACTATGAGCATTTTAGTCAAAGTTTGCACAACTATTAACAATATATTAATAACTTATTGGTTCATCTTGTGGAATTAATTAATAGCAAATTTGTTGACTAATAATGTCTTTGTATATTAAACAAAGAGAGAAGTCGTTGATCCACACACACAAGATTAAACACCCTTTGCAAGTTGAAATTAACAATAAAATCATTGGTATCTGGGAAACTGAAAGACAAATTTAGCCATTCACATCAGTATTCTTATATAAACCAATTTGATAAAAATAAACATTAGTTTAATGCTCAATTACAGCTCTATAGTTATTGGAAAAGTTTGATTTTGTCTATTTTTAATTTTTTTAATTTAATTTTAAAAATTTTAATTTAAATCAAAAAAATTAAAAATGAATTTTTTAATTTTTATATTTAAATCAATAAATAAATAAATTTAACCTATAAATTTAAAATTTTAAACTAAATTCAGCTTAAATTAAAATTTTTAAGTTAATTTCAATAAAAAAATTAAAAATAAACAAACTTAAAGCTCCCTAATTAATATAAAAACTAAATTGAACATATAAACATTAAGCAATTCATCCAGTTATTCATCCACATGCGACATGTTGTGTGTTGATATAAGCATTATTATTAATGCATAAGGCTAAAATTAATCATTTCAAAATTTTAAAAATAATTTTAAATATTGATATAATTGCATAGTCTGATTATCTTAGAACATGCAAATCAGACTTTATTAATTATTATTATTATTATTATTATTATTATTATTATTATTATTATTATTATTATTATTATTATTATCTTTCTAAGAAGCGTATGCTCATCTTAGATGGAAATGGTGTCGTCTAGTAGTCAAGTCACAAAACCAAAGTCAATATTTAACTACTCTTGTCCTTTCGTCTCCTCACTAATTCATCACTCTAAAATATTTCTGTTAGAGATTTGAAATGGATGGGTCATTCCCACTTATATGTCTCTCATTCATCCCATCTTTTTTCGATGTGAGAATTTCACATTTGTATACTCCCAGCAACCTCCTCTCTCCCTCAAGTCTCTATCAGTTTGCTCTTCTCCAGAAGAATGCCTTCCTGCTCCATTAGGTCTACCAGGAGTCTCCTAACTCTTTCCATCCACTTATCAGAGCACCATGGAGAATCACCGATAACCGTTTTCATACTTGTCATTGCTGAACCATCAGCTCTAATACCACTTATTAGAGATTTGGGGAGCCCGAGGAGAATCCCTATTGATCGATCTTATGAAAGAATAAATTTATGGGCTTAACATCACATTTAATCCAAAACCTTAAGACAATAGGTATTGATTCTTTTCCACCTCTATGTCTCTCACTCATCGCATCTTTTTTTGATGTGAAAATTCTACATTTGCATATTTCCAATAATTTCTTATAAGATTAGCATTCATTTTATCATTTTGAAAATCCTTACTCCAAAAAACTTCTAATGCAAACAAAAGAATGGCAAAGGGAATCAACGATTTCAACATCCAAATCTCAGATGCTGCCAAAGATGTAGTTATCTTACTATTTTCCCAAATAGGATCTTCACTTCCTTAATCTACAAAGCCTGAGAATCTTGGAGACAGAGATCCATTGTTCTCAATGTCCTGTAAACACTTAGTGAATTCCCTAATTCATCCATCTTCAAAGTCCCTTAGAGCTATGTTGCCATTAGATGATTCAGAGCTAACTACCCAGAAAAGGAGTTGCTTGTATTGATAAGGTGATAAGGATAATTCTCTCCAACATGACTTATGACTCTAGTGTATGTCTCCTGTAACACATTCACTATAGCAATTCCGTACATTCTACTGTTCCGGTGACCGATGTAGGTCCAGACAGCTAGAACGTTTGGAAAAATATTTAGACTAGAGTGTGGAGTCATAAATAACTCAAATAATAATAATAAAAATTTAGAAAAAATTTTAGAAATAAAATACAACCATGTTGAATGAGCCAGTGCCCTAGCGTAACCCAGTGGAAAGTTGCGGTCTTCGCAGTTAGGAGCCCTAAACCCAGGAGAAAATTCATAAAATAATTTTTGAGACTCCAGAGAAGAGACATTGAGGTTTCGATGGCATTAGAATGCCAAGAAAATGCTTAAGAAAATTTTTAGATCGGTACAGACGAGTTTGGCTCAATAAGCCAAACGGAGGGCATTTTAGTCATTTCATTCTTAGAAATGATTTTTTGCCAACTTGTCCAGTTAAATAAATAATTTACATGACATAAAATGTGAATAAATATTGCTAAAACTTGAATTGAAAATGAGTAGAAAAAAAAAAGAAAAGAAAAGGAAATAAAACTCAAATTATGACATCATTATGATGTCATTAAAAACTCTCCACCAATCACCATGAGACAATCATTTAATAAACAAATAAAAAGGAGATAAATGAGTCAAAAAGAAAATGAAAAAGCCATCTTCTTCTTCAGCCATTCTCCCGTCCAACCCTCTCTTCTCCATTTCCTCTCAAATTCTTTCATTTTCCTATCATTAAAACACCATTTCAAGCTTCCGTTGTTACCTTCCTTCACAAAAATAGTTGGCAACCTTGATAAACCTCCATAGCCAGTCATAAAACCCAAGGAAAGTGGGAAGAAAAGTGAAAGAAAAATCTAGTTGGTAGCCCCAAAGAGGTGAATCAAGTATTGGGTTGATTGAAGGTTGCTTGGAGCTAGAAGAATAAGGTTAGTGCTAGAAATTCTCTTGGAATTTAAAATTTACGCAAGTTGATTTAGGGTTTTCTAAAATTTGGAATTTTATGTTGTGACTTGAATTTGATGATGTTGAGGTTGATTATTGACTATTAGAAGTGCTATAAATATGAATTGAAGTTTGGAAGTTGGGTGGAATTGAAAATTAGGAGTGTTGTTCTTATGCAGGGAATTCTGGACCTATGAGTTTAGTGTGTTTAGATGAACATAAGTAAAGCTAGATAGCTCCAATTGGTGTGAGGCTAATTGAAGATGAAATTTAAGACCTAAACTAACATTTTTCATGAAGAAACCATGCCCAGAAACCAAACACAAAATGACCAAAAATTGGCTTGAATCCGGGTAACCATATGCTGGACTTGGAAAAATAATCATATGAACAGTAAATGTTCAAATGGCCATAACTCACTCTAGGAAGGTCAGAATGACCTAATTTTTGAACCATTGGAAAGCTTAGACATAGGAGAACATTTCATATGAAGAACTTAGAGCCCAGTTCTAACCCTAGCCTAATCAAATTGTTAACCAAATTTAGTCCAACCAAACTGGCCAGAAAATTCTAGACATTGACCAGCCTGACCAGTTTTGAAAAAAATATCATAACTTGGTCTACAAAACTGCAAATGTAATGAAACCAAAGCCAAAATTTCTATAAGACCTAGAAATAGAAATTTGGTATTTTGACCAAAACCCAGAACCTGATGGAACTTGAAGAGATTGCTAGGAAAATTTAGCATTCCAAATCCTGAAATTTAACCAAATAGACACTTGATCCCAGAATAGTATTTAGATCATATCTTCTACTAGAAAACTCCAATTGAGATGAGCCAAATTTTTATGGAAACCTAAGAATCAAGACTCCAACTTTGATTAAGAACATTTGGCCAAATTCTCACTGTAGAATTGCCTAATGGAACAGTGAACTCTAGCACCTAAAACTGAAATTTTTGATTTATTTTCTATTGGTTAGAGGTATTGATTAGCAATCAATGCCAACACTTTTGTGAACCAAAATGTGGTAATTTCATGTGGTTAGAACTCATGTAACTATTATATATGAAAAAGTCAACAAATTGAATGAATAGTAATGTGGGAATAGTAACCCCAAAAATATAAGGAATAATAAAAGGAATTAAAGAAGCCATTATGAGTATTAATATATATAGTATAATTAGTGAATTAAAAATTCTTAAACTTTAGTGACTCTAGGACATAAAGGAATAATCCATATGGAGGGCTTTAGGAAAATATTTCAATGTACAAATAGTACACGAAAAATTGATCGATGTGAATCGCAATTATCATGAATGGAATGATGAATGTATAAATTACGAGAAATGCATGAATTATGTGTCATTGTGATTTAGGAATTTATGTTTTCACTAGAAATAGAATAAAATTTTATCAATTGAAATTGAACCTTATAATGAAATAATCACATAATAATACATATTAATACTTAATGGTACTAATGTGGCCATGTATTGCCTAGACACGTGTGTCAGATTGGATAGATTGGCATGCCAATAGGGTTTTATTTTAGCAGTACTGCGTAAGGCTTTATGCCTATATTCATGGCTTTATGCCCGCACTCATGGCTTTTATGCCCGATTACTTGTTATCATGGCTTTTAGTCATACTGATATGTTATCATGGCTTTTTAGCCATACTGACTGCATACATGGTTGACGTTCTGCGTCCCATGGTATGACGGCCCGAGGCGCTACGGTGTCCAGTGCCAACAACCCTTTATCTAGTTTAGTCAGTCTGTCATAGGTTACCTGAGCAGTGTAAATTATTGAAATTATTTAAGAACATTAGTAATTAAAAATATTATAAAGTATTGAATGAAATGAGAGAAAAGATTAGCAATGGAAACATAACTGAATCAAGTAGTACAAATAAAATTTTCATAATTGTAGGAACTAAAAATACAATACTCCTAGAATTAATCTGTATATCGAATATTATTATTGTATAAACTCAGCACTTTCAAAGAGGGACAAAATAGAATATAAGATAGTTGATATTAGAAACATAATACCAAATTTAATTGATACCCGAGGATCTAAATTATACTTTAGAATTATATTTCTTATTTGTATATATTATTTTCTTGTTATATTATTGCACCACTAAGCAGAAATGTTTAGCGCGATGGATTTGTTTCCTTCGCGCAGTTACTGAAGGCAAAACCCAATGGATATTAGACTGGGATTTTGAAGTCCAGATCTGCAGAAGTGTCAGAAGGGTTCAAGGTTGTCACCTCCTCAGCAATGCATGTAGATAATGCCCATATAAGTCATTTTATGTATTTTGTATATTATAAATATTTTATACGTTGCAATGTAAACTAAAAATTGTAAACTAAGAATTTGTAAGTAATATTTATGTGATGTAAATTAATAAATTGATTAGTTCATATGTAATTAATTTGTATATCATGTAAATTGTAAATTTATTTAATTAGTTTGCAAATTATGTAAATTAATGGAAATATGAGAATTTTGATACGTGAATGGAGTATGAAGGAAAGTGGATAGAAATGAATATGAGAATTGAAATACATGGATGAATTATTGTATGAAAAATATTGTTAAGATTTTTAAACAGTTAAATATTGAAATATGCCAAACGATAATAAAATAGGGGAAACTCCACTGGTTTCTCCTTAGAAAAATAATTGATATTAAAATATAACGAGAACAAAATTATTAAACAAATAAAGTAAGATAAGATAAGGTGCTTCGGTACTGAGTGTGACATACCTTACTCGGCTACACTGTAGACGGGTGAAGGGTGTCACATCTCCTTTAGCAACTATGTCTCCTATAGTTAGGATGGCAACGGGTAGGATATCTGCAAAAATCACCATACCTGAACCACAAACTCGATTAATATTATCAAAACCCAAACTCATCCCAAACCTGATTAAAATTTATTCTCAGTAACCCAAACTCGTCCCAAATCTGATTATTATTATCCAAAAAAAATTCAAATCCATTTAATTTTATATATTTTAATTAATATTTTGCATTAAAAATTATTTTGATACATAATTTATATTTTAAAAATTTAATAATTTCATAAAATATTTAAATTCCATTTTTTATAAAATAAAATATATAAATATTTATAAATATTATTATAAAAAATATATTTTATATTTAATTAAATATTTATGTAAACGGGTTCGGGTAACGGATACCTAACATGTAAAACCCGGTCCCAACCGAAACCCATCACGGATATTATTTTTTAAACTCGAATCCATCCTAAATCCGATTATATAATATCTAAACCCATCCTATTAGAGTTCGATTAGATCAGGTACCTGCAAAAACTCGACCTGTTGCCATCCCCGCCTATAGCAGTTGTACTTGTATATAGATAGAATTGTGTATTCAATCAATCTCTCTCTAATCTTGTATATATATTGATAGAGCAATATGCAATAAATTAGTTTTCGATTTCCCCATGGTATCAGAGCTCTAAGGCTCACGCCAATATAATAAACATGATTGACTCCCAAATTGTCCCAGCAAACTCGTCTTCTTCAATCACTCCAAATGTTTCTCAGTTTCTTCCTATTAAGCTCACGTCTTCAAACTATATTTTGTGGAAAGCCCAACTTCCTCCCTTGCTCGTATAGCTGATGACTCTTCTCTACCTGTCTAAACCCTTGATAACAATACACAAAATTTGTATTTTAAAAATATATTATTTAGTATTTATATTAATAATTTGAATAATATAAATAATAAAAAATTTAAATAATTTAATAAAAATAAAATATAAAAATTAAATAGTTAATTTATAATAGACATATTAAACAAAGAATGATATCACGTAAACCAAAACAGAAATTACGTCCTGACATACGGTTTTTTTTTTAAATAAAGTGATATTATAAACGAAATGATTAAACCAGTAAAAACCCGTTGACAATGATGTTTAATTGGTTATTTATTTTTATTGTTATACCTAACTGAGTTTTGGCTGCGAGCTAGCAAGTTGCCACGATAACAATAATTAAGGAATTCGATCCGACTCACTTATAATTTTAATAAAAAATATATTATTAAAATTATGTATAAAATTTATATTTTTAATTTATAATTTATTTTTAATAAATAAATTTATATTATATAATAACAAATTAAAAAAAAAAGATCTTGTAGGAAAACTCACCCACCTTGCACTCTAATGGAAAAGTCTCTACCTCAACCCTAATCTTCTGTGAAATAGGATAAAGAAGCAATCTCACTCTCAATTCACCCATTCCCATTATTACATGATATTACTATTATTAACAATATCCTATTTTTCCTATAAAAAAATAATAATTTCCTATTTTCTTTTAAGTTTTTATTTATTTATTTATTTTATAAATTTGACCAAAACCAAGCTCCTACGTCTATTAAATGGCGTCCTTTTGGGGAGAAGTCGCAAAGAAAGTCGAATTCATTTCTCAAACATTTCTTCTAAGCTTCACAGCCTTCATTTCATTACTACGTAAACCCAAACTTATAGCTTCCTCTTGACGGGAACTTCTACTTCAGGCAAATATGGCAGACGGAACCAACGATGTCAACATGCGAATCACAGTCGCCGATAACGGAACAAAAGATGTCATCCTCCAAATCTCAGACGCCGAACAACCACAACTGAATGATACTGAGGTAGAAGAAAGCAAAGTTAACGGTAACAAGTGGGAAAAGTTCATCATCATTACGGAGTCAATTGCATTTGTGTGCGTTATGGGGCTTTTAATTGCCAGCTTGACGGCGGATAGATTGCAGAATTCTAAGATTTGGGATGTGAAAATATGGAAATGGTGTTTGTTACTGCTGGCTATTCTCTGTGGTAGGTTGTTTGCTTACATGTTTACATATGTTCTGATATCCTTGATTCGGAGGTCTGGGCTTGTTGAGAGTGTTATTTATTGTGTTTATGGAGTGAAGAAGAGCATTATGTTCTTCATTTGGTTAGGTTTGGTTACTCTAGCTTGGGGTTTGTTGTTTGATCTTGGGGTTAATCGAAACAAGGATTCTACCCATATTGTACATAAAATCACCAGAGGTCTTGGTGGTTGTCTAATTGGAGCTGCTATATGGCTACTGAAATCTATTTTAGTTTGGTCGATAGGTTCTGTCCATGCCAAGAAATTGTTTTCCAGGATTAAAGAAGCGAAATGTTTTCGGAATATTCTAAGAGTTCTTTCAGTGAGATGTGATTCTGGGTCGCAGGAAGTTGAGAAGGTTCAGGCCGAGATTATGGAAGATTCCATAGATCTAATTCGAGGACATAGGCTTCGTCCTCTCTCCTATAAGGACAATGGAATAGATGAAAAAATCACTGATGAGGATGGAGCATACGAAGCTGCCTATAAGATTTTCGACACATTACGGCCTGGAAATGATTCTGGAAGGTTTGAATATCCAGTTATTTGGTGTTTGCATTTTGGAGCAATTCTAATTTCTGATTATAGTTTGTTATGTGATAATCTCACTTTCTTCTCTTTGATGTACTCTGCAGGTCTGTGCACTTGAAACGCCAAGTCAGTAGTACAGATATTCAGCATTTGCAAGGGGAATTCAACACAGATCTGGATAAACCGATGAGTAGATCAGAGTTCAGGGACTGGGTGGTTAGATGTCCTTATCAATTTGCTTTTCATATTAATTTGCACACCTTTCTCATCTTTTGCTTGAGCTAGGTGTGTGTATAGAGTTGCTATATTAGTGTAATTTTCTTTTGATCAATCTATATTTTACAGGTTGACAATTTCAACAACTATGAAATGCTGAAAAGCATCTTAGAACATAAAAAAACCGCTATTGACGAGTTGAACGTGATTGCTTCTCTGATGGTGGTGATTGTAATCATTATTGTATGGTTACTTTTCATGGGATTTTTAACAACCAAAGTACTCGTCTTCATATCATCCCAAATTTTGCTGATTGCTTTTGTATTTGGTAACTCTGCCAAGAATGTTTTTGAAGCTGTGATTTTTGTATTTGTGGTCCACCTCTTTGATGTTGGCGATCGTTGTATTATTGATGGAACAACGGTAAGTCCCTTATTTTAACTAGAACGTATGTGTAGTGGCAATGGTCAGCTAATTGACACACACCTTGATCGATACATATTGCAGATGACTGTTGATGAGATGACTATAATGACTACAAAGTTTAAAAGAGATGATGATGGAGAGTTGATATGCTATCCGAATGCAGTTTTAGCTACAACACCAATCAAGATGCTTTACAAGATTCCTCAAAAGAGCGACTGTTTGGAATTCGGTATTGATGTTAGTACCCCACAATCTGCCTTCGAACGACTGCAACATCGCATAAAAAGGTATTTGCAGGAAAATCCTAGGCGGTGGCAACCTGAACACAGCATACAGGTCATGGCGATTGACGATAATAAGATGACGGTAGCTCTTCATGTTAATCATACCATAAACTATCGTCATAGGAAGAAGAGGGCCAAGCGAAGATCAGATCTATTGCTAGAGATGAGGCACATTTTTCAAGACCTTGGCATTCAATATAATCTTCCGCGTCAACGAGTTCATCTATTCTTTGAAGGTGGAAATGCTTTCTTTGAAGGTGGAAATGCATTAACTCCATTATCTGTGTTTCAATAAGAGGAGGACAAGAGCAAAAAGTCCAATGGAAATTCTTGATTCGACCTATTATGTCATGAATCCAATATACAACGCATATATTTCTCGTCATTTAGTTATATGCTTCTGGCCATCTACTTGTATCTAATTAATAGATAATAGTATTGGCTCACGTGGTTGCAAATTTATCTATCTGTAATTTATTTATAATAAAGTAAGAAGAGGGGAATAATGAGATGGCAAAAATACACTTATATTTTACAATAATTATAATATCAAAAATTTTAATAATTTTAGAAGTGTTTTCACTATAATTTTTACTTTACGAGTAATAATTTTTATTAATTTAATTTAGACTTTAATAACTTATATAACTCAACTTCCATGTTATAAATAGATTGCCAGGATGTGGTGCACCCACTTCAATCAGTTTCAGTCCTGGAGATACTTTAGTAACTTGTTTAGTCGCGATCAAACTCAGAGTAGAAAGGTGTTTGCTTTTGATCTCAAGGCTCGCAAGCAGGAATTGTTTCAGTCCCCTTGATGCCTTGATGGGAGGAGAGTAATATATCGCCAGAAGAGAGTAGATGAGGAGGAGAGGTCGAGAGAACGTACGAGGGCTGGGAGTGACACGGTATGAATGGGTGAAGACAAGCACAGAGAAGAAAAGCAATTATGGTGCCTTTGCATGCCTGCTGGGGTTTGTTCACTGATCATTTCTTGTAATTTATAATAATTGGTATGATTGTTTTGTAATTCTAGCTCTGTCATCTTTATTTGCCTGACCGGCAACTTCCCTATGTCGGAAACCAATAGATCCAACTCCGATGCATTCATGCTAGAGACCCACTTCATTCTCATCTTCATCTTTGCGCCACCCTTCTCTAATAGATCCAACGCTGCGGGTGTCCTGCTCTTCATTCTCCAGTTCCATTTTTGTGATTTTATTTATTTATTTATTTATTTTATGATTTTGTTTCCGTTAATGGAGAAAGTGGACGATTATTTATGGGTGTTAATGTTGATTGCATTTGGCGGGTGGGTATGGTCTTGTTGATGAACTGAGGAATGTTTTGATGAGGGGAAAGCTTTCTATATAGCCGCGGACCGGAGAAAGCGGCTGAAACCTATTCATCGAACGAATTGTTTTTTTTTTTTTTTCTTTTTTTCTATTTAATTCGATTTTTTTAATTGTTCAATTTTAATTATTTGGCTTATATGGTTCAGTTCAATTTGAAATTAAAATGACCTTGCATAACTTTAAATGCTGTGATTAATTCTCAACAGTAAAAATTGAACAATAATTTCAATAATTATAAAATAAAATTGTTTATTTTTAATTCAGCTTTAGATTTAAAGAAAAAAAAATATATATATATATAAATAATAAATAATATTGATTATTATTTAATAATATGTAAATTTTTTTATTAATCATAATAATTATATTCCTATCTAAATTTTATTCCCTTCCATATTTAATTTGCGTATACCTTTAGAGTGAACTATCAGCATTCTAGTGCCTGCCTGGCTTTGATCCAGTAACAAGGACATGATGAACTTGGGAAAAAAACATTCTAGTCAAAGTTTTCACAACTATTAACAATATATTAATGACTTTTTGGTTCATGTTGTGGAATTAATTAATAGCAAATTTGTTGACCAATAAACAATGTCTTTGCATATTGAACAAACGGAGAAGTCGTTGATCCACACAGAATAATTAAACACCCTTTTGCAAGTTGTAATTAATAACAAAGTCATAGGCATCCGGGAAACTGAAAGGCAAATTTAGCCATTCACATCACTATTCTTCTCTTCTTTTAGGATAGTGATAATATATTATATATAAACCAACTCGATAAAAATAAACATTAAGCAATTCATCCAAATCTGACATGTTGTATATTAATATAAGCATTATTATTAATTCATAAGGTTAAAATTAATTATTTCAGAATTTTAAAAATAATCTTAATGTTAATATAATTGTATAGTCTGATTATCTTAAAAATTGCAAGTCAGACGTTATTAATTATTATTACTATCTTTCTACGAGGAGTCTGCTTGTATTAAATGGAAACGATGTCGTTTGGTAGACGAGTCACAAAATCAAAGTCAACTACTCTTGTCCTTCCATCTCTTCTCTAATTCATCACTCCAAAATATTTCTTATATGCTTAGCGTTCATTTCATCACCCTGAAAATCCTTACTTCAAAAAAAATTCTAATGCAAACGAAACAATGGCAGAGGGAACCGATGATTTCAGCATCCAAATCTCACATGCAGCTCAGATGCAAGATTGCAATGGGATTTCGACACCCGCCACACCAAATGACAAACAGTTCAAGCATTTGGTGAACCAACTCGTGATCATAGTTTATATCGCACTATCATAGGCGGGTTGCAATATTTAACTCTTACAAAACCTGACATTTCTTTTGTTGTAAATAAAGTGTCCCAGTTTGCTCATTGTCCATTGGAACTTCATTGGTCTACTGTCAAGAGGATCTTGCGCTACCTTCAAGCCACTTCGAAGTATCGTTTACACATCACAAAGTCAAGCACTCAGCAACTCCACACCTATATAGACGCTGGCTGGGCCTCAAACATTGATGACTGAAAGTCTACAATAGGATATGCAATTTTCTTAGGCTCAAATCTGGTCTCATGGTCCTTCAAGAAACAGAACACCTGGGGTCAACGAGATCAACTCAAAGCCATACTCACCTCGATTTATCCATATATAAGGATCGAGTCCCAGTGAGTCAAGCTTAAGCTGCGACTACTCATCCTACCCTTATCTATATATACACCACACTCATGCCAATACACTCACACGGCTTCAAATTATCCCCAGGACGACAATCACAAACAAATAATAATAATTAAATATGTAATAATCAAAATGCCCCTAATATATTAACTATACACGTTTTATAATTAAATAATTATAAAATGCATGAGCACGCTAGATATATAATTAATATTAAAATTATAAAAATAATCAATATTCAACTCACAGACTGGTAGAATGAACTGCAACTAGTCCGGCTAGAAAGAGAAGAGGGCCAGTACCAATCACCTAAACATACACACTAATCTCTGTCAAAAGATTGACAAAATTAACTAATTAATTCAAACTATAGAATTAAAAGAAATCCTAAGGTCTTACCGAAATTTTAGCAGAGTCTCCCCTATAATTAGACCTAACCCCCCTGCAAGAAAACGAATCAACAACAGCATATAGGGCCTCAAGCCTACAACAACAATTATAATGCCCATCCGGAGCCTACAAAAATTCTAATCTAGGTCAAATCCTCTAAACTCCAGCTCTAGTCTCTAACTCCTTTACAGTCCAAATAATTATTTTTAGCACTTCAAAAATTATAAAAATATTCCTAGAGATCCTTTACATCGTCCTTATATTAATTAAAGTCATTTTACTTAATTTTTCAAAGTCATGAATATTTTACATATTTAACTAGCTAACTTAATTAAGGCACAAACTATACAACTTGAGTTAGGGACTACCTTTGCAAATTCTATTATCTAAAATGAATCCGAAATATCTAAAAAAGCTAGGAATGGCTGTAAATATGATCCCTGTCCCGGACAGCCTGCTAGACACCCAGATCGGGTCAAAAACTAGGTCCTGAGTGCTGATGAGCTATCACCAATCCAATCACACCTAAACAAAGCCTAAAAATTATTAATAATTATCATGTAATTATATTTAATTTACAGGCATTGAAAAGAGTAAAAAATCTCACCAAGCGATCTGGACCGTCCAATGATTGTCTTTTTTAAATGGTATCCGATCAGAGCAAGGTCGATCCCATCTCAAATGTTTCATCGCTTTGAGTCCATTGGTGATTTCAGATCATCGATCCAACGGTCGGACAGTCCTAGATCTGATCGAAAAGTTTGAAAAATCTGAATCTTCTTTTCTCCATAACTTTTTTCCTCTGACCACCATTTATTGCAAAATTGGTATATAAAAAAAAGCTTTCAGAATAAGCTTCCTAATGCCACCAAGAACGCCTTGATCGGACGTCAGATGAAGTCGAAATCGCGCCTGGAAGTCGCTGCCCTTGCACGCTCATTGAAGTAGAAAAGTCCTCCATTCGTGCCGCTGTTGGCCCTGCTCCGGCTAGAAGGCTACTCACCGACGTCGCCTAGAGTGGTGGGTGGTGGGTGGTGGCTCGTCGGCTGAAAAAAGAAGGGAGGGGGAAATAAGGTGACGGGAGAGATAGGGGAGAAAGAGGGAGGTTTAGAAAGAGAAAAGAGGTTGTTGCTTCTTTTTTTTTTTAATCTGGGAATGAATCTGAACAAGCATTTATCTATATTCATTCCTGAAAAGTTTTAAATAAGTTCTTGATATTTTCCATGTTTTTTTAAATAAGTCCCAAAATACAAATACATTTACAATTAAATAATAAATAAATTTCATAAATAATATTGATAATGATAATCAAATTAATAACAATAAATCAAATCTTAAAACTAAGATTAAAAATAATGAAATAATTTATTTTTTTAATTAGTTTAATATTAATATTTAAAACTAATTATTTAAATTAAAATTAGATTATTAAATAATTTATAAAATATATTTAGAAATAACATTAAATATATATAAATGAAAGTTTTATAAAAATTATAAATTAATTAAATAATATTAAAATAATATTTAAATACTATATAAAAATTATATTTTAAAAAAAATCAAGTTATTACAATCGAATTTGTATATATATTTGAGCGGTTATCTGATGTATTCGGTTTTGATTCAATACTATTTTATTTAAAAATTAAAATTAAAATTAAATTTAAAATTAAATTTTTAATTTTTAAGAATCAGACTTAAAAATTAAATTAATATTATTTAATATATTTATAATTAAAATTACTTAAAAAAATTAAAAAAATAATATTAAATTATAAAAAATTATAATTAAAGATAAATTTTTATAAAATTAATTTTCCAGTTTAATACAATTTGGGATGATTCCAGATAAATTTTTGAAGAAAAATTTAAAATAGCAAATAAAAATTTAGTTGGTTACTATTCCATTTTTATAATAATATTTTTTAATTATAATATAATATAAAATAATTCTCCATCTTAATTAGAAATCCCAAAAATCGTGCGTAGTCATGCCAATAACATCAATATTCTGAAACAACCATAATTGATTTTTTTTTATATATATATTTTAGATGGCCAACCTTGCATTAAACAAATTTTTTTCAGGCTGCGAAGATAGTGATGGTTGACAGGAGACCATACGACACTGATTCCTTGGATCGAAATGGGTGAACTTTTTCTTTCTTTTTTTTTTAGACTAAATAGGGAAATTATATGTTAAGCATTCAATTTTGACATGACACCAAAGGACATTATGTATAATTAAAAAAAAAATAATATTTAAGAAAATTTGATTTTTAACTAATTTTAAGTGGCCTTTATTTTTTTTTAAGGGTGGATCAGTAAAATTTAGGTCTTATTTGATTGTGGTAATTTAGAAAACTTAAAATTTTCAAGAAAAATAAAAATTAAGTTTGTTTGGTTGTTATATTATCCATTTTCCTGGAAATTAATTTTTTTATATAGAAAAAGTAAGTTTTTTATACTTTTATTTAGAGTAAAAATATTTATTTTATTTTCACTATTATTTTATATTAATACACTTTTATTTCTCATAAATTTAATATATTAACTAAATATATTTAATATTTTCTAAAAAATAATTTTTCTATAAATGTACTTTTAAAAAGTGCACTTCCCGATAAATAAATTATTTTAAATTAATTGAGGTGTTATTTTCACTAAAAGGGTGAGTACTACAGCTCTTCGATGGAGTCGCGTCTCCTTTGAATGGCAGAGTATCAAGTCATTGAATTTAATGGGGAGAGTGAATTTAGGGGTTCTTTGCTAATTTGGAACATATATTTATTGAATAATTAAAGGATAAAAATTGTGTATGCTTTGGTTAATTTGGAAGGATAGGAACCTATTGGTGTTTCAGTAATTTGCTTATTGTGTATATTTTCTAAAATTTACTTGAATAATTATTACAATACTGAAACCTAATTTGTTGTTTGATAGAACAAAAAAAAATCATTTTTTTTTCTAGCATTTATTTGATTGTGGGCATGTGATTGATAATTTGAGGGATTTAATTGCAAAGCCTGAGCGACAAGATATTACAGAATAGCAAAAAGGAAGTACAAAAAAAATATAATGCATGGCAACCGCAAGTCTTCCACTCAAGAATTATTGATAGCTCTGCTAAAAAACTGCTTCTTTTTCATTGAATTATTGATAGCTCTGTTAACTTTTTCTTTCTTTCTTTAGAAAAAAAAAAAATAATAAATCTTTCGAATCATTGCCCGATAATATATCATAAAGGATTAAAGTTAAGCCGTCAGTTGGACGTGATAAGGATTATAGTGGGATTTGATATGTTTGGATATCATTTGTATTGTTGAGGTTTGGGTGGAGGTTCCTTTACATGCTGTGCTTATTTTGATCAACGAGAAATAGCAAACAACTACTGAGGAAAAGAGAAAATATGTATTTAGGGCCGAGCAGAATTTGGTTTAAGCTAAAAAATCATATCGAATCGAGTTAATTTAGTTTAATTAGTTTAATTTTAAAATTTAATCGGTTTGATTCGATTTTATATTATAAAAATTTCAGTTATTTTGGTTTAGTTCAATTTTAAAGAGAAAAAAAAAATCAGTTAAATCGAATCGAATTAAATAGTAATTTATATATTCAAATCAAACTAAATCGAATCGAATCGAATCGATTTTTGAATTGATTTATTTTTATGAAAAATTTATGAATTATATTTAATTATATATATATATATATATATATATTAATTGTTTAATTTCATTGATTAATTATTATTAGGTTCAAACCAAAGTTAAAATTAGATCAAATAACTTAAAAATCAAGTTTAAATTAAAAAATCAATAAAAAATCAAAATTGATAGGTTTAAATCAAACTGACCCGAAATAGAGTGATTCGGTTCTATTCAGTTTTCACTCATTTTGATTCAGTTCGATTTCTAAAATTTAAAATTTGATTTTTATAATTTAATTTGATTCGATTCGATTCGATTCGAACCAAATGCTCAACCTTATATGTATTCTCTCACTTTAAAGCTTTATAATTTTTGTCCTTATAATTTTTGGTTGCACCACATGCAGTGACAAGGCTTCAAAAGGCTAATCGGGGCTATTGTCCTTTTAAAATTTTAATTTTTAATTGAATGTGATGATATTTTTAATAAATTTTCACGTCTGATTATTTTAAAAGAAAAAGTTTAATAAAAATTCTAAATATTAAAATTTTTATTATTCAATTAAATAAAAAATTTAATTAGCTTAGATTTTGAAAATTTAATTTTTTTATTAACTCAACTAAATTAAAAAAAAAAATTAATAGCTTACGTCTTTTAATTTTCTTTTTGAGTAATAAAAATAATTTTAAAAAAACTTAAATTACGAGTGAAATTAGAGGTGAGTGTAAAAATATTTTAATTGAAAAATCAAACTAAACTAATAATTTAATTCAATTTTTCGATTGGATTATTTAGTAAATAACTTCAATTTTTATTTTGATTTGTGCCTGAACTTGAATGTTGATTTATTTGAAATAATTAATTGTGATTTTGAGTTAGAATATATTTGCAATTTCAATTTTCATTGTGATTGTATTGTTGCGATAAGAAAATGGGCAAGAAATTTTCTCACACTTTTATTTGAGAGATTGTATTGTTTGTATTGATAAAAATCAAACTAAAAATTTTTTATTTTATTTTATTTTATTTTTCATATATTTTGATTTAATTCAATTTTTATATTTTTAATTTTAATTTTTAATTTAATTTAAAAAATTAATCAATTGATACTTTTGAGTATAAACACATCAAATAATACATCTGTAAATATTACATCCGTCATCGTCATTGGCTCTTAAATTTAACTTGCATTCGCACTGAATGTTACGTCCGTTAATGACATCACAGCAATTCTTGACATGACACTATGGGACACAAAATTGAAGTAAATGATTCAAAATTAAAATTGTTTCTTATTCTAATGAGTATTAAATGGACGAGTTTAAATAATTTAAAATATTGTTTAAAATATTTAATTTATTTATGAACTTAAAATAATCATTTTAATAAAAATTTAAAATTTGTCAAATAAATGAATTTTCATATATAAAGAGTTAAACTTAGTAATATTTATAATTATGTTATTTTAGACTCATTATATTATTTATTTATTTATTGTTTGAGATTTGGGAAAATTTGATTTTTTTTTATTAATTTTGAGTTTTTAAAATTTATAATTATAATGATAAATATATCCATTATGAGCTATCCAGTTTTTTACTGACTTATTGTACATTGCACAGTAGCTTTTCATCCTATTTAAATGGTCTTTACTCAAGTAGCCACTCAAAAGAGTGTTTGAGGTAATTTGTAAATTGATTTAATTAGTTTATAAATTATAATTTTAAATTAATCTATTTATTTAAGATATTTGCATTATTTCCTTCATTCTTTTTCTAATTTTCTCCTTAGAATTAAAATCTGTATGTTGCATTTATTTCCCGAGAAATCAGATAACTTAGAATTATTTTCCCTCAATGTTTCCAGCTAACCATAAAGAAATTGATGGTGATTTCTATCACAGTTTATCACTCAATACTTTCACCTTCTCTTCTCTTTCCATTCATTCTTGCTGGAGAAGTTCGAAATTTCGAGGAAAAATTCCAGCCTTTTCCATTTTATGTATGAAATGTATATCTAAATTATGGGTTGTAATTTGCTAATAAAAAATAGCTTGGAAATATTTGTTGTTATAAGATTTGATGATATTGAGGAGGGAATACTCTATTCGATTTTATTAAGTGAGTGATATGTTTTTAGTCATTAAATTAAATAAAAAATTTATAGACAACAATAAAAATATTATATTAATGTTAACAAGTAGCATGATATTATTATACTGCCTAGATAGTAGTTAAAAGTATCATATTATTTTTAAATAGCAGGATAATTTTTTCACAGTGCGGTTAATAATATATATATACATATATCATAAGTATCTCTAACTCTCATAGGATCAGAATTAATTTTACTCGTGTCGAATTAGTTTATTAAGAAGGGGAAGCGCTCTCAAAAGATATCCTCTCCATCTATAAAAATCAAATAATTAATATCGTTTAAAGGAAATGAATGTTAAATCGCTCGTACCAAACACTCGTAAATAAATAATATGACAATTTTGTAATCTAATAGCTTTTAAGAATTTTTTTATAAAAAAATAATGGCTTTTTTTTTATATCATCAAAAGCTGCTTTTTTTTTTTAAATGTCTTATAGCTTGGGTTAATGGAAGGAAATAAATAAAGAGTGACTAAGCTGGTGGAAAGCACAAGTGATGTATTATTGATGGCTTTACCTACAAACTGTGCTTTTCATTGGAATTATTGATAGCTTTGTGTCAACATAAGACAAAATAAAAAAATATATATATTCTTTTGAATCATTGCCACATATATGAGTGGGTAGTTTGAGGATTTCACTATCTTAGGAGCGGAAATGGAATTGAAGTTACTCTTTTTAAGGGCAGCATTCAGCCGGTTCGATTTGAAACTTTAAAAATCAAAAAATTGAATTATTTAAAAAAGTAAATCAAATTAAATTGATTATTTAAGAATAATCAAACTGAATTAAACCGAAAAATAACGATTCGATTTGGTTTCATTGCATTAAACTGAAAATATTTTAGGTTAATTTCTATTCTCTGAGCTGGGTTTGAATGGATAATTGGACTGAATAAGAGCCTTAAGACTTATACATCTTGGGCTGAAAAATTACTTGGGTCATTTTACTATTCAATTTAATTGATTTTATCAGTTTAACCGATAAAAAATCGAACTAAACTGAAAACCAAATTTATTAAAAATTTCAAATCGAATTGCAACGACAAAACTAAAAAATCGAATCGATGGAATCAAAATAGCTCAATTCGGTTCAATTTTTCGATTCACACCGAAAACTGCTCAGACCTAACTCTGTCAGCTGGGTGTGACAAAAGTTATGACATAATATAATATAATATAATATAATTATCTTGATATTATTTTTAAGCTTAAAAATTCAATTTCAATCATATTTTTATTGATAATATTTAATTTTTAAGTTAAATTAAATTTAAATTAAATTTTTTATGTTAAATTAAATAAAAAATAATTAAATTTAATTTTTTCAATATATACAAGGTGTAATTGTAATAGACCTTTAAGAAAAAAAAAAAAAAACCAGTGTGAAGTTTAAGAAAAATAGATCATAAACCTCTTGTTGTCCAAATTCTATGCGTCACTTCGGGACCTCAGACAGACAATTGCGAGTGCTAGGTCCCGTTTGTTTGGATATAAATAAAAGTAGCAACAATTCACGTGGCCCAAATTAAAGCTGATTTTGTGTGAGCCCTAACCAAGATTTAGCTGCTTCTATCACAGTATCCAAACGCTGCTTCTATTTAAATGCTCACTTTACTCCTGAAGCCATCAACCTATTAGGACTGCTTTTATCAGTCTCCATATCCAAACACTTGCTCAAATTAAGCATTTCTCCTAGCTTTAATTGCTCATGATTTTCCTTCACTTCCTTTAGTTATCCACATAATTAATGTTTTTCTATATATTTTCTCTGCAAATCCATTTAATTTTTGTTGTCAGCTTCCCATTCATTCTGCCAGACTATTTCAATTTCCATCCTTTTTCTGAATTGTGAGTTATTTCCTTTGGGTTAAACAAAAACCATGTCAGAGAGAGCCAATGATGTCTATGTAGACATCTCGGATCAACCGAATGGATCTCCAGGATCCAAGGGTGATGTCTACAAAATGTTGAAAACGTTGATCTTTATTGAATCAACGATATTTGTGTGCATTATGGGGCTCTTAATCACTACCTTGACGGTGGATAGATTGCGGAATTCCAGGATTTGGGATTTTGAGATGTGGAAATGGTGTTTCTTAATACTGGCTGTTCTCTGCGGTAGACTGATTGGTTACCTGTTAACGCTGGCTTTGGTTAAGTTGATTTGGAAGTTCTGTTCATGGAGGCAGTGGGTTGAGAGAGAACTTTACTTCGCATATGGAGTAAAGAAGAGCATCATTGTTTTTATATGGCTGGCTTTGGTTTTCCTAGCTTGGGCTCTACTGTTTAACAGTGGGGTTAAGCGAAGCAAGGATGTGAAAAAGATTGTAAATGATGTTACTAGAGGTCTTGCTGGTTGTCTCATTGGAGTTGCTATATGGTCAGTCAAAACTTTGTTAGTTAAGCTTCTAGCTTCTTTCCATGTGCAGACTTTGTTTCATAGGGTTAAGGAAGCAAACTACAATCGTAAGATCCTTGAAGCTTTTTCAAAAAAGAAAAAGGTCCAGCAAGACACAAGGGAAGAGTTGTTGAATGCGATCCGGGATAAAAAGCTGCCTCCTCTCTTCGGTGATTGTGACGTGAGTAAAGAGATCAACATAGAAGGTGAGGAAGGAGCAAAAAAAGCCGCTAATGAGATTTTCAAGAAACTCGCGAAGTAAGTAATTAATTAGAACAGATTTAGAATATATTTAATTTCGTATGCTAGTTTGTTCGATGGGAAACAGGGAAGCAACATTTTAAAAAATATGGGAAATGAAAACTTACAAAAACGTGTAAATATGAAAAATATAACAATAAATTAATTAATTATATAAAATAAATTAAATTAATTAAATTGATTTTATCACTATTTTTCTAATATCAAAGGGTTAAAGCAAAACATATTCTAAAGATATGTAGTGTAAAATTAAATAAATAAAATTAATAATCATTTTTTAAATAAAATTAATAATTAATTTTTTAAATAAAATTAATAACTGTTTAAATAGCATGGTAATGGGTATGGATATAGATATCACAATGCTATTGTTGGTATAGAAGACAGAGCGCACGGGGAATAGGGGAAGGGAGGCAGAGCATGATGGTGGAAGGGATGCAGAGCATTGGCAACATACCTAACCTAAGCCCCCAATCGTTGCTGCCAGTCACCTCCAAGCCGTCTCCGCCAACCACTTCCAGGTACTCTTCCTCTTTCTCTTCTTCGGAAGATTATAAAATACTCCCTCTCTCACAGAAGCCCTCATGTGAAGAGTGGATTTCACATGATTTAGAGATAGTATATGTGCCTATTAATCTCTACTTCGCATTTTAGGTTTTTTCTGTTTTTTAAAAAATGCGTGTCTGGCAAAGGAAATGCGTTTTCGATTTCCAGAAATTGCTGAAAGGGCCCAAAGACTATCTGTGTCCTCACATTTCCAATGAGGAAACATTTTCGAAACGGGAAACGCAGCCCCCATCCCGTTTTCGTGCATCATAAGTTCTCAAACTATATATATAAGATCATCGATCTCACCTCACTTTTTTCTATTTGTGCAGAGGTAAGTACATGCCCTTGAAAGACCTACTTGACTGCATAGAAAAAGAACTAGTGTGTCCCGCTTGTCAACTGGTAAAGAAAAAAATGTGCATCCATTGCCAAGTGGTAAAGGAAACGCGTAAACATTTCCTAGCGTTGGCAGAAGATATATCCTTCAAGGATTGGGTTGAACAAATTTTAAAATATCATCGCGGAGTTGTAGCAGATGATAAAGCTGCAGAGGAAGATAAAAAACGGATAAAGAAATCAGTCTTCAGAAATTGGGTGGTTAGCTCTCTATCAAATTTACTTTTTCTTATAAGCTCTGTATATATGACTTAACTTTCATAGTTTTGCCTTCCATGTTGTAGTATGATCATGACTCTTGTGATGCGTTGTTGTTTACAGGTTAAAGTTTACAAGGACTATGAATCGGTAAATAGCGCCTTGAAGTATAGAAAAACAGCAGTTGACGAGTTGAACAAGCTTGCTTCTGTGGTGGTGCTTTTTGTAATCATTATTGTGTGGTTACTTTTCATGGAATATTTAAGCATCAAAATAGTTGTCTTCATCACTTCTCAACTTTTACTTGTGGCTTTCATGTTTGGTAACACTGCCAAGACTGTATTTGAAGCCATCATATTTGTGTTTGTGATGCACCCATTTGAAATTGGCGATCGTTGTCTAATTGATGACAAACAGGCAAGCTCCAAATCCTAGAATATATACTTGTGTCTTCGTTTATACAAAAACTTTAGATTTTTATTATTTTGATACCTTGTTATCGATCTTGCAGATGATTGTTGATGAGATGGAAATATTAACTACAACCTTCTTGGGATCTGATAATGCAAGAATATGCTATCCGAATTCAGTTTTAGCTACCAAATCTATCAGCAACTTTTATAGAAGCCCGCCGCCAATGTTAGATTCACTGGAATTTGCTATTCGTCGTGATACGGAAATCGAACTGATTAAAGAGCTGCAATTTGTAATAAAAAAGTAATTATTGTCAACTCAAATCTTTATTTGCCTCCTATTTGATAATTTAAAAAAAAAATAATGAGGATGGGTTCATTTTAAACTTCAGGTACTTGGAGAGCAATCCTAGACGCTGGCGACCTGACCACAGCTTACAATTCAAGGAGATTGAGGGTGATAATATGAAAGTGATTCTCTATTTTAATCACACCTTAAACTTCCATGATGCTGCAAAGAGAGACAAACGAAGATCTGATCTGGTGTTAGATATGAACACAATTTTCGAAGTTCTTGGGATTAAAGATAAAGATCTTTCGCCTCTGCAGTTTCACCTTAACTCTATTGGGTCAATGGCCTCAGCATTTCCACCTCCTTTCATGGCCTCAGAATATCCACCTCCATTCATGGCCTCAGAATTTCCACCTCCTTTCATGCCCTCAGCATTTCCACCTCCTTTCATGAGGACTGCCTTCCTTTGAATTACCCTTCGCTCTCTTATGGTGTTAGAAGCCTTCAGTTCCTCGTTGATTACTACTTTTGTTCCCTGTCGCTTTAAATGACTATGTTATGCCATAATGGTTTGGAATATTATGTTCATCTATAGAAAATTGCTAAAAATTTGAGTGTATGAGTTGAGTATGGAGTGAACTGGCCGCATTTTTGTCAAAGTTTTCACTACAATTAACAACTTCTTAATTGGTTCATCTTGCGGAATTAATTAATAGCAAATTTGTTGACCAATAATGTCTTTGCATATTAAACAGGCAGAAAAGTCGTTAATCCACACAGAATAATTAAACACGCTTTTCATGTTGAAAATAATAATAATAAAATCATTGGTATCTGGGAAACTGAAAGAGAACATGCAAATCAGGCGTTACTAATTACTATTAACTATCTTTCTGAGCGGTGTCTGCTCATAGTAAATGGGAACGTTGTCGACTAGAAGAAAAGTCACAAATGCAAAGTCAAATACTTAACTACTTGTCCTTCCGCTATTTAATCCTCATCACTCCAAAATATTTCTTATAAGCTTCCCTGCGTTCATTTCATCACTCTGTAAATCCCTACTCCAAAAAAATTCTACTGCAAAAAAAAGGAATGGCAGGGGGAACCAACGATTTCAGTATCCAAATCTCGGATGCTGCCGAAAATGCAGTTATCTTACTGAATTCCCAAATAGGATCTTCACTTCCTCAATCTACAGAGCCTCAGAATCTTGGAGACAGAGATCCATCGTTCTCAACTTCCAGTAAGCCCCCGTTGAATAACCTGATTCAAAGAAAGTCACAAACCAGCTCTCCATCTTCAAAGCCCCTTAGAGCTACGCCGCCAACGGATGATTCGGAGCCAACTTCCAAGAGAAAGGAGTTGCTTGTATCACCAGGACCCAACAAGGAGGAGGAAACCCAGAAAGAAGGTATGAAGTCATGGGAAAAGTTCATCATTTCTATGGAGACAACTGCATTCGCGTGCGTTATGGGTTTTTTTATTGCCAGCATGACGACAGATAGATTGAAGAATTCTATGATTTGGGGTTTGGAAATATGGAAATGGTGTTTGCTAATATTGGCTATTCTCTGCGGTAGATTGACTGCTTACCTGATCACAAATGTTCTGATGTCCTTGATCTGGAAGTTATGGCTCGATGAGAGAGTTCTTTACTTTGCTCATGGAGTGAAGAAGAGTGTTCTGTTCTTTATTTGGTTAGCTTTGGTTACTTTAGCTTGGGGTTTGCTGTTTAATCATGGGGATAAGAGAACGGTTACTAGAGGTCTCGCAGGTTGCCTCATTGGAGCTACATTATGGCTACTGAAAACTTTGTTAGTTAAGTTAATAGGTTCTGTCCATGCCACGAAATTGTTTTCCAAGATTAAAGAAGCAATACGTTATCGGAAGGTTGTAAGGGCTCTTTCAGCAATGGAGATGAGGAACACGAATTCTGAGATGCAGAAACAAGAGAAGGATTCTGCGGAGACCATGAGAGAATTAATGGATGCGATTCGTGGAAAGAGGCTTTTTCCTATTTCCTATATCCGCTTTGATATTGGTGAGGGCAAACATACAGTTGAAAATATCACTGATGAGGCTGGAGCAAAGATAGCTTCCGATGAGATTTTCACCAAACTTGCAGACACAGATGGGTTAGTAAGGAGAAATTTAATTTGTGAGGAAAGTTTTGTTTTAGATCATCTCATATTTTTTCCTCCTTTTTAATGAACTAGCAGGTACATGGACTTCAAAAAGCTATTGAACTTTGTGGATGATGAGAAAGTGATTCAGCATTTCGAAGGGGTAGCAGAAGATAAACAGAACACCGCAGGAGTTGAACAGAACAATACAGAACAAGAAAAACAGATCAAGAAATCAGTTTTCAGGAACTGGGTGGTTAGATTTTAATTAATTTGTTTTTCCTGTAGATTTTTATCTTCAAGCTATATCTTTTGCTTGAGCTCTGTGTATACAATTGACAATTACTACATTTTTATCAATTTCTTGTATACAGGTTGACATTTACAAAGACCACGACTCACTGAATAACACCTTACAACATAGCAAAACAGCTATTGACGAGTTGAACATGATTGCTTCTGTGATAGTACTGATTGTAGTAGCAGTTGTGTGGTTGCTTTTCATGGAAGTTCTATCCACCAAATTACTCCTCTTCATGTCTTCTCAACTATTGCTAGTGGCTTTCATGTTCGGTAACACTGTCAAGAAAGTTTTTGAAGCTGTAATATTTGTGTTTGTGGTTCATGCCTTCGATGTTGGTGATCGTTGTGTTATTGATGGTGTACAGGCAAGTCCTTAACCTTAATTAGAATAGAGCAGTACTTAATGCTACTAATTGGGCAATAAATTTCATGCATAATACTTTGATACAAGTTGCAGATGGTCGTTGATGAGATGAATATATTGACTACAACGTTTTTGAGATATGATGGTGAGAAGATATACTATCCAAATTCAATTTTAGCTTTGAAGCCCATCAGCAATCTCTACAGGAGCCCACCAATGAGTGAATGTGTAGAGTTTGCTATTAGTCTTCGTACCTCAATGGAGATTATCAACGATCTGCAAGATAATATAAAAAGGTAAAGTCATGAACAACCTAATAAATTATGTTTATATGAACTTAATTTGGTTTTGACAAAGAGATGTTAAAAAAATCTTGCAGGTATTTGGAGAGTAATCCGAGGAGGTGGCGTGCTGAACACAGTTTACAGTTCAAGGAGATTGAGGATGTGAATAAGATGAAGGTAGCTCTCTTTGTTAATCACACCATAAACTTTCATTATTTTGCAAAGAGGGCCAAGCGGAGATCAGAGCTAGTGCTACAGATGAAACAAATTTTTGAAGAGCTTAAGATTGAATATAATCTTCTGCCCCAACAAGTTAACCTGAGCTATACTGCCTCTGCACCATCAGCACCTCCAATTCCTGTGCGGCGATCTTAAGATTGGAGATCAAAATATTCACGTTACGGTGCTGAAAATGATTTTAATATCATTGAATTGCAGCTTCATATATTTTTTTTTCCTCTCTTGTTGCAGCAGAATTATATATCGTCCTTCAGTTTTCAATGGATTTTTGTCATCTGGCTGTTGGCTGTGTTTACTTGCATTTATTTGATTGACAGAGAGAGCAGGAAGGAAATAAATTAATAATGAATATTGGTACCGCCAGGCACGCCTTCCCGTCAGGAATCATTGATGGCTCTGCGAACATGTTTTTTAAATTGAATTATCGATGGCTGATCTGCAAAACAATTTGTTTTTATATATATAACTGGTGTCCTCAATGGATGAAGAAAGAAAAGCAAATGTTGACAGAGCAGCCATAAAAAAAAAAAATTAATAATAAAATAAAAAATAAATAAATATTTATTTATTTATTTATTTTGATAGTTGGTCCGTCAATATTTTTTTTCTTTATTCATTAAGGACACTAATTATATATACATATAATATTTTATAATTATATAAAATTTATTTTTATTTAATTTTTATAAAAGTTATTATTTTATAATAATTTTGATATATCTAATAAATTGACCATCAGAGAGATGAGATGGAATTTAAATCATTGCGTAACAGAATAATTAATTATTGATACTCATAAAAATTATTATACTTAAACTTTAATTTAATTAATATTTTTAATATTTAAATTTTGTTAATATTCTCAATAATTATTTAATTTTATATATTTTAATTAATAATTTATATAAAAAATATTTTAATTAATAATTTATATTTTAAAATTTAATACTTCTATAAAATACTTAAATTATATTTATTTAAAATATTATATATAAAAATTTATAAATATTATTTAAAAAATATATATTATATATAAACAGTTTGAATAATAGATATCAACATGTAAGACCTGAACTCGTCATATGTATTACTCTTAAAATCTAAATTCGTTCTAAATTTAATTATATACCATCTAAACACACCTTATTAAGATTTGGTCAGATCATATACTCATAAATACCCAGCCTGTTGTTATCCCAAATTTAAGAATTAAAATGGAAATGAAACCCTTAATTGATTAATTTTTAAGAATCAAACTTTAATTTCAATTTCGATTTGGTTCTAAGTAATTTGGTATAACCCTGATATGGTTTAGGTTTTAATTTTGATGTCAATTTTAGTTCTAATTTTAGTTTGAATCTCAATTTTTATACATAAAATTATAGCATTCTTGTGTTTATTTTAAAATATTAAAAATAGTTTAAATTATATATAGGGCTATCATTAGCAGAGAATAAGGAGTAAGAATGTGCCAAAAATAGTATTCAGGACTAGTTATGGTCATTATGAGTTCTTGGTGACGTCATTTAGACTCACTAATACACCAGCAGCCTTTATGGATCTAATGAATAGGGTATTTATATTATTCTTAGATCGCTTTGTCATTGTTTTCATAGATGACATTTTAGTATATTCCCAGACCAAGGAAGAACATGCTTGGCATTTAAGGATGGTGCTGCAGACCTTGAGGGAGCATCAACTGTATGCTAAGTTTTTGAAGTGTGAGTTTTGGCTAAAAAGTATTTCATTCTTGGGACATGTGGTCTCTAGTGAAGGTGTTCAAGTGGATCCTAAGAAAATTGAAACAATAACTGACTAACTCAGGCCTATTACAGTCTCTGAGGTACGAACTAGGCCTAGTAGGTTATTATAAGCACTTTATATAGAACTTCTCCAGGATAGCAGCTCCTCTAACACGGTTGACTCGAAAGAATGTCCTATTTTTATGGTCAGATGAGCGTGAGGAAAGGTTCTAGAAGCTTAAGGATTGCTTAACTATAGCTCCTATGTTGACTTTGCCTATGAGTGGAGAAAGGTATATAGTTTGCTTTGATACAGCATGGTAAAGTGGTGGCTTATGCTTCTAGACAGTTAAAGAAGCATGAGCAGAATTATCCCACTCATGATCTATAAATGGCAGTTGTTGTCTTTGCACTAAAAATTTGGAGGCACTACCAGTATGGTGAAACGTGCAAGATGTACACTAACATAAAAGCTTAGAGTATATCTTTCAGCAAAGGGATTAAATTTGAGGCAGAGGAGATGGATGGAGCTTTTGAAGGACTATAACTGCACTATCTAGTATCACCCTGGTAGAGCAAATGTGGTGGTAGATGCTTTGAGCAGGAAGTCTTCTAGTAGCCTGGCTCATATAACAACAGAGAAAAGACCATTGATATAGGAGTTGCATGAGCTGATGGATCAGGGTTTGATATTGGTGAAGGCATAACGGAAGCAGTTTGAAGGTTGGATTTCAAAATTTTTCTAGAGTTTTATGCAAACATACAATATGTTTTATGATCCTAACCAACCTTAAGCACCCAAGGCATGTTAAAGCACACTTTTAATATGCATGATTCTTTCATTTGCCATTAAAGATTGTAGTTTAATAATTAAACTAATTCAACCCTAAATTAAAAAGGGTTTGAAGAAGGCTAACCTCAAAGGCACATAATCACACTTCTTGCTCCCTTTGGTAGTCTTCAGAGCTCCACTTGTAGCTCCTCTAGCTTGTCCACCATAAGCTACCACTAAGGTCACCTTTGGCAACCCAAATCCTCTCTTAGGTGTTTGCCAACCACTAACTATTAGGGTGTTTGCTTTTGGTGATTTACTAATGGATGTAGGTGGCTAGAAATAATTTCTAGATTTTTTTATTCAAGAAAGAAAAAAGCTTTCTTTCAAGCATCAATGGACGAAATTAGGAGAGAGAGAGAGGACCTTTGTTGCCGTCTAACTTGATGAAGAAGAAGAGAGTAAGTTTTCTTCTTATCTAACATTTATATACAAGAGACAAAAACCATTTATTGAGTGCCACATGTCAAGATCCCATTCAATCTTGCTTTTAGTGTGTCTTAATCTCATTAAGACAAGTGTCAATGCAAGATTGAATCGTCAAATATCATCTTCCATCTCATTAAGACAAGTGTCAATGCAAGATTGAATCGTCAAATATCATCTTCCATCACATGGAAGACAAATGGCTCACATTTATGGGTGCCACGTGTCACCATGTAAAATTACTATTTTGCACTTGTATTGAATTTTGAGTTCTCAACCCAAAATATTAATTTCTCTCTCAAATTAATTTATATCACATATAAATTAATTTATCAATTAATCTCCATTAATTAAATTCAATTTACATCATACATCCAATATCTAAGATTTGGTTTCAAGTCATACTAAGGACTTTGCAATCTTATTGCAAACCAAATCTATTTAATTAATTAATTAAACTCTTTAATTAATCAATTAAATCATAATTTAATTGGTGGTAAAACTTGTGTAGTTGTATGATTTACTAGACTCATTACTAATTGGCAATGAGAAATGATATTAACTCTTAATATCATTGAAACTCTTCCAGTCCGCAAATAATTTCCCAAATCATTTTAGGCATCTCATAGACCATGGTTGACACCTAGCATAGCATGTCATGGCTACCCAATTAGCAACAAGAAATATCTTAAAATGAACCTTTAATCATACATGATTATGCACTAAAATCCTTCTGTATTATGTCCCAATCCCATTAAGGGTCATGGTGGAGTCAAACCCCTTATCATGGAATCTTATGCACTCATTTGAATTTTGATCCTTGACTTATAAGACTTTACCATTAGGAAACACCTTTCCTGACAAAGTCATTCATCTTGGCCAAGAACTTAATCTTGTTAAGAACAGCTTAAATCCATATAGGACTTTTAACCCTGTTTACTCAAGGCTACGGATCCCCTCTTGACTGAACACCTGTCCCAATAAATAACTAATTTGAGCCAACACACACCAAAATATCCATACACAGTACAGATATGTAAGTGGTATCAAACTCAAATCGCCCATATAAGAGACAATCGTGTCATCTCAGGTCTGAGAATTATAGGCACTAGTATGACACAGATAACATTTTATTGACTCGAGCAAACGCCATGTTTATGTCATCTGTACGTCACAAGTTTGACCTACTTATCTCATAAGTGTCTACTATATTTATCCCGATATCTCATATTAGATGGCACGTGACTCACCATTCCATATACATCAGTATCTCATACTAATAAATGGAGATAAAAAGAGGTGACAGCTCTTTGGATATAATGTGCCCACCAAATTATCCATTAGCTACAAACTCTGATTTATAGCTAATGTCCCATATATTCTATCACTCATATTCTTATCTCATAAGAATAGAATATATAACATATTGCTAAGGGACAATTTCAAATAAATATGTTATTAAATATATAAAACATTTAAATGAAATGTTTATTGCCATTAATATATTTACAATGTTATTTACAAGTTACAAGATTAGTGCATGCTCTAGGGCACACATAACTAACAATCTCCCACTTGGCCTAGAGCTATTTACTATAGTATCTAAGACCCATCTTCTTAAGATGTCTGTCTAACTGATGCTATGTCATGGCCTTGGTCAGTGGATCTGCCGAGTTATCAGCTGAGGCTATTTTCTGCATGGCGATGTCGCCTCTTCCAACTATCTCTCTGATAATATGAAATTGCCGCTCTATGTGTTTGGATCGCTGGTGAGACTTAGGCTCCTTTACCTGTGCAATAGCTCCATTGTTGTCACAGTAGAGAGGAACTGTTGACTCAATGGAAGGAACCACTTCTAGTTCTGAGACGAACTTCTTGATCCAAACAGCTTCTTTTGTAGCATCACATGCAGCAACATATTTAGCTTCAATGGTGGAGTCTGCTGTAATTGTCTGCTTAGAACTTTTCCAACAGACAGCGCCTCCATTACACAAAAATACAAACCTGAGATAGATTTTCTGTCATCAATGTCTAATTGAAAACCAGAATCCGTAAATCCTTCTAGTTGAAGTTCACCTCCTCCATATATCAAGAATAAGTTCTTAGTCCTTTTCAAGTATTTAAGGATATTCTTGACAGCTATCCAGTGTTCTAAACCTGAATTGAATTGAAACCTGCTAATCATACTGACAGCGTAGGCAATATCAAGCTTAGTACACAGCATGGCATACATTAGACTTTCTATAGCCAAAGTATAAGGAATCTTGGCCATCTTTTCCCTTTCTTCAAGAGTCTTGGGAGACTGATCCTTAGAAAGGTGAATCCCATGCCTAATTGGTAACAATCCCCTTTTGGAATCAAGCATGTTGAACCTTTTCAACACCTTTTCTAAGTAAAGCTTTTGGGATAAACTTATTATTCTTTTTGGTCTATCTCTATAGATCCAAATTCCCAGAATATAAGTAGCTTCCCCAAAGTCTTTCATAGAGAAAGTGCTTGATAACCAGGTTTTTACAAATGTTAGCATACCAATATCATTGCCTATCAATAATATATCATCCACATATAACACTAGAAAGGTAGTTATACTTCCACTAGTTTTCTTATACACACACGGCTCATTAATGTTTTTGTAACACCCTCCCGGTAACAACTCCGTACATTCTACTGTTCTAGTGACCGGTGTCGGTCCGGACAGCTAGAACATCCGAAAAAATATTTAAACTTAAGTGAGGGACCAAAATCAACTCAAATATTAATAAGAAAAATTTAATAAAAATTTTAGAAATAAAATACAACCAAGTTAAATGAGTCGGTGCCCAAGTGAAGGGTAATCAGAGGGAAGTTGCGATTCTCACAACGAAGAGCCTTAGACCCGGGGGAAAAATTATAAAATAATTTTTGGGACTCCAGAAAAGGGTTATTGAGGTTCCCATGGCATTAGAATGCCAAAAAAATACCTAGAAAAATTTTTCAATCGGTACAGCCAATTTTGACCCGTTAAGCCAAACGGAGGGCATTTTGGTCATTTCTCCTTCGGAGGTGATTTTTGACCGACTTGTCCAGTTAAGTAAATAATTATTATGAACTAAAATATGAATTAATATTGGTGAAAAATGAATTAAAAGTTAGTAGTGATGAAAAGAAAAGAAAAATACAATATATGCAAATTATGACATCAATGTGATGTCATTTAAAATTGTCCACCAATCACATTTAAACTATCATTTATCTAACTAATAAAAGAGGTAAATAAAGACCAAAGGAAAAGAAAAAAACGTGGGCAGCCATCTCCTTCTCCATTTCAGCCGCACCATAGCCAAGAAGCAAACCTCCATTTTTCTTCCTCACTCAAGCTTGAAGATCTCTCAACCCTCACCCCAAAACCCTAAGTTATCTTCACAAAAATTAACCTATACACCCTAAGGAAGCTCTAGGCAGCCACAAAGAAGAGGAATTCTAGAGTTTTCACAAGCTCAATAAGTTGAGCAAAGAGGTTAGTGCTATACTTTCACTCTCACTCCTTTAATCCTTGTTAGAGCATCATTTTAAGTTAAGAAATTGTAAGAATTTGAAGTAAATTATATATGTTAGGGCATCTTCAAATATTCGACAGCCCTAAGGAAGGATGAGTTTGATTGTTTTAATGAATTTAGAGTGGATAGAAATGATGTTTAAGGTATGAATATGCATGGATGTTGAACTAGTGTGCTAATTGAGGTTTATGGGTAAATTGAATTGGACATTAGGGTTTTGAGAAGTAAAAATTGACTTGGCTTATCAAACTGTTAAAGAACACTCTAATGGTCAATAAGTGACCATTTTAGGTATGTTGACCACAATTTGGACTGAAAAATGGTATGGCAAAGTCAAGGTGTAAGCTGCCCTAGGACAGCAGCAATGGACTGAAATTTCAGTCCAATTACACAGCCATAACTTTGGCTGTGTTAGTCCAATTGGTGTTTGGCCAATTGGACATGAAACTAGGCTTATAATGGCACATTTTTGCTGAAGAAACCATGCCCAAAAGACCAAAGCAAGAGGACCAAAACTTGGCCCCAATCTGGATACCCTGCAACTGATTCTGCAGAATGACCAAATGAACAGTAACTGTTCATTTGGCCATAACTCACTGTAGATTTGGTCAATTGACCTGAAATTTTTACAGCAACAAGTTAAGACATAGACAAACAACTTTCATGAAGGAACCTACCCAAATTATGGCCAGAACCTAACCCAAATGGCAGTGGCAGTTACTGTTCATGTTACTGTAGATATGGTCAATTCTGCAGATTGGCAATCCGGCCAGCTGTGGTTTTTGAACCATATCTGGAGCTACAAAACTCCAAATGGAGTGATTCAAAAAAAGAAATTTAACTAGACAAAATAAGGAACAACTTTCATGCTTGCCATTTCTTCAAATTTCCACTGTAACAGTGTGTAATGGAACAATAAACTTAGGCTCAAAAACTGAAATTTTCTGCCCTCTTGGTTTTAAATTAGAAATGGTAATGGTGACCAATTCTAACAAGTTTTAAATGTAAAATGTGGTATGTTGGGACTGCCAAAGTCAATGTACATATTTTCTATCCAAAAGTCAATATTTTTGTTGACCAATGAGGTGAATAGTGACACCAAAAAAATTGAAATGCATAAATTGAAGAATTTAAAAGTTTCAAATGCCCTAGTATACCTAACATGATTGATTTGGATAGTTTGGCATGCCAATAGGGTTCAGTTAGCAGTACTGCACATGGCGATATGCCATTCTATGATTTCATGGCTTTTAGCCATTCTGACTTTGTATTGAGACTTGGCCTTGTGCCTGATATTATTTACAGCTTGTTAGCCGCTTGCACACCGGAGATGCATATGTGACCGATGGTGTGACGGCCCGAGGTACTAGGTACCCAGTGCGGTTACCCGTTATCCATCCGATGCCTAGTGTAGGTTACTTGGGGCAACCAAATGAATAAAAGTGAACAAAGTTAATGAAATAATGAATATACCAATACCAAACAAAGAAAGCATACACATTCTATACACATTTATTTTCTTGCTATTTTCTTTTATTATATTATTGCACCACTAAGCATTATTGCTTAGCGCGTTGCTTTTGCCACGTGAGGTACTGAGATCCCGATCGTGAGCCCAGTAGACCACGCATCGGTGAGTCCATCCTGCAGTTCTGCACAGTGTCCTTATCACCTCAACTTCTGCAGTGCATTGTAGGACGCTAGGTGTCATTTTGGTATTTTGTAGCTAATTTTACTTTCTCATATGTATTTGAACTTATGTAATATATATTTTGATGTTCATGTAAATAATGAAAGTTATGACTATGAATGCAAAATTTGAGCATTTATTTATTACTTGTATATGAGTATTATGAGAAATGAATGTTTGAGAAATGAAAAGGTTATTGAGAACTGAAATTGAGAAATATTGTTGAGATTTTGGATATTGGAGTTTGAGATGATTGAATACAAATATTGGAAGTGTTTTTAACAAGTTCCGAAGAACTGTTTTCTCCATTTTTAGCCGGTACTCTGTCGGATTTTCTATATAATTTTCGGAACCTCAAATAAATTATAATTTCAATAAATGAACTATATTTCACAAACTATATTCAAAACTTTGATAAAAATTAATCAAGGAAAAATAGAGTGTGCCGGTACACCGTGTGGCATAGCTTGCTCGGCTACACTGTAGACGGGTAAGGGGGTGTCACAGTTTTGAATAAAATCAAAAGATTTAATGGCTTCATCAAAACGTTTATTCCAGCTTCTAAAAGCTTGCTTAAGACCATAAATGGATCTCTTAAGCTTGCACACATTGGAAACTTCTTTGGATTCAAAACCCTTGAGTTGTTTCATATATATGTTTTTCTCAATAACACCATTAAGAAAAGCAGTTTTGACATCCATTTGCCAAATCTTATAGTCATAGTGTGCTGCAATAGCTAGAAGAATCCTTATGGATTTAAGCATGGCTACGGGAGAGAATGTTTCTTCATAATCAATTCCTTCCCTTTGGCGAAACTCTTTCGCTATAAGCCTAGCTTTGAAGGTCTCTACCTTTCCATCAGGACCAATCTTTCTCTTGAAACCCATTTACATCCTATGGGTACAATACCCTTAGGTGGGTTTACAAGATCCCAAACTTGGTTTGTATGCATGGAATCCATTTCAGATTTCATGGCTTCTAGCTATTTTGAAGAATCTATATCTGATATAGCTTCTTCATAACTAGTAGGATCATCTCCATGATCAATTTCTTCATGAATAAACAATTCTTATTCATTCTCATGAAGAAATCCATATCTCTTTAGTAGATGAGATATTCTACTAGATTTACAAAGAACTGGTGTTGTGGATGTATTATCTATAAGCAAAGGCTCTCCCACTGGATCAACATCCATGGGTGTAGGTTGTTAGTTATTTATGGAATTATCTAATTTTAATTCTATCTTCCTTCCTTTGCCACCTTCTTAAAGAAACTCTTTTTCCAAGAAAATTGCATATTTACTTATCACAATTCTTTGTAATTGTGGAAGATAGAAATAATATCCAAAACTATCTTTTGGATATCCAATAAATCTACCTTTTTCGGATCTTGTTTCCAATTTATCAATTTTTAACTTTTTAATAAAAGCTAGACAACCCCATACCTTAACATGTTTAAGGGATGGTTGTCTTCCATGCCATATCTCATATGGTGGAGAAGAAATTGATTCAGTTGAAACTCTATTGAGAATGTACAGTGCAGTTTCCAATGTATATCCCCATAAGGAAATAGGCAAATTAGTGAAGCTCATCATGCTCCGTACCATGTCCAATAAAGTATGGTTTCTCCTTTCTGACACACCATTTAACTGTGGTGTATCAGGAGGGGTCAATTGTGAAATTATGCCCTATTCCCGAAGGAAGTCATCAAACTCTGTACTTAAGTATTCACCAACTCGATCAGATCGAAGGATTTTAATACTCTTTCCTATTTGATTTTCTACTTCAGCCTTGAATTCTTTGAACTTTTCAAAGGATTTAGACTTGTATTTTATTAAATACAAATACCCAAATCGAGATTTATCATCAGTGAAGGTAATGAAGTAGTTATATCCACTTCTAGCCATTTCTTTAAATGGCCCACATACATCACTATGTATGAGTTCTAAAATATCTTCAGCTCTTTTCCTTTGTCCCACAAAAAGAGATCTGGTCATCTTACTCTGAAGGCAGGACTCACAAGTTGGTGATGGTTCATTTCCTAAAGTGGATAAAATCCCCAGCCTTTCTAATTTAGTGATCCTATCTTCTGCTATATGACCCAATCTTAAGTACCAAAGTTGTTTTAGATTAAGGTTGACATTTTCTATTGCATCAATTTCATATGCGGTGCTTGGAGCTGTTTTGCATTTATTATCAACATAATAAATACCATTTTGCAAGTAACTCAAACATACAATTTCATTACCATAATAAACTGTACATACATCATTTATGAATCTAAATTCATAACCATCTCTAGTCAAATTAGATACAGAAATGATGTTTTTATACATGTTGGGTACATACAAAACATCCTTTAAATACAACACATTATCATCAAAATGATTATGTACAATAAGAGAAGTAGGTCCGATGGCTTTGGCATCAACACTTGATCCATCACTAATCTTTAGCTTCACTTCTCCATGATCCAAGCTCCTAAGATTTACTAGTTCCTGCATATCGAAAATTATATGTGAATTAGAACCAGTGTCAATGACCCAAGCAGAAATAGTATAATAAGTAATACTGTCGCAAGGGTTTTGCAGTCGCTGGACGATTCTCACCGAAGTGGGAAAGTGAGGAGTCGCCACTTCAATTTTGAGGAAAATTAAAGAAAACCATTTGTAAAGATTAAAAACCACTTTGAAAATAGAGATTCTAGGTTTGGGGTCTGTATACGGGTGGGGAAGGTGTTAGGCACCCCACCTCGTCCCTCAACGAGAGTAAGCAGATTTAATGTTGTGCTCTTTATAAATTGAAATTGATAATTTAGAGGTTAGAATAATGATGTTAATCCTTTATACGAAAAAGGAATGTTTAATATTTCACCATTTTGGGTTGCTCAAGAACACGAGTACATGAGATGACCCTTTAGTGAATAGGTGTTATGTAATAGGTATTTAGGGGGGTTAATATGAATACTGAAGTTGTGATATTCTCAGGGGGGGGGGGGATTTTTGTCTTATAAATATGAATGCCATGAGGACTCTCCATTGGGCCTCAACCTAATATTCGGGATACTTCGAGAAGAATTCTCCCGCCGATCCCTTGGTGTATTAAGCATTTAATTTTAAGAGCTCGAGTAGCTCGGGTAAGAACTCTCCCCCAATCTCTTAGTATATTTTAATTTGAATTTAAGCTAAGAGAATTCGGGTAAGAACTCTCTCCCGATCTCTTAATGTATTCTGTTAAAATTTGAGTGAAGGATTTCGGGTAAGAACTCTCCCCCGACCTCTATATATTTTATTAAGATTTTGGCTGAGAATTCGGGTAAAAACTCTCCCCCGATCTCTTAATATATTGCGTTAAAAAAATTAGGCTAAGTTCGGGTAAGAACTCTCCCCCGATCTCTTAATATATTGCGTTGAAAAATTAGGCTGAGTTCGGGTAAAAACTCTCCCCCGATCTCTTAATATATTGATAAGAACGACATTTTATAAGAACTTTGAACTGGGGATTCAGGCAAAGGGTCTTTCTTGATCCCTTTTATATGGGAATGAAATACCGAAAACATAAGAAACCCCTATGTAAAGCTTTTCCTAGCCTACGGGACTTTATAACTAGATGGCGGACGATAGGGCGAACTCCTTGCCGATCTTCCGCATGATCGCTTTGTCAGAACTCTTTGGTTTGCGACATCTGATCTCTTTTTAGTCTCTCATCCGAGATCTGAACTCGTCTTGATTCCTGAGCTGTTGTCTTATCGATTGGGCTAGTTCCAAGACCCGATCTCATAACTTATTTGTTTGACCTAATCTTGTTTTCGAATTATTCAACCTTTGCTACACCTATTTTCCTTTATCATTTTTCATTTATTCAGACCAAAAACTCTCATGTTAAAGTACTCCTGCCTATATTCTTTTAAAGTATTTACGAGTAGCCAATGACTCCAACATCTACTCTCGAAAGGAATGAGTGAAAACGAGGTGACGATAAATGGAATTTACGAATGAATAAAACAAGAAGACAAAGGAAATAACTACGGGCTAAGATAACCTATTCAGAGATTTTGTGTGACTGGATAAAAAAACTTTAAAAGAAAACTTGAGAAAACAAACTAAGGATATTCAACAAAATGACAGTTTAGACGCTTACCTGTGGAAAGTTGGGGAGGCAGGCGAGCCAATTTCGGTATCCACAAATCTTGGAGAGCTGAGAGCAGACGATTGAAGAGCTTGAGCTTACCCAAGGTAATAGGAATAAAACGGAATGAGGTTGAGCTCGGAAGGCAATGCACAGATACTAAAGTGATGGGAATGAGGCAGAGTGAAGATGGGTTCACAAGGTAGTGCACAGGTATTGAAAATGAAAATCACAGGATTTAGAGCTCTTTGAAATGAAATACTTCAAAAAACTGGTTTCTAAAGTTTCTCAATACTTTGAAAGCTCGGAATGACAAGCAGCAATACTGAATCAAAGTCCAGAGTCTTTCCACGATAATCACCACCTTCTTCTACAGTATTGCATGCAGGTATTTATAGGGAATGGGTGTTCAAAATGAAGCGTCAGGATCTTATCAGGGGGAGATGGAAGGCTTGGATTCAAAAGGACATAATCTGATGTCTGAGAATTAAAGAGAATCAAAATAGAGGGTCGGGATTCCATTCAGAATATCTATCCTTTCTTCCCTTAATCCAACAGTCAAGGGTCTCGTCTTACGAAATGGATCCAAAGGCTGGGAACAAAAGGCACCGAATCTATCATCTGCTTTTGATCTGAGGGCTCCAGATCCATCCTTATAATTATAATCAACGGTGTAGATCAGGATGTACAGGGCTGCTTTAACTGTTTAGCGTCTGGCAGCTAGGAGGGCGTCCTTGCAAATGAGATGTGTGGTGAGGATCTGATCATGCCTATAATGCTTTAACTAACTCGGATCTGATGGTGAAGGGAGTTAATTGAAAGTTCTGACCGGAAGTTATTTAATCCCTCTGTGTTCTCCAATCTCTATAGGTCGTCCCCTATTTCTTCTGATCTTGTTGTGACTGACCCATCTTAAGATTGTTATTTCGATCTCTATCTTCTTTTGCATCCGGTCTTTTTTATCTCCTACTCAATCTGGCCTGTTTCGGTCAAAGCAATAAATTCTTCGATTACCGATGAGCCCGCTTCGAGTTTCGCAATAAATGCCAGTGCCCTATATATATGCAGCAATAGGAAATCACCTTCACACTTCACTTTTTCATTTTTCAGTTTATTTTCAATGCACCACTTCCCCCATTCTAGCTTTTTCGGTGATAATTCTAATTATGATGGCCATTTTGATCTTTTTTTTACTGTTTCCTTTGCTCCTTGCCTGAAAATTTATGACCCCGGCGATCAGAGAACTATGAGAACATCATCTAATGATAGCGAGGGAATCAGACTAATTTACTGATCAAGGTCGAAAGTAACGGCCATGTCGATCTCTATTCGGTCTACCATTACAATCGGTAGACTAATCTCAGACAAGAGGACTGCTAATTTCAATCTTGATGTCGGTGACCGCCTCTTGAAGTTCACTTGGTTCCTCACCATTTCGAGAGTCCCATTTGCAGCTTGGTTCTGGTCGATGACATCAACAATGACACCGCTCAATATCATGAGAGTCATAGTCACCCCACTTGAGCTGTACATCTGCCCAGTATTTATTGTTGGTTTTCTAATCAAACACATCTTTTGATTTAGCCACAAGACTAGGCTTTGACATAGGCCAGCATTCTGGGATTCGGAGTAGTCTGAAGCTAGGTAGAATGTAGTGCTGATTTTGAGAGATCTCCCAAATGATGTAATCTGATCTTTTGAGATTGCCCAAATGATGTAATCTGATCTTTTGGAAATAAAATTTTACTTGAATGTTTTTATTTTATTATTGCATTATTTTTCGATCCCTTTTAATTATTTTCGATCTAATCCGCTAAATGAACTCATAAACCAATATTCTTTATCCGATCTCCTTTCCATGCTTCTGGAATTTTCTCGGGGCACTGGTCAGATCTCGCTTATTGATGCAGCAGTTAATGCACTAGTGGGTATCAATAGGGAGGGGGTAGCCATTCACAAATCATGCCACTTTCAGATTTTTCTCATCGATACCAAATTTTCTCTCGTTTTTCAAGTTTTTTCGTCATCGACTAATACTCTGGTAAGAGCTTTAATCTTTTTCTGATCAATTTTCCTTTTTATTTTGTGAAAATGAGTGGTACTGAGGGTCAGAGAGCTGCGAGCCCGCCTTCTGTCCATATTTCGTGGACCTCAAAAGAAGGCGACATGATTAGACCAAGCGAACGATCCAGCATAGCCATCATTTCGGTTACTGGTCCGGCTACCAAACCGAAGCGAGAACGTCTTCGAGAAAGGAGAACCTACCAGTTGATGAACTGTCGTCAGTCCTTAGAGAGACTGATCTCCAATCCATAAGTCAAGAATACAATCTGCGGATCGACTCTTTTGAACTGATTAGATGCCATGGCGATCTTCAGGCAGATCACTTCTTTGAAGAAGGTGATCTTATCATAGTGTACGAGGAGCAGTTGAAGTCTGGGCTCCGTTTTCCCTTGGATGGATTTTACAAGGCCGTCCTAAAATTCCACTATGTCTAGGTAGCTCAAGTGCATCCGAACTCTTGGTGGACTTTAGTAGCCTTCAGAGGTCTTTGCCGAGCCAAGAGACTGGAGCCCATGGTTCCCTTCTTTGCCGAGTTGCATAGGCTTGCTCGAAGAAAGGATGACGAATTCTAGTTTTTCCAGGCAAAGCCGAACTGCAGGCTTTTCACCGATCTCCCTTCTTCGCTGAAGAACTGGAAGGATCGGTTTTTCATCCTTAGGAGCAAGGATCGAAACGGCTTTGAGGGGATCCCACGTAATTGGAATTATTTAGTCCCCCAAGTCCCTAAGAAGCTTACTTTAAATAAAGACGAAGACGCCATGGTAAAAGAATTAAAAACTCAGGCGGCCACCCATAAATATTCATGCTTAGATGCGGTAATGGCCGAACTGAAATGGTGGATGATGCGGCTGATCTCCCATGAAGATTATGAGCTTCAGCTTTCTGACCTCAGTCCTGCTACCGGCATAATCCAGATCTCTAGTCTCTCAATCTTAGCGAACTCACTGACTTCTTCTTTGTGCAGGTATGGTAAGTGGTGACGCTTCCAAAGAGAGCCGCAAGCAAAAGAGGGAGGTCTCCCGAAAGGTACGAGCGATGAAAGAGGCTACTGCCACTGCTGCTCTGACACCTCGACGAGACTTGGTAGAAGTACCGAGCTCCACTCCTCGACCTCAGGAGCAACCGGTGTCGGAAGTAGAAGTCGTAGTCTCTCCACCTCAGTAGATCGAATGTCCACCTCCTCCGATCTCTTCCAATGTAGAAGGGGAGTCTTCTGGCCCTACTGTTAGGATGCTCTCCCGAGGAGCTCAACTCCTTATCCAATCATTGGAAAGAAACCGCTCAACCCAAGGGAATCTTGGTCTAGCCAAGGTCTTGGGCGCTTCCATCTGTTTCCAAGAAGATCAAAACCGATTGGCTGAGGAGAGTATTGACGATATTCTAACTCTGACAATGAGTTTGGGCTTGGAGGCTATTGCAAACTAGCACGTGATCAGAGAAAAAGCCCACGTCATAAGGAAGGAAATCCTTAAGGCGTTCCAGGATGCGTCAACTGCAAAGGCTCAGCTCTCCACTGCCAATGATTACATCGTCAAACTAGAAGATCGGGTGAAGTGTTACGAAGAGAGGATAGCTGAAGTGGAGCGAGAACTTGAAGTCTCCTGGGCTGGTCGATCTACCGATGTCGCTCCTTTTTCTGAGGAACTTCGGGCGAAGGAGGAGGAGCTCCAAGCAAAGGAGGAGGAGAGCACTACAAAAGAGGCTGGGGAATATGTGAACGCCCATAATGACCTCTTGTCCGAACTAAAGAAGCGTTATCCTGAGGAGGACTTTTCTTGGATGGACAAGCTCATCCCAGTGGTCGAAGAGGATAGCGATGAGGAGCACGAGGGTGAGGAGAGAGAGAGAAATGTGACCGAGGAGCAGGGCGGAGAAGATCCCCCTTCCTAATTGACTTGTACATTTTTTATTTTGAAATGAATTGAATTCTTTTATGTTCAATTTCTTGATAAGATTGGAAAGCATCCAAACCAAATTGTTTGAGTACTTAATTGATTGAATGCAGATGAATATTAAACCTGAGAGTGACTATTAATCAAAAGATATCAAATTATTCCAAGAGATCAGAAAAACATTACATGCGAACATGAGATCAGACGGAGCCATGACCAAATATTGAATGGAACTTTAGAATATTAGAATTGCAAAGATTTGACACTGACTTGAACTTTTAAGTTCGGAATCATTATTAGACCGGATAAAAACCTTAACTTCATTTTGAGGAATATTTGGGCAATTCAAGCGAGAAGCCCGATCACAACATTAGTCAAATGGAATTTTGCGATATTTGTACATAGAGAGATCAGAGAACAACAGTAGGCAAGATTGGATGGTCCAGAGATCCAATATTGACTCGAACTCATCTGATAAAGACCAAGGGATTGAAAAGCAATTAACTTGAGCGTGAGATCGATTTGTTCCAGGAACGAGCCATCAGTAAGTTTGGAAAAGCTATTTGTGATCGGGACATCGGTCGAGAATGGATAATAAAGTTTCAATTTTAAAAGAACCTTGCCTTTGATGGTCGACCAAAATATGGTATCTACAGCTGCCTTTCTTTACATAATTTCTATTAAAGAGAATAAAATTCTCTTGTATAGGAATCATGTAAAGATTCATAACCATATTTTGGGCGGCTGGGATATTAGAACCAAAGATCGATAAGAAATTAAATGATGGAAATTAAAATCAACTTTGAGTATTGAACCCAGAGGTTGATGATGGGAAATTAAATGCTGAAAATTAAAATCAACTTGGATCTTGAACCCAGAGGTTGATAACAGGAAATTAAAATCAACTTGAATCTTGAACCTAAAGGTTGATGGTAGGAAAATAAATGCTGAAAATTAAAATCAACTTAGATCTTGAATCCAGAGGTTGATAACAGGAAAATAAATGCTGAAAATTAAAATCAACTTGGATCTTGAATCCAGAGATTGATAATAGAAAAATGCTGAAAATTAAAATCAACTTGGATTTTGAATCCAGAAGTTGATAACAGGAAATTAAAATCAACTTGGATCTTGAACCCAGAGGTTGATAACAGAAAAATGAATGCTGAAAATTAAAATCAACTTGGATTTTGAATCCAAAGGTTGATAACAAGAAAATAAATACTGAAAATTAAAAGCAACTTGGATCTTAAATCCAGAGGTTGATAATAGGAAATTAAAATACTGAAAATTAAAATCAACTTAGATCTTGAATCCAGAGGTTGATAACAGGAAATTAAAATCAACTTGGATCTTAAACCCAGAGGTTGATAACAGGAAAATAAATGCTGAAAATTAAAATCAACTTGGATCTTGAATCCAGAGGTTGATAACAGGAAATTCAAATCAACTTGGATCTTGAACCTAGAGGTTGATAACAGGAAATTAAATTCTGACAATTAAAATTAACTTGGATCTTGAATCCAGAGGTTGATAACAGGAAAATGCTAAAAATTAAAATCAACTTGGATCTTGAATCCAGAGATTGATAACAGGAAATTAAAATCAACTTGGATCTTGAACTCAGAGGTTGATAATAGGAAAATGAATGCTGAAAATTAAAATCAACTTGGATCTTGAATCCAGAGGTTGATAACAGGAAAATAAATGCTGAAAATTAAAATCAACTTGGATCTTGGATCCAGAGATTGATAACAGGAAAATGCTGAAAATTAAAATCAACTTGGATCTTGAACTCAGAGGTTGATAACAGGAAAATAAATGCTGAAAATTAAAATCAACTCAGATATTGTGGGTATGAAATGTTATATTTGTACCTTTAATGATCACAAAGCAAACCTGACACAAGATGTTCCTCCAATCAAAGTGTACTTAACAAGGTTCCGAAGATAGATGATTAATGGTCAGAACGAGTTCCAAGGCTTGGTCTGTAATTTCCTCCTTTTACTCACTTTTTCAGAATGCCCTTTCAGGTTTTCACCCCTTACTCATTTTGCAGAAAGCGCTCTTGCGGGTTTTCTCCTTCTTCCACACATTTTGCTAGGAGCGCCCTTTTGGGTTTTCACTCCTATAATTTTTTTTTTTACACCAATTGCCTGCCCATCGTTTATCCCCTGCAAATCTCATAGCAAAGTATATGAGGTTACCAATATTCAAATCCTGATCTTATAATAAAGTTTTAATGAATTAATAGCGCATAAATCAAGGTATATATATATAAAAAAAAAAGATTAGAGTGAATGAACAATTTTATTATGACTTAAAAATAAAGGTACAATTTCAAAGGAAAATGGTACAAGAATAGATCTCACAAATTCCTTTTAGCTAACTTTGAACTCCCTTAATTGCCACCATTTCAAGTAATCTTCTAACGAACGTTCGTGCCGTGGTAACTTATTACCTCTTTTGGTCTCAGGCCCCCTTCCTTATTTCTCCGTTTTCTGGTCCTAGGAGCGCCCTTTCGGGTTTTTACCCTTAGAGGATGATTTTTTTTTGGCTCACTTTTTTAAGATGCCCTTTTGGGTTTTCACCCTCTACTCATTTTTCAAAAAGTGCCCTTATGGGTTTTCACCCTCTTTCACACATTTTGCTAGGAGCGCCCTTTTAGGTTTTCACTCATACATTTTTTTTTTCAGGCATAATATCTTTTTACAGCATCTGCATTCACGGGTCTTGGGAATTCTTCCTCGTCCATATGAGTCAAGATCAGTGCACTGCTAGAAAATGCCTTTTGACCACATAGGGTCCCTCGTAAGTTGGTGACCACTTGCCACGGGGATCATTTTGATTTGGGAGGATCTTTTTTAAAACCAGATCTCCTAATTGGAATTCGCGAGGGTGAATGTCTTTATTAAATGCTTTAGCCATTCTCCTTTAGTATGATTGCCCATGACACGCTGCTGTTAGTCTTTTCTTGTCTATTAGATTTAGCTGATCTAACCTCGATTGAATCTATTCTGACTCGTCGATTCCCGACTCTTTCATAATTCTCAGGAAGGGAATTTCTACCTCTATAGGTAAAATAGCTTTCATTCCGTAGACCAATGAATATGGAGTTGCCCCAATCGATGTCCTTATGGAGGTCCGATAAGCATGAAGGGCGAAGGGAAGTATATCATGCCAATCTTTATAAGTGACGGTCATTTTCTTGATTATTCTCTTGAGATTTTTATTAGCAGCTTCCATCGCTCCGTTCATTTGGGGACAGTATGGTGATGAATTGAGATGCTGGATTTTGTACTGGTCACATAAATTTCGGATCTTCGGGCCATTCAAATTCTTAGCATTGTCAGTGACAATCTCGCTAGGAAGGCCCTATCAGCAGATAACATTATTCTTGAAAATTTTGAGGAATGTATTTTGCGTGATAGGAGCATATAACGTTGCCTCAACCCATTTGGAAAAGTAGTCAATAGCCACCAAGATGAACCTGTGCCCATTGGATGCTTTGGGATTAATAGGACCGATTATATCGATGCCCCACATTGCAAAAGGCCAAGGTGAGATAAGATTAAAAAGCTGATGAGGCGAGACATTTATCGGCTCAGCATAAATTTGACATTTATGACACTTCTAAAAGTACTAAATGCAATCTTTTTCTAGGGTAGTCCAGAAGTATCCCCGTCTCATGATTTGCTTAGCCATCATATGCCCATTGGCGTGAGTAGCGCAATTCCCCTCATGAGTTTCAAAAAGGATCCTCCTTGCTTCTTTTGCATCCATGCACCTCAACAACTCGCCATTGGAGCTCCTTTTGTACAAAATTTCACCACCGGGGAAGTATCCTAGTGGTAATCTCCTGATCATTCTTCTTTTATTTTTGCTTGCCTCGGGAGGGTATTCCTTGGTTTTGATATAGACTTGGATGTCATGATACTAGGGTTTACCATCTATTTCTTCTTCGATCATGAAGCAATACGCGGGCTCACTCCTTGCTTTAATTTGTAACACCTGTGTCGACTGTCCCCTTCCATCTGAGTCATGACAGCTAGAGTGGCTAAGGCATCGGCGAATTGGTTCTTATCACGGTTAAGGTGAGTGAAGGAAATCTCTTCGAATTTCTTGATCAATTCTAGGAGATACTTTTGATACGGGATCAGTTTCGGGTCTTTAGTTTGCCATTCCCCTTTGACTTGGTAAATGATCAAGGCCGAATCTCCATACACTTCTAATTTCTTGATCTTCATTTCGATGGCAGCCTGTAAATCCATCACATAGGCTTCATATGCTGCCGCGTTATTGGTGCAGTCGAACCTTAGCTTGATAGCTATTGGGAAGTGTTTTCCATCTGGGGATATCAAAACTGCTCCAATCCCATTACCGGACAAATTGACTGCTCCGTCGAAATACATTTCCCATACGTCATTCGGTTCTTTATCATTGTTGCTGACTTCATTAACATACTCATCGGGGAATTCGAAATCCAGGGCTTCATAATCCTGGATCGGGTTTTCTACTAGGAGATCAGCAATCACGCTTCCTTTCACTGCCTTTCTGGTTATGTAGACAATGTCATATTGAGAAAGTATGACCTGCCATTTTGCTATCCTCCCTGGCACGAACGGGCTTTCAAATACATACTTGATTGGGTCCATTCTAGAGATGAGCCATGTTTTATGATTCAAAATGTAGTGCTTGAGTCGATTTGCTGTCCATGCCAATGCGCAACAAGTTTTTTCTAGGAATGAGTATCTCAACTCGCATTCATTGAATTTTTTGCTTAGATATTAAATGGCTCATTCCTTTCTCCTCGTGTCATTGTGTTGTCTGAGCACACATCCCATCGAACTTTATTGAACTGCCATGTACAAAATCAATGGCCTTCCCATCACTGGAGGAACCAATATTGGCGAATTTGACAGTTACTGTTTAATCTTTTCAAAAGCCTCTTGACAAACTTAATCCCATTGGGCGGTGTTATTCTTCTTGAGTAGTTTAAAAATGGGCTCAGCTTTAGCAGTGAGGTTGGAGATGAATCTCCAAATGTAATTCAGTTTTTCCAGGAAACTGCACACCTCCCTTTCTGTCTTTGGGGATGGCATTTCTTGAATGGCTCGAACTTTGTCTGGATCCACTTTTATTCCTTTCTCGCTTACTATGAATCCCAATAGCTTACCAAACCTGGCCCCAAACACACACTTAGCCGGGTTCAGCATCAGTTGATACTTCCTGAGCCTTTCGAACACCTTTCTCAATACATGTACGTAACTTTCTGCCCCTCTGGATTTGATGATCATATCATCCACATATACTTCTACTTCCTTGTTCATCATGTCATGGAATAATGTGACCATGGCGTGTTGGTAGGTAGCCTCGGCATTCTTTAATCCAAAGGGCATCATCCGATAGCAAAATACCCCCTACTGGGTGATAAAAGCTGTTTTGTCTTTATCCCCCTCATCCATGGGGATTTGGTTATACCCCGATGCCCCGTCGATACATGAACATCTTCCAAGCCCTACGACATTGTTTACCAGCACATCTATGTATGCGAGAGGAAAATCATCCTTCAAGCTTGCCTTATTGAGATCCCTGTAATCAAGACATACCCTTACTCTTCCATCCTTCTTCATTACAGGGACAACATTAGCTATCCACTAGGGGTATTTCACCACTTTTAGGAATCTAGCATCATACTGCTTTTTAACTACATCCCTGACTTTGAGCAGCATGTCGAGGTTCATTCTTCTCAATTTCTGTTTCACTGGGATCATCCCAGGAATCAGAGGGATTTTATGCGTTACTATCTGAGGATCCAATCCTGGCATGTCATCATAGCTCCATGAGAATACATCAATAAATTCCTTAAGCAAACTGATCATACTCTCTAATTCTCCGTTATTCACGACCTTAAGTTCCCTCTTCATTTCCTCAGTCCCTAAATTTATGATGTGCATTTCATCCCCACAAGGCACCAGGGAAGGTACATCTCTTTCGCCCTATTCTTCTACAGACTCTTCTTTGGAATCACTTGAACCAATGGCAGTTATGGGACTTTCAAAGTTAACATAAGGAATTTCAGAGTCAATTGAATTATTAGGTCTGGATTGGTCAATGGTCCTGAAGAAATGAAAGTGGAGTATATTAAAAAAATGGATTTTAATGGCGAAAGGAAAAAAGAATTGGACACAAAATGCGCTATTAATTTATTAATACTTTTATCATAAAAAAAGGGTCCATTTACAGCATTACACTTATCACCATGGACAGAATGATTTACTTGAGATTAAGCACAAGGATATCTTCTGCTTCCCAATTATCAAGCTATTGCCCTTCAGCGATTGGTGAAATCAGTGCCTTGGACATGGAGTCTAGCTGTATGACATTGATGGATGGTTCTAAAGGAGACTCTTCACTTTCTTCTGGATTCTTAATGATTGGTTTGGTAAAAACATCTGTGATTTTCTGGACAACTTTCACTTTCCACAATGTTCTATCAAACCTTTGATCCCTGAGCATATTCCTCATCCAGAATCTTCCATCCACTAAAACATCTTCTTCATATCCCAAGCCGAAGCGACTGATCTTCTGAATAGCTGGTATATGTTCGACAATCCCCTGTAACACGGCTCCCAATCCCTTGCCCTTTTCATAACCACTCTTCAACATCACCTTTGCAACCATTGCCGCAGCTCCTTCATCCTTCGGAGTAGTTCCTTGTAACTCCAACGCTTGGAAAGAACTTTCCAAGGATCTTTCGGTTATTTCTACATAAGGAACCGATTGAGGCTTAGTGACTAGCATGGCTTCCTCCCCTCTTACTATGATCATTTTGCCGCTCATGATGTACTTGATCCTCTGATGCAAAGTTGAAGGTACCGCATTTGTCGAATGGATCCAGGGTCTCCCCAACAACATGGTGTATGCTGGCTTAATATCCATTACCTGGAATGTGACGTTAAAAGTGCATGCCCTGACCTAAAGCGGCAAATCTATGTCCCCTAGTACCTCTCTCTTTGTACCGTCAAAGGCTCTTACTACCATGGCACTTTGGTGTACGGCTGATGGATCAATAGGTAGTTTCGCCAAGGTGGCATTAGGCAAGACATTGAGGGTAGATCCATTATCCATCAGAACTTTAGCGATTATGCACCCCTTACACTTAACTATCACATGCAGAGCTTTGGTATGCTTCAAGCCAGCCGGGTCTACTTCATCTTCCTAGAAAGTGACAAAGTTGGATGCCTGAATTTGCCCAACTATCTTCTCAAATTGCCCCGGTGTGATATCGGGTCACAAAGGCCTGGTCCAGAACTTTTTGTAAGGCATAGCGATGCACTTCTGAGCTTAAAATCAATGACAGCAAGAAAATTCGAGCGGGTGTCTTTCTTAATTGCTCGATGATGTCATATTCACTTTGTTCCATGATCTGTAGTAGTAGTTCCTCTTCTTCTTTCTTTTTACTAGGTTCCCCTTTCTCAACCCTTACAGCCCTTTCCTCCATATTTCCTTGTGACTCTCTCATTTTTACTTTCCTCTTCTTCTTTTCTACTTCATCATTTTCGTAACATCTCCCACTCCTGGTTATAAATTTTACTTCCTGATCTTGTGGGAGCGAGTTACTGGTTGTGACAGGTTTTGGGTTTGGTTGGGGAGTAGTATTGTTGGAGGGTCCTGTATAGGTCATCTTGAAATGCTCGTATGGGGCGAAGCATGGCTTAGGAGAGGTGATGGGTTAAGTGTAGATATGGTTGAGGGTAGGAATTGAAGTGCTGCTGGATGCGCTCTGAGTAAATACTTAGAGGTTGTAGTTCCAAGGTACTGCATGGGTATTAGTGACTAGGAGTTGAGGCAAAGTTCGGATGATCGTTATTAGTGGTGTTGGTGGTGTTGGTGTGTTGGGAGCAGAAAAGACTATTCTTGGATTGGGGGTAGAGGTATATCGGCCAAACCTGGCTGTGTTCACTTCATCCTCTATCCTTGATCTCCGCTGACATCTCAAAATTCTGAGTGATAGCATTCTCCGAACTTCTTGCCTGAATTCATCACAGTTGTGCAACTCATGATCGGCCACTCTTCCATGGTAGGGGCATCCTGAATTATGCTGATCACTTCCCGACCCAGATCCCTAAGGGCATAGATATCCCTCTCTTACCGCAATTACAAAAATCTCCTTGAAATACGGAATCAGCTGATTTACCTCCAAGATTAATCTTTCATCCCAAGGTTCTATCACATTCACGCCATTGCCTGTATTATGATTAGGTAATGGGTTTGAAGTGATGTTGGGAAGAGAGCCATTTCCCTCAATTTTAAACCATCCATTTCTGATCAGAGCCTGTACCCTTCCCCAAAGAGCTCCACAATTATTGGTTGAATGCCCCACTGCCCCACTGCCCCACCATGATATTCATATCGGGCATTAGCATCATACCACTTAGAATATAGTGGCTGAACTGGGTCAAGGGGGATGGGCACTATCTGATTTATACCTAATAGATATCGGTAGATTTCATTGAGCGAAAAGGGGAGAGGCAGATCAGGATTCCTTAGTGGTCATGGGTTGGTTTGAGGAGCAAGTGTTCTTAACTGAATAGGTTGAGCAGGATGTTTGGGGTGGTAAGCAACTTGAGGTGGATATTGTGGGTGAGGGTGAGGATAATTTGGAAAAGAGGGCGGAACATTTGCTATCATTGGACCTTGAATTGGAGGGTATGGTCGAAAGTTATTTTGAGGGAGTGGTCGTTGAGCTTGTCTGGTGATAGAGTGTACATCACCTTCCTTAGAGTGTACATCACCTTCCTTCTTTTTCCTGAAACTGGCGGTTTTCTTTACAGAGTTTTCTCCAGTCAACTCCTGTAACCTTCCTAACCTGAGGTTAGCTTCAATCTTTTCACTGGCCTGGATAATGTTGAAAAAGCTATTAGACGTATTTTTGATCATTAAATTGAAATATGGGACCTTCAGGGTTTCGATGAATAGAGAGCAAAGCTCATTATCAGTAATTGGAGGATATACCTCAACTGCCTTCTCTCTCCATCTCTGTGCATATTCCTTAAAGCTCTCCTTCTCCTTCTGCACTAGATTTTGAAGGTCTCTTCATGTCGGGGCGACATCGTAATTAAATTTATACTGCTTGAGGAAAGCATTAGCCAAATCTTTCCAGGAGCGTAGTTTACTCCTATCCAGCTATATGCACCATCGTAAAGTTTCCCCGGAGAGGCTTTCATGAAAGAAATGGACTAGAAGTCTGTCATCTTCCGTGAGGGCGGACATTTTGGCTATGTAAGTGGCCAAATGGATGTGGGGATCTAAATTTCCGGTATACTTGTCAAAATCTGGGACTTTAAACTTAGGTGGTACCACTACATCCGGTACCAATCTCAGTGAAGATACATCAACTGAGCCATACATGTTCAGACCTTCTATAGCTCTTAGTATTTCCTCTAGAGCAGACAACTTCTCATTTTCTTTTTCTTTATTTTCACCCCTGCTACATAAGCCATGCCTCTGGTTAGGAAATTAGTTACTGGGTAAACTAAAGGGATTGGTATGGAAGGGTGAAATTCGGCGTTTGAGACAGTCGGATGATAAGAAGCGTGTAAGTCATTATTTGAGAATGTTGGATTGACAAAGATTGTCGGATCAGGAATAGGGGCATGAAAGGTAAAAGAGGTTGAAGCTTGATGGGAATCAACAGTGGTTGCGAGTGGGGGAAGTACTGGTAGATTTGGTTTTGGTGTAGGTCGAATGGTTTCTTTACTCTGGGACATCTCCCTCATTAGTTTCATCAACTCTGAGACTTGGTCTCTCAATTCCAAAACTTATCCTTGTAGGTTTTGCACTTGTTCCTGGTCTTCCATTATCTTCTTTGCTCGAGACCTTGTTAAGTAAACTCTTTTCGGTTGAACCGCTTGCTCGATTGGGTTTGCTTTATTTGGAGCAATATTGATTTCCTGTAGAAAGTTTTTTTATTAGTTTTAAATTCTGTTATAGATAGAAATCCTAACTAGACAAAGGATACGGTGGCAGATAACTGCCAAAATGGAGTCTGCAGAAGGTGAATTGTGTCAACTTTATCATGGCATCACTCGATAGTCCAACAGTGAATGACGGGATCATATGCGTGTCTATGATACTTGTCCATATGGCGCATTCATCTTTTCGTATAACCCTAACGAGGATAGTTCCCACAGGAGTTATATTATTCATTCATATTTTGCTAAACATGGTTCAAACAATTCATTAACAATCTGTTCATACATAGCTTTCTTGCTATCGCCTAGGTTCAGGAAGACTCTTTAAAATACAATGACATCTCTTGAGGTACTCATAGAGTCTTTCTTCTTGTTTGGTAGGATTGAATGTCTTCAAGGCGTACTCAGATTTTGGCAGCAGTTCTTGTTTTCCTTGTGCTATCATTCTTTCTAATTGGTCAATATTTTCTCTCAGCTCTTGATGAAGGGTTGCTTGCCTTTCCTTTTCTTTCCTTTCTTTGGCACATTCTTTCAAAATGTCATTAATAAGTTGTGACTGCTCCTTCAATTCAAGCCTCTTCTTTTTGCTTTCCTGTTTATACTCTTCCATAAGTATTTTTTGATATTCCAGTTTCTCCTGTAATTTGCCATTCTGGACTCCTGCCTTTCTCACTGCACTTTGAAGCAAGGTCTTTTCTTTCTCCCACTATATTTCCTGTTCCTTAAATTCCGCTTTTCCTGCTATCACTTCTTCCCTGAGCCTTTTTACCACCTTTCTCAGGATTTGCTGTTGGTCTTCTAACTGCCTTATACATTCTTGCAATTGCTTGTTCTCGATGCTCGAACTTTGTAGAGAGCTGAACAACTTGGCACTAACTTCTTCTGAAAGAACTTCTCAATGAGGTGTGCTTCCCTTAGGCTCTGCTAGTTCAGAAACTTGATATTCCTGGTCTCTATTTTTTCTCCATCTGAGATAATCTTTCGTGGTGTTTGGCCCTTTAGGCGACTGTTCAATCAAGGTAGCCTTTTCTCAGGATTTGCGAAATGCTTTCAATTCTTCCTCTCTGCCGGGTTCATGATAGAAATGAGCTTGATGAAACCCTTCAATGTTGGGCGTGAACTGGGTTGAACCGAATTGCCTCATTACCAAAACTGGGATGTAACTTGTGCACCCGGTCAGTCCTATCAAAAGTACCAAGTGATTATCTCCCGTACTGAACAAAATGGGCTGGCCCATAGTCCACAACTTCCTCCAGCAATAGTTGTGACTGTTGAAGCTTAGAATCTGCTCTCGCCATTGTAGTTCATTTTTTGGACTTATTGCCAATTTGGCCATCTTTTTGATGAGAGGCTGGTCGGGATACCAAGTTAATTCCTTAGTTTTTAGAGGACAGATATGGCTGAGGATCCAAAGATGTAGCAATTGGGAACAATACTTGATGGTTCTCTTACCCTATCGTTAGCAATACGTTAGAGTCAAAAGGTCTCTGCAAGGGTGGCAGGTATTAGGTTGACATTTTGCTTCTCTGCCGCCCAAAACAACTTCGTGACGTTGTAAGTTATAACTCCCAAAGGCCCAGGAAACAAGAGCAGGCTGTAAATTCCCAAAGCTAGTGTCAACGAAGCCTGTTCCCATTGTTTGCTCTGAATATGCAGATCCAAATGCTTTTTGATGTAAGTCTAATACCACCCATGTGTGCTTCCCTTGACGGTTTCCTTTGCCTTTGTTTCCTCTGTAGAGATTCCAAGTATATGCGTGAATCATTTCCAGGTCTACCTATGCTCGAGGTGTAGATAAATCCAATTTTATGCTACATAAGGGATTTCTAGCAGCGCCTGATATTCCTCTATAGTGGGAATTGTATCAATATCGCTGAAGGAGAAAACCCTATACCTGGGATTCCAAGTTGATAGCATGGCTTTTAATGCAGGAACTTGTACTCTGACCCATATCAAAGTTGCAATCCTCCTATACTTTTTCTCAAACTTTACTTTGACATGATCGAGAAGTGATTTCCAACTGCTGGATAAATCTTCAAGACCAGTCATTCTAACCTCAACCTTACTTGGGTCCAATGGAGGTAATGGGCAAATGTCTGCCCCTATGTCATCAATCTGTAGGGACTTTGAACAATGAATTAGTCTGGACCATTGTTTAGCATTCTGTTCTTGCCTTGAAACTCCTTCAGTTAACTGACTCGAGGGTGCCATTTTAAAATTTCTGTTTATCCTTTACAGACTCCCGTTTACAATACCTGTAGAAAGTAGGTCAGCAGAATAAACTTAGGTAATTTTGAATTAAGGTGATGATATTTTTACACCTATCAAGGTAGGAAGGTGCATAGATTATCTTATCAACATAATTCAGAATTACCTTTAAATTACATAAGAAAAGTAAAAAGTAAATGAGGGAGTGGAGTAAGAGCAATTATGTCCCTTTTGTCCTACGAATAGGGAAAGTCCTAATACCGGGTAAGTACTATCTAATTGGATAGTTCTATCTTACGAGGTAGTTTGCTATGGCTTTCAGCTCATGTGATAGTTTAGCTCGAGTTCTAAAAGCTCAAAGGTTCCCGAATTGTCCTTACTGTATATAGCAAGGCCTCATTCCACCACCATGATACTAACGGGAGAATTCCACTGGTATCACAGTAGATGGAACAAGTTCCAATCTGAGCAAAAGCCTTCACAGATACTAACGGGGTTAAACCCACGGGTACTGCTACATGACTCCCTCTATTTCCTAAAAGGGTAAGAAAGCCCGAGTATAGGACTGAAGTGTATGAGGACACCGTGTAAATAATCAGTGTGTGAAGGGACATATTTACCTCTTCGCTGTATGGGGGAGTTTTAGACGAAAATTGCTGTAATAAATAAGATAATAAAAATAAGCAAAATGGTTAGAGAGAATAACAATAATCAATATATTAAGACTTTCGAATTTTATAAGTTAAGCCCCCCTAATTACGGTTTTAATTTACATGAGCATAAAATTAAATCTACTTTTGGACCTCTAAACTAGGGTTAAGAAAAAAATTCCCCAGTGGAGTCACCAAGCTGTCGCAAGGGTTTTGCGGTCGCCGGACTGTTCTCACCGAAGTGGGAAAAGTGAGAAGTCGCCACTTTAATTTTGAGGAAAATTAAAGAAAACCATTTGTAAAGATTAAAAACCACTTTGAAAATGGAGATTCTAGGTTCGGGGTCCGTATACGAGTGGGGAAGGTGTTAGGCACCTCACTTCGTCCCTCAATGAGGGTAAGCAGATTTAATGTTGTGCTCTTTATAAATTGAAATTGATAATTTGGGGGTTAGAATGATGATGTTAATCCTTTGTACAAAAAAAAAGGAATGTTTGATATTTCACTATTTCGGTTTGCCCAAAAACACGAGTACATGAGATGACCTTTTAGTGAATAGGTGTTGTGTAATAGGTACTTAGGGGGATAATATGAATACTAAAGTTGTAATATTCTCAGGGGGCGATTTTTGTCCTATAAAAATGAATGCCTTGAGGAGGACTCTCCATCGGGCCTCAACCTAATATTCGGGATACTTCGGGAAGAATTCTCCCGCCGATCCCTTGATGTATTAAGCATTCAATTTGAGAGCGCGGGTAAAAACTCTCCCCCAATCTCTTAGTATATTTTAATTTGAATTTAAGCTAAGAGAATTTAGGTAAGAACTCTCTCCCGATCTCTTAATGTATTCTGTTAAAATTTGAGCGGAGGATTTTGGGTAAGAACTCTCCCCCGACCTCTATATATTTTATTAAGATTTTGGCTGAGAATTCGGGTAAGAACTCTCCCCCGATCTCTTAATATATTGCATTAAAAATTAGGTTGAGTTCGGGTAAGAACTCTACCCCGATCTCTTAATATATTGCGTTGAAAATTAGGTTGAGTTCGTGTAAGAACTCTCCCCCGATATCTTAATATATTGCGTTAAAAAAATTAGGCTAAGTTTGGGTAAGAACTCTCTCCCGATCTTTTAATATATTGTGTTGAAAAATTAGGTTGAGTTCGAGTAAGAACTCTCCCTCGATCTCTTAATATATTGGGTTAAAAAATTAGGCTGAGTTCAGGTAAGAACTCTCCCCCGATCTCTTAATATATTGATAAGAACGGCATTTTATAAGAACTTCAAACTGGGGATTCAGGCAAAGGGTCTTTCTTGATCCCTTTTATATGGGAATGAAATACCAAAGACACATGAAACCCCTGTGTAAAGCTTTTCCTAGCCTATAGGACTTTATAACTAGATGGCGGACGATAGGCCGAACTCCTTGTCGATCTTCCTCATGATCGCTTTGTCAGAACTCTTTGGTTTGCGACATCCGATCTCTTTTTAATCGTTCGTCCGAGATCTGAACTCGTTTTGATTCCCAAGCTGTTGTCTTATCATCTGGGCTCGTTCCAAGGCCCGATCTCATAACTTATTTGTTTGACCTAATCTTATTTCCTACTTATTCGACCTTTGCTACACCTATTTTCCTTTATCATTTTTCATTTATTCAGACCAAAAACTTTCATGCTAAAGTACTCCTGCCTATATTCTTTTAGAGTATTTACGAGTCACCAATGACTCTAACATCTACTCTTGAAAGCAATGAAAACGAGGTGACGATAAATGGAATTTACGAATGAATAAAAAAAGAAGACAAAGGAAATAACTACGGCTAAGATAACCTATTTTGAGATTTTATGTGATTGGATAAAAAAACTTTAAAAGAAAACTTGAGAAAATAAACCAAGGATATTCAACAAAATGACAGTTTAGACGCTTACTTGTGGAAAGTTGGGGAGGCAGGCGAGCCAATTCCGGTATCCACAAATCTTGGAGAGCTGAGAGCAGAGGGCCGAAGAGCTTGAGCTTACCCGAGGTAATAGGAATAAAACAAAATGAGGTTGAGCTCGGAAGGCAATGCACAGATACTAAAGTAATGGGAATGAGGCGGAGTGAAGATGGGTTCACAGGGTAGTGCACAGGTATTGAAAATGAAAATCACAGGATTTGGAGCTCTTTGAAATGAAATACTTCAGAAAACTGGTTTCTAAAGTTTCTCAACACTTTGAAAGCTCGGAATATAAGCAACAAGACTGAATCAAAGTCCAGAGTCTTTCCACGATAATCACCACCTTCTTCTACAGTATTGCATGGAGGTATTTATAGGGAATAGGTGTTCAAAATAAAGGGTCAGGATCTTATCAGGGGGAGATGGAAGGCTTGGATTCAAAAGGACATAATCTGATGTCTGAGAATTAAAGAGAATCAAAATAGAGGGTCGAGATTCCGTTCAGAATATCTGTCATTTCTTCCCTTAATCCAACGGTCAAGGGTCTTGCCTTATGAAATGGATCCAAAGGCTGGGAACAAAAGGCACCAAATCTGTTATCTGCTTTTGATCTGAGGGCTCCAGATCCATCCTTACAATCAATTATAATCAACGGTGTAGATCGGGATGTACAGGGCTGCTTTAACCATTGGGCGTCTGGGTGTTAGGAGGGCGTCCTTGCAAATGAGATGTGTGGTGAAGATCTGATCATGCCTGCAATGCTTTAACTAACTCGGATTTGATGGTGAAGGGAGTTAATTGAAAGTTTTGACCGGAAGTTATTTAACCCCTCTGCGTTCTCCGATCTCTATAGGTCGTCCCCTATTTCTTCCGATCTTGTTGTGACTGACCCATCTTATGATTGTTATTCCGATCTATATCTTCTTTTGCATCCGATCTTTTTTATTTCCCGATCTTACTATTTTCCAACCTCCTACTCAATCTGACCTGTATCGGTCAAAGCAATAAATTCTTCGGTTACTGATGAGCCCGCTTCAAGTTCCGTAATAAATGCCAGGGCTCTATATATATGCAGCAATAGGAAATCACCTTCACACTTCACTTTTTCCTTTTTTAGTTTATTTTCAATGCACCACTTCCCCCATTCTAGCTTTTCTGATGATAATTCTAATTATGATGGCCATTTTGATCTTTTTCTGACTGTTTCCTTTGCCCCTCACCTGAAAATTTTATGACCCCAATGATCGGAGAGCTATGAGAATGTCATCTAATGATAGCAAGGGAACCAGACTAATTTACCGATCAAGGTTGAAAGTGACGACCGTGTCGATCTCAAATCGGTCTGCCGTTATAATCGGTAGATCGATCTCGGACAAGAGGACTACTAATTTCAATCTTGATGTCGGTGACCGCCTCTTGAAGTTCACTTGGTTCCTCACCATTTTGAGAGTCAGCTCAGTTCTGGTCGATGACATCAACAATGACGCCGCTCAATATCATGAGAGTCATAGTCACCCCACCTGAGCTGTACATCTGCCCAGTATTTATTGTTGGCTTTCTGATCAAACACATCTTTTGATTTAGCCATAAGACTAGACTTTAGTATAGGCCAGCATTCTGGGCTTCGGAGTAGTCTTAAGCTAGGTAGAATGTAGTGCTGATTTTGAGAGATCGCCCAAATGATGTAATCTGATCTTTTGAAAATGAAATTTTACTTGAATTTTTTTGTTTTATTATTGCATTATTTTTTGATCCCTTTTAATTGTGTCCGATCTAATCCATTCAATGAACTCATAAACCGATATTCTTTATCCGATCTCCTTATCGTGCTTCTGAAATTTTCTCGGGGCACTGGTCAGATCTCGCTTATCGATGTAGCATTTAATGCACTAGCGAGTACACATAGGGAGGGGGTAGCCATTCGCAAATCATGCCACTTTCAGATTTCTCTCGTCGACACCAAATTTTCTCTTGTTTTTAAAGTTTTTTCGGCACCGACTAACACTCCGGTAAGAGCTTTAATCTTTTTCCGATCAATTTTCCTTTTTATTTTTTGAAAATGAGTGGTACCGAGGGTCAGAGAGCTGCGAGCCCACCTTCCGTCCATATTTCATGGACCTTGGAACAAGGCAACGAGATTAGACAAAGCGGATGACACAACCATCATTTCAATTACTGGTCCGGCTACTAGACCGAAGCGAGGAACGTGTTCGAGAAAGGAGAACCGGCCAGTTGATGAACCGCCGTCAATCCTTAGAGAGACTCTAATCCATAAGTCAAGAATACAATCTACGAATCAACTCTTTTGAACTGATCAGATGCCATGGTGATCTTTGGGCCGATCACTTCTTTGAAGAAGGTGATCTTACCATAGTGTATGAGGAGCAGCTGAAGTCCAGGCTCCGTTTTCCCTTGGATGAATTTTACAAGGCCGTTCTAAAATTTCACCATGTCTCGGTAGCTCAAGTGCATCCGAACTCCTGGCAGACTTTAGTAGCCTTCAGAGGTCTCTGTCGAGCCAAGAGACTGGAGCCCACGGTTACGGTTTTTGCCGAGCTGCATAGGCTTGCCCGAAGAAAGGAAGATGAATTCTGGTTTTTTCAGGCAAAGCCAAATTGCGGACTTTTCACTGATCTCCCTTCTTTGCTGAAGAACTGGAAGGATCAGTTTTTCATCCTTAGAGCAAGGATCGAAATGGCTTTGAGGGGATCCTACGTAATTGGTATTATTTGGTCCCCCAAGTCCCTAAGAAGCTTACTTTAAATAAAGACGAAGATGCCATGGTGAAAGAATTAAAAACTCAGGTAGCCACCCATAAATATTTGTGCTTAGATGCGGTCATGGCCGAATTAAAATGGTGGATGATGCGGCTGATTTCCCATGAAGATTATGAGCTTTAGTTTTCTGACCTTGGTCCTGCTACCGGTATAATCCATATCTCCAGTCTCTCAATCTTAACGAACTCACTGACTTCTTCTTTGTGCAGGTATGGCGGGTGCTGACGCTTCCAAAGAGAGCCATAAGCGAAAGAGGGAGGTCTCCCAAAAGGTATGAGCGATGAAAGAGGCTACTGCCACCGCTGCTCAGACACCTCGATGATACTTGGTAGAAGTACCGAGCTCCCCTCCTCGACCTCAGGAGCAGCCGGTCTCGGAAGTAGAGGTCGTCATCTCTCCACCTCAGCAGATCGAATGTCCACCTCCTTCGATCTCTTCCAATGTAGAAGGGGAGTCTTCTAGCCCTACTGTTAGAAGAACGCTCTCCCGAGGAGCTCAGCTCTTTATCCAATCGCTGGAAAGAAACTGCTCAACTTGAGGGAATCCTGGTCTAACCAAGGTCATGGGCGCTTCCATCTATTTCTAAGAAGATCAGAACTGGTTAGTTGAGGAGAGTATTGACGATATTCTAACTCAGACAATGAGTTCGGGCTTGGAGGCTATTGCAAACTAACATGTGATCAGAGAAAAAGCCCACGTCTTAAGGAAGGAAATCCTTAAGGCGGTCCAGGATGCATCAACTGTAAAGGCTCAGCTCTCCACTGCCAATGATTACATTGTCAAACTGGAAGATCGGGTGAAGTATTGCGAAAAGAGGATAGCTGAAGTGGAGCGAGAACTTGAAGTCTCCCGGGCTGGTCGATCTGCCGATCTCGCTCTTTTTTCTGAGGAAGTTCGGGTGAAGGAGGAGGAGCTTCAAGCAAAGGAGGAGGAGAGCATTACAAAAGAGGCTGGGGCATATGTGAACGCCCATAACGACCTCTTATCCAAACTAAAAAAGCGTTATCCTGAGGAGGAATTTTTCCTGGATGGATAAGCTCATCCCAGCGGCCGAAGAGGACAGTGATAAGGAGCACGAGGGTGAGGAGAGAGAGAGGAATGCAACCGGGGAGCAGGGCGGAGAAGACACCCCTTGCTAATTGACTTGTACATTTTTTATTTTGAAATGAATTGAAGTCTTTTATGTTCAATTTCTTGATAAGATCGGAAAGCATCCAAACCAAATTGTCTGAGTACTTAATTGATTGAATGCAGATGAACATTAAACCTGAGAGCGACTATTAATCAAAAGATATCAAATTACTCCAAGAGATTGGAAAAACATTACACGTGAACATGAGATCGGACGGAGCCAAGACCAAATACTGAATGGAACTTTAGAATATTAGAATCTCAAAGATTTGACACTGACTTGAACTTTTAAGGTCAGAACCATTATTAGACCGGATAAAAACCTTAACTTCATTTTGAGGAATATCTAGGCAATTCAAGCGAGAAGCCCGATCACAATATTAGTCAAATGGAATTTTGCGATATTTGTACATATAGAGATCGGAGAACAATAGCAGGCAAGATTGGATGGTTCGGAGATCCAATATTAACTCGAACTCATCTGATAATGACCAAGGGATCAGAAAGATATTAACTTGAGCGTGAGATCGATTTGGTCCAGGAACAAGCCATCAGTAAGTTCGGAAAAGCTATCTGTGATCGGGACATCGGTCGAGAACGGATAATAAAGTTTCAATTTTAAAAGAACCTTGCCTTTGAAGGTCGGCCAAAACATGGTGTCTACAAATACCAGTATCTAAGAAACAAGAAACAATTATACCTTCAGAAAGTCTTGCCTTCTTGCTCTTTACCAACTCTAGGTATTCTAAGCAGTTCCTTTTCCAGTGCCCATCCTTTTAATAGTGGAAATACTTTCCCTTGTAAGCAGGAGTTGCTTTTGCCTTCTTCTTCACTGTTTGGCTCTTTTTGTCCACTCTACCAGAAGGGCCAGGGATAGAAGATGGCTTCTTCTTATTGCTTTTCTTCTTCTTCTTGGTCTTACCAGAAGAAGAAGAAGCAACAAGTGCAACTTCCTTTCCCTTCCTGCTAGGCATATTACCTTGGGCAATCACAATAATATTTAGAAGACCAATTAAAGTGCACTCTTGTTCAGTCATATGAAAGTTTATAATAAAGCTTCCAAAAGACTCAGGCAAGGATTGTAGGATCAAATCTGTTTGGAGAGAAAAATCCATAGTAAAATCCAATGCCTCCGGCTGCTCTATAAGCCGAATCATGTTATGGACATGTTCTCCCACATCTTGGCCTTCATGCATTTTCATTTCTGAACAGTTGTTTAGATATCTCATATCTAGCCAACCTACTATTTTCACTAAATAACTCTTAAAGGTGACTCAGTATTTCAGAAGAAGTTTGCATTTTCTCATGCTGCTTCTGTAAATGATTAGTTATAGAAGCAAGCATATAGCACTTAGCTTGCATGTCATCTTCACGCCACTTTCTCAAAGTGTCGTGTTCCTCTTCTGTGGTCTTAGGTGGTAATGGACTAGGAATCTTAGAATCAAGAATGTATCCTATATGCTCAAGATTGAGAACAATTCTCAAATTCCTTAGCTAGTCAGAGAAGTTAGGTCCAGTGAGCCTATTCTCATCTAATATGTGTGATAACGGGTTGGATCTTTGTGTCATAATTATCAGATATTTTATTGCAGAAAGAGCAAGATTCAAATTAGTTATCTTGTATCAAGTAAATTAACCCCAATATGATTATGGTCTTTTAATCAAATTAATCCTCCCACTAACTTAGCGAATCCTACACTTCCATAGTAAAAAATGAAAATCCTAGTTGGATGGATTTCTAGTAGGTGATTGAATTCTTATATATTGTTAAATATCCTCAAATCACATTTTCTTGGACACTATAAACGATACATAAATGAACAAACTTGTTCAACACATCTTATGTGAAATTCAATCTTTGGTTTTGGCCCCTAATGCTCAAAGCCTCAGGTACATCCATTCTTGGCTTATCTTGCATTAGTTAAGTTGAGCCCACTAGGTCAGTGAGTATGGAAGTTTGAACCTTGATAATGTCACGACCCAACCTATGGGCCGGACCTGCACTAGGACCTGGGCCAGCCTAAAGCCCTCGAGGCCCGTAGTAAGCCTAACTATTCCTTAACTCAACTTTAAGGCCCATTTGGGGCCAATTTCAAGAATTCAACCGGACAGAGTCCGGCCATAAAATGGACCTTTCAACGGGGAGTTTTTGACTCACCCGACCTGTAAACACAATATATAATCAATTGGGGAGCTCAGCTCACCCTCCACATACTCATAACAATATAAAAATAAATGGGAGCTCAGCTCCCTCATCCAGCCCAACACACATGCATAAAATAATAAGTTTACAGGTTTAAAATGACAATTTATATTACAGGCCCAATTCAAATAAATATTTCTAACACATGTGAAAATTCTAAGAGTTAACAGGTTTATACAAACATTAATAAATGACCTGCGAGGGAGAAAAGCAGGTTAACCTAAAAAATATCCTCCTGTGGCCTGGAAAAATATTGAACAGGAGTGAGCGTTCGACTCAAAGAGTAAAATATCAATTTTAACCATAATCTCTATAACTATTTAAAGCTAATGCACCCTGTAGAGTGAAATGCAACATCAGCAATATTTTCACATCATAACAGTAAAAAGGTAATTTGGAGCACTCACACACCCAGTAATGTCAAATCATAAATATATGGGAGCTGATCCCCTATACAGCTCTCTTAAATCCAACTTGTGCCAGCGAAGAACTCAAGCCGGACTTTCACTTAATAAACCAAATCGGGGTCCCAGCGAAGAACTCAAGCCGTGTCTACCCCGAAGGACCGGGTCCCAGCGAAGATCTCAAGCCATGTCTACCCGTCCTATCCATAGTCAACACCACATCACACGCACACCAACGCACGCACACTGCTCCAAATTATCACAACAACATCCATGGCACTTTAACAGTTGTGAATGCAACATAAAACGTGCCTAGAGTTTAATTACATAGATATATACATATAAGTGATGCATGGGCATGTTTGAACATATAATAATATCGAAATTACAATTAAAATTAATATTTTACTCACAGACTTAGCCATCCTTTGTGGACGGGCGAGGAAGAAGGTCATTCCGGCTCACCTAAAAATTTTATTACAATCATTTAATAAATTTGACTCCATACAAACTAAGAAAAGACCAAAGACGTCCTAAGTCGTGCCGAAAATCCGGCAGAGTCTCCCCTATACCTAGGACCTACCCAACCTGCAAATGGGTTTAAAACACGCTTCTATATCCATCAATCATACACCCACAACTCAATCATATCACACAGCCCCTCCTGGGCCCATCCAAACAGTCATCAATCACAATATGTAAAATTACAGTTTAGTCCTTATAATTGACCCTTTTTATAAAAACTACCCAAATAAACTCTAAAAACTCTAAAACTTTGCCCTGCGGTCCTTAGCAATATTACTAAGCTAATGCAAAAAGAATTATAATTTTCTGAGCTACCACGAATATTTTATGGATTTTTAATCTCATTTAAGCACTAGAAAATTATGAAAAAGTAAAGTTCGGGTTTACCTATGCCGATTTCGACTTCGGGACTCGCTTGGGACGTCTAACAATGGTGGGGTAGCCAAAATCTCAATCCAATTCGGAGACCTTTTTGGTAGCCTGCCTGTATGGCCGAAAATTCATAAACCTGGGCAACTGTCGAATTTCCATGAATTGAAGATACCTACACGAAGCCCACAACACGGGGGTTAGTATAAAATTTTTACAGAATTTTCTAAGCTCATTTAATGCTCGGAAAAATACTATGAAGTTTCATGGGACCCACCAAAAAACGGTGTCAAAAGATTTTGAAATTTATATTGCCGCGAAGCTCTCGACGAGTGGAGCGCTTTGGTACTCTCAATTTTCTCGTGGGGTTCACGGTTTGCGAGAAATCTAGCCTAAAAGTTAAAATAGATTAAAACTTCCCGGACAAAAATTGGACAAACCGCTCGATGGATTTTAGTGTTCTTGGTGTCTATGGAAAGCTCTCGAGGTGTAGATGGTGTTCGACACAAGACCCGGCCCAATCGGTGGCCGGATCGGCCGGATTTCAGTCAGGAAGACAAAGCGGCGCACTGCGAGGTGCGCGGCTTCGCGCACGGTTTCTCGGCGTTCGTGAGGTCACGAGATGGGGAGGTTGGGGTGGCGCCAACAGGTGGGAGGGTCGGGTGGCGGCCGACGAGGGGAGGAGGGAGGAGAGAGAAAATGGGAGAGAGAGAAGGAGAGGTCGTGACGCCCGAGGGGAGAAAGAAAAAGGAAGAAGAAGCTGGTCCGATTCGACTGGTTCGATCCGGTCCAGTTCGATTCGGCCGATCTGACTCAAGATACAAAATTTTGAATTTTTACTCTGCCTTGGGACCGAAAACGAGGTCCAAAAATTCAGAAAAAATTCTAGAAAACTCAGAAAAATTCGTAGACTCCAAATATATTTTTAGTTTTTGCCATGTGGTCTTTAAATTAATTTTTAAAAATAATCAAAGTTTTTATTTTCGAAAACTCGAACCCGATTTCTAAAATCCGAAAATTTTCAAATAATTTTCTAAAATTCAAATAAAATAAAATATCAATATTTACCCAAAAATAATAAATTTAAAAATTTAGGGGTGTTACATTCTTCCTTCCTTACAGAAAATTCGTCCTCGAATTTTACGCAAGGCAGAATAAAGTACAGGATTACACATTGAATAGATAAGGGTACTTGCTACGCATGTCCCGTTTTGACTCCTATGTGCACTCTTCCACTGACTGGCTCCTCCACAAAACTTTAACCATAGGGATCTGTTTTGATCTTAGTTGCCTCACTTGGTAGTCCACTATGGCTACAGGTTGCTCCTCAAATGTCAAATTTTCTTTCAGTTCTATTACATCCGGCTGTAGCACATGAGAAGGATCAGGAATGTATTTCCTGAGCATGGAGATGTGAAACATAAGATGAACATGAGAAAGGTTGGGTGGTAGCTCCAACCGGTAGGCAACTGCTCCAACTCTATCAGTAACCTCAAAAGATCCAATATACTGAGGTGCCAATTTGCCCTTTTTTCCAAATCTCATGACTCCCTTAATCGGAGAAACCTTCAGGAATACATAGTCGCCTACTGCAAACTTTATATCCCTTCGTATGGGGTCTGCATAACTCTTCTGCCTACTGAAAACTATTTTCAATCGTTCCCTGATTAAAGGAACCATCTCTGAAGTGTACTGCACTAGGTCTACATCATGTACCTTTGCTTCTCCCATCTCCGTCCAATACAGAGGAGACCTACACTTTCTTCCATATAGTGCCTCATAGGGTGCCATCCCTATGCTGGAATGGTAACTGTTGTTGTAGGCAAACTCCACCAAAGCTAGCTGATCATCCCATTGACCTCCAAAATCCAAAACACTCATGCGAAGCATGTCTTCCAGTGTTTGGATTGTCCTTTCCAATTGTCCGTCTGTCTGAGGGTGGAAAGCAGTACTAAAGTTCAACTGTGTGCCAAGTGCCTCCTGCAACTTCCTCCAAAACTGAGAAGTGAACTGGGGCCCTCTGTCAGATATTATGGAAGCAGGAACTCCATGCAATCTGACTATTTCTCGAATGTAGAGTTAGGCGTATTGTGCCACAGAATATATAGTCTTCACAAGCAAAAAGTGAGCTGATTTAGTTAGGAGGTCTACAATTACCCATATCGAATCATATCCTCGTGTGGTACGAGGTAACCCAGTCACAAAATCCATAGTAATCATTTCCCACTTCCATTCTGGGATAGGGAGCTCTTGCAACTTCCCTGACGGTCTCTGGTGTTCAAACTTCACCTTCTGACAAGTCAAGCACTTGGACACGAAGTCTCCTATGTCTCTCTTCATGCCATTCCACCAATAGCTATCTTTCACATCATGGTACACCTTGGTGGAGCCTGGGTGGATATTGTACAGTGTATAGTGTGCCTCTTGCATGATTTCATTTCTGAGATTGTCCAAATTGGGCACACATATCCTAGAACCTTGCACTAGGGCACCATCATTGGCAAATCCAAACTCACCACCTTCACCCTGCTGTACTCTTTCTATGATCTTCATCGATTGTTGGCCTCTGTGCTGGGAAACTCTAACTCTGTCTCGCAGGTCTGGTCTCACTGAAAAATGAGCCAACAATACCCCCTCATTTGAAAGATCTAGGACTAGACCTTGATCCATCAATTTATGTACTTCCTGAATCAACGGTCTCTTCTCCGCTGATATGTGCGCCAAGCTACCAGAAGATTTTCTGCTCAAAGCATCTGCTACTACATTGGCCTTCCCAGGGTGGTACTGGATGGTGCAATCATAGTCCTTCAGAAGCTCCATCCATCTCCTCTGCCTCAAGTTTAAATCCCTCTGTTGGAAGATGTACTTCAAACTCTTGTGGTCGGTGTATATCTCGCACACTTCACCATACAGGTAGTGTCTCCAGATTTTTAGTGTAAAGACTACAACCGTCATTTCCAAATCATGGGTGGGGTAGTTCTGCTCATGCCTCTTCAGCTGCCTTGAAGCATAAGCCACTACTTTTCCATTCTGCATCAAAACACATCCTAAGCCAACTCTGGAGGCGTCACAGTACACGGTATATCCTTCACCACTCATTAGTAGTGTCAACACCGGGGCGGTGGTTAGACACTCCTTAAGCTTCTAGAAACTCTCCTCACAGTCATCTGTCCAAATGAATGGAACATTCTTCCGAGTTAACTTAGCTAGGGGAGCCGCTATCCTGGAAAAATCCTGCACAAAACACCTATAGTAGCCAGCTAGACCCAGAAAACTTTGCACCTTAGTGACTGTTGTAGGCCTAAGCCAATCAGTTAAAGCTTCAATTTTCTTGGGATCTACTTGAATGCCTTCACTAGAAACCACGTGTCCCAAGAATGAGATGCTTTCTAGCCAAAATTCACATTTTGAAAATTTGGCATATAGCTGGTGCTCCCTCAAAGTCTGCAACACCATCTTCAAGTGCCACACGTGTTCTTCCTCGGTCCGAGAGTATACCAAAATGTCATATATGAATACGATGATAAAACGGTCCAAAAATGGCTTGAACACCCTATTCATCAAGTCCATGAAGGCTGCTAGTGCATTAGTGAGTCCAAAAGACATCAACAAGAACTCATAATGACCATATCTTGTCCTGAATGCCGTTTTGGACACATCCTCATTCCTGATTCTCAACTAATGGTAGCCTGATCACAGGTCTATCTTGGAAAAGAATCTAGCTTCTTGGAGCTGATCAAACAGATCATCGATCCGAGGAAGTGGATACTTGTTCTTCACAGTCACCTTGTTCAGCTGTCTATAGTCAATACACAACCTCAATGACCCATCTTTCTTTCTCACAAATAAAACAGGAGCGCCCCAGGGTGAAATGCTCGGACGTATGAAACCCTTGTCCAAAAGCTCCTATAGTTGCTCCTTTAACTCTTTCAATTCTGCTGGTGCCATCCTGTAAGGCGGCATTGATATGGGGTTTGTACCCGGCACAATATCAATGCAAAACTCTATTTCCCTTCCTGGTGGCAACCCTAGAAGCTCTTCAGGAAAGACATCCATGAATTCTCTGACAACAGGAACATTTTTCATGTTGACACTTTCTACAGATGTATCTCTCACCAATGCCAAATACCCTTGACATCCACGCCTAAACATTTTTCTAGCACTAATTGCTGACACCAAATTATATGGAGCCACGCTCCTGTCACCATCAAAGCTAAACTCTTCCACACGAGGTATGTGGAAATACACCTTTTTGTTCCTGCAGTCTAAAGTGGCATAATGAGTTGCCAACCAATCCATCCCCAAGATTACATCGGAATCTATTACTGGTAGAGGAACCAAGTCTACTGGGAGGATTTTTCCATCCACTACTATTGGGCTACCCGGAAAAACCATGTCTACATCTATGTTGTCACTAAGCGGGGTAGCTACAGACAAAGGGCATTCTAAAGTTGTAGGGTTTCTACCTAATCTCATGGCAAACACTGGGGAGACAAATGAGTGCGTAGCACCCGGATCTATTAAAACACGAGCCTCATAGGAACAAACCAGAAGAATACCTGCCACAACTGCATTGGAAGCCTGAGCATCCTGGTGGGTCAGGGTGAAAACCCGAGCTTGACCCCTACCCTGGGTTGCAGAACCCTGATACTGACTTCTACTCGCTGATCTGCCTCCAAATCCACCTCCCCCTTGTCCTCGACCACATTGTGTTGGTATTGCTGCCATCTTTGGAAGCACCAGGATACAACTGACGAGGAACATTTGCAACAGAACCCTGTGACCCCATCTGTGGCTCGCTAAAAATGGGGCATTCCCTAGCAAAGTGACCTTGTTGGCCATATCTGAAGCATACTCCTGAACCCATCATACAAGGTCCTGAATGTCCTCTTCCACACTATGCACAAGGTGCAAAGGAGGATCCTGAACCAGACCCAGAACTGCTTTATCCCGAACTATGACCACTGCTGGATCCGCACCCTGGTCTGAATCCTCGAGGTTTGTGTCTAAAACCACTCTTCTTGTTCCTACTTCTTTCTCTGTAATTACTCTGGCCTCCGCTATCTGGAGCACCCATGTGGGGAACACCTGAAGAACCCTCTGCTCTATTTTTCTTTGCCCTTCCGCTGTCATCCATAGCATAGCTAATCTCAATCTGTCTGGCTCGATCAACCACCACATCAAAAGATCGACATCATGGCAGGTTGCATACCTCTGTCAAGCCCCTTTAGGAACCTCTTCACCTTCATAGTTTACGTAGCTACTCTTTGTAGGGGCATACCGCTCGGTTCGAAGTGCGTAGCATATTCATCTACAGACCTGCCATTCTGCCTTAAGGCCTCAAAGGCCTACTGCTTTTGATCTCTGAAACTTTCTGGTACAAACCGATTGATGAACAGTTCCACAAACTGAGTCTACGACAAACCCTCCATCCGAGGTAATACGTAGTCATTCATCCATTGTCTAGGCATAGGCCCCATGACATGCTGCACACACTCTATGAGTCTCCTATCAGTCAACTGCAACTCTGCTCCTGCCTGTCTGCAGGAATCCAAAAACCGATATGCATCGTCTGACATATCATAAGTACCAGGCACCAGCTTCTTGAAATTAATTATCTGTTTGTAAGGTTCCTCTCTTGGTGCGGTAGACTCATCTGCTGGGAGGGTGGAGGTGGACCATATCTCGTGCCATCATATCGATGGTTCTCTGCAAAACGGCTAGAGTAATCGCCATTGGGTCCATGGGACCTGTGCCATAAAAGATCGATCTCGACCGTGGCGGTGCTCTTCTACTTGAGACTCTAGGCCTCCTACCCCACCTCCTGGCGGGCGCCTCATCCTGTACTGCACCTTGTCGAGCACATCGTTCGTGCAGTGCGGGCTCTCACCTTCTATGCATTTTTCCTGAAATTTAGCAGCATTAGCCCACAATATTCAAAACAGCATGTTACACAGCTCTATAGACTCATATTACACACAATTATATGTAGCAGAAACTAGAAGCAAAGATGACAATGCAAGACGAATATGGACCCTATTTTTCGTATGTGACTCCTAGTAGACTCTTCCTAACACTTTAGACAAACATTCCCTCAGAATCTGGAGCCTAAGCTCTGATACCACATTTGTCACGACCCAACCTATGGGTCAGACCGGCACTAGGACTTGGGCCAGCCTAAAGCCCCCGAGGCCCGTAGTAAGCCTAACTATTCCTTAACTCAACTCTAAGGCCCATTTGGGCCCAATTTCAAGAATTCAACCGGACAGAGTCTGGCCATAAAATGGACCTTTCAACGGGAAGTTTTTTATTCACCCGACCTATAAACACAATATATAATCAATTGGGGAGCTCAGCTCACCCTCCACATACTCATAACAACATAAAAATAAATGGGAGCTTAGCTCCCTCATCCAGCCCAACACACATGCATAAAATAATAAGTTTACAGGTCCAAAATGAAAATTTATATTACAGGCCCAATTCAAATAAATATTTCTAACACATGCGAAAATTCTAAGAGTTAACAGGTTTATACAAACATTAATAAACGACTTGCGAAGGAGAAAAACAGGTTAACCTAAAAAATATCCTCATGTGGCCTGGAAAAATATTGAACAGGAGTGAGCGTTCGACTCAGAGAGTAAAATATCAATTTTAACCATAATCTCTATAACTATCTAAAGCTAATGCACCCTGTAGAGTGAAATGCAACATCAGCAATATTTTCACATCATAACAGCAAAAAGGTAATTTGGAGCACTCACACACCCAGTAATGTCAAATCATAAATATATGGGAGCTAATCCCCTATACAGCTCTCTTAAATTCAACCTGTGCCAGCGAAGAACTCAAGCCGGACTTTCGCTTAATAAACCAAATCGGGTTCCCAGCGAAGAACTCAAGCCGTATCTACCCCGAAGGACCGGGTCCCAGCGAAGATCTCAAGCCGTGTCTACCCGTCCTATCCATAGTGAACACCACATCACACGCACACCAACACACGCACACTGCTCCAAATTATCACAACAACATCCATAGCACTTTAACAGTTGTGAATGCAACATAAAACGTGCCTAGAGTTTAACTACATAGATATATACATATAAGTGATGCATGGGCATGCTTGAACATATAATAATATCGAAATTATAATTAAAATTAATATTTTACTCACAGACTTGACAGCAGTCATTGTGGCGGCTGGGCGGAGGAAGAAGGCTGTCCCGGCTCACCTGACAATTTTATTACAATCATTTAATAAATTTGACTCCATACAAACTAAGAAAAGACCAAAGACGTCCTAAGTCGTGCTGAAAATCCGGCAGAGTCTCCCCTATACCTAGGACCTACCCAACCTGCAAATGGATTTAAAACACACTTCTATATCCATCAACCATACACCCATAACTCAATCATATCACACAGCCTCTCCTGGGCCCATCCAAACAGTCATCAATCACAATATGTAAAATTACTGTTTAGTCCTTATAATTGACTCTTTTTGCAAAAACTACCCAAATAAACTTTAAAAACTCTAAAACTTTGCCCTGCGGTCCTTAGCAATATTACTAAGCTAATGCAAAAAGAATCATAATTTTTTGAGCTACCACGAATATTTTATGGATTTTGAATCTCATTTAAGCATTAGAAAATTATGAAAAAGTAAAGTTCGGATTTACCTATGCCAATTTTGACTCCGGGGACGCGCTCGGGACATCTAACAATGGTGGGGTAACCAAAATCTCGATCCAATTTGGAGACCTTTTTGGTAGCCTGCTTGTCTGACCGAAAATTCATTGACCTGGGCAACTGTCGAATTTCCGTGAATTGAAGATACCTACATGAAGCCCACAACATGGGGGTTAGTATAAATTTTTTACGGAATTTTCTAAGCTCATTTAATGCTCGAAAAAACACTACGAAGTTTCGTGGGACCTACCAAAAAACGGTGTCGAAAAATTTTAAAATTTATATTGCCGCGAAGCTCTCGACGAGTGGAGCGCTCTGGTACTTTCGGTTTTCTCGTGGGGTTCACGGTTTGCGAGAAATCTAGCCCAAAATTCAAAATGGGCTAAAACTTCCCGGACTAAAGTTGGACAAACCGCTCGTTGAATTTTGGTGTTCTTAGTGTCTATGAAAAGCTCTCGAGGTGTAGATGGTGTTTGACACAAGATCCGGCCCAATCGATTGCTGGGTCAGCCGGATTTCAGCCGAGAAGATGAAGTGGCGCGCTGCGCGTCGCCCGGAGATGGGGGGAGGCTGGGGTGGCGCACCGGTGAGGTGGGGAGGGCTGGGTAGCGGCTGGCCGACGAGGGGAGGAGGGAGGAGAGAGAAAATGGGAGAGAGAGAAGGAGAGGTCGGGACGCGAGTAGGGAGAAAGAAAAAGGAAGAAGAAGTCGGTCCGATTCAACCAGTCAGATCCGATCCAGTTCGATTCGGCCGGTCCGATCCAGCCCAGTTCGATTCGGTCGATCCGACTCAAGATACAAAATTTTGAATTTTTACTCTGCCTTGGGACTGAAAACGAGGTCCAAAAATTCTAAAAAAATTCTAGAAAACTCAGAAAAATTCGTAGACTCCAAATATATTTTTAGTTTTTGCCACGTGGTCTTTAAATTAATTTTTAAAAATCATCAAAGTTTTTATTTTCGGAAAATCGAACCCGATTTCTAAAATCCAAAAAATTTTCAAATAATTTCCTAAAATTCAAATAAAATAAAATATCAATATTTATCCAAAAATAATAAATTTAAAAATTTAGGAGTGTTATAGATAACCTCAGGTGTATCCATTCTTGGCCATCAAAGTACCCACATACTCACAACATCATATGCTTTAATAATTAAATTTAGAAAATCTCTTAGACCACAAAAACTATTCCTATGTAGCCATAGCTGATAGTTTAAGTGTTTAAAATTTCCAAATTTAATTGCCTTAGTGGAGAGCCATGATATAATTATCATAATTATACCATTACCAACTTAATCATTTAATTGGAAGATTTTGTGGTTGGCATAATTACTATTAAGGTTTCACTTTGCCCATTATCCATTTGGCATGCATATATCACATACAAGCATTCATTCATACACATCTCATGCATATATGGACAATTAAATAAAATGGCATGATCATGGACTTTCTAAGGGATTCAATTCTGAGCCACTAAGAATTGAATTAAGGCATTTCCTAGGTGCATTTCATCTATTCTATTACAAGAGATGCTGAAAGAGTACATAAATCAACCCTTGATCTTGATGTGCTCCCACTAGTCTCACCAATGTTCTTGATCTCCTCATCCTTTTTGTAATCCAATTATAAAGTAACCTTGGCATACCCATGTGAATTTACAAAATATGGACTTTAGAGTCCTTAAACAAATGAAATTACATCCTAAGTAATATAACACTTATATTATATGCCTCTATAAATAAAATTAATTATTACATCCCAAAGAAAGTAAAAGAATTAAATCTAATCACATTGGTCTTTTACTGTCCATGATCATCCATCATGCATATAAACATTTAACAGTTAAACATAAATATATATGTATAATTAAATTGAATATCATATATCTAATTTAAAGCTCAATTTTGAATCTCATTCAAAATTAATCTCAAATTTAGGAACTTTTCTTAAATTTAATTTTCAGGAAAACAATTTTCAAAATTTATTTGTATGATTGAAAATCCTAATTAAACCATTTAATTAGGTATAGGCTTAATTTAGGGTCGAAATTACACAACAATTGCATAAAAACCCTTAAAATTAGCCAAACACGCCCTTAACAGAAGAAAACATGCCCCCGAGCCAAGTTACATGGCCCAAGGCGTGCATTTACTCGGTTCGTGTTGTGGGACACATTCCAAACAGAAGGAAACACGGCCCCAAGCCTAATTACATGGTCTGAGGCGTGCGTTTACATGGGTCGTGTACCGTAACACGCCCTTGGGTGCACAAAAGCACGGGTCGTGTACTACTACACATCCTGGCCTGTAATCACCATTTCTCAGAACACGGCCTGTGGCCTGGGACAAGCCTAGGCCGTGTTCTTCTTGGCAAATTGGATTTTTAGGGTTTTCTCCAATTTGAATCCCATCTAAATTGACCCAAATCCCTTCCAATCACACAATTATGTCCCATAATAAATCCTAATGGCAAATATAGTGGCTCTAATACCAAATGAAGGCGCAACGGAAGTGGTTTGAAGGTTGGATTTCAAAATTTTTCTAGAGTTTCATGCAAACATACAATATGTTTTATGATCCTAACCAACCTTAAGTACCCAAGGCATGTTAAAGCACACTTTTAACATGCATGATTCTTTCATTTGCCATTAAAGATTGTTGTTTAACAATTAAACTAATTCAAGCCTATATAAAAAAGGGTTTTAAGAAGGCTAACCTCAAAGGCACAGAATCACACTTCTTGCTCCCTTTGGTAGTCTCCAGAGCTCTACTTGTAGCTCCTCTAGCTTGTCCACCACAAGCTACCACCAAGGTCACCTTTGGCAACCCAAATCCACTCTTAGGTGTTTGCCAACCACTAACTATTAGGGTGTTTGCTTTTGGTGATTTACTAATGGATGTAGGTGGCTAGAAACAATTTCTAGATTTTTTGATTTAAGAAAGAAACAAGCTTTCTTTCAAGCTTCAATGGAAGAAATTAGGAGAGAGAGAGAGGACCCTTGTTGCCGTCCAACTTGGTGAAGAAGAAGAGAGTAAGTTTTCTTCTTATCTAACATTTATATACAAGAGACAAAAACCATTTATTGAGTGCCACATGTTAAGATCCCATTCAATCTTACTTTTAGTGTGTCTTAATCTCATTAAGATAAGTGTCAATGCAAGATTGAATCATCAAATATCATCTTCCATCACATGGAAAACAAATGGAACACATTTATAGGTGCCACGTGTCACCATGTAAACTTACTATTTTGCCCTTGTATTGAATTTTGAGTTCTCAACCCAAAATATTAATTTCTCTCTCAAATTAATTTATATCACATATAAATTAATTTATCAATTAATCTCTATTAATTAAATTCAATTTACATCATACATCCAATGTCTAAGATTTGATTTCAAGTCATACTAGGGACTTTACAATCTTATTGCAAACCAAATTTAATTAATTAATTAATTAATTAATTAATTAAACTCTTTAATTAATCAATTAAATCATAATTTAATTTGTGGTAAAACTTGCGTAGATGTGTGACTTACTAGGCTCATTACTAATTGGCAATAAGAAATGATATAAACTCTTAATATTATTGAAACTCTTCCAGTCCGCAAATAATTTCCCAAATCATTTTAGGCATCTCACAGACCATGGTTGACAACTAGCATAGCATGCCATGGCTACCCAATTAGCAACAAGAAATATCTTAAAATGAACCTTTAATCATACATGATTATGCACTAAAATCCTTCCGTATTATGTCCCAATCCCATTAAGGGTCATGGTGGAGTCAAACCCCTTATCTTGGAATCTTATGCACTCATTTGAAATCTGATCCTTGACTTATAAGACTTTACCATTAGGAAATACCTTTCCTGACAAAGTCATTCGTTCTACCTAGGAACTTAATCTTGTCAAGAATAGCTCAAATCCACATAGGACTTTTAACCCTGTTTACTCAAGGCTACAGATCCCCTCTTGACTGAACACCTGTCCCATCATATAACTAATTTGAGCTAACACACACCAAAATATCCATACATAGTATAAATATGTAAGTGGTATCAAACTCAAACCACCCATATAAGAGACAACCGTGTCATCTCAGGTCTGAGGATTATAGGCACTAGTATGACATAGATAACATTTTATTGACTCGAGTAAATGCCATGTTTATGTCATCTGTACGTCACAAGTTTAACATACTTATTTCATAAGTGTCCACTGTATTTATCCCGATATCTCATATCGCACGTGACTCACCATTCTATATACATCAGTATCTCATACTGATCAATGGAGATAAAAAGAGGTGACAACTTTTTGGATATAATGTGTCCACCAAAATATCCATTAGCTGCGAACTCTGATTTATAGCAAATATCCCATATATTTTGTCACTCATATTCTTATCTCATAAGAATAGAATATATAACATATTGCTAATGGACAATTTCAAATAAATATGTTATTAAATATATACAATATTTAAATGAAATGTTTATTGCCATTAATATATTTAGAATGTTATTTACAAGTTACAAGATTAGTGCATGCTCTAGGGCACACATAACTAACAATTGGATATAATTGCTTTGGGTGCACTTTTGGCACATTTCAGAGTACGGTGGGATTTGAGGGACAGAATTAAAGTTTCCCAGCACAGGGACCCACAATTAATGTGGATTGTGGAAAAGGTGCAGCAAGGAGAAGATTATGAATTTGGTTTGATAGAGATGGCGCTCTTATGCAAGGCTCTAGGGTATGTGTGCCTAATGTGGACAACCTAAGGAATGAGATTATGTAGGTGGCACACTACACACATTATAGTGTTCACCTAGGATCTACAAAGATGTACCATGATATGAAAGATAGGTATTGGTAAAATGGTGTGAAGAGAGACATAGTAGACTTTATGTCCAAGTGCTTGACTTATCAGAAAGTAAAGTTTGAGCATAAGAGGTCGTTATGAAAGTTACAGGAGATTCTCATTCCATAGTGGAAGTGGGAAATGATCACTATGGATTTTGTGATTGGGTATGATTCCATATGGGTGATTATGGACCGTTTAACCAAGTCGGCTCACTTTTCGACTATACAAACCACTTTCTCTGTTGCTCAGTATGCAAGGTTGTACATTGTAGACCCTTATTTTGTGATGAGTATGTGGGAAACCCGATGATGAAAAATTATATGACTGTAAGATGTAATTGGAGGCATAGAGCTGAATTATTAATTCTGTGGCATGATCTCAAAAAAAATAATAATAATGTGTTTTTTTGGGAAATGAATTTAATTAAATTTAAATAAAATTTTGTTTTGTTTAAATTTAATATGGATAGTTTTTAAATGTACCTAATTAAGCTTAATTGGGCCCCATGGGCTTAAGAAAGCATAGTTAGAAATTTTAAATATTACCCATTTAATTTATTTTTTAAAAATTAAAATAAAAAATATATCTTTTTCTCTATCCCTCTCCCATACAAACTCTCTCTCCCCCCCTTTGGCCCCACCTTTTCCTCACTCCCCATTGGTGCCTTCCCCTTCCCCTCTCTTCCTATTGGTTGAAACACCTCATCCATATCTCAGTCTCACCCAAATTCTGCAATCCTAGTTGTTTAAATTATCTGAACTTTATCACTCTAGGACTCCAAACTCTATCACACCTCTCTCCCAAAACACTATAAATAACCCCACTGAAAAAAAAAAAAAAAAAAAAAAGGAAAAGAGAAGAGAGGTGGTGGAGAAGACAAAAAATGGAAAAAAAAAAGGAAAAAAATTTAAAGAGAGAAATAATCAAAATTTCTTTGAGTTCTTTCTTTCTTGCGATATTTCTTGAATGTTAGTTCTTTTATTTTCCTTTCAAGATCTATGCCATGTAATGTTTAATTCTACGTTCCTTATTTCTAATTTATTTTGGAAGTTCATGTGGATCATGTAATCATGTTTAATTTGAGGGGATACACAACTCTGCACATATTCAGTTTTCTATCTCTCATATTTTTATTATTTTTTGTTATTTTCTGAATCTGTAAAAATTTTAGTAAAATTATATTCATATTCTTCACGAAATTATATTAATTTTAGGCTTAAGAATCACTGAAAAAGCTTTTGTATTTTATAAGTTATGGCTTTTTGAAATTAGGATTCTTGTAAAATCCGATTTGCAGTATACCCGACTTATGAAGCCCATATCTCCCTTGTTTCTTAATATCTTCATGCAAATATGATGTCTAAAATTAAGTTTAGAATCTTGTGAATCTTTTCCAATTAGTTTCGCATTCATATCTATTATGGTTGGTGAGTTACGAATTTTACAAAAAATTAGTGTGATTCTATCACTGGAAAAAGTTACGATTTGCGTAGACTATTCAGCTAGGGTTTTGTTTGGTTTATAAATTTTATGATATTGTATGATTTTTTGGCTAGCTACTGTAATTTTTTCATGATTTTTAGGTGTATCTAACTATTTTTAAAAAATCAAATTTCTTACTACTATCAATCAGCCAGAATCTGATAATTGTATATTTTTGTATGTTCTTGGGTGTTCTTGAGTTCTAATTGATATTTGATTTATTTTTCTGAGTTCTCTTAATTCAAGAAGTGTTATGAAGTATTTGAATCATGTTAAAAGACCTGGACCCTTAGGTAGTTATAACTAATTAGGAATCTTAACCCCTTAGAATACTAGAGTTAGAATCCAATATGAATTGTTATTAGTATTTTCTTATTTTCTTTAGTTTCTTTACTTTTTAGTTTCTTTATTTTTATTATAAACAAAATTGGTAAGTAGCTCTAAGGTAAGTACCAAATAGGGCATTTGCGTGGAGCTTATATGGAGCTAAACGGAAGTAAGCCAAGGATATCATTGCCATACTAGAAGAGAAAACCCTTTTTTAAGAGTAGCTTGCCCCAATGGCAACTGCAATTACTAATAAGTAAGTAATCCTAAATTCCTAGAATAACCATTGGCATGAAATTGTAGTAATAATAGGATTTTTATTTGGTAAATTAAAATTAACCTTATTTTTAGTTTAACTGACTTTTGCATGTAATTAATTTAAATAAATACTTTATACATAAAAATTAATATTGTTTGTAAATTAAATTAACCTTGGCATGTAAAATAAATATAATTTAATACTTGGCAATTAGAAAATAAATTTGTATGTTAGAAATCTTTATTAGGTTGTGATTGTCTGGGCCTTATGTGATATTAGAATAAATTACACATGTACATAATTAATTTAGTTTAATTATCCTTAGGGTAACTTGGTAAAAAATTAATTAATTAGGTTAAATAGAAACTTAGGGTTATTTGAAATTGAATTTATTTGTAAATTAAATTCTCAATAATAAATTAATTTTAGTCATCTGGTAAATATCATTTAAATAATTAGCAACCCCATAGATAGGAATTACTTGTGCATGAAAATTGTTTGTAAACAATAACCCTTTTGTGAATTACTTGCGTGTGTAGGATTAGAATTGTATTTTTAGGATAAAGTTTAATAAAGGAATAATAAACAAGACTTCTAGAAACATTAGTAGAGGACTGGCATTCGAATTAACGAGATTAGACCAGGCATAAGAGGTACCTAACACCTTTCCCTTACGTACCCACTATCTCGAACCTAGACATTGGGCTATGGTAATGACCGTTGTGGAAACTCTACAAGGAGTAAGTTGCCATCCATTACCCTCGAAAGAAACACTGAATATGTCCCGGTTATAACCCGGGTGGCGACTCCTGTCTATCTATTCCTTCATGGCATAAATCCTTAGTATCGTGGTAGTGTTTGTTGTGACTTATCCGCAAGTATACGGGTCGTCTCAAGTAATAAAGTGATGAATCAAGTATCGTTCCCACGAGGATTTGCTGTTTGATTACTAAACTATGAATGAAGCGATTATTTGGGCTAATGATTAATGAATAAATGGTAAATGTAAATGAGCAAGGTAAATTGATTAATCTAATTGAAATGGGTAAAGAGCAAACAAATAAATTCTAATTCTAGCTATAATTAAACTAAAATTAACAATGGGTAATTTAAGCGAAAGTCTAATTATGGTAAAAGTGATTCGAGTTGAGGGTTTATGCATAAATTAATTGGGATTTGTCTTGGGCATTCCAATTTTTAGGGAAAAATAGAGTTTGAAGGAAATTGATTCTAAATTCCTTTGATATCTTTTTCAAGCAAATCAAAGTGTATTCTAAAATAACCAAACCTACTTTCGTATGTATTTGATTACTTTAAAACCCATTAAGTTTTGTAACCAATAATTAATTCCTCTTAAAGTCCTAGTTTATTTCTAAATCTAGGTGATTTTAAGTTTCAATCCTTGATTAACTATCAATGACTTTCACCTTTCGGTCCTTCAATCAAAGATTAACACAATACCCAATGGGTACCAACATTAGGCAAGTAAATCAAGCACACAAGGAAGGAATCAAAACTCATATTCATATAAAATAAGGAAATACCCAATCCAAATCCACAAATTAATCTAAAACATATTTCCCAACTCTGAAATCTAAAGAAATTACTCACTCATGATGGTATTTACAAGAAATATAGATGGAAGAATAAAGAAAAACATGATAAAAGGACTGAAATAGGAAAACCCAGGTGGAAGAACCAAGGTCTCGGTTTACGAGCTCAAAACTCGTCTGCAGACTCCTCCTCCAAGAGAAAATGGCGTCTCCTCTCCTTTCTATTAAATTTTCTTTCCTTTTGTTTTTCTCCCTCTTCCTCTTGTGGCAAAAATAAGGAAATGATGAATTTATATGGTCCCTAAAGTTACCCTAAAAGTAAATAAAAGAAAAGGAGTGGATAGAAAATGAGGTGTAAAATTATCCAAGTCGTGACACTATTCACGTTACGGGCATGCAGCAGGGTTAGGCAACCTAAGCGACTTCTTAGCAAATTTAGCCTCTGGTATGCTATGCCTTAAGGTTAAGCGGACCTTGATAAATCTCGGCGGACTTATAGTAAAATGGACTTTTCTGCTCATGCTTGACTTGTGTTGCACCTTAAGCATTGCCGCTTTACCCTGAGCATGACCTTAAGCAAGGTCTCAAGCAAATTTCGGCTGGTTTGCTCTTTCAAGGCTTGATTTCTTCAACTTTCCTCCATGCTTAAAGAATCCCAAATTTCTTCAAATCACTTCCTAATGCACTCATTGATCCTCGATTTGCCACAAAATCCTATCAAAAACAACAAAATTACAAAAATCAAATATAAAGTATCTAAAATTAACAAATAAACTAAAATAAAGCTAAAAACATAAAATATACTAAAATATAAGGGCAAAATGGATGCAAAACTATCCTAAAATGCCTATATAAAATGAGTGTAACAAATTCCCCCAAACTCAAACCTTTGCTTGTCCTCAAGCAAATTAAAACAATTAAAACAATTTGGGGTACCTTACCTTAAATTTATGAAAATTACTTATCCAAACTCTCAAGCTTACCTTTAGCCACCAACAAACCATATACCCACTTTCAAGATGCAAAGAATTCAATCCTTACCAAAGTTATCACCGCTTAGCCTTGGGTCAATTATCCATATCATCAAGCCCAAACCAATCAATCACAAAGAATAATCATGCCTAAATAGACTATAGGGTAATCCATAAACTAAAGTGTCTCAAATAATGATGGAAGTAAATGAATGGATTAATGATATCACAATCCCATAGGCAATTCTCCTATTCTAATCTCCACTAATGTAGCAAAACACCATCAAAAGATCAAAAGGACTTTCAAGGGTTGTAATGGGGCTAAGGGGGTGATAATGTGGCTAACAAGAAAGGGATAAGGGTAACAAAATATGAGAATAATCAAATTATTAAAAGATCAAGACACACAATTTTTTTTTTTTTTTTTTAATCAATTGGGAGAAGGAACTTTACAACTATTCACCAATGCTAGCATATAATTTTGAAGCTTTTAGAGGGACTACATAAATAATATTGACTTTGAATTATAATTGTCCCTTTCAATTCACCCCCAAACTCATTTCTTTGTGTACTTGGGTGGTGAATTACTTTACATACCATAATTGAATTTGCTAGCCTTTTTACTTTAGTCACTTCTCCCAACTAATTATTATTATTATTATTATTATTTTTTAAGTGTATCTATCACTCAAAGAATTATTCTCATGGAGGGTAGGTAAGTGTTTGGGTTTATGGCTAGGCATTAATGTGGGTTCCAAAGGAATAAGAGGGATAAATGTAGGCTCAAATTGGTTCCAAAGGGAAATTTTTAAGTGAGGTTGGCTAAGGCTAAAATATGGGTTTAAAATTCAAAGAATGCCTAGATCATTTCTTTTTCAAGTGTATGCTATGATTTCGCCTTGAAAGGTTTAGGAAGATTGTTCTAGGATTGGTGAGACATCAATTAGCTACTTCTCACCTTAGAGTTTTCTCTAAGCACTCAAAGTCAATGCAATTGATTGGGTGGCCCTTGGCTAAGAAGATATAAACTAAAGCAAGAATCTAATAACTTTGCACCTATCTAGAACTTTCAATCCATCAAACCCTTCTAAAAGTAAGCTTAATTGCTCTTCAAAGCAATTCTCAATCCTCTAAGGACAAGGTAAAAATTTATTTTTATGATATGCATGATCCTAAAATGAATGCATAAATCAAATTAAAACTAAGTGTAATCTATATGAAAACTATATGCAAATGTATGTATATAAGTATAGACATGTGTGTGGTATATGTATAAGTGTATGGATTATCTATATATGGATGAATGAAATGCAATAAATGAATGAAAGAAAATTTTAAAAATTTTGCAAAAATTTTGCCCTCACCCCCAAACTCAAATGAAACATTGTCCTCAATGTTTAAAATGAATGCAAAGATGGGCAAAATTGTGTGAACTAATCAATTAATGAAATATATACAATTGGGGATTAAATCAATATAAGCTCAAGTATTTCAAAATTAGCTCAAAATGATATTAACAATGAAGCTTTAGAGAGAAAAATGTGAAAAAGTATCCCAAATGTATGAATTTACACTGCTTAAGATGTTGCTTAACCTGTTGCGTAGGGTAAAGCGAAAGCATAAGCATTGGCAACATACCATAAGCTTAAATGGTAAAAGGGAAGTTGTTACCTCCAACTGATGTGGAACAGGTGTGGCTCAAAGAAAATTATGCAACTCGTTAATGTCAGCAAAATTAGGATTGAAGAAAAGATAAAGTGCAAAAATAATGGTCAAGAAAATGAAAGAGTGTAAAGAAATAAAATGTAACAGTTAAATCAAAAATTAAACTAAGAAACATTCACAGAGTGTTTATGTCCATATCAGAAGATAAAATAAAATAAAGTAAACTAAAGGAAAGAAGTGCAGAGATAATAATAAAAACTAAGTACCAAAATATTACAACCATGACCAAAGTTTGAAAGCTAAAATAAACAGATTACATAATAAACTTAAAAACAAAAATTAAAGCTACTCTTGATCAAGTTACGCTATCAAGCCTTTGTTCTTTGCATCGAGTGCACTTGAGTTACTGCGGTTGGTTCATTGTGATCAGAAGCTTGAGCGGTTTCCAAGTTTTACATTAAGTCTTTCATTTCTTGAAACATGGCTTAGCCCCAATGATATAAATTGTTGTAGGATTGGGCGGTGTGTTGTAAAGCTCCAGCATTTGAAGTTGATGTTATACATTTCTTTTTAAGAGATAAAAATCTCTTTTTAAGTTTCTTTTCTAGCTTCTTCTTTTGGTTAACTGCTCTTGACCCATGGCTTCAATTTTGATTTCTAAGTTTTCAAGGAAGCAAGAATTTACGTGGTATCGGTGAGGAGCGGATGGTTGGGAGTGAAATTTGTTATCACGGATTCCAAGGATTTTAAGATGGATAACATGTCTGTGAGAAGTGTGGGGTAGAGGTTGGTTGTGGTTGTGATTTGCAAAAGTGGTGGGGTTTTGATGTTGGGGTATCGAGTCTTCTGTATGAGCATATGTGTGGCCTATTTTCTCACAAACATCCATATGCGACAACATGGTCTTTGTCTATGTATGATTCCCAGCGGCAGCAATTTATATAGACTAGCATCAAAGCTAAATGATTTTGCTATGGCGATTATATACCCCCAAAAACAATACTACCTTTAGTATGCTTGGTGACAATTTGGTGCCAATGAGTAGCTATGAAATGGGCTGTACTTACTTGTTTTCTCTCCTTCATGCACCACAATAGAAACAAATCCCAGCACCCACAATCATTCTTGTGTCCCTTCCTAAAGCAGTGTAAGTAATGAACCTATGGAGGTATTTCAATACATGGTCAACTATCCTAGAGGCTTTGCGATCCTCTGTCTATAATAACCTCCAAATGGTGCAATATCTTTCGAGAATTGAGCAGGGTCATAAGCAGTTTCTTTGCCACTCAATGTTTTATACCCGAATCACGAAAACCAAAAATGGCATTCAAAGCACCTATGTCTAACTCCTATCAATTCGGCACATCGAAAATATATCATATCTTTATGTTAGAACCTTTGTTGGTTTGAAACTCAACTTTAGGGAACTCAAAAATTCGAGGTTAGATCCTTGTACCTTTGGTTCCCTAATTTTAGCAAAATCAATCGACTAATAACATCCAAATAGGCAAATCTGAATCATAAATGCCTAATTCTTTCAAAATCTGCTCATCCATATACTTGTTTGCCAAAATAGTTTTAGAAAGTAATTTCTCATAGGCCTTTTCATATCCATATCCTAAAAGCCCAAGGTAATGGAGAAATTACCTCCTCTATAGTATCTGAGATATGGCGAGTCTTTGGAGAATGTAAGGAGGCGGAGTTCTTGGTGTTTGGACATTGAGTCTTTGGGGTTTGCGAGAAGACACAGTCCTTTTGCTAAGCTAGTTCGGAAGGGAGGTGGAGGTGGAGTTTAAGTCGAAAGGGACGGAGGGTACTCGTTTCCTTTTCAGCAGGGGTTTCTTTGAGTCTACTGCGGCCCTTTTGTTTTCCCTTTTGTTTTTGTTTGGGTAGGCAGTCGAGTTACGGGAATGGGTGTCGGAATTGGTGTTTCATTTGGCGGCTCGGATTGCGGCGAGAGAAGTCGGCGGAATGAGAGGTGGTATTTGGCTTGGGGCGGGGCGGTGGCGAGGTGGTGGTGATTGTGGTATTGGCGGAGTTTGTGGTGGTGGGGACTGAGGTAGTGGCGTACTGGGGCTGGGGTTAGGGTTTATGGGTAATGAGGATGGAGTACCCATTTTAGATTTGTGAGAATGTCGAAGTCCGATGAGTTTAGGTTTGTGAGAGGACCACATTTTGGTTCTTACCATTTTAATGAAAAGGAGAAACCTTTCGGCTTCTGTAAAAATTGTAGGAAAAAATGGCGTGAGGAAGGAAGTCGGCGAGGTTTATCGGGAGTGTTAGCGAGGTTTTTGGAAAATTGGCGGAAATCTTTGGGCCTTTTAAAATGTGGGGTAGACATGTGGTATTTTGGGCCATGCTTAGGGTTAGGCATAAGGTTGTGAATTTGCTTAAGACTTTGCTTGACAAGCAATGTCATCAGCAAGTTTCGGCAGGTTTTGGGCAAAATTGTGGTTTTGCTTACCAAAATCAGTCCAAAAGCTATGGAATGCTATTGTAACCCTCAGCAATTACCAAATACACACAAACACCATAAAATTGATGGATTTAAGTTCATCTCTCTCATAAACTTAGTAAGCATAGCACATGTTCATTTAGCTTTTGCAATCATTGTTCATTTTAAGCATCCATTGTGACTATCCTTTTTGCACATTTAAATGAAATGGTCTCCTTTCTAAACTTACACCAAAAGCATATTTTCAGCAGCATTTCAGACAAGTTCCAATCAACCAAGAATTGCAGAAAAAATGTAGAAATTGACCTTTTTAGCAGCATGAACAGTAGCATGAACAGTAGCAAAAATCTGCAGATTGCAAAAAATTAGCAGCAATTCTAAACAAAAGCATGCAAATTCCTATCAGACTACAAAATTATATATACACTAAAAGGTGAAACTTAACAAACATTATTTTTGCACTTCAATAAAGTCCTCATCAGTCCTAAATATCAAAATTGATCCTCATTCAAGTTGCATTTCACAGAATTTACACAAAACACAAAATCAAACATATGCTATCAAGTAGATTGCAATATCAGCAATTTAGCACAAGTTTAAAGGTGTTACTGTTCACAGTCTTGCATAAAGTGCAGAATGTTGCTTATACTTGCTTCCCTTTAATTCTTTGTTTTTGCAACAAGTGTAAACTTGCCCAATCTTCATGAATGACCTACAAAAGATAAGCAAATGTCACTTTTGAGTTTAATGAGGGTGAAAACTAAAATGAAAATGAAATGGAAAATTAATGAACTATAAAAGGATACGCAGGTTGCCTCCCAAAGCGCTTGTTTAAGGTCTTAAGCTTGACCTTCCACTCCAATTCTCCTAAGTATCCCTGACTGGAGAACCAAGCCATGAAACCTCTACAAACTTTTGCGTGGGTTCTCCAATAATATAATGTTTTAATCTCTGCCCATTAACTTTGAAAGTCCCTGAGGTCTCATTGCTTATCTCAACAGCTCCATAGGGGTATACTTTTATAACGTGTAGGGCCACGACCATCTTGACTTCAATTTTCCTGAAATAACCTTAACCTAGAGTTGTATAGAAGAACAACATCACCTTCTTGAAATTCTTTCCTCTAATATGCTTATCATGCCATCTCTTAGTTCTTTCCTTGTAAAGCTTGGCATTTTCATAAGCATCAATCTAAACTCCTCAAGTTCATTTAGTTGCGGCATTCTTTTTCTCTGCAGTTTTTAAGTCAAAGTTCGGTGTCCTTATGGCCCAATATGCTCTATGCTCCAACTCCAAAGGTAAATGACAAGCCTTTCCATAAACCAATCTAAATGGGGTAGTTCAGATAGGGGTTTTAAAGGCATTCTATAGGCCCAAAGAGCATCATCTAACTTTAGTGACCAATCTTTCCTCGAACAATTCCTTTGTTTTCTCAAGAATTCTTTTGACTCTCTATTGGAAATCTCCACTTGACCACTAGTTTGTGGATGGTAGGGTGTTGCAACCTTATGCTTCACACCATATTTTTGCAATAATCTTTCAAATTGATGGTTGCAAAAATGAGAACCTCCATCACTTATAATGGCACGTGGAGTTCCAAATCTTGTAAAAATGAACTTTTAAGGAATTTAATCACAACTCTAACATCATTAGTTGGAGATGGTATAGCTTCAACCCATTTGCTCACATAATCTACTCCAACTAAAATGTATTTGTGTCCCAAGGATGATGGAAAGGGTCCCATGAAATCAATGCCCCACACATCAAATAGTTCCACTTCCAATATATTTTGGAGGGGCATTTCATCTCTCTTTGAGATATTACCCATCCTTTGACACCTATCACATGCATTTACAAACTTCCTCACATCCTTAAACATGTGTGGCCAAAAGAACCTGCTTGAAGAAATTTTTCTGCAGTCTTTGTCACACTCATATGACCCCCATAAAGTGAAGAATTTCAATCTTTGATAACATTCCCTATCTCCTCATCAGCTAAACATCTTCTAATCAGCCCATCTCCACATTTCTTGAACAAAAATGGTTCCTCCCAATCATAATCCTTCACATCAAAAGAAATTTCTTCTTTTCTTTGCCATGTTAAATCGGTGGAAGGATTCCACACACTAGATAGTTCACAAAATCTGCATACCAAGGGGTTTTGCATTCATGATTGCTAACAATTGCTCATCGGAAAATAATCATCTATTGGGGCTCTTTTCCCAGTTGTCTCCTTGTTCTTGCCTTAATCTAGATAGATGATCCGCTACCACATTTTCTACTCCTTTCTTATCTTTAATTTCCAAGTCAAACTCTTGAAGGAGTAACACCCACCTTATCAATCTAGGTTTAGCCTCTTTTTACGAAGGAGATACTTGATAGTTGCATGATCTGTGTACACTATTACCTTAGACCCCACAAGATAGGACTGAATTTGTCTCTTGCAAATACTACTGCCAAAAACTCTTTCTCTGTAGTAGAGTAATTTATTTGAGCATCATCTAAGGTCCTACTTGCATAGTATATTGCATACACCTTCTTATCTTTCCTTTGTCCCAAAACAGCCCCAATGGCATAATCACTAGCATCGCACATTAACTCAAAGGTATTGACCAATCGGGTGTTGCATAATAGGAGCGGATATCAAAGCTTCCTTTATCTGCAAAAAGCATTCATACAATTAGTATCAAAATTAAATTCCACATCTTTACTCAATAAATTGGTAAGAGGTTTAGAAATCTTAGAAATCCTTGATGAATCTCTATAAAATCCAGCATGCCCCAAGAAACTCCTCACTCCCTTCACAGATGTTGGGGGTGGCATTTTCTCAATAACTTCTACCTTTGATTTATCCACCTCAATACCCCTGTTTGACACAAGATGGCCCAAAACAATTCCTTCTTGTACCATAAAATGGCACTTTTCCCAATTCAAAACTAAATTGAACTCTTCACATCTCTGCAAAACCTTAGACAAGTTAGATAAGCATTCATCAAAAGATTTACCATACACAGAAAAATCATCCATGAACACTTCCATAATACCCTCAATCATGTCAGAAAATATGGACATCATACATCGTTGAAATGTAGCAGGGGCATTACATAGTCCAAATGGCATCCTTCGATATGCAAAGGTACCATAAGGACATGTGAAGGTAGTTTTATCACGATCATGCAGGTGAATAGGGATCTGAAAGAACCACTGAATAGCCATCAAGTAGCAAAAATAAGAATGATGAGCTAGTCTCTCAAGCATTTGATCTATAAATGGTAATGGAAAATGGTCCTTTCTAGTTGCCTTATTCAATTTCCTATAATCTATACACATTCTCCATCGATTCTGAGTTCTTGTAGGTATTAGTTCATCATTTTCATTTTTAACTCTTGTGATGCCCCCTTTCTTAGGTACAACATGAGCTGGACTTACCCAATTCTTTGTCGAAGCAGGGTAAATGATACTGCATCAAGCAATTTCAAGATCTCCTTTTCACAACCTCTTTCATGTTTGGATTCAATCTCCTTTGTGATTCTCGAGAGGCTTTATGGTGATTTTCCAACAAAATTCTTTGCATGCACACAGAAGGATGTATTCCTTCAATATCCTCAATGGTATAACCAATTATCCTTCTATGCTTCCTAAGAACTCTCAATAATTTTCAACCTCACAATCAGTCAATTTAGCACTAACAATCACGAGGATATGTAGAATATTGCCTAGAAAAGCATACGAGATTTGTTGGAAGAGGTTTCAACTCTACCTTAGGTGCTTCACCTTTTTCAAACTTTGATGATGAAGTCGTTTCTTGCTTCAAGTTCCCAATCTTTTCAATATCGACCATAGGCAATGGTGGATTTCCTTCCAAAATTGTAGCATATTCTGACTTCCTCAATCTCATCCCCTTTTTGATGTTATGAACCAAACAAGCTTCTAAGGGATCTTTAGGATGTTGCTTTTTAAGCACTTCTCTAACCTCTTCATCTATCACATCAACTCTCAAGCATGAGTTTGAATCATCTTTCTTTTTCATTGCTTGAAACAAATTAAATTCAACTTTCTCTTCCCCAACTTCTAATGTAAGCCTCCCATTTTTTACATCAATCACATCTCCAGCAGTAGCAAGGAAAGGTCTACCAAGAAAAATAGGAATGTGTACATCCTCCTCCATCTCCAATACCACAAAGTCCTTTGGTATGAAAAATTTCCCAACTTTGGAGGAACATTCTCAACTACTCCAATTGGAAATTTAATAGACCTATCTGCTAACTGTAGTGATATGGTAGTAGGCTTCATTTCTCCAATCTTCACTTTCTCATAGATAGACAATGGCATCAGACTAACACTGGCTCCAAGATCACACAAAGCCTTATCTATACTAATATCCCCAATGTGACATGGTATGGAGAAACTCCCAGGATCTTTCAGTTTGGGTGGAAGCTTATTTTGCAAAATGGCCTTTGCTTTCTTAGTGAGAGCTACAGTCTCAAATTCCTCCAATTTCTTCTTGTTAGATAAAATCTCCTTCAAAAATTTGGCATATGAAGGCATTTGTGCTAAGGCATCAGTGAAAGGAATAGTCACATGCAAAGACTTCAATACCTCCAAAAACTTCCCAAATTGTTTATCAATTTTGCTTTACAGAAACCTTTGTGGGAATGGTAAAGGTGGCATGTAGGCTTTAGGTGCAACATATTTAGGCTCCTCTTCTTTGCTCTCCCTCTCCTTACTTCCTTTTTCTTCCTTTGAATTTTCTTTCTCGGCTTCAATTCTAACTTCAACCAGTTTGTTCATCTCCTTCTCTGCTTTTCTTTTCTTCAACTTTCTCTTCAATATTTTTATCCCCATTCTCAATATTTTCCACTTCTCAATGTAATAGCCTTGCAATGCTCCCTTGAATTTTACGGTTGGCTAGGAAGCTTCCCAAATGCTTTGTTACTTGAAGAGCTAGCTTGTTGAGCTATTTGATTCTCTAATATCTTGTTGTGTGTTGCCATTTGATCCACTTTAGATGCTAATTGAGAAATCATTTCTTGTTGACTTTGATGGCTCACAAGTAGAGTTTCAATCATAGATTCCAATCTATTGTCTTGTCTAGTTGTGCTTGTTGTGGTAGAGGTGGGCGGTGCATTTTGAGGTTTAGAAATTCGGAGGAGGACCTCTATTCTGCTGAAAATTCAGATTTTGTAGATATCCAGAATGTTGTTGAAAATTCTGATTATGCTCTTGTCTACCTCCCCAAGAGAAATTTGGTTGGTTTCTCAATGATTGATCATAAGTTGCAAAACATGGGTTAACACAAGGTCTTTGAATGTAGTTCCCCACATAATCCACTTGCTCACTTGAAAAATCTTGATTAAGTGCGAGAAAAATCTGCTGCACAATTGACATTTGCGACTCAATTTCTAGTGTATTACGGAACCTCATTTGAAGAATCTACTTTCATACTTAACTTGTCCATCTTCTTTGTCAAAGCATCAAACTTAGCATTAATCATATTCATGGCATCAAGCTCGAACATACCAGGTGGTTTCTTGATCTCATTCCTCTCACAACTCCATTGGTAGTTGTTATAAGCAATTTTATCAAGAGCGAAAAAGCTTCATCTTGATTTCTCCATAAGGTCACCTCGGAAGATGCATCAATTGTACTCCTAATAGTGGTGAAACTCCATTATAAAAGTGTTGAACAAGCATCCACTTAGGAATCCCATGATGTGGACATCTCCTTTGCAAATCCTTGTACCTCTCCCATGCTTCATACAAGCTCTCATCATCTCTAGGTTTAAAAGAAGTGACTCATTCCTCGAACATTTGTCTTGCTTAGTGGAAAATATTGAGCCAAAATGCTTGAGAAAGTTCATCCCATGTTGTGATAGAACCGGTGGCAAAGAATGTAACCACTCTCTAGCTCGGTCCTTGAGAGAAAAAGGAAATAATCTGAGTCGAATTGCATCATCGAAACTCCATTTATCTTCAACATATCAGATCTCAAGAAAGTGTGCGGATGCACATGTGGACTTTCACTTGGATTTCCTCCAAATTGTGCTTGTTGTACCATTTGACAAAGTCGAGTTTGATTCAAAATTATTAGCTTCTACCCTTGGTCTTGTGATACTTGGCATGAAATCTCAATGTTAGGATAGGCATGATCCTTCACGAGGCGGTTGTTATTATTGTTGTTGTTGTCGACCATTTCTTCTTGTAATTGCTCTTGCTCTTGTGCTCTTTCTTGTTGTTGTTGAGCTTTAATTTCAGCTTTTCTCCTTTTAGATTCTGCTCTTAAAGCCTTTCTTTGTCTTCTCTATTTAGGTCAAAGAATAAATTGATTTCTTCACTTTTGTCCTTCTCATAAAATAAACCACGAAAAACAAAAATAAACAAATTCTCAAAGTAAAATGGTAAAAGAAATAAAATAAAATGCCCAAATTAACCAAACAAACAATCGTTCAATATCAAGCAAAAATCAAATCCAAACAGCGCCAAAAACTTATTGTGACTTATCGCGAAGTATACGGGTCGTCTCAAGTAATAAAGTGATGAATCAAGTATCGTTCCCACGAGGATTTGCTGTTTGATTACTAAACTATGAATGAAGCGATTATTTGGGCTAATGATTAATGAATAAATGGTAAATGTAAATGAGCAAGGTAAATTGATTAATCTAATTGAAATGGGTAAAGCAAACAAATAAATTCTAATTCTAGCTACAATTAAACTAAAATTAACAATGGGTAATTTAAGCGAAAGTCTAATTATGGTAAAAGTGATTCGAGGTGTGGGTGTATGCATAAATTAATTGGGATTTGTCTTGGGCGTTCCAATTTTTAGGGAAAAATAGAGTTTGAAGGAAATTGATTCTAAATTCCTTTGATATCTTTTTCAAGCAAATCAAAGTGTATTCTAAAATAACCAAACCTACTTTCGTATGTATTTGATTACTTTAAAACCCATTAAGTTTTGTAACCAATAATTAATTCCTCTTAAAGTCCTAGTTTATTTCTAAATCTAGGTGATTTTAAGTTCCAATCCTTGATTAACTATCAATGACTTTCACCTTTCGGTCCTTCAATCAAAGATTAACACAATACCCAATGGGTACCAACATTAGGCAAGTAAATCAAGCACACAAGGAAGGAATCAAAACTCATATTCATATAAAATAAGGAAATACCCAATCCAAATCCACAAATTAATCTAAAACATATTTCCCAACTCTGAAATCTAAAGAAATTACTCACTCATGATGGTATTTACAAGAAATATAGATGGAAGAATAAAGAAAAACATGATAAGAGGACTGAAATAGAAAAACCCAGGTGGAAGAACCAAAGTCTCTGGTTTCTAGAGCTCCAAAACTGGTCCAGCAGCTCCTCTCCAAGAGAAAATGGCGTCTCCTCCCTTTTCTATATTCTCTTTTTTTTTTTCCTCCCTTTCCTCTTGTTGCAAAAATAAGGAAATGATGAATTTATATGCTCCCTAAAAGTTACCCTAAAAGTAAATAAAAGACAAGGAGTGGATAGAAAATGAGGTGTAAAATTATCCAAGTCGTGACACTATTCACGTTGGGCATTACGCAGGGTTAGGCAACCTAAGCGACTTCTTAACAAATTTAGCCTCTGTGCCTTTATGCGCAAGGTTAAGCGGACCTTGATAAATCTCGCGGACTTATAGTAAAATGGACTTTTCTGCTCATGCTTGACTTGTGTTGCACCTTAAGCATTGCGCTTTACCTGAGCATGACCTTAAGCAAGGTCTCAAGCAAATTCGGTGGTTTGCTCTTTCAAGGCTTGATTTCTTCAACTTTCCTCCATGCTTAAAGAATCCCAAATTTCTTCAAATCACTTCCTAATGCACTCATTGATCCTCGATTTGCCACAAAATCCTATCAAAAACAACAAAATTACAAAAATCAAATATAAAGTATCTAAAATTAACAAATAAACTAAAATAAAGCTAAAAACATAAAATATACTAAAATATAAGGGCAAAATGGATGCAAAACTACCCTAAAATGCCTATATGAAATGAGTGTAACAGTGTTATGGGAAGATGGTACTTACCAGTGATTCGATTCTATTAGGACTGTATGAAGTGTATGTATAGGAATGCTGTCTAAGGAGGTGATACTTAAGTGAGACCATTGTGACTCCACTGTCTTTCCTGGGCATTACCTGGTGCATTTTATATAATTTTAGTGGATGATGTTTTGCCTCACGCCCCCCCCCCCCTACAGTTTGGCGACTCCACTGGGGACTAAATGGATAGTTACTCCAACATGTTTCTATCAATCTAATATTATTCCTCTGTCAAACTTTTTGCATTGCAGTACACTATCACACGAATCACCCTTACCCTTTTTAGCCCCGTTAGTACTAGCTAAGGAGACCATAGTTCTACTTGAGCTATGACAAATTGGTGAATGCTAGCACCCCAATCCCGTACCTTCGAGTATATAAAAGAGCTACAGCTCTGGCCGTTGTGCTTAATGGACAAGCTCTCGCATGGGTGATCCTTTTCCTACTCGATGAAGCCCATGAGCCATAGATTTCAGCCCTAGGTACCCCGTAGATTTTTATTGTGATGGATTTATAACCTTACTGTTCAAACCATAAGTTCTAATGATAGTTGAGATGAACCTAGGCCTATGCATAAACCCAATGTGTGTATAGGCCCAAGTCCATTTCAAAACCCTTGTTAAGCAAGAGGATGCTTACTTATGGTTACACTTTAAGGATATAAATCATTTGTTTGTGAGGGAAGGATCATCCTGGACCAACCTCTGTTGGTGTGTCTAGTGTACCGTAGCCTAGGATAGAATTTTTTCTTACCTTGCACGTGAGAGTTGAAGGTATAAGGGGGCGAAGATTTAATCCTGGAGATTTTTTTTTTCAGTTTTGATTCAATCTTTGGTCCGATCTTAGTTCAGTTTATATGGTTTTATTTTGGTTAGTTTTAGTTCTATTGGTATGGTTCAGTTTTGATTTTGTAAAGGTAAAAAAATAAAAAATAAAAAATAAAATTGGTCCATTCATGCATTGCATTCATGTACATAACATGTTTAGGTTAACCCTTAAATCCTAATTTTTTTTTGAGCAAACATAGCCTCGAAACACACTAAAGAGACTTCCGATCATGTCACTTGTGTTTGGGAAGGGAAGAGACTAGTAAGGATTTCACCTATACTGCTTAAGATGGAAGAAACTATGGCACATTAGTAGTATGCCTAGAGCATATCATTTAGTATGTATCTTGTACATATTTTTATTAATAAAAGGCATTTTCACTTTCCGTTTACATAATATATTTATGTGTAATAGAAAAGGTCCATTGATGTTTTGTTAGCAATTCTATTCTTAAGTTGTTAAGAATATGAGTGACAGTATTTCTAGCACAAAGTATCATAAATAGGTTCACAATCGAGGATACTTCACAATAAGGATATGACTTATCTAGAAAGATTGTAATCATGTTTGTTCCCAAGTTATTTATATGAGATGTAAATAAGATGGAATGGTGAGTCTCATGCCATATAACAAACATGATAGGCACTTATACATGATAAGTAGGTCGAACCAGTGACATTTATGACAAGCACATGGAGTTTACTCTTGTCAATGTATTGTCATAAATCATATCAGTGCATATAATCTTTAGACCTGAGATAGCACAGTTATCTTGTATATAGGTGGTTTGAGTTTGACACTGCTTTCATACTTGTACTGTGTATGGGTATATGGGCATGTCTTGGCTCCTACTAGTTATATATGGAGGTAGGTGTTGATCAAGATGGAATCTGTTACCCTAAGTAAATAGGGATAAAATCCTATGTTCATTTAATTGTTCTTGATGTTTCAAGTTTCTGGCCAAGACAGATAGATTTAATCAGAAAGAGTTTCTGATGAGAAAATCTTTTTAATCAAGAACTGGAATTAAAAGAGAACATAATATTCATAGCAAATGGGGTTTGACATAAACCATGACTCCAGCTCGAATTGGGATTTTGTAATAGAGAGATTCTAGTGCATGGTAACATATGATTATAGATTCATTTAAGGTAAACCTTATTACTAATTGGGTGGCCATGGCATGCTATGCTAGGTGTTAACCATGGTCTATGAGGTGCATAAAATGATTTAGAGAAATCATTTATGGTAAGAAAGAGTTCTGATGATATTAAGAGTTGATATCATGTCTCATTGCCAATTAGTGATGAGCCTAGTAAGTCACACACATACACAAGTAATCACCAAATTAAATATGATTTAATTAATTAATTAAAGAGTTTAATTGATTAATTAAATAGGTTTGGTTTGCAATTAGATTGCAAAGTCCCTAACATGGCTTAAAACCAAATCTAGGTTATTGGATGTATAGTATAAGTTAAATTTATATTTAAAGTGTTTAAATATGAATTTAATTATGAGAAATTAATTAATAGAGATTAATTAATTAATTTATATTTGATATAAATTGATTAAAAGAAGAAAAATAATTATTTTGGGTTGAGAACTCAAAATTAAGACACAAGGGTATTTTGGTCATTTCACAGGATGACATGTGGCACCATGAGATGGTGACACATGGCACTACACATAAGCTTGCCATATGTCTTTTAATCATGTAAGATGATCAAAGTCAAGATTAAATATAGGTTTGACACTTGGCACAATGTGATTGGGTCAATTAAACCTAGAGCCAATCAGAAGGTGACATGTGGCAAGGGTTTTAAGTGGTGACCTAGCTATATAAGGGAAAGGATGAAATAACAAAATACAATTTGCTCATTCATCCAAAGGTGCTGCCACCCTTCCCTTCCTCTTCTTCTCATCTTCTTCATCTCTCATCAATTCAAAGAGATTTGTCAACAATCTCTTGAATTAAAAATACTAGAAATTGTTTTTAATGTCCTGTTTACATCTGTAATCTCTCAAAAAGTAAAACCTAAATTTCTAATTGATTGGAAAGGCTTGAGAAGCTGTTCAAGGGGCTGCCATTGGTGATCTTGGTTTGAACAAGTTATAGAGGCAACATCTGGTGTCCTAGGCGCATCCCAAAGGTGCCAAACACACTACAGTGCATCAAAAAGGTTAGTGCACTTGTTCTTGATCTAATCTAGGGTTCTAATAAATTAATCTATTAATTCTAAAATCTTAAATGGCAAATGTAGATTTAAAAAAATCTTAAATGGCAAATGTAGATTCAAAAATATATTAAAAGAGTTTTAATATGCTGTTTATCATTGAAATCAAATATATAAAAATGAATCTTGCATGATGCATGTGACCCAAGATGAAAAATTTTTGAATTCAATGATCTAAACTTATGTTTTTCATGCTTTCGCTCCTTCATGGCCATGCTTGATGAGACCTTAAATGCTAAGTTGTTTGAATTGGAAGAGAAAATTGTGGTCAACTTTGGAAAGAGGACCTGAGGTAGGCCAATTAAGTGACATTAAAGTTATTGAGGTTCAAATTGTATCTTGCACCCCAAGGAGATTTTCCCAATTCAACCAACCCTTATCCACAGTTTTTTAGTGTCTCAAAGCTTAAGACCTCCTGCAGCTCTTAGCACCCAAGCTACCACCAAATCGATTCCCACCTAGCTATGATATCAATTAATATTACCAGTTCCACCAAACCCATGGTCATGACACCAACCAATGCTTCTAACTAAAGCATGATATCTAAGACTGAATTGATGCAAAAAAGATAACCTACCCAGAAAACTGACCAAACACCCACATCAAGCCTATGCCTAACTAAATTTTCTACCTCCACCAGGTCTCTACATGATCTCTACCATCCTAAATAACCCTAACAGAATTATTAACTTTATCCAACCCATCCAAAAGCCCAATAAATCTCAGTCTATAATGGTTGTTGACATTTGTCATAATTACGCTATGATGAGGTCCTTTGGATGTCGGACCGATTTTGTTGAAGAGGTAATTGCATTGCTTGTAGATTGTTCAGATCTACCAATGTCTGGTTTTCAAGTTGCTAGGACTTATAAAAACTTGATGGATCCAAAAGTGGCTACTGTGAAGAAAAAAATGAAGTTTTTTCCTAGTATGGGCCTCGAAAAATGTATAGATGGGCTAATGGCTTTTTTTGAGATAAAGGGGCACATCACAAGGTATGATTTGGGCTATGAGCTAACTAAAGAGGAAAAAGAGTCAAAACCTCCTAAGTTTTTAAAAGAGGAGGGTAATTACCTGGACATATGATTAGGGGTTACTACATGTGAAAGTGCTAAAGTAAAAAATCAGGACCATTGATCTAAGGACTACATGGAAAGCTAAGCACCTAAAGCTACAGCCCTAAGTTTGAGTCTGTCCTTTGTAATGCTCACAGTAGTGATACTGATGTTTCCATTTCTGATATACTTGATGCTGATTTTAAGGCAAAGATCAATAACATGACCAGTCCTTTTGCTTACTTGTTTGATGTTTATTCTAATGGGCATATGCATGGCATTCATAATCATTTAGAATCAGTTTCTATTAATGCAACAAAATCGATCTCTATTAATTTGAGTACACCAAATAATCCTAAAGACATTATGTTAGCTGAAGATTTAAATCAATAAGAAAGAGAAATTTATAGCCTTGTTAACAAAGTACCAAGAAGCAAATACCTTGAGCTTAGAATTAGATGGCCGATTCCCAAGCCACACTAGTATCCCCATAGGAAAAGAGTGATCAAAAGTTGACTTAGCTAGTTATCCTAATGAGGAGTAAAATTTCGTGCTATGAAGGATTAGTAATAGCACATGTGGACCTAGAGGGAGAAGGAAAATGGTATGAAGACATAAGGAGGTCTTTAGAAGTGAAAGAATACTAGCAATCAGCTAATAAAAGAGATAGAGCAATAATTCATGGATTAGCCACTCAACTTACTTTAGCTGGGGGGCAATTCTACAAACTCTTATGTGTGATAGAAAAATAGGCAGAGCAAATAATGAAAGAAGTACATGCAGAAATGTGTAGTCCCCACATGAATGAAAAGGTTCTAGTTGGGAAAAAAATGTTCAAAACATATAAGGATTGGCCTGAAAAACTCTCTTATGTTCTTTAAGGTTATCGTAGTACTGCAAGGACATCCACGGGGGCAACCCCATTCTCTTTGGTGTATGGCACTAAAGCAATGCTATCCATTAAGCAAGAGGTAAAATCCTTGAGAGTGATACTAGAAGCTAAGATCCCGGAAAATAAGTGAGCCCAGAAAATATATGAAGAACTAGTTTTGATTGATGAGAAGAGGATGCGAGCCTTGTATCATATGCAGGCTTATCAAAGGAAGATAGCCAAGGCCTTTAACAAGAAGGTGAAGCAAGAAAGATCAAAGAGGGAAAAATGGTTTTGAAACAAGCCCAGCCTGTCCCTTTTGATCCAAGAGGAAAGTTTAAGCCAAGCTGGGATGGTCCATACATAGTCTAAAAAATCTTGCCAGGAGGTGCTGTAAGGATATCAGACCAGGATGGGAATGAATTTCAAGAACTAGTCAACTTAGATAAGCTCAAATAGTACTTTGTGTGAGATAGGCCCGCTAGGCTGAAAACCTATAAAAGGTGGTCTAGGCAAAAGTAAGGGTAAAAGAAAAAAAAGAAAAAAAAATGCTAGATTGAAAATCTACAAAAGGTGGTCTAGGCAAAAGGAGAGATGAGAGAAGATCTGGATGGAAAACCTAAAAAGGCTATTCAACAGGTTATAAAGTTTATTTTTAACTTTGAAAGGTTGAAAATTTGGTAAAACTAAATGTAAGAGGGAGTAATGGTGTACCTGAATAAACAAAGAAGCTTTTATTGCATTAACCAGGAATAGGTTTTATTTAATTATGATTGTAAATGTTTGTGTCTTGAGGATACATCAAAGATTAAGTAATTGAACGCATTATTTTAATTTAACCTATTGTCTTGGGAGCATGACAGAATAGGTGCTTAATATGAATGCCTTGGTGATTGTCTAATTTCAAAAAAAAAATAGAGAAAAAGAAAAGAAAAAAAGAGAGCTCGCTAAGTGGAAAACCCAAAAGGGCCGCTTAGGAAAAAGTTAGAGCAAGCAGCTAAAATGAAAACTCAAAAGAGCATTTCAGGCAAAAGTTAGGGCACAAAGAATTGAGTTCATGGAAGAGAAAGGAGTCCAGGCAGAACAAGGTTTTGAAATAGCTGTAGAATAATGAAGCATGGGGGAGAGAAGAAAAAGAAAAATCAGAGAGAAATTGTATTGTGACCTTAAGGAAGTCTTTTTAGTGAATGGTTTTTCTCAAAAATTTTGAGGTTATAAGAAAGTTTTTACAAAAAGAGGTCCCCCAGAGGACTAAGTTTTTTTTAGAATCTCTAGTAAAATCAGCATGCCCATGATAGGAAACAGCATACAGGAAGCACAAAAATCAGAGAGAATTTTGAGACCCAGTCATCCCAATTTTTTCAAATCATGAATTAGATATTTTTTGGTAAGTCCTAAGATATTGTTTAGGCCGCACGTCATAGTTGTGTAAGGCATAGAAGAATATGCATCAACATGTCACCTGTAGGTGTGTAAGGCGTAGAATAACATGCATCACCACAGTTTCATGTGTCGAACTATGAGAGGGTCTGATTCTTCCTCGGGATAGCGAGGGGGATACGTAGGCAATTTAGGACTGCGGTCCTAAATACGAACCCACAACATTTCATGACAAATGTTTTTTGGTAAGTCCTTAGATGTTGTTTAGGGCAAATGGCATAGTTGTGTAAGGCTTAGAAGAACACGCATCAACATGTCACCTGTAGGTGTGTAAGGCATAGAAGAACATGCATTACAATAGTTTCAAGTGTCGAACTACGAGAGGGTCTGATTCTTCTTCAAGATAGTGAGGGGGATACATAGGCAGTTTAGGACTGCGGTCCTAAATATGAACCCATAACATTTCATGACAGATATTTTTTGGTAAGTCCTTAGACGTTGTTTAGGGCATATGACATAGTTGTGTAAGGCGTACAAGAACACGCATCAATATGTCACCTATAAGTGTGTACGGCATAAAAGAACATGCATCACCGCAGTTTCAAGTGTCGAACTACGAGTGAGTCTGATTCTTCCTCAGGATAGTGAGGGGGATACATAGGTAGTTTAGGACCGCGGTCTTAAATATGAATCCACAACATTTTAAATCACACAGTTGCCATTGTCATGAGACCGTAGCTAGTCTCATGACGCAAAGTGTATCGATAGAGCAAGATGCACTAAATTTTCACATGACACGATTATCACTATCATGAGACCGTAGCTAGTCTTATGGCGCGAGTGTATCGGCGAGCAAGATACACTCATTTTTCACATATCATAGTTATTATTGTTATGAGACCGTAGCTAGTCTCATAACATAGAGTGTATAGACCGAGCAAGATATACTTGATCCTCATAGCCAATGTTTCATAGTTATTAGAAATTTAAGTTTCACTTTGATGAAACTTGAGCCATGCTATCGCATTGATTTCAACTTTCGTCAAAGTGGGGGGCAAACTGAATAAACTTATTTTGTGATGAGTATGAGGTAAACACAATGATGAAAAATAATATGATTTTAATATGTAATTAGATGCATGTAGCTGAATTATTAATTCCGTAGCATGATCTTGAAAAAAAAATAATAATGTGTTTTTTTGGGAAATGAATTTAATTAAATTTAAATAAAATTTTGTTTTGTTTAAATTTAATATGGGTAGTTTTTAAATGTACCTGATTAAGCTTAATTGGGCCCTATGGGCGTAAGAAAGTCTAGTTAGGAATTTTGAATATTACCCATTTATTTTATTTTTTGAAAATTAAAATAAAAAAAAATATCTTTTTCTCTATCCCTCTCCCATACAAACTATCCCGCTCCCATACAAACTCTCTCTCTCCCCCTTTGGCCCCACCTTTTCCTCACTCCCTATTGGTGCCTTGCCCTTCCCCTCTCTTCCCATTGGTTGAAACATCTCATCCATATCTCAATTTCACCCAAATTCTACAATCCTAGTTGTTTAAATTATCTGAACTTTATCACTTTAGGACTCCAAAACCTATCACACCTCTCTCCCAAAACCCTATAAATACCCCACTAAAAAAAAGAAAAAAAGAAAAAAGAAGAGAGGTGGTGGAGAAGACAAAAAATAAAAAAAGAAAAAAAATTTAAAGAGAGAAATAATCAAAATTTCTTTGAGTTCTTCTTTCTTTCTTGCGATATTTCTTGAATGTTAGTTGATAAGTGCATAATTTATTAATTTTACTCCCATCACATTTAGTGTTTTTAATGTGTTTTTATGTTTAATTCAGTTAGTTAAGTATAGTTATCTATTAGGCATATGTTTAGAGAGTTGTTAAAATAATTGTGTTAAATGGAGAAATTTGACCCTTGCTATATTTTTCAGGGTTTTGGTGAAGTTCCGGGGCATAGAAGTGTGGAAGGAAGCTTAGAAAGGTCGAAGGATTGAGAAGCATTGTTGATACAAAGTACACGGGTCGTGTAAGAACAACCAGAGACCCCTGTAACGATGCGAAGGAATCGAGCAGAGGAAGAAGCGAAGTACGGGCCGTGTAATTTGAGCCGTCTAAATCACGGAGACAGTGTAACTTTCGTGCCAATGTGAGACAGACCCTGTGGGAGGTGGGGGAGTGAGGCGAAATATCATCCATTAAAATTATATAAAATGCACCAGGTAATGCCCAGGAAAGATAGTGGAGTCACAATGGTCTCACTTAAGTACCACCTCCTTAGACAGCATTTCCTAGACATGCACTTCATACAATCCTAATAGAATCAAACCAGCTTTGGTAAATCCGTCTTCCCATAACACTACCACGGTACTAAGGATTTATGCCACGAAGGCATAAATAGGCAGAGTCGCCACCGGGTAATAGCAGGACATATTGATGTTTCATTCGAGGGTCGTGGATGGCAACTTACTCATTGCGAGTTTCCACAGCCGTCATTACCATAGCCCAATGTCTAGGTTAGGGATGAGTAGATGCGTAAGGGGAAGGTGTTAGGCACCCCTTACGCCCGGTCTAACCTCGTTAATTTGAGTGTCAGTCCTCTACTAATGTTTCTAGAAGTCTTGTTTATTATTCATTTATTAAACTTTATCCTAAAAATGCAATTCTAATCCTACATACGCAAGTAATTCACAAAAGGATCGTTGTTTACACACAATTTTCATGCACAAGTAATTCCTATCTATGGGGTTGCTAATTATTTAAGTGATATTTACCAGATGACTAAAATTAATTTATTATTGAGAATTTAATTTACAAACAAATTCAATTTCAAATAACCCTACATTTTTATTTAACATAATTAATTAATTTTCACCAAGTTACCCTAAGGATAATTAAACTAAGTTAATTATGTACATGTGTAATTTATTCTAATATCACATAAGGCCCAAATAATCACAACCTAATAAAGACTTCTAACATGCAAATTTATTTTACAATTACCAAGTATTAAATTAAATTTATTTACATGCCAATGTTAGTTTAATTTACAAACAAGATTAATTTTAATTTACAAAGTATTTATTTAAATTAATTACATGCAAAAATCAGTTAAATTAAAAACAAAGTTAATTTTAATTTACCAAATAAAAGTTCTATTATTACTACAATTTCATGCCAATGGTTATTCGATAAGTTTAGAGTTACTTACCTGTTGGTAAATGCAGTTGCCATTGGGGCAAGCTACCCTTAAAAAATAGTTTTCTCTTCTAGTATGGCAATGATATCCCTAGCTTACTCCCGTTTAGCTCCATATAAGCTCCACGCAAATGCCCTCTTTGGTACTTACCTTAGGGCTACTTACCAATTTTGTTTGTAATAAAAAATAAAGAAACTAAAGAAAATAAAAGAAATAAAGAAAATATTAATAACAATTTACATTGGATTCTAACTCTAGTCTCCTAAAGAGTTAAGATTCCTAATTAGTTTCAACCACCTAATGGTCTAAGCCTTCTAACATTATCCAAACACTTCATAACACTTCTTGAATTAAAGGAACACAGAAAAATAGATCAAACATCAATTAAAACCCAAGAAAATACAAAAACATGCATAAATATACAATTTCCAAATTCTGGCAGATTAACAGTAGCAAGAAATCCGATTTTTTAAAAATAGTTATACATGCCTAAAAATCATAAAAACATTACAGAAGATAGTCTACATATCATACAAGATCATAAAATTTATAAATCAAACAAAACCCTAACCGAATGGTCTACATAAATTGTAATTTTTCTAAGAGACAGAATCGTACTACTTTTTTGTAAAATTCATAACTCATTAACCACAATAGATATGAATGCAAAACCAATTGGAAAAGATTCATAAGAGTCTGAAGTTAATTTTAGACACTAGATTTATACAAAAATATTAAGGAACAAGGGAGATATGGGCTCCACAAGTCGGATATCCTGCAAATCAGATTTTACAGGAACCCTAACTTTAAACAGCCATAACTTACAAAATATTAAAGCTTTTTTTGTGATTCTTGAGCCTAAAATTAATGGAATTTTGTGTAGAATATGAATATAATTTTTACAAATTTTTTACAGATTCAGAAAATAATGAAAAATAATAAAAATACGAGAGACAGAAACTAAACATGTGCAGAGTTGTGTATTCCCTCAAATTAAACATGATTACATGATCTATATGAACATATAAAATAAATTGAAGACAAAGAGCATAGAATTAAAATATTATGTGGCATAGATCTTGAAAAGAAAATAATAAAAACTGACCTGAAAAAAAATAAGGAAGAACTAAAAAAGTCTTGAATATCTTTAAATTTCTTATAGCTCTGAATTTTCTCTTCCTCTTTCCTCCCATCCTCTTTCTTCCCTTCTCTAGTAGGGTATTTATAGGGTTTTGGGAGAGAGGTGTGATAGGGTTTGGAGTCTTAGGGTGATAAAGTTTAGATGACTTAAACAACTACGATTGCAGAATTCGAATAAGATTGGAATATGGGTGAGGTGTTTCAACTAATAGGAAGACAGGAAAAAATGAAAGGCACCAATAGGGAGTGAGGAAGAGGTGTGGTAGGGTTTGGAGTCCTAGTGATAAAGTTTAGATAACTTAAATGACTAGGATTGATGAATTTGGATGAGACTGAAATATGGGTGAGGTGTTCCAACCAATAGAAAGAGAGGGAAAGGGGGTGACACCAATAGGGAGTAAGGAAGAGAGTGGGGCCAAGGAGGAGAGAGATATTTTGTTATTTTAATTTTCAGAAAATAATTAAATGGGTCCCATTTAAAATTTCTAACTATGCTTTCTTAGGCCCATGGAGCCCAATTAAACTTAATTAGATCCATTTAAGAACTATCCATATTAAATTTAAACAAAATAAATTTTTATTTAAATTTAATTAAATTAATTTCCCCAAAACTTTATTATTATTATTATTATTTTTTCAAGATCATGCCACAGAATTAATAATTCAGCTCCATGCCTCCAATTACATCTTACAGTCATATAATTTTTCATCATCGGGTTTTCCACGGCCTCAATGCACATACTCATTACAAAATAAGGGTCTCTGAGACCCACTCTAGTAAGTTACACACACAGGTGTGTAGTGATACGGGCCATGTATCCGTCGATCGATTTCTGATTTTGCTCTAGTTGCAGTTTTTGACAGAGACTCTAAAAACCTAACCCTAAACCATTTATTATAAATAGAAGAGATAACAGCCGACTCAGACATCATTCAGACGCCTCCAAAATCATTCAGCAGCCTCTCCATTCGTCTTTGAGAATTGTTCTTTATTTTTCTTTTATTTTTCTAAAAGCCATGAGTGGCTAAGTTTTTATTCAGTTCAAGGGATTCAAGTTCTTTTGCTTGATTTGTGAGATCAAGTTCTTAATTTAATTTATGTCTTTTTGAATATCTATTGTTTTCTGATTTAATTATTTTTGATCTGTTGAATGATTTGCTAAAAAGGCCTATTAGTTAATTGTTTGATTTGATCAATTGCTAGTTCATCTTCATAATCCATAATTGTTGTGTAAGATTGAACATGAGTAGCAATTAGGTTTTATTGATTATGATCTCAGTTTTCGATAATAACCTAAGGAAACAATAGGATAGATTAAATGATTTATGCTTCATAAATTGTTGTTCAGCTTAACTACTTCCTTTTCTTAAAGCAGTTATTAATTTGATGAGGATTGCTTAATACCAACTCAGTTAATAATTAGAGTCAATAAGAGTCTTTGAGCTCAAATTGATGAGTATAGGGAAGTCAGGTGTTTACCTCGCTGTTTGGTAAATCTACGTTAAGTATTCAATAAGAGATAATTGTATTTCTATTGTCTATGATCGAATCAATCCATTGGAATGAGAATTACCTTGGACTGAAGTTTGTTTAAATTGAGATTTTCATATTTAGTTCTTGAATTTATGATTTCTTCTGATTTTGTGTTACAAACACCCCCCCCCCCCCCAATCTTTATTCTTTCGTTTTCCATTACACACAAGTGCACGAAATTTAATAATTCAGTCTCTAGGGTTCGACCTGGATTTACCACTTACCGCAGAAAATATTTCATTACTGGTAATTTCAGTTAAATTAATTTCTGGTGGATTCGACACCCACCCAGAATTTTGGCGTCGTTGCCGAGGATTGAAGTTTATTGGATTTCGTGTCTTTGGTGTTAGATATTCTGTTATTAATTTTGTTCGTGAAGTGTTGCTATTTTCAGGTTTTCAAAAAAAAAAATTTACGGTGTTACTATTCATTTTGAATTTTGGTTAAATTTGGAGGGCGGCCTATACCTATTTTGAAGGAAACGACGCTCTGATCAAGTCCAATTAATCCTTTGGATTTCTTTGGCCCCACCCTTTTAAGGCCAAATTCCATTGTTTTCTAGGGTTTTGAGGTATTTTTCTATTTTTAATTTGATTTCTTTTTGTTTATGACAAGAACTTCTCAATCTGGTGAGTTGATCTTTGATCCAGAAGTAGAAAAAACAGCTAAACAGTTGAGAAAATTGGCTAAGCAGGCTAGGCAGATTCCAAGTACATCTGAAGGAGTCCAATCTCCAAGGGAGTTAAGTTCGGATTCGAATTCATATTCAAATTCCGAAAATGAAACCATGGCTGCTAGGACTTTGAAAGAGTTGGCTGCTCCTGATCTAAACCAACAGCCTTTGTGTATCCAATACCCTACTTTGAATGTTGCTTTTGAGTTGAAATCTGGACTAATCCATTTGATACCTAAGTTTCATGGTCTTGCAGGTGAGGATCCACATAAGCATTTAAAGGAATTTTATGTTATGTGTTCCAGCATGAAACCTCAAGGAGTCTCCGAGGACCAGATTAAGCTACGAGCTTTTCCCTTCTCATTGGAAGGCACAGCTAAGGATTGGTTGTATTACCTTCCTTCCGGATCTGTCAACTCATGGAATGGGATGAAGCAAATATTTTTGAAGAAGTATTTTCCTGCTCCCCATGCTGCCAACATAAGAAAAGAAATTTGTGGAATCCGACAGTATAATGGAGAGAGTTTGTATGAGTATTGGGAGAGATTTAAGAAGCTGTGTGCAAGCTGTCCCCATCATCAAATAAGTGAGCAGCTATTGATTCAGTATTTCTATGAAGGACTTTTACCAATGGACCACAGTATGATAGATGCTGCTAGTGAAGGAGCTTTGGTTGACAAAACACTAGAAGAGGCAAGGAGGCTGATTGCTAACATGGCAGCAAATTCTCAGCAATTTGGAATGAGAATGGATCACACACTTATAAAGGTTAATGAGGTAAGTACATCTAACCTTGAGAAGCAAATTTCTGATTTAACTTCTTTGGTGAGGCAGTTGGCTGTAGGGAACATGCAAACTGTTAAAGTATGTGGGATTTGTTTGGGTTCGGGTCATGCTATTGACATGTGTCCTGCATTACATGAGGATGAATCAATGCAACATGCTAATGCAATCAGACATTATGGACAGCCACAATGCAGGTATGATCCCTTTTCTAACACTTATAATTCAGGATGGCGAGATCATCCCAATTTGAGTTATGGGAATCAACCAGTGTAAAATCGATACCGGCAGCAAAGACCACAAGTGAATCAACCACCTCCACCTCCACCTCCCTCAAATCAAGGTATGTCACTTGATGAAATTGTTAAAACTTTGGCTAACAATACACAACAGTTTCAACAGGAGAACAGAAATAGCATTCAAAACATAGAGAGGCAGATTGGTCAATTAGCCTCATCTGTGAGTAAGCTGGAAGCTCAAGGTTCTGGAAAGCTCCCATCACAAACAGTCATGAAACCGGAGAAAATCACGAGTGCTATACTGTTGCGGAGTGGGAAAAAAGTTGATAATCAGACTCCACATGAGCCAATAAAAAAGAAGAAGCAAGGAGCAAAAGAGTCTGAAGTTCCTGAAGTTGAGGTAAATACTGAACCTAAACTGAATAAGGTTAATAATTCTGTTCTTCCTCCATTCCCATGCAGGTTGGCCAAGACGAAGAAAGAAGAATAAGAGAAAGAAATTTTGGAGACCTTCAGGAAGGTAGAGGTGAATATACCTTTACTTGATGTGATCAAACAAGTTCCCAAGTATGCTAAATTCCTTAAGGAACTATGCACTACAAAGCGCAAGTTGAGGAATAATGAGAAGATCAGTGTGGGGGAAAATGCGTCAGCATTAATTCAGCAAAAATTACCCCCTAAGTGTAAGGATCCAGGTTCGTTTTCTATTCCCTGCAGAATAGGTGACTTTAAATTTGAATTTGCAATGGCAGATTTAGGAGCATCTATTAATGTTATATCAAATTCAGTTTTTCAAACTTTAAATTTGGGTCCTTTGAAAGAAACCAGTGTGATTATTGATACAAAGTACACGGGTCATGTAAGCACAACCGAGAGACTGTGTAACGTACGCGAGAAGGAATCGAGAGCAGGAAGAAACGAAGTACACGGGCCGTGCAATTTGACTCGTGTAAATCTTGAAGACCCGTGTAACTTTCTGTGCCAATGCGAGACAAACCCACTCAGCTTCAATAAGTTACACGGCCCTGGGCCGTGTAGTGATACATGGGCCGTGTATCCGTCGACAGTCAGTTTCCTGATTTTGCTCTAGTTGCAGTTTTTGACAGAGACTCTAAAAACCTAACCCTAAACCATTTATTATAAATAGAAGAGATAGCGGTAGACTCGGACATCATTCATCGCCTCCAAAATCATTATGACCTCTCCATTCGTCTTTGAGAATTCTTCTTTATTTTTCCTTTATTTTTTTGTAAGCCATGAGTGGCTAAGTTTTTCAGTTCAAGGGATTCAAGTTCTTTTGCTTGATTTGTGAGACCAGGTTCTTAATTTAATTTATGTCTTTTTGAATATCTATTATTTTCTGATTTAATTGTTTTTGATCTGTTGAATGATTTGCTAAAAAGGCCTATTAGTTAATTGTTTGATTTGATCAATTGCTAGTTCATCTTCATAATCCATAATTGTTGTGCAAGATTGAACATGAGTAGCAATTAGGTTTTATTGATTATGATCCCAGTTTTCGATAATAATCTAAGGAAACAAGAGGGTAGATTAAATGATTTATGATTCATAAATTGTTGTTAAACAACTACTTCCTTTTCTTAAAGTAGTTATTAATTTGATGAGGATTGCTTAATACCAATTCGGTTAATAATTAGAGTCAATAAGAGTGTTAGGCTCGAATTGATGAGTCTGAGGAAGTCGGGGTTTACCTCATTTGGTAAATCTCGTTAAGTATTCAATAAGAGATAATTGTATTTCTATTGTCTATGATTGAATCAATGTATTGGAATGAGAATTACCTTGGACTGAAGTTTTTAAATTGAGATTTTCATATTTAGTTCTTGAATTTTTGATTTCTTCTGATTTTGTGTTACAAACCACCCCCTCCCCACAAATCTTTGTTTCTTTCGTTTTTCATTACACACAAATGCACGAAATTTAATAATTCAATCTCTAAGGTTCGACCTGGATTTACCACTTGCTGCAGAAAATATTTCATTACTGGTAATTTCAATTAATTTAATTTCTAGTGGATTGGACACCCACCATTACTTCTTTTATTTTCTTTTCAAGATCTATGCCATGTAATATTTAATTCTATGTTCCTTGTTTCTAATTTATTTTGCATGTTCATGTGGATCATGTAATCATGTTTAATTTGAGGGGATACACAACTCTGCACATATTTAGTTTTCTTTCTCTCATATTTTTATTATTTTTTGTCATTTTCTGAATGAATAAAATTTTAATAAAATTATATTCATATTCTTCATGAAATTCTATTAATTTTAGGCTCAAGAATCACTGAAAAAGCTTTTGTATTTTGTAAGTTATGGCTATTTGAAGTTAGGGTTCCTGCAAAATTCGATTTGCAGCATACCCGAATTATGAAGCCCATATCTCCCTTGTTTCTTAATATTTTTGTGTAAATATGATATCTAAAATTAAGTTTAGAATCCTGTGAATCTTTTCTAATTAGTTTCGCATTCATATCTATTATGGTTGGTGAGTTATGAACTTTACAAAAAAAGTAGTGCGTTTTTGTCACTAGAAAATGTTACGATTTGTGTAGACCATTCGGCTAGGGTTTTGTTTTGGTTTATAAATTTTATGATATTGTATGATGTTTTGGATATCTGCTGTAATTTTTTCATGATTTTTAGGCATGTCAAACTATTTTTAAAAAATCAAATTTCTTGCTACTGTCAATCAGTCAGAATCTGAGAATTGTATATTTATGTATGTTCTTGTGTGTTCTTGAGTTCTAATTGATATTTGATTTATTTTTATGAGTTATCTTAATTCAAAAAGTGTTATGAAGTGTTTGGATCATGTTAAAAGACTTGGACCCTTAGGTAGTTGTAACTAATTAGGAATCTTAACCCCTTATGATACTAGAGTTAGAATCTAATATGAATTGTGATTAGTATTTTCCTATATTTTTTTTTAGTTTCTTTACTTTTTAGTTTCTTTACTTTTTAGTTTCTTTATTTTTATTATAAATAAAATTGATAAGTAGCTCTAAGGTAAGTACCAAAGAGGGTATTTGCGTGGAGCTTATATGGAGCTAAACGGGAATAAGCCAGGGATATCATTGCCATACTAGAAGAAAAAACCATTTTTTAAGAGTAGCTTGCCCCAATGGCAACTATAATTACTAACAAGTAAGTAATCCTAAATTCCTAGAATAACCATTGACATGAAATTGTAGTAATAATAGGATTTTATTTGGTAAATTAAAATTAACCTTGTTTTTAATTTAACTGACTTTTGCATGCAATTAATTTAAATAAATACTTTGTAAATAAAAATTAATATTATTTGTAAATTAAATTAACCTTGGCATGTAAAATAAATTTAATTTAATACTTGATAATTATAAAATAAATTTGCATGTTAGAAATCTTTATTAGGTTGTGATTGTCTGGGCCTTATGTGATATTAGAATAAATTATACATGTACATAATTAATTTAGTTTAATTATCCTTAGGGTAACTTGGTAAAAAATTAATTAATTAGGTTAAATAGAAACTTATGGTTATTTGAAATTGAATTTGTTTGTAAATTAAATTCTCAATAATAAATTAAATTTAGTCATCTGATAAATATCATTTAAATAATTAGCAACCCCATAGATAGGAATTACTTGTGCATGAAAATTGTTTGTAAACTACAACCCTTTTGTGAATTACTTGCATGTGTAGGATTAGAATTGCATTTTTAGGATAAAGTTTAATAAAGGAATAATAAACAAGACTTCTAGAAACATTAGCATAGGATTGGCATTTAAATTAATGAGGTTAGACTAGGCGTAAGGGGTGCCTAACACCTTCTCCTTACATACCCACTATCCCGAACCTAGACATTAGGCTATGGTAATGACGGTTGTGGAAACTCTGTAAGGAGTAAGTTGCCATACATTACCCTCGGAAGACACACTGAATATGTCCCGGTTATAACCCGGGTGGCGACTCCTGTCTATCTATGCCTTCGTGGCATAAATCCTTAGTACTGTGGTAGTATTATGGGAAGGCAGTACTTACGAGTGGTTCGATTCTATTAGGATTGTATGAAGTGAATGTCTAGGAAATGATGTATATGGTGGTGATACTTAACTGAGACCATTGTGACTCCACCATCTTTCCTGGGCATTACCTGGTGCATTTTATATAATTATAGTGTTTTATAATTCGCCTAACACCCCGCCCCCCCACCCCCCCCCCCCACCCTCTCTCCTACATACATCCATGAAATAGTCAGATTACATGGGGTTCACCTTCCATAATATCGTGAAGGGCCCCAATTCACTTTTTGTTCTAGAGGAAGCCACGAGGAAGCACTTGGCACAGTGAATTTTAGTACAACTTTCCACCTGACGGATGGGCAATCGAGCAGGAAGATAATGCAAATATTGGAGGATATACATGGTATGTGTGTCATAGATTTTGGAGGTCAGTACTAATTTATAGATTATAATTTAATTAGTAAGAAATTCAATACAATTGGTTCAAAAATTTATTTGCCAAAATGGGCTAATTATTCATAAATTGATGATAAAGATTAAGTGATGTATGTAAATACTATATTTTTTCTGGATCTAAAATAAATTTTTTAAAAATAAAATAAAAATAGGAAAGTGATATTTAAATAAGCTTAATTATGAATAAAGATATTCAATTTTTGGTTTCAATTTCTAATTGATATTTTTAATTTCAATATTTCCTTTCTTTTAAATTTTTTTTTAGGTTTCAAATACTAATTTTATTTTTATTATTTAATTAAAATTTAAAAAAGTAAAATAAAATAGGAAAAACAAAAATAAAAAAGAAAGAAGAACAAAAAGGAAAAATCAATCTGTTTTGAATCTTGGTTTTAATTGGCATTTTGATTTCAATCTTTCCCACATTTTTATCATTATTTTTTTTAAATTTTAATTTTAAGTTTCAAACAATAGTTTTATTCTCGCCATGTAATAAAAGAGGAATTTAAAAGTAAACAAAATCAATTGTTTGAATTCAATTTTGATTTTTAATCTCACATCTTCAATTTATCCTAAATTTGATTTTCTTTATTATTTTATAGAAAGAGGAAATATTCTATTGGGTCTTAATTTTAGCCTTTAAATTTGGAATATCCTCCCATTTTAATTTTAAGAAAATAGAGAAGGGTAAGAAATTAATTAAAATAGAATTTCATTAATAATAAATTAATTTTTATCAATTTCCTAAGCTTCCTAGTTATCTCTCCTCTCTCTTTGACTCTCTCGTAGAAGACAGAAGTCTCTTTTTAAAAGAGAATAACGGATCCTCTCTTGAAAAAAACTCTCTATAGCAATGTCATTAGCTTTCCTAGAAAGAGACTCATCTTCTTTCCTCTTAAAAGGAAAAAAAAGTTGTCCCCTCCAATATTTGATTCTCGCATCAACTAGTCCAATTCTCGGTTTTACTCCAAGAATTAAGGTCTCTTTTTTTATTCCAAATAACTCTGTTAGATTAATTTTAACTCAATCTTAATGGGTTTTGTTAAAATAAATAAATTTATGACTTTGATTAGATGATATTTGAATATATATTCCATTATCTTTTGTACATTTTTTAATTATATAGACGTTTACTAAAAAACACATATAATTAAGAATTAAAAAATATATTACATTACTAACATATAATTTAGTTATATGATGAAGGATAAAATAATTTAATGTATTTATGATAAATTATTTTAAAAAATTAAAAATGAAAATAATATTAAATTATATATACTTATAATTAAAGATAAATTAATTTATATATTATAAGCTTAATTATAAATAAATATTTATAATTCTATTAAAATTATAAAATATATAAAAATATATATGTATAGAATATGCATTTTGTTTAGCTTTAGCTCGGTATGATTCTTAATAGTTTGTGTATGGTTTTGATTCAATTTATAAAGAATTAAAATTAAATTAAAATATAGTAAATATAATTAAATAAATTATAATTTAATATTTAAAATTCGATAAAACTTATAATTTAGCCGCTGTATCTAAAAAATGGGGATGAAGAACACGAATTTGGAGATACAGAAACAAGAGAAGGTATCTGCCGAGACCATGAGAGAATTAATGGATGCGATTCGTGGAAAGAGGCTTTTTCCTCTTTCCATTATCCACTTTGATATTGATAAGGACAAACATAGAGTTGAAAAGACCACTGATGAAGCAAGAGCAAAGATAGCTTTCGATGGAATATTCACCAAACTTGCAAGGTCAAACAATAAAGATGGGTTAGTAAGGACAAATTTGATTTATGAGAAAGTTTTGTTCTAGATCATCTCATTTTCCCTCTTTGATGAACTAAGCGGTACATGGACTTCAAGCGCTATTGAAATTAGTGGGTGATGAGCGTGATTGACATTTGAAGGGGTAGCGAGAAGATAAATAGAACACCCAAGAGTTGAGCGGAACAATACGAGAATAAGACAAACGGATCAAGAGATCAATTTTTAGGAGGCTGGATGGTTAAATTTTTATTTATTTGTTTTCCTGTAGACTTGTCTCCTAAAGCGTATCTTCTTTTGCTTGAATTTAGGTGTATACAAGTGATGATACATGTATTTTGCATAGTCATTTAGGTTAAATTTCATGGCTATTTCATTTATTTGTTAGTCACTTTTAGTTAATTTTATTAGTTATTTAGATAGTTTTTCATAATTATCAATTATTTGATTAATTTGTAATTTTGCTTTGTTTTGTAGGTAAAATGGTGTTTTTGAGGGGCTAAAAAGAAATTGTGCCGGTGAGGAGTGATTCCCATAGCAAAAAATGTCAAAAATAAAGCTTGAAGGTTGAAGAATGCAAACCTGCCAAAACTTGCATAACTTGTTGCACAAGTTGTGCAGTTCTGCACAAGAAGAAGAAGTAATTTTCCAAACCTGCCGAAACACATAAATTCTTGTATGATTTATGTAGATTTGCTCATTGCTTATCACGACTTCAAAATCTGCATAACTATTTTGTATAACTTATGCAGTTACAATCCTCATTTATGCAGCATCACAGAAAGAGCACCATACCTGCCAAACTTGTATAACCAGTTGCATAACTTATGCAGTTTCATGGAGGACTCCAAAGCTTGAAAAACCTGCACAACCAACCTGCATAACTTATGCAGTATCACGAGAAGCATCTAAAACTACCAATTTTGCATGGAATCTGTATAAGAAGCTTACATAACTTGTGCAACTCTTTATGATAAGCTGGCAGAAAGATTCTCTCACGTGAACTTTACCTTAAACACACCATTTGAGGGCTACTTGTAAGAAGAATATAAATAGTGTCCTTATCTCATTTTGGCAAAGAGAAGAAAGGAAGGAAGAAGGAGGAAAAAGCGGAGAAGCAGTCGAGGAAAATAGAGCAAGATACATCACTCTCCATTTAAACTAGATTTGGAGTTTTCTTCTTTTTCTTCACTACTTTCTACATTTCTTGTATTGGGTTTCTTAGTTATTAGCCTAGTTTCAAGTTTTATTTCCATATTTACTCAGATTTTTGTAATTATTATGGATAGTGAGTAGTTTTCATAGATTCTAGAGTTGGGATGTAATATTTGAGATATTTTGTGAATTTTCATTGGGTAATCCATATTTTGTGGTTTTATGAGGTTTTATCCATTTCTTATGTGTAATGACATGCTTAGTGTAGGATCCCATTAAGTATTGTTCTTAATCCATGGTTGAAATGCAGAAAGGAGAAAACCTGTGATAGATAATCAAGAAATTGGACTTAATTAACTTAAATCTAGAAATGGACCGAGGAGTAAGAGAATTTATAGATTAATTAAGGAGCTTAATGGAGTCTTGATTAATTTTAACTCCATAAAAGTAGAATTAAGTTAATTAAGGTACTTTTTGTCTCACTCGAAAGGGTATTGAGAGGATTTAAATTAATCTCCTTAAAACCCATAATTTATAAAGATTGGATAACCAATTTAAAATCCCAAAATAGCTTGAATATGAATTTCAAACTCGGAATCGCCCTTTTATCATTATTAATTTCTAATCGAATTTAATTGCTTGTCATTTAAATCTTGCCATATTTCAATTTGCTCATTTCAATTTATAAATTTAGTTGAATCTTCATATTGGTAATTAGATTATTAATTTTACACATATAGATTTCACACCTCAATTTCTATCAATCTATCACTTGAATTTCAAAATTAGCAGAATTAGTCAATTTTTATATCAAAAATTCAATCATTAACATAACTCTTTGAGGAATGATAACTTTTTATATTACTTATACGGCCGTGCACTTGCGGTTGGGCCACATCAAGTTTTTAGATTGTCGGGAGTTGTTTGTTTAAGATTAAATTCTTCATTATTTGATTGTTTATAGTTTTTATCTTTGTTATCTTTTCATTTTGTGTTTTATTTGTTCTTTTTTAGAATTACTCTTAATCTTTTATGAGAAGAGCTAGAAGCACAAGTGACACATCCTTATTATTTAATCCTAAAATTGAAGTTTTGTAGAGCCAACAAGAAAGAAACCATAAAAAGGAAAGAAGCCTTGAGAACAAGCTGAAATTGAGGCAGAAATGGGTGATGAAGAGTTAAATTGGTGGTGGTAATCTGGAAATGATAGAAACAATGAAAATCAGCCCATGGTGAAGAAGTTGTAAATGCTAATGTACTGGGAAGTATGATGGATCATGCATTCCCTCATTTTGATGATTTGAGAGAGAGTATAAGCGAGACCAGAATTGATGCAAATAGCTATAAGATGGATTTTGCAGTTCTTCAAATGATTCAAAATTCCCAATTTGAGGACATCCTTGAAAATCCACACACACATCTTAAGAAGTTTGCTATGATTTGTGATATGCAAAAATAACTGGAGTATCGATGATCTGACAAGATTGAAGCTATTCCCATTCCCTTTGAAGGATAGAGCATTAGATTGGCTTGATTCTCACCTCACATTTCTATTACAAATTGGGAGACAACTCAAGTGCATTTCTTGCATAATATTTTCCACTAGAAAAACTCAAGAGTTGAGAATCAAATGGCTGACTTTGGACCAAAGAAGATGAAACTCTCTATGAATCATGGATGAGATGGAAGGAGTTAGAGAGACAATGCCCACATCATGCCATTTCCAAAATGGATGATAAATTAGAATTTTACACCAATGTTACTCCTGCAATTAGAGGGATTATTGATGCTCAAAGAAGGAGAATTTATTATGAAGCAAGAAGATGAAGCTTATGGCTATTGGAGAAAATTGCAAAGAATACTCATCTTTGGAGTAGTCCAAGAGGACCAGCTCAACTCAAAAAGGCAATTTCTAGAATGTATGATCTTGACCCATTCAATATGATTAGCATAAGTTTGATGCACTTACAAATGTTTTTGTAAAGAAGATGGAAGATTTAAGTATATTTGGTTGGTTTATCATCTCATGGAAGTTCACAACAAGTTGCTTATGCGAAAGGAACTACCAGCGTGGAGTAGACTATAGAGAGCAAGCTACATATGTTGCTAATTATGAACAAATAGATGGGGAATCCTTACTCTCAAACATATAATCCAACTTGGAGGAATTATCCTAACTTTTTATGGAAATCAATGAAGCCAAGTCCCAAATCAGAATTTTCAACCACATGACGGTAACAGAATTCCGTGTATCAACAAAATAGGCAACCATTGCCTTGCCTAATTTTCAGCGAGAGAAACATGAATCCTCCACAAAACGGCAAAACAAGGTTCTACCATAGAAGCTTTATTGACCAAATTCTTTGCCAGCCAAACTAAGCATGATGAAGAGATGAAAGAAATGAAAGTAAGGCTAGAAAGATGCAAACACATAAAGAATGCTAAAAACCAAATTACACAACAAGCATCTTCCTCGATTATCAAGTCTTTTGGGAAACTTCCTAGTCAGACAGAAAACCCAAGAGAGCAATGTCATGCCATTACACTGAAAAGTGATAAAATAGTGCATAATGAGAAGAGTGAAAAAAGTGAGAAGAGAGAAAATGAGAGAGAAATTGATGAGAGTGAAAAACAAGAAAGTAAGAAAGAAAGTGCAGAAAAAGGTAAAGAGAAAGTTGACGAGAAGGAAGAGAAGTATATACCTCGAAAGCCACACTATAAGCCACAACTTTCCTTTCCATAAAGATTTCAAAAAGCTAAGCTTGATAAGCAATTTAGGAAGTTCTTAGAGAGTTTTGAAGAAGCTATACATAAATGTGCCTTTTATTGATGCTCTTTCACAAGAAATGCACCTTCTTATGCAAAATTCTTAAAAAAATTCTCTCAAACAAAGAGGAGACTTGAAGACCATGAAAATGTAGCTTTGTGAGAAGAATGTAGAGCCATACTCGAGGAGGAAACTTCCTCCTAAGCTCAAAGACTACTGGAAGTTTTCAATTCCATGTCATATTGGAGAGTCATGTTCTACAAAAAGCTTTATGTGATTTAAAGGGCTAATGTTAGCCTTATGCCCCTCTCCATTTATGAGAAGCTCAATATAGGAGATCTTAAGCCAACCCACATTTCTCCTTGATTCTGGGTAGTGAGATCAATTAAGTATCGAAAAGGGATTTTGGAGAATGTGCCTCCGAAGGTTGGGAAGTTTTATATACGCTGTGACTTTGTCATCTTGGACATGGAAGAGAGGATTCTAATATCC